>NW_027362769.1:390013926-390683926 GCF_046119375.1 Phyllobates terribilis | reverse complement strand
CTACTATAATACTGTCCCCTATGTACAAGAATATAACTACTATAATACTGCCCCCTATGTACAAGAATATAACTACTATAATACTGCCCCCTATGTACAAGAATATAACTACTATAATACTGCTCCTATGTACAGGAATATAACTACTATAATACTGCCCCTATGTACAGGAATATAACTACTATAATACTGCTCCCTATGTACAAGAATATAATTACTATAATACTGCTCCTATGTACAAGAATATAACTACTATAATACTGCTCCTATGTACAAGAATATAACTACTATAATACTGCCCCCTATGTACAGGAATATAACTACTATAATACTGCTCCCTATGTACAAGAATATAACTACTATAATACTGCTCCCTATGTACAAGAATATAATTACTATAATACTGCCCCTATGTACAAGAATATAACTACTATAATACTGCTCCTATGTACAAGAATATAACTACTATAATACTGCTCCTATGTACAAGAATATAACTACTATAATACTGCTCCTATGTACAAGAATATAACTACTATAATACTGCTCCCTATGTACAAGAATATAACTACTATAATACTGCTCCCTATGTACAAGAATATAATTACTATAATACTGCCCCTATGTACAAGAATATAACTACTATAATACTGCTCCTATGTACAGGAATATAACTACTATAATACTGCTCCCTATGTACAAGAATATAACTACTCTAATACTGCCCCCTATGTACAGGAATATAACTACTATAATACTGCTCCCTATGTACAAGAATATAACTACTATAATACTGCTCCTATGTACAAGAATATAACTACTATAATACTGCTCCCTATGTACAAGAATATAATTACTATAATACTGCTCCTATGTACAAGAATATAACTACTATAATACTGCTCCTATGTACAAGAATATAACTACTATAATACTGCCCCCTATGTAGAGGAATATAACTACTATAATACTGCTCCCTATGTACAAGAATATAACTACTATAATACTGCTCCTATGTACAAGAATATAATTACTATAATACTGCTCCCTATGTACAAGAATATAACTACTATAATACTGCTCCTATGTACAAGAATATAATTACTATAATACTGCCCCCTATGTACAGGAATATAACATATCTTGCCGTCTCCCGGTTACCTGTCACGGTGAGGTAGGTGCCGGCTCCTCTACACTCCTCCTGTGCTCCGCCGTGCAGGATGGTGACGCAGCAGTAGTACCACCCCGAGTCGCGGGATCTCAGGTCACTCAGCAGGACCCCGGCATTCATTGAAGTCTTGAAGGCCTCGGGGTCTATGTGAGCTCGCGTGGAGCTCGGGTAGATCGTGGTCTCTGCCCCGTTCTCGTCTCTCCTCACCCAGGTCAGCGACGGCTTCTGCAGGCGGAGAACCTCAGAGAAGAAACAGCTCAGCTTCACTGAGGAGCCGCGAGCCCCAGTCTGAGGGCCGGACTGCCAGACCGACTGCGGAGGACAACCTGGGGGGCAGAGGAGAAGATACAGTCTCCTGTCCTCCAGTAATGGCTGACAACAGGGAGTAATAGATCGTAGTCTCCTGCCCCCCAGTAATGGCTAATAACGGGGAGCAATAGATCGTAGTCTCCTGTCCTCCAGTAATGGCTGACAACAGGGAGTAATAGATCGTAGTCTCCTGTCCCCCAGTAATGGCTGACAACAGGGAGTAATAGATCGTAGTCTCCTGTCCTCCAGTAATGGCTGACAACAGGGAGTAATAGATCGTAGTCTCCTGCCCCCCAGTAATGGCTGACAACAGGGAGTAATAGATCGTAGTCTCCTGCCCCCCAGTAATGGCTGACAACAGGGAGTAATAGATCGTAGTCTCCTGCCCCCCAGTAATGGCTGACAACAGGGAGTAATAGATCGTAGTCTCCTGCCCCCCAGTAATGGCTGACAACAGGGAGCAATAGATTGTAGTCTCCTGCCCCCCAGTAATGGCTGATAACGGGGAGTAATAGATCGTAGTCTCCTGTCCCCCAGTAATGGCTGACAACGGGGAGTAATAGATCGTAGTCTCCTGTCCCCCAGTAATGGCTGATAACGGGGAGTAATAGATCGTAGTCTCCTGTCCCCCAGTAATGGCTGATAACGGGGAGTAATAGATCGTAGTCTCCTGTCCCCCAGTAATGGCTGATAACGGGGAGTAATAGATCGTAGTCTCCTGTCCCCCAGTAATGGCTGATAACGGGGAGTAATAGATCGTAGTCTCCTGTCCCCCAGTAATGGCTGACAACAGGGAGTAATAGCTGTGGGTGAGGCCGTTACCTTCGCACAGGCCGATGATCAGGGCGAGGAGCTGGACCGTCGTCGTCCTCATCTTGGAGGAATTCACCACGAGGAGACGAGAACCAAAACTGTCGCCTTCCTCAGTCTCCGCCGCTTCCTCCTGGGTCCTAACTATAACCTGATGTGATCACAGATCCCGGGGATCGAGGCAGATCCCTGCGTTCACATCAGGCCAGTCTGACACATTCATGGTCAGAGTACAGGAGCACCAAGTCCAAATCTTAAGGTGAAGCTAATGCCAGAATTCAGTGACTACTGACACCAACAGTGCGCAGTTACAGCTGCCATACACTCACTAACCGGAAACAACCTTCAAATCATACTTAAAGGGGGCTATCACCAACGTTAGTTCAGAAGGGGTCCAACACCGCCTGCTCATCAGCTACTGGGTGTATATAGTAAAGCTCCAAACACTATAGTGGCCAGTTTTGGTACTGCAGCTTAGTTACTTATTCACCTCTAGAGAAGCAGAGCTGCAGTACCAAGAATGGCCACTACACACATGGCGGCGCTGTGCTGTTCCCTCTGTGCTGCAGTACAAGTTATCACAAGATCACAAGTCTCATCTATTAGAATATACCGCCACATTGTGCAAAAAGAACAATGCATCCTTAAAGGAGTTAATAACTCCAAACCATAAACAGAACAAACACCCACCACACCGGATCCCACTTCCCCCATCTGCCCAACCTCCTATAGGACCCGCTCCAGGCTTCTTATCTCTGCAGGTGGAGCTGCCGCCCCAGGGATCGGCCAATCAGAGGCAGCGATCCTAATTAACGAGGCGATCAGGATGTTATATCAGGGTCAGTGCAGGGGGAGGGGACAAGGAAAAATGGACAAAAGAGGAAGGCGGAGGACAGTGAGTATATGGAGGGGTCTATGTCTCCAGGGTGGGGTGCTGGCACTCCTTGGTCTCAACATTGTGGGTTACTTTATTTTTTGCCCTTTGTTGTAATATTTGGCTTCAAAACTTTGTGTCTGCGCAATGTTTTTGAGATATATAAGTTACACACACTCCTGACCATGTGTCTGTGGCGACTGTGCTGCAGCGAGCTCCTGACCACGTGTGTCTGTGAATGTGGCGACTGTGCTGCAGCGAGCTCCTGACCACGTGTGTCTGTGCCTGTGGTGACTGTGCTGCAGCGAGCTCCTGACCACATGTGTCTGTGAATGTGGCGACTGTGCTGCAGCGAGCTCCTGATCACATGTCTGTGAATGTGGCGACTGTGCTGCAGCGAGCTCCTGACTACGTGTCTGTGACTGCGGCGACTGTGCTGCAGCGAGCTCCTGATCACATGTGTCTGTGAATGTGGCGACTGTGCTGCAGCGAGCTCCTGACCACGTGTGTCTGTGAATGTGGTGACTGTGCTGCAGCGAGCTCCTGACCACGTGTGTCTGTGAATGTGGTGACTGTGCTGCAGCGAGCTCCTGACCACATGTGTCTGTGCCTGTGGTGACTGTGCTGCAGCGAGCTCCTGACCACATGTGTCTGTGAATGTGGCGACTGTGCTGCAGCGAGCTCCTGATCACATGTCTGTGAATGTGGCGACTGTGCTGCAGCGAGCTCCTGACCACGTGTGTCTGTGAATGTGGTGACTGTGCTGCAGCGAGCTCCTGACCACATGTGTCTGTGAATGTGGTGACTGTGCTACAGCGAGCTCCTGACCATGTGTCTGTGAATGTGGTGACTGTGCTGCAGCGAGCTCCTGACCACATATGTGCCTGTGGTGACTGTGCTGCAGCGAGCTCCTGATCACATGTGTCTGTGAATGTGGCGACTGTGCTGCAGCGAGCTCCTGACCACATGTGTCTGTGAATGTGGTGACTGTGCTACAGCGAGCTCCTGACCATGTGTCTGTCAATGTGGTGACTGTGCTACAGCGAGCTCCTGACCACATATGTGCCTGTGGTGACTGTGCTGCAGCGAGCTCCTGACCACGTGTCTGTGAATGTGGTGACTGTGCTACAGCGAGCTCCTGACCACGTGTGTCTGTGAATGTGGTGACTGTGCTACAGCGAGCTCCTGACCACGTGTGCCTGTGGTGACTGTGCTGCAACGAGCTCCTGATCACATGTGTCTGTCAATGTGGTGACTGTGCTGCAGCGAGCTCCTGACCATGTGTCTGTGAATGTGGTGACTGTGCTGCAGCGAGCTCCTGACCACGTGTGTCTGTGAATGTGGTGACTGTGCTACAGCGAGCTCCTGACCACGTGTGTCTGTCAATGTGGTGACTGTGCTACAGCGAGCTCCTGACCATGTGTCTGTCAATGTGGTGACTGTGCTGCAGCGAGCTCCTGACCACATGTGTCTGTGAATGTGGCGACTGTGCTGCAGCGAGCTCCTGACCACATGTGTCTGTGAATGTGGTGACTGTGCTACAGCGAGCTCCTGACCATGTGTCTGTGAATGTGGTGACTGTGCTACAGCGAGCTCCTGACCACATATGTGCCTGTGGTGACTGTGCTGCAGCGAGCTCCTGACCACGTGTCTGTGAATGTGGTGACTGTGCTACAGCGAGCTCCTGACCACGTGTGTCTGTGAATGTGGTGACTGTGCTACAGCGAGCTCCTGACCACGTGTGCCTGTGGTGACTGTGCTGCAGCGAGCTCCTGACCACGTGTGTCTGTGAATGTGGTGACTGTGCTGCAGCGAGCTCCTGACCACGTGTGTCTGTGAATGTGGTGACTGTGCTGCAGCGAGCTCCTGACCACGTGTGTCTGTGAATGTGGTGACTGTGCTACAGCGAGCTCCTGACCACGTGTGTCTGTCAATGTGGTGACTGTGCTACAGCGAGCTCCTGACCATGTGTCTGTCAATGTGGTGACTGTGCTACAGCGAGCTCCTGACCACGTGTGTCTGTCAATGTGGTGACTGTGCTGCAGCGAGCTCCTGACCACGTGTGTCTGTCAATGTAGTGACTGTGCTGTAGTGAGCTCCTGACCACGTGTGTCTGTGAATGTGGTGACTGTGCTACAGCGAGCTCCTGACCATGTGTCTGTCAATGTGGTGACTGTGCTACAGCGAGCTCCTGACCACGTGTGTCTGTGAATGTGGCGACTGTGCTGCAGCAAGCTCCTGACCACGTGTGTCTGTGAATGTGGTGACTGTGCTGCAGCGAGCTCCTGACCACGTGTGTCTGTAGCGACTGTGCTGCAACGAGCTCCTGACCACATATGTGCCTGTGGTGACTGTGCTGCAGCGAGCTCCTGACCACGTGCGTCTGTGAATGTGGTGACTGTGCTGCAGCAAGCTCCTGACCACATGTGTCTGTGAATGTGGTGACTGTGCTGCAACGAGCTCCTGACCACATATGTGCCTGTGGTGACTGCTGCAGCGAGCTCCTGACCACGTGTGTCTGTGAATGTGGTGACTGTGCTGCAGCAAGCTCCTGACCACATGTGTCTGTCAATGTGGTGACTGTGCTGCAGCGAGCTCCTGACCACGTGTGTCTGTGAATGTGGCGACTGTGCTGCAGCGAGCTCCTGATCACATGTGTCTGTGAATGTGGCGACTGTGCTGCAGCGAGCTCCTGACCACGTGTGTCTGTGAATGTGGCGACTGTGCTGCAGCAAGCTCCTGACCACGTGTGTCTGTGAATGTGGTGACTGTGCTGCAGCGAGCTCCTGACCACGTGTGTCTGTAGCGACTGTGCTGCAATGAGCTCCTGACCACATATGTGCCTGTGGTGACTGTGCTGCAGCGAGCTCCTGACCACGTGTGTCTGTGAATGTGGTGACTGTGCTGCAGCGAGCTCCTGACCACGTGTCTGTAGCGACTGTGCTGCAACGAGCTCCTGACCACATATGTGCCTGTGGTGACTGTGCTGCAGCGAGCTCCTGACCACGTGTGTCTGTGAATGTGGTGACTGTGCTGCAGCGAGCTCCTGACCACGTGTGTCTGTGAATGTGGTGACTGTGCTGCAGCAAGCTCCTGACCACATGTGTCTGTGAATGTGGTGACTGTGCTGCAGCGAGCTCCTGACCACGTGTGCCTGTGGTGACTGTGCTGCAACGAGCTCCTGACCACATATGTGCCTGTGGTGACTGCTGCAGCGAGCTCCTGACCACGTGTGTCTGTGAATGTGGTGACTGTGCTGCAGCAAGCTCCTGACCACATGTGTCTGTCAATGTGGTGACTGTGCTGCAGCGAGCTCCTGACCACGTGTGTCTGTGAATGTGGCGACTGTGCTGCAGCAAGCTCCTGACCACGTGTGTCTGTGAATGTGGTGACTGTGCTGCAGCGAGCTCCTGACCACGTGTGTCTGTAGCGACTGTGCTGCAACGAGCTCCTGACCACATATGTGCCTGTGGTGACTGTGCTGCAGCGAGCTCCTGACCACGTGTGTCTGTGAATGTGGTGACTGTGCCGCAGCGAGCTCATGACCACATGTCTGTGAATGTGGCGACTGTGCTGCAGCGAGTTCCTGACCACGTGTGTCTGTGAATGTGGTGACTGTGCTGCAGCGAGCTCCTGACCACGTGTGTCTGTGAATGTGGTGACTGTGCTGCAGCAAGTTCCTGACCACATGTGTCTGTCAATGTGGTGACTGTGCTGCAGCGAGCTCCTGACCACGTGTGTCTGTGAATGTGGCGACTGTGCTGCAGCAAGCTCCTGACCACGTGTCTGTGAATGTGGTGACTGTGCTGCAGCGAGCTCCTGACCACGTGTGCCTGTGGTGACTGTGCTGCAACGAGCTCCTGACCACATATGTGCCTGTGGTGACTGCTGCAGCAAGCTCCTGACCACATGTGTCTGTCAATGTGGTGACTGTGCTGCAGCGAGCTCCTGACCATGTGTGTCTGTGAATGTGGCGACTGTGCTGCAGCGAGCTCCTGACCACGTGTGTCTGTGAATGTGGTGACTGTGCTGCAGCGAGCTCCTGACCACGTGTGTCTGTGAATGTGGTGACTGTGCTGCAGCGAGCTCCTGACCACGTGTGTCTGTGAATGTGGTGACTGTGCTGCAGCGAGCTTCTGACCACGTGTGTCTGTGAATGTGGTGACTGTGCTGCAGCGAGCTTCTGACCACGTGTGTCTGTGAATGTGGTGACTGTGCTGCAGCGAGCTCCTGACCACGTGTGTCTGTGAATGTGGTGACTGTGCTGCAGCGAGCTCCTGACCACGTGTGTCTGTGAATGTGGTGACTGTGCTGCAGCGAGCTCCTGACCACGTGTGTCTGTGAATGTGGTGACTGTGCTGCAGCGAGCTCCTGCCCATGTGTCTGTGAATGTGGTGACTGTGCTGCAGCAAGCTCCTGACCACATGTGTCTGTCAATGTGGTGACTGTGCTGCAGCGAGCTCCTGACCACGTGTGTCTGTGAATGTGGTGACTGTGCTGCAGCGAGCTCCTGACCACATATGTGTCTGTAGCGACTGTGCTGCAGCGAGCTCCTGACCACATATGTGTCTGTGAATGTGGTGACTGTGCCGCAGCGAGTTCCTGACCACGTGTCTGTGAATGTGGTGACTGTGCTGCAGCGAGCTCCTGACCACATATGTGTCTGTAGCGACTGTGCTGCAGCGAGCTCCTGACCACATATGTGTCTGTGAATGTGGTGACTGTGCCGCAGCGAGTTCCTGACCACATGTGTCTGTGAATGTGGCGACTGTGCTGCAGCGATCTCCTGACCACATGTCTGAATGTGGCAACTGTGCTGCAGCGAGCTCCTGACCACAATGACCTGTCAATCATCTCTACACACTGCTGCACACACTATGGGGGGGAAGGGTGACACTGGGGGCAGCAGTGAATAATTAATGGCTTATGGGCGGTGGGTAAAGCCCAGCGTAATAATGGTGTGGATGGAGTCGCCCTTTAAATTCCCACTTTATGACTCAGGCGCAAAGGAAAAGGGCACCGGCGGCCATTGTGGATGACTGGTCTGTTGTGTCCGGTGATGATCTCCCTCCGAAAGAGATGATTGACCCCCCGGAGGAGGAAGATGGTGGCGATCCACCCACTGAGAAGCCTGCAGCCTGTGAAGACGCGCAGACGTCGCCCGCTCACAGGTACGAGGCGGTAGGTAAATGACGACCCCTGCTTAGTACTGTGCTCCTGAAGTGTTGTCATAGGGGCCATAACTTGAAGGAATCTTTAAATAATAGTAATGGGCTGGATGTTTCATCTTTGTAAACTATGTGGAAAAGCAGAACATTGTCCATGCTCACAGCTGAGGTTTTGTTACACTGGATACAACTGTATCAGTAAAGACTGATGAATCCTCCCTGCACTGATACAAAGTAACAAACCATCCAAAGAGCAGAGATCTGTGCTGATTCTCATTCCTGAGGAGCCCACGCCCCGTCCTCACCCAGAACATCATCTATGGTCCGGTATTAATTCATCTATGGTCCGGTATTAATAGAAACACCCAGCGGACGACCTAATTACTGCAGTGACTCAAACAGGGCTACAACCCCCAACATCAAATAACCCAACCAGCGTCAATATCGTCTGTGACCACAAGGTGGTGCTGCAGAGCCGTCCAGTCAGTACATTATACTGTATACACAGTGACTGCACCAGCAGAATAGTGAGTGCAGCTCTGGAGCATAATACAGAATGTAACTCAGGATCAGTAATGTAATGTAAGTACACAGTGACTGCACCAGCAGAATAGTGAGTGCAGCTCTGGAGTATAATACAGGATGTAACTCAGGATCAGTAATGTAATGTATGTACAGTGACTGCACAAGCAGAATAGTGAGTGCAGCTCTGGAGTATAATACAGGATGTAACTCAGGATCAGTAATGTAATGTATGTACACAGTGACTGCACCAGCAGAATAGTGAGTGCAGCTCTGGAGTATAATACAGGATGTAACTCAGGATCAGTAATGTAATGTATGTACACAGTGACTGCACCAGCAGAATAGTGAGTGCAGCTCTGGGGTATAATACAGGATGTAACTCAGGATCAGTAATGTAATGTATGTACACAGTGACTGCACCAGCAGAATAGTGAGTGCAGCTCTGGAGTATAATACAGGAGGTAACTCAGGATCAGTAATGTAATGTATGTACACAGTGACTGCACCAGCAGAATAGTGAGTGCAGCTCTGGAGTATAATACAGGAGGAATCTCAGGATCAGTAATGTATGTACACAGTGACTGCACCAGCAGAATAGGGAGTGCAGCTCTGGAGTATAATACAGGATGTAACTCAGGATCAGTAATGTATGTACACAGTGACTGCACCAGCAGAATAGTGAGTGCAGCTCTGGAGTATAATACAGGATGTAACTCAGGATCAGTAATGTATGTACACAGTGACTGCACCAGCAGAATAGGGAGTGCAGCTCTGGAGTATAATACAGGATGTAACTCAGGATCAGTAATGTATGTACACAGTGACTGCACCAGCAGAATAGTGAGTGCAGCTCTGGAGTATAATACAGGATGTAACTCAGGATCAGTAATGTATGTACACAGTGACTGCACCAGCAGGATAGTGAGTGCAGCTCTGGGGTATAATACAGGATGTAACTCAGGATCAGTAATGTAATGTATGTACACAGTGACTGCACCAGCAGTATAGTGAGTGCAGCTCTGGAGTATAATACAGGATGTAACTCAGGATCAGTAATGTAATGTATGTACACAGTGACTGCACCAGCAGAATAGTGAGTGCAGCTCTGGAGTATAATACAGGAGGTAACTCGGGATCATTAATGTAATGTATGTACACAGTGACTGCACCAGCAGAATAGTGAGTGCAGCTCTGGGGTATTATACAGGCGGTCACTCTGTGGTAACTGTATGTATATAGATGTGTTTCCTGCTCTGTGCTGTCACCAGCATTTAATGGTTTTCTCAGCACATACTCCTCTAATCTTTACCCCATTAACCCTTCTCCTCTCGCACTGAACCTTCGATCCCGCAGCCCCGCTTCCTCCCCACGTTGTTCCCTCTGTCTGTACTACAAATCCCGGCATGCTCCGCAGTGTGTCGGGGCGTGTCTAGGGCGCGCAGCCAATAGCCTAAGCCGTGTGACCAATTTGCCATGAGTGACAGCGGCCTCAGCCAATCAGCGCGTAGTAAGCAGGGATCGCTCTGTAGCGGGAGACATGGCGGATGTCGGCGCGGACAAGGTCGGTATATAAGCTGTTCCACTATGGCCGCCCCGTGTTACGCTTCTCCGGTCAGCTGTGCGCACATGGAGCCTTCACTTCAGTGATGCTGGAAGTTGTAGTTCACTGGAACGCCTAATGCTTCCTGTGCTCCGCGTCCACAGCTGCAGTTCTGTCCCCGTGTGTCAGCGCAGCCCCGGGCCTCCACCAGTGTCTGCAGTCACTGCCTGCTCGGATCTCTGCTTCCTGTGGATCTGGAGGAGGAGGAAGAGGAGGTCGCTCATTAACCCCTGCAGGGCCGGCAGTTTTGTTCCGTCCTCCAGTACCTGTCTTGTCTTGGTTCTGTGTCTGTGTTGCCCTGTGAGGAGGTGTCTGCGGGGCGACGTGTACTGAATGACTTTATTACATTTGCAGCGTTTATTGTGCGGGAAAATGAGCAGAAACTAAACCCTGCGAATACGGCGGCTGCCAACGAGTCTACGGTAAAAAGAGAGAATTTGAAGGACTTTGGAAAAATGAAATTCTTGCGTTTTGTCTTTTTCGGAGACCGGTAACTTTTTCTATTTTTCCGTGGATGGAACCTTGTGAGGACTTGTGTGGCAAGCGGACGGGTCATTACCTTTTTGGGGCTTATACCAGTTTTGTTTTTTTTTAATGTATTTTTTTTTTGGGGGGGGGGTGGTTTTTTGGTTTTCTCCCCCCCCCCCCCCTTGTATTTTTCTCCCCCCCCCCTTGTATTTTTCTCCCCCCCCCCCTTGTATTTTTCTTCCCCCCCCCTTGTATTTTTCTTCCCCCCCCCCCTTGTATTTTTCTTCCCCCCCCCCCTTGTATTTTTCTCTCCCCCCCCCCCCTTGTATTTTTCTCTCCCCCCCCCTTGTGTTTCTTCTCCCCCCCCTTGTGTTTCTTCTCCCCCCCCTTGTGTTTCTTCTCCCCCCCCTTGTGTTTCTTCTCTCCCCCCTTGTGTTTCTTCTCTCCCCCCCTTGTGTTTCTTCTCTCCCCCCCTTGTGTTTCTTCTCTCCCCCCCTTGTGTTTCTTCTCTCCCCCCCTTGTGTTTCTTCTCTCCCCCCCTTGTGTTTCTTCTCTCCCCCCCTTGTGTTTCTTCTCTCCCCCCCTTGTGTTTCTTCTCTCCCCCCCCTTGTGTTTCTTCTCTCCCCCCCTTGTGTTTCTTCTCTCCCCCCCTTGTGTTTCTTCTCTCCCCCCCTTGTGTTTCTTCTCTCCCCCCCCTTGTGTTTCTTCTCTCCCCCCCCTTGTGTTTCTTCTCTCCCCCCCTTGTGTTTCTTCTCTCCCCCCCTTGTGTTTCTTCTCTCCCCCCCTTGTGTTTCTTCTCTCCCCCCCTTGTGTTTCTTCTCTCCCCCCCCTTGTGTTTCTTCTCTCCCCCCCCTTGTGTTTCTTCTCTCCCCCCCTTGTGTTTCTTCTCTCCCCCCCTTGTGTTTCTTCTCTCCCCCCCCTTGTGTTTCTTCTCTCCCCCCCCTTGTGTTTCTTCTCTCCCCCCCCTTGTGTTTCTTCTCTCCCCCCCTTGTGTTTCTTCTCTCCCCCCCCTTGTGTTTCTTCTCTCCCCCCCCTTGTGTTTCTTCTCTCCCCCCCCTTGTGTTTCTTCTCTCCCCCCCCTTGTGTTTCTTCTCTCCCCCCCCTTGTGTTTCTTCTCTCCCCCCCCTTGTGTTTCTTCTCTCCCCCCCCTTGTGTTTCTTCTCTCCCCCCCCTTGTGTTTCTTCTCTCCCCCCCCTTGTGTTTCTTCTCTCCCCCCCCTTGTGTTTCTTCTCTCCCCCCCCTTGTGTTTCTTCTCTCCCCCCCCTTGTGTTTCTTCTCTCCCCCCCCTTGTGTTTCTTCTCTCCCCCCCCTTGTGTTTCTTCTCTCCCCCCCCTTGTGTTTCTTCTCTCCCCCCCCTTGTGTTTCTTCTCTCCCCCCCCTTGTGTTTCTTCTCTCCCCCCCCTTGTGTTTCTTCTCTCCCCCCCCTTGTGTTTCTTCTCTCCCCCCTTGTGTTTCTTCTCTCCCCCCCCTTGTGTTTCTTCTCTCCCCCCCCTTGTGTTTCTTCTCTCCCCCCCCTTGTGTTTCTTCTCTCCCCCCCCTTGTGTTTCTTCTCTCCCCCCCCTTGTGTTTCTTCTCTCCCCCCCCCTTGTGTTTCTTCTCTCCCCCCCCTTGTGTTTCTTCTCTCCCCCCCCTTGTGTTTCTTCTCTCCCCCCCCTTGTGTTTCTTCTCTCCCCCCCCTTGTGTTTCTTCTCTCCCCCCCCTTGTGTTTCTTCTCTCCCCCCCCCTTGTGTTTCTTCTCTCCCCCCCCCTTGTGTTTCTTCTCTCCCCCCCCTTGTGTTTCTTCTCTCCCCCCCCTTGTGTTTCTTCTCTCCCCCCCCTTGTGTTTCTTCTCTCCCCCCCCTTGTGTTTCTTCTCTCCCCCCCCTTGTGTTTCTTCTCTCCCCCCCCTTGTGTTTCTTCTCTCCCCCCCCTTGTGTTTCTTCTCTCCCCCCCCCTTGTGTTTCTTCTCTCCCCCCCCCTTGTGTTTCTTCTCTCCCCCCCCTTGTGTTTCTTCTCTCCCCCCCCTTGTGTTTCTTCTCTCTCCCCCCCCTTGTGTTTCTTCTCTCCCCCCCCCTTGTGTTTCTTCTCTCCCCCCCCCTTGTGTTTCTTCTCTCCCCCCCCCTTGTGTTTCTTCTCTCCCCCCCCCTTGTGTTTCTTCTCTCCCCCCCCCTTGTGTTTCTTCTCTCCCCCCCCCCTTGTGTTTCTTCTCTCCCCCCCCTTGTGTTTCTTCTCTCCCCCCCCCTTGTGTTTCTTCTCTCCCCCCCCCTTGTGTTTCTTCTCTCCCCCCCCCTTGTGTTTCTTCTCTCCCCCCCCCTTGTGTTTCTTCTCTCCCCCCCCCCTTGTGTTTCTTCTCTCCCCCCCCCCCTTGTGTTTCTTCTCTCCCCCCCCCCCCTTGTGTTTCTTCTCTCCCCCCCCCCCCCCCTTGTGTTTCTTCTCTCCCCCCCCCCCCCCTTGTGTTTCTTCTCTCCCCCCCCCCCCTTGTGTTTCTTCTCTCCCCCCCCTTGTGTTTCTTCTCTCCCCCCCCCCTTGTGTTTCTTCTCTCCCCCCCCCCCTTGTGTTTCTTCTCTCCCCCCCCCCTTGTGTTTCTTCTCTCCCCCCCCCCCTTGTGTTTCTTCTCTCCCCCCCCCCCCCTTGTGTTTCTTCTCTCCCCCCCCCCCCCCTTGTGTTTCTTCTCTCCCCCCCCTCCTTGTGTTTCTTCTCTCCCCCTTTTTCCTTGTATATATTTTGTCAGGACTTTTCTGGCTGTGGCGATAACATATTTACCTTTTTAATTGGAGGCAGAATGGGTTGTGATAAACATGTCAAGGGTTACAGCTGGGGAGGGTGACCCAGATCCCACCGTTGCCACCAGGTTTGTCAGGGGACACCTCTCCTCTGCCTCCAATCATCAGGACAATTACACAATTGACTGACGAGTGGATGAGGCCGTGGCTGCTTCGACTACTAGCCAGTTACTGGGTAACTCGGTGAGCTTATGGTATATACACCTCAGATTCCAACACATGGAAAAAAAAAAAATATATATATATACAGTACAGACCAAAAGTTTGGACACACATTCGCATTTAAAGATTTTTCTGTATTTTCATGACTATGAAAATTGTACATTCACACTGAAGGCATCAAAACTATGAATTAACCCATGTGGAATTATATACTTAACAAAAAAGTGTGAAACTACTGAAAATATGTCTTATATTCTAGGTTCTTCAAAGTAGCCACCTTTTGCTTTGATGACTGCTTTGCACACTCTTGGCATTCTCTTGATGAGCTTCAAGAGGTAGTCACCGGAAATGGTTTTCACTTCACAGGTGTGCCCTGTCAGGTTTAATAAGTGGGATTTCTTGCCTTATAAATGGGGTTGGGACCATCAGTTGTGTTGTGCAGAAATCTGGTGGATACACAGCTGATAGTCCTACTGAATAGACTGTTAGAATTTGTATTATGGCAAAAAAAAAAGCAGCTAAGTAAAGAAAAACGAGTGGCCATCATTACTTTAAGAAATGAAGGTCAGTCAGTCCGAAAAATTGGGCAAACTTTGAAAGTGTCCCTAAGTGCAGTTGCAAGAACCATCAAGCGCTACAAAGAAACTGGCTCACATGAGGACCGCCCCTGGAAAGGAAGACCAAGAGTCACTTCTGCTTCTGAGGATAAGTTTATCAGAGTCACCAGCCTCAGAAATCGCAGGTTAACAGCAGCTCAGATTAGAGACCAGGTCAATGCCACACAGAGTTCTAGCAGCAGACACATCTCTTCAACAACTGTTAAGAGGAGACTTTGTGCAGCAGGCCTTCATGGTAAAATAGCTGCTAGGAAACCACTGCTAAGGACAGGCAACAAGCAGAAGAGACTTGTTTGGGCTAAAGAACACAAGGAATGGACATTAGACCAGTGGAAATCTGTGCTTTGGTCTGATGAGTCCAAATTTGAGATCTTTGGTTCCAACCACCGTGTCTTTGTGCGACGCAGAAAAGGTGAACGGATGGACTCTACATGCCTGGTTCCCACCGTGAAGCATGGAGGAGGAGGTGTGATGGTGTGGGGGTGCTTTGCTGGTGACACTGTTGGGGATTTATTCAAAATTGAAGGCATACTGAACCAGCATGGCTACCACAGCATCTTGCAGCGGCATGCTATTCCATCCGGTTTGCGTTTAGTTGGACCATCATTTATTTTTCAACAGGACAATGACCCCAAACACACCTCCAGGCTGTGTAAGGGCTATTTGACCAAGAGGGAGAGTGATGGGGTGCTACGCCAGATGACCTGGCCTCCACAGTCACCAGACCTGAACCCAATCAAGATGGTTTGGGGTGAGCTGGACCGCAGAGTGAAGGCAAAAGGGTCAACAAGTGCTAAGCATCTCTGGGAACTCTTTCAAGATTGTTGGAAGACCATTTCCGGTGACTACCTCTTGAAGCTCATCAAGAGAATGCCAAGAGTGTGCAAAGCAGTCATCAAAGCAAAAGGTGGCTACTGTGAAGAACCTAGAATATAAGACATATTTTCTGTTGTTTCACACTTTTTTGTTAAGTATATAATTCCACATGTGTTAATTCATAGTTTTGATGCCTTCAGTGTGAATGTACAATTTCCATAGTCAAGAAAATACAGAAAAAACTTTAAATGAGAAGGTGTGTCCAAACTTTTGGTCTGTACTGTGTGTGTATATATATATATATATAATTACATACACACACCCCGGTATAGTCACTGCCAGCTCTGCAGTAACAAAAGAATCTCTAGCTGCCACCACCAATAGTTTATTCAGGCCGATGGGACGCCCGTTCCATGTAGCGTATGGCTTCAAGAGTGGGGTTTACAGAGCAAAAGGAACAGGGCTATGAAATTTGTTTAATCCAAAAAAGTATAAAAAAAATATACAAGGTAATAACAAAATAGGATTAAAATAATACGGTATTACTTTTTATTTCATGTAATTGTATATAACAAAGGAGAAGTACTATAGCTAATGTCACAGAAATGGCTCAGAGCTTAGCGGAAGGAGGTACTGCTTAGGAAAACGGACAGAACTACAGCAAGTTGTACCTTCCAGGGCTTACGAAAGACCCAAATTCTGCTTTTTATTAGATCAAGGTTATGCCCACACACCTCCCCTTGCTGAGCTTATATGGGGGCTGGTTGTCGGATGTGCTAGGTCCTCTAGAACAGTGGTCCCCAACCTTTTTTGCACCAGGGACCGGCTTGAAGCAAGATCATTTTTCCATGGCCCAGCAAGGAGGGGGTGGGGTGGGCGGGGCTTTGGTCATATGGGGGCGGGGTAATGGAGGGATTTGGAGTTTAGTGCATACTTATCATATAGTGTAGACCAGGTCCCCGCCAGGAGCTATGCCAGGAGCCCCACATAATGTGCTGTGCCAGGAGCCGCATCACTGAGGCCCCATCACGCCCTGCAGCAGGACAGGGCAGCTGTCCTGACAGCTGCTGTTCAGCTGCATTTACTTCATCCCAGGGGCGGACACAGACTGTAGTGGGCCCCTGTGCAAGAAATTTTTGGGGGCCCCCCCCGCCCTTCATAAGGCAACAAAATTATGTAAACATAACCCCCCCCCTCCGTGCATCTCTCATCCACCCCCCGTGCATCTCTCATCCACCCCCCGTGCATCTCTCATCCACCCCCCGTGCATCTCTCATCCCACCCCCCGTGCATCTCTCATCCACCCCCCGTGCATCTCTCATCCACCCCCCGTGCATCTCTCATCCCCCCCCCGTGCAGCTCTCATCCCCCCCCCGTGCAGCTCTCATCCCCCCCCCCGTGCAGCTCTCATCCCCCCCCCCGTGCAGCTCTCATCCCCCCCCCCGTGCAGCTCTCATCCCCCCCCCCGTGCAGCTCTCATCCCCCCCCCCGTGCAGCTCTCATCCCCCCCCCCGTGCAGCTCTCATCCCCCCCCCCCGTGCAGCTCTCATCCACCCCCCGTGCAGCTCTCATCCACCCCCCTCCTAGTTAATTGTATTTAAAAAAAAATAAAACTTGTTATACTTACCCCCATGCGATCCCTGCAGAATCCTGGCGCTCGTCCAAATCGCTGACACCAGGTTCTCCTGACTTCCGGCCATGTGACGGCGCCGTCACATGACCGGAAGTCAGGGGAATCATGAAGGTGCTGCCGCAGCAGCGCAGCGCTAAGATGTCCCGGACCCGGCGCTTAGCATGCGGCCGGGGGCCCCATGAGGAGAGAGACGCACAAGAGGGGGGCTCCGAGGGGGCTCCTACCGGCCGGGCCCCATACTGGAGTCAGGGCAGTCATGCCCTGATGGCGGCCCTGCTGGAGGCTGGAGGGGCCCCCTCTCCCCGCGGACCGGCTGAAAAACCCCAACGGCCCGGTCCTGGTCCGCGGACCGGCGGTTGGGGACCTCTGCTCTAGAATTTTGGGAGATCCCCAACTTACAGAATATCTTCGCCCCTGGAGGTCCCATGTGGTAGATATTGTCGTCATGTTTCTTATTGCGATTTTATCTGTCTATAGAGATATAACCTACAAATGAGATCCATGACCCAAAAATAATCAAAGGCAATAACAAATAAAATGTTAATTTTTGAGTACAGCTGATATAAAATGTAGCAAGGGGGGAAATACCAGTGAAATTAAAAAAATGTATATGGTGACAGGATAATGGCTACTCAATAAATCAGTGGACAGTGTCCTTATATTATGTACACGGTGCGAATAGCTAGGTATATCTAGGTAAGAACATGTATCACTAAACCTCTATTAAAACACTTATCAGAGATGTATATGTGAAATGGATGCCAACTATTGTAGCTAATCAGTAGAACTATACTACATATCTTAGGTGTAGTAATATTCGCAAATACCTCTACTACATATTGGCTTAGGATCTTGGAGATGGGAATACCCTTTTAAGTCCTCCATTTTGCCTGTTAAGAGTCTGTATAGGGTCACTGTGACATGGTGGGACGGCTTATACGTTTCTTTGATCAAAATTCTGTTAACTAAGCGCCCTGTATTTTCTTGCCCTGTTGCGATTTACTGCAGGGTATCTGCTTATGTTTTTTATCTTTGGTTTTGTCTAATACGGAGTCTGTCAGGATTAAATGTATTTCTGACGATAGCTTGTGGCAGTTTGTGGGCGGGCGCGCGTCAGGGGTAACCAACAAATATGGCGGCTTTTATGGAGTAACCGTCTTCTCTTTATTCAGCAGGGAGATGACAGCCACAGCAGCGACAGTGACGTAGCGATCATAGTGCCGCGAAGAGCGAAACGGCGACGGATCCTCCAGGGGACCGTGCCCGTCACGGCTACAGTGTACTCCAACAAGGTAGGACCAGTATGGACGGTCCCATACCTTCCCCACTGTTTAGTGATGGCATAAAGACGATGGCAATGTAAATAATGGCGCAGTGTCTCTTGTTGAAGCAATCAGTCTGCTGTATTGAAGGTTTTTTGGTGTTCCTCATTGCAGGGTTCATGGTCACTGTCATTGCGTTCTCGCATACCTGCAGATCATGTCCTGGCAGTTGAGACCACAACCCCATCACCACTCGCCTTGAGCGGTGGTAACAAACCCCCTCAGATACAACTAGTGGCCGCAGCATATAAATTGGTTAACGGGAAGGGACCTCTGTCATCTCAACGGGCCCCTCCGAAACGTGGTAAAAGCCAAAGCCTTTGTTTTTAAAGGGGCTTTTCGCCAGATAAACCCAGCTGTTTGGCCATGGTAGTCAACGACGGCACTTTTAAGGAAAGCCCCTTAAGGCAGTGGTGGCGTTGGTGGCAATCTTTTTTTCATCATGGATGAAATGAGAAGTGTTTTGTACTTGCTTTTCTTTCAGGTGAACAGTTCTCTGACGCTGATACCGGATAACCTCAACACTCTTGCCCATATGGAAAAGGAGCTTCAGAAAAAGCAGGGCTGTGAAGGTGAGACCCCCCCCCCCCAACCTGAATAGTGTATAGGGAAGGGGGGCAATACAGTTATGGAGGGCTAGCTTATGAGACCTTACCTCTCTTGTAAGGTAGGAGCTAATAGTTTACATGGGCATCAAGACCATGGTTGATGGCCTCTCAATCCTTAGGAGGTGCAGTTTGAGGATGAGGACCTCTTACTGTCCACACCTCATTAGTTTCTTACCCTCCGAGCTCCTCGACTACACAGGAGCGAGCACCAAAATATGAATTTGTCAGAGAAACTAGTCACAAGGGGTAAAAATTAAACTTGCTCTCCAATTCTTGGCCGCCTTCTGTTGACTCCTCGGTCTTCTCATCGCTTTCTGAGTCTCCAATGCTGTCACTCAGAGAGTGATACGAGTCTATCGTCAATGACTTGTACCAAATGACTGGACCATCGGTGGAAGGACAAGAACTGGTGTGAACCAAATTGGGAAAAGCTCTACTTCATTGGTTGGATTTGCTCGTCTGTTTTTCACTTCTCCTGTGACTTTGTCCAGATAATCCAAATATTGTCCGTTCCTCCACAGACCTGGAGAGTGAAGCACCTGTAGAGCCGCCGCTGGTACAACCAGTGATTCCCACATACGACCTGTCTGACCCAGAGGAAACTGAGAACGACAAGACCACCCCGTGTGACAGGTAACATTTATTGCCTCTCCCCTAACACCACCTCCATCCTCTGGACCCCCCACCCTGACGTAGATCGCTTTGTCTGTAGAGTACGGGACTCCTCTCCGTCTCCGCCTCCCACCCCAAAGACCCCAGTGAGGAAAGGGAAAAAGGGAAAAAAGGGAATGAACCAGAAAATCAGGTACTGTCCTCAATGGGATCATGTGGGACTGGCGGACTCTGCAGGACTTCTCCTGCTACAGCTTTTCTATATGGCTTCTCTTACCAGGAAGATGGAAGAGCGTCTACAGGATCTGGGCACTGTCTTGTCCCCATTGCGGAACTCTGACAACGACGTGATCGTGCTGGGGAGCAGTCCGCCACCCGAACTGATCATAAAAGTACGCCGCAGGGGGAAAATCTTCAGGATAAACCTCCGACCTGTGAGTAAAGGAGACCTCTGGGGTGAATTTGACGGCCCCGTGGGCCGTGGGGTACTCGGTAGCCGGGCCGGTCATTGCTAGGGGAGATGTTACAGTGGCGGTGACCCGGTCTGTGACCCAGGGCGCTCAATAAGGGGAATTTTATAGTTATGTTTAATGTTCGTGACTCCACCTTTGGTATGTGGCTAAAGGGAGACGCCGCTGCGGTGCAGATCCTCTGGAGCTGTTAATGCAGCAGAGTTGGTTTAGCTCTCCACAGGTAGAGCTTAGCTCCAGGGCATTGCAGGGGTGTAATGGATGAAGTAGCTGTATAGGGTGGTGCAGGGGATGATGGCGCAGTAATATTTCGCAGAGACAGTGGGGTGCAGTCTTCAGGGTTTTACTCACAATTTTTAGACTCCAAGCTACCAGGCCAGGGTAACTTCCCACGCCGTCCTGTGTTTACCATCGGAGGGGTTCAGCAAACTCCCAGGTACCAACAGAGCACTTAGCGGGACCCCTTTCTGTGTTCCTTCTGGCCGTCTCCCTGCGCCTCACACCCAGTGTCCCAAGCCAGTGACCGCTGACCTTGTTGGGCTACGTTTCCTCTGTCCCCTGGATCCTCTATGGTCACCTTTAGGCAGTTTAGATGTGGATGTGGCTGTAGCACATGAAATGCTGCACCCTCCGGTTATCTAGCTGAGACTTGACGAACTCTGCTAGTTTAGGGGCCGCTGCCCTCTGGCCTGATCCCTCCACGTTTCTGCAGACTCGGGCGCATGGGTGGCCTCTGCATTCGCTGTGCCCCTGGGATCCTTTCTGTCTTTCTGGAGCCTTTCCTCTGCTCCCAACCTCCTCCTTCAGTCAAGCCTGGGCCTCTAGCTAGGCCCTCTTCCCTGAGCAGAGCTCCTACAGATCTCCTGCTCCCACTACTTCTCCTCTCAGACTGAACTCTAGACTGCTCTGCCCTTTCAAGATGGCTTCTCCTTTTATATCCTCCTTCTCAAGTGCTCCCCTGATCTGCTTCCTCCACCCACACCCACTACATGGTTCCCCCCACTTCCAGCCAGGGACAGGGCTCAGCTGTGTAGCAAAGCATCTTGCTCCTCCTGCTGGTCTGGAGTAGTGTAGTGTTGGATGCTGGTGTTTGGCTCCCGGGCAGTACCCCATCCTTACCTGAGAGTGGGATACCACACCTCTGGGTGAGATGCAGTACCTCTGTGGCGACTAAACCCGCAGGGCGCCACAACTGCTATGTGTCCTCAGCTGGGAGGGACGTACCAATAAGTGGGTGAATGCCATAATGGTATTGTCAGGGGTGAGTTATTGTGCCCCTTTTACTGACTCATTGTGGTTGCGATGCATACGCATTATTGCTCCTTATGACTGCTTAAGAGGTTTTGCCCATCCTGGAATGGGGGGCAGAGATCACTCATTGGTTGGGTACTGGGGGGTCCTGAAGATCTCATCAACATGCCTTCTGTTTTCAGACAGACACCCTAGAAAAGTTGGTGGAGTCTGTGGCCTCACGACTGGAAGTTGCCTCCTCACAGATTTTACTACTCCGTGGAGATGAGGAACTTGATATGAAGGAGTCGCCGCAGTCTCTGAATCTCACAGTAGCTGACATAATAGGTAAGATAAAATATTGTCAGATGTAAGAAGACGAAAAATAATGGTGACTTTGCCTCACAGAAGTCTGTCTGCAGCCGCCACTAGGGGGAGCTCCCTGTATACAAAGATGCAGAAGATTCTGTCTGCAGCCACCACTAGGGGGAGCTCCCTGTATACAGAGATACATGATAAGATTCTGTCTGCAGCCACCACTAGGGGGAGCTCCCTGTATACAGAGATACATAAGATCCTGTCTGCAGCCACCACTAGGGGGAGCTCCCTGTATACAGAGATACATGATAAGATTCTGTCTGCAGCCACCACTAGGGGGACCTCCATAATGATGCACCATTTATTCCATGGCACTTTATATGTGAAAAGGGGGTATACATAATTAAAAACAAGTACAATAATCTTGAACAATACAGGTCGGCGACTGGTACAGGAGAAGAGAGGACCCTGCCCGTGAGGGCTCTATCTACAAGGGATAGGTGTGGATACAGTGGGTGAGGGTAGAGCCGGTCGTGCAGCGGTATGGTGGAGCGAGGATTACTGCAGGTTGTAGGCTTGACGGAAGAGGTGGGTCTTCAGGTTTCTTTTGAAGGTTTCTGTGGTAGGCGAGAGTCTGATATATTGGGGTAGAGAGTTCCAGAGTAGGGGGGAAGCACGGGAGAAATCTTGTATGTGATTGTGGGAAGAGGAGATAAGAGGGGAGTAGAGAAGGAGATCTTGTGAGGATCAGCGGTATGTATCGGGAGACTCAGATGTATGGTGGAGACAGGTTGTGGATGGCTTTGTATGCCATGGTTAGGGTTTTGAACTGGAGTCTCTGGGTAATGGGGAGCCAGTGAAGAGATTGGCAGCAGAGTTTAGGATAGATTAGAGGGTGGTAGAGGGGAGGCCACAGAGCAGGAGGTTGCAGTAGTCGAGGCGGGAGATGATGAGGGCGTGCACTAGTGTTTTTGCAGATTCATGGCTGAGGAATGTGCGGAGATATTAGAGTTGGAGTCGGCAGGAAGTGTGAAGGGGAGATTAGAGTCCAGGGTTACCCCAAGGCAGCGAGCTTGTGTTACTGGGGAGAGTGAACAGCCATTGACTTTGGATAGGTCTGATGGGTGGGTTAAGTGAGATGGTGGAAAGATGAATTTGATTTTGTCCATGTTAAGTTTTAGAAATCTAGCAGAGAAGAAGTATGAGATGGTGGACAGACATTGTGGGATTTTGGTTAGTAGGGAGGTGATATCTGGTCCAGAGAGGTAGATCTGTGTGTCATCAGCATAGAGGTGATAATGAAAGCCGTGAGACTCTATGAGCTGTCCCAGGCCAAAGGTGTAGATGGAGAAGCAGGGGTCCTAGAACTGAACCTTGGGGGACACAGACAGGGGGCGAGATGAGGAGGTGGTGTGTGAGTAGGAGACACTGAATGTCCGGTTTGTTAGATATGAGGAGATCCAGGATAGGGCCAAGTCTGTGATGCCGAGAGATGAGTCTGTAGTAAGAGGGAATTGTCCTCTGTCGAAGGCAATGACAGGTCTAGGAGGAGGAGGACAGAGTAGTGTCGCTTAGTTTTGGCGGTTAGTAGGTCGTTGGTGACTTTAGTCAGGGCAGTTTCATTAGAATGGTGCGGTCGGAAACCAGATTGTAGGCGGTCAAAGAGGGAGCCGGAGGAGAGTTGGGAGGACAGTTCAGAATGGATGCGTTGTTCCAGTAGTCTTCATGCGTAGGGTTGAAGTGATATGGGGCAAAAGCTAAAAATCAAGGATGGGTCAAGGGAGGGCTTTTTGAGGATTGGTGTGGTCGAGGCATGTTTGAAGCATGAGGGCGAAGACACCAGTTGGTGGTAGGTTGAGTAGGTGGGTTAGGGTTGGGATGAGGTGGGAAGCGATCGGGTCAAGTGCACAGATGGTGAGATGTGATCTGGAGAGTAGAGAGGAAAGTTCATCTTCTGTCATGGTGGAGAAGCTGGTTTTGGAGGAAGAGTGCTGAGTAGATATGAGGGGCTGCATCGACTGTAGGCCAAAACTTTCCCTGATATCAATCTTCTGCTTAAAGAATGGGGCAAAGTCTTCAGCAGAGAGGAGGAGGAGGTGGTGCTGGGGGATGGAGGAGGGAGTTGAAAGTGTTTAAATAGTTGTTTAGCTGTATATGATTACCACCCCTTTCGTTGACGGTGGTCTTCCATAACCCTGGTTAACTGTAGAAATAGTATTACCTCCTGACTTGTTACATTTTCTGATGTTCCCTTCCTCCAGATTGTGTGGTACACTCGGCCTCCAGGGAGCCGGGATCTGATGGTCAGTCTGATGAGAAGATCTGCCTGAAGGTCCAGGGGAAGGACAAGCAGTCCCACCTGAGTGTCACCATTGGGATGGTGAGCAGATTTGTACTGGGTCATTATTATGTAGGTTCTGTGCTGACTGATCGTACATCCAGCCATGTTGGTCCTCCTATGAAGCCAAGCTCCAAAACTACAATTTGTCTCGCAAAAGTCAAGCCCCACAACTATGGGGACAGGAGAAAAGATCTGAGTCTTGGAAGAGGTGGAGGAAGAAACAAAAAATTGTTTATGGAAGTAATGAGTTAACTGAATGTTTAAAGGATCCGTCAGCTTGGTTTCCATTTAGGATCTGTTTTTTTGACCAGATCCCCCTCCTGCACTGGTGGTCTCTGCCTGGCTGCAAGTGATGATATCATAACTACCGGTCACCTGACTGCGGATGCCTCTTATTGGCTGATGAACCCACTCACTAAGTGATGACATCATGACGTCCTGACACTGGTTTCCTGAGCCCGATCACTGGTGGCCGGAGCTTCCAGTAACTTCAGTCTTGGCCAAAAGTTTTTTGAAACGGGCAAACTTTGTTTTTCACATTTTGCCTCTTCAGTGTTTTTTTTTCGCTCTTTTAGTTGGATGTTTGTTTGGTTACTGACGGACAATAATATTCCAGAATTCCTGACAAAGCCATAAAGCTTCTGTGAAGCCTCAATATTCCCAGCACTGACCCTTATTTCTCCAGACTGCTGCCCTTCCCCCAGCAGCTGGATATCTGCTTCTTGGCCAGATCCTGACTGATGGCCCCCCTGTTCTTGTCTCATCAGAGCTCGGAGGTCATAATTTTTGTGGTTCGGTTTGTCTTTTTGATTGACTGCAGGTTCTCAATGTTATAGAGATCTTTGGAGTCTTTTGGTCATGGACTGAAAATGTCAATGTTTTGTTCCCCTTTGGCCTTGTGACATGGTCTCCATGTTGGAAAAGCATCATCACAGCGTTGTTCTGGATGATTGGAAAAGTTGCTACTGGAGGAGGTTTAGATCCCATTCTTTATTCATGGCCGTGATCTTGGGTATAATTGTGAGTGAGCCCCCTCCTTGGATGAGAAGCCCCCACATGATTGGTCTCAGGAGGCTTTAATGCTGGCAGATGCAGGACTCGTGATGGCGATCAGTCTCTTCTCTGGACAGTAATCCTTCCACATGTCCCAACAGTGTTAAGGGGCTCCATCAAAGACACTAACTTTCCCCCAACTTCAGCAGTCCAATTCCTGTACTTCCTGCAAAGTTATCTTCTATGATGGAGCCCCTCCAGAATGTTGGGACATGTGGAAGAATGATTGTCCGGAGAAGAAACTGATCGCCATCATGAGTCCTGTATCTGCCAGCAGTAAAGCCTCCTGAGACCACTCGTGGGGGCTTCTCATCCAAGGAGGGGGATCACATTTATACCCAAGACCACGACCATAAAGAAAAAAAAAATCTAAACCTCCTCCAGGAACCACTCCCATCATCCAGGACAATGTGCTAATGCTTACCTCCCCTGTTTATGATGGTGACCAGGTTACAAAGCAAAAGTGATAACGAAGTGGCTCGGGGAACAAGACATTTATATTTTGGGTCCATGAAACTCCCCAGATCTCAATCCCATTGAGAACCTGTGGTCAATCCTCAGTGACAAACAAACAAAACCATAAAAATTATGATGACCTCTGAGACAAGAACGGGCGGCCATCAGTCAGGATCTTCCAAGAGCCGATATCCAGCCACCGGGGCGAAGGCCAGAAGTCTGGAGAATAAGGGGCAGCGCTGGGAATATTTAGGCATCAAGGAAACTTCATGAATTTGTCAATAAAAGTGTAAAAACTTGAGAAGTTTATAATTGATGCCTCAGTAACCAGAGAAACATCCGACTGAAAGAGTGAAACCGCTGAAGAGGCAAAACTTGTGTTAGTCTCACAACTTTTGGTCTCCACTGTAGATGCTGCAGCTGCTAATGACCGCGGCATCTAAGGGTGTCGTCAGCCGGACTCTGAGCCGTCTCTGTTCTCCTCTATATCCCGGCCATATAGATTATCCTCAAACAAGTATTTACGGGAATCTGCCTTTAGGACTCGCCCGGCTATGTACCTAACCTGGTAGCTGATTGTCCTCTCGCTGACCCTTCTCCTTCCTCTACAGACCGAGCCGTTCCAGACCCTCATGGATCAGTATAAAGCCGCCATGGGCCTCTCCAACAATGTCTGCTTCATGTTTGAAGGGCAGAAACTAAACGGCAGGAATACACCCCAGGAGCTCGGCCTGGAAAGCGACGACCTCATAGAAGCGTGGGCCTGAGCATGACGAGACATGAATACTCGGACATAGAGACCGAAATCGTGGCCAGAGAGGTAACGCTGAAGTCAAGATGGCTGCCCCCCTAACTGGACAGGTCCTCTTATTAGCAATCTCCTCAATCTGACACTACCGCCCTCGGTAATATGGATGAAATGTGTTCCTGATCCTCTGATCCCTGATCCTCTAGTCCTCCAGGGACCCCCAAGGAATGGAACTTTTTTCCTTTGTTTTTAAGACCCTCCTTGTCTTTAAGGACATGTCGTGGGGTAAAGTTGCAAGATGAGAAATTAATTATTTTTGCGACTTCCTCCTCATATGTAATGTTATAAAATTCTTTAAAATGTCACTTTTTGTAAGAAATAAAAAACCAGGCCTGGAGCTGGTCAATGCTGGTGCCGGGCTGTGAGTATCTGTCCAGTGCAGGTGATAGAGGACCATGAGTTAGGCAGTGACTATTCCTGTAGGTCTGTCTGGTGGGGCTCAGATTCATGGATACTGTGAAAAATAGTAATGTTTTATATAGAATTTTAATCTGTCTGCAGCCACCACTAGGGGGAGCTCCCTGTATACAGCCATTTTGATATAGGGAAAATATATATTCTTGTACAGTGTTAGCCAGTAGATAGAAAAATATTTAGATTTGAGAGTCCTCAGTGGTTGATACCTTTTTAATGGCTAACTGAAAAGATGGTAACAAATTGCAAGCTTTTGACAATACTCAGGTCTCCATCAGGCTAGTATAACACAAAATCTGAAGAGTCACATATTTATGCACAATAAGACACACAAGAAAAAAAAATGCAATAGGTTAGACAGGTGATGAAAAGCAGAGTTATTATGGAAGAAATAAACAGTTCTGGCTATAAATATTTTAGCAGTTAATAGATAAGGAGTGTGAAGGTTTTATTGTCCTGTGATTAGGTCCAGTGTTGTGATGACCTCACAGGTCTGGGAGTCTGAGGAGCACATTCCTTAGTTGATGTAGAATGACATAAATCCATGCGACACATTCATTCCTGCTCTGAAAGTGTTAAAGGTCAACATGAGTTTATATTCTGAGACTCTCCTTTCTCTCTGAGATTTGAAGTTACCTTTTAATACCAGTAATTTCATATCTTTTATGCTGTGATCAGGGGAACAAAAATGTTTGGCTACAGGTAGATCTATTCTTTTTTTATTTTATTGTGTGGCGATGATGATTCATCCTTGTTCTAAGTTTTTGCCCTGTGTCCCCTACATAAAGACCCCCAGCTGGACATTTGGTACATATAATTAAGTACACTACATTAGATGTTATACAGCTGAACATACCTGGGATCTTATAGTCCTGATGTGAGTTGGGGATCTTTATTTTGTCTGTGGTCGTTATACACGGACAGGTTTTACATTTCTTATAGTTGCAAGGAAAGGTTCCTATAGCTGGTGGAGATGACTGGGAGCTTCTGACAATGATGCTTCTTAGATTTGGGGGCTGCCTGAAACACAGAAGTGGGGGGGTCTGGAAATATGGATTGTAATCGGGCATCTTTTTGTAGTAAGGGTTGTAGTTTCCGTGCAGCTCTTCTTAGCGCCTCCAGATTTGGATTGTAGGTGACTACTAGAGGCACCCGGTTGCTTTCTTGTTTGGTTTTGTAATGTAGGAGATGATTCCTCGATATTCTGGTGGCTCTTGTAATCTGGTTCTCAATTGTTCTTGGATGGTAGCCCTGTTTCAAAAAGGTCTTTCTGAGGCCATCAAGGTGTTTGTCTCTATCTGTCTCAAACTAAACAATAGTTTGTGTTTCGGATGGAAACTGTCCCGTTTAAGGTTATGTAGGACGGTCGATTGGTTTCCGGTACAAGGATGTCTCTATTTCATTGTTCTGTAGCTTGATGATGGTGTCCAAAAAGTTAATTTCAGTCCAGGAGTAGTTGAGTGTTAGGTTGATGATGGGATGAAATCGATTAAAGTGTTGATGGAACGTCTTCAGCTGTTGCCCAGACCCCGTCCAGATGATTAACATATCGTCAATGTAACGACAGTAGGCCAGAGGCCTGATGGGACATGAGGACAAAAAGTTACTTACAAGCTTGGCCATGAAAAGATTTGCGTACGGTGGAGCCATTTTACTCCCCATCGCTGTACCAGTCTCCTGTAGATATAGGTTATCAAATTCAAAGTAATTGTGGGTGAGGATGAATTCTGTAAGAATCGGCAACAATTCCGGTATTTTCCATGAAGATTTTGCAGCATTTAATCCATCCTTGTGTGGGATATTAGAATACAGAGATTCCTCGTCCATGGTGGCCAGGATGGTTCCTTCTGGTAGAGGACCTACTGCTGTTAGTTTATTCAGTAGGTCTGTCGTGTCCTGATTGTAGCTGGGTGTACTCTTTACCAGTGGTTTAAGAACACCCTCTACCCATCCAGAAACTTGCTCAGTAAGGGGCCCACACATGAAATAATTGGTCTTCCTGGATTTCCAGATTTGTGGATTTTGGGGAGCATATAGAACGTCCCTATTCTTGGACTCTCTGGTATCAGGTCATCTGCTCTTATGGATTCGTCAGGCAGACACGATACCAACTTGTTTAGTTCCTTGTAATAGTCCTGTGTAGGGTCAGACTCCAGTTTTTTGTAGTAGCACGTGTCCACCAGTTGTCTGTTTCACATCAGGACCATAAGACCCCAGGTATGTTCAGCTGTATCACATCTAATGGGGTGTACTTAATTATATGTACCAAATGTCCAGCTGGGGGTCTTTATGTAGGGGAGACAGGGCAAAAACTTAGAACAAGGATGAATCATCATTGCCACACAATAAAAGAAAAAAGCATAGATCTGCCTGTAGCCAAGCATTTTTGTTCCCCTGATTACAGCATAAAAGATATGAAATTACTGGTATTAAAAGGTAACTTCAAATCTCAGAGAGAAAGGAGAGTCTCAGAATATAAACTGATGATGACCTTTTACACTTTCAGAGCAGGAATGAATGTGTTGCATGGATTTATGTCATTCTACATCAACTAAGGAATGTGCTCCTCAGACCTGTGAGGCCATCACAACACTGGACCTAATCACAGGACAATAAAACCTTCACACTCCTTATCTATTAACTGCTAAAATATTTATAGCCAGAACTGTTTATTTCTTCCATAATAACTCTGCTTTTCATCACCTGTCTTACCTATTGCATTTTTTTTTGTCTTGTGTATAAATGTGACTCTTCAGATTTTGTGTTATACTAGCCTGATGAAGAGACCTGCGTAGTCTCGAAAGCTTAAGCAATTTGTTACCTTTTAATGGCTAACTGAAAAGATGGTATCAACCACTGAGGACTGTCAAATCTAAATATTTTTCTGTATACAGCCATAAATAGTGTAGATCTAGAAGCCAAAGTTGTTTTTCTAAACCCCAATTGCCAGGATGCCTTCTATCCCAGAATCGTAGATACACGTTAAATTATTCATCACTATTAGTGATGAGCGAGTATGTTCTATTAACCCTTTCGGCGAGTATGCTCGGGCCGAGCTCTGAGTAATTACAGCTGCTCGGTGATATGGTTAAATTGCTCCCGTGTGCATGATTTGCAACTGTTTGACAGCTTTATTACATGTGAGGAATGTGTAAGAAATAGACATCACATGTAATAAAACTGTCAAACAGTTGCAAATCATGCACACGGGAGCAATTCATCCATATCACCGAGCAGCTGTAACTACTCGGAGCTCTTTTGGGTGTCCAATCAGGAAAATCCAAAATTTAGCTAGGGAGACCTGGAATCATCTGAGTTCTCGTGTGGTTCTCATGCTTCATGTCTCCTGCCGTGTGTATGGTATTTCTTAGACCATGTCAGCATTTTATGTAGGAGAACATAGAGCAATCCTTAAATAGTAGTAGTTATATTCTTGTACATAGGGGCAGTATTATAGTAGTTATATTCTTGTATATAGGGAGCAGTATTATAGTAGTTATATTCTTGTACATAGGAGCAGTATTATAGCAGTTATATTCTTGTATATAGGGGCAGTATTATAGCAGTTATATTCTTGTATATAGGGGCAGTATTATAGCAGTTATATTCTTGTACATAGGAGCAGTATTATAGTAGATATATTCTTGGACATAGGGGGCAGTATTATAGTAGTTATATTCTTGTACATACAGTACGGGTACTATTCATTTGCTAACCAAATCACACACCTCACTACCAGCACCTACAGTAATTACAGGGGTGGAGAGCGGAGCTGTGTGTTAGTGCATTACTCTCCGTGTGTGACCTGCTTAGACAATTCTTTCTTACCATATCACACAGAGTAAATAGTTTCTAATCTGCTCTGGGACTGTACTTTTTTTTCCCACGCCATGGCTCTTTACAAGCTGAACGGATATGAGAAATTTAAAAAAAAAAAAAACCACAAACTGTTGTATTCTGCTCTTCCGCTACTCTATCATCTCATCAGTTTACCATATAAAAATTTCTTGAAGGTCTGTTCTGTCACTACTCCTCCTCCGTGCTGGAATGCAGCCGCCATGACGCTGTCCCCCCCCCCCTACATGCAGGAATACAGCCGCTATAGTACTGCTTTTCTACGTGCCGGAATGGAGCCGCCATAATATTAAAGATTTAAATTGAACAGTTTGGAGAACTTCACCATATTTTTGCTTCCTTTGTCGCATTATTCCTGTTAATATACAGCCCACATTCTTGTCTCTGTTCTGTAGAATGGAAAAGCCGTCTCATTCGATGCAATATGAAAGGACTTTGGACACTCGTGTTTCTGGTTCTTTTCTCCTATATAGCGGTGGGCTTCACTGCTCTATCACAGACCGCCGGACGCTCAGCTGTTTGTGGCTTTATGCTCTTTTATTAATGTGTATAGGATATGTAGTAAACTGCAGAATTTATTTTCGACCACCCAAAGTCTGAACACGTTTCTCAAGCACTGGGGCAAGATGTTGCATATTCTAAACCTGTTTGCAACATGCTTGAATAAATTAGCATAAATCGTACAACATTCAAGTCCTGGGAATCCCTTGATATTTCTATTTGTATAGACGCCTAGACTATAAGCAATGGAGATTTATAAGGTGCTTTTCATGGGTGTTGCGTCTTAATATAATTATATAATTTGCATTAGAAATTCCTATGACAGTGGTAACTCCACTGGTGAATTTTCATTATTAAATGAATGTGGAAACAGATACAAGATCCATTGATACCTGGTAACATGAAGCTCCATAGTGGTATTTTCCTTTCCCTGCTTCTGTGGTCCAACAACCAGATGGCAGGTGAGTGTCCATCATAATCCTGATGTGCAGCTGTATGAGCAATGGCAACTTTTCTATTTTAGCATCAATTTTTAACCCATGGCGGTTCCCTAAGATTTATCTGCTGTCTGGGGACTAGTTTTCCAAAAGTGTTGGACAGCCAATGGATCTGAGTCGCTGATCTATAATGAGCTGTACTTGGATAGATAGAATTTGCACCATTTGTTTTCTATTCCAATGTTTTTCTCTGGTAACGGCATTATCATTTGCCCATTGCGGTACCCTAAGACAAGTTTTATTTCAGACTAGTGGGAATGTAGAAACCGGGGGATTAGAATGTTGTTAGAAGAGTAGCCATACAAATGCTTTCACATTCATGACGCAGGTTTTAATTTTTTATTGTAGGAGCATTTGACTTGTCCGGCCCAGATATTTATAAAGTTCTGATGGGATCTGACGCCATCCTCAGATGCTCCTTTACCATGGAGAAGCTGCCTCTAGACACACAATTTCTGGCCATACATTGGTATTTTAAGGGTAACCAGATCCTAGCTTATGACAATACGTTAAATGTTTCTCGACCGGGACTGTCCATAAATCTTCAGGCTGCTGTTATTGGGGACGTATCTCTAAACATTTCGAAAGTGAAGATTTCAGACGATGGTGTATATAAGTGTTGGGTCATCTACAGCCCTCAGTCCAAGTTTAAGGTTATAAAGCTAGACGTACAAGGTAAGGAGCAGAATTATGTATTAACTTACATAGTCAGAAGGAAATGTTACTTAAATTTGACACCTTGGGCTCTTATGTCACAACACTTGAGAAAACTGAAATGGTGGCCATAAGCAACTAGGAAATGGCTAAATAGAAGTTCTATGAAATCATAGGAGACAACAAGTAATGTGGTGGCTCCTTCATACTCATGGCTTTCCGAATCTTACTGAGGTCTATTGATATATTTGCCTAATCTGGAAGCTCTGACCTTCTTCTTCCAATTTTAGCTCGTCCTATCGTGACCATTATAACTAGACCTGTGATTAAAGATGAAGAGAATACGTTGCGTTGCACAATCACCGGATTCTACCCCTCTGACATCACCGTCACATGGCTCTGGGGGGCCGAGGTCATAGATACCCATGAAATGTATAAGCCTCAGAGACAAGATGATGGGACCTATAACGTGAGCAGCAGGGTGGTCATAATCCCCACGGATGATAACATGAATAAGACGTGTACCTGTAGGGTCACTCACGTGTCTCTTCAGTTCCCGCTCGAGAAAACCTTCCAGTTGACACATAGAGGTGAGTAAAAAATAAAAATATTTGGAAAGCGAATCTAATAGAAAGTTGCTACTTTGAGTCCTGTATGTCATTATCAGTCAGAGCTGCCTACCCTAATGGGGTAAAGAGAGTTTATCCTGGTGATCTGGGTGTTAGAAACAAAATACCTGGTGGAAAAGTAGTTAATAATTAATAGATATTAACAAATTGTATCCCTGGTTGTCTAGAGGCTCATAAATTACTAAATAATAATATAGTATGGTGCTTGGTGCTCCTGAGGATAGTAAATAATATCCCTGGTTGTCTAGTGGGACATAATTAAAGGACATAAATAATATTCCAAATGCAGAAGCAGTTAATATGTTGTAATTGATATACACTGCTCAAAACAATAAAGGGAACAGTGAAATAAGACATCCTAGACCTGAATGAATGAAATCTTCTCATTGAATACTTTGTTCTGTAGAAAGCTGAATGTGCTGACAACAAAATCACACAAAAATAATCAATGGAAAACACATTTATTAACCAATGGAGGCCTGGATTTGGAGTCACCCCCAAAATTAATGTGGAAAAACACACTACAAGCTGATCCAACTTTGATGTAATGTCCTTAAAACAAGTCAAAATGAGTCTCGTGCCTGTATGACCTCCCTACAACGCCTGGGCATGCTCCTGATGAGGCTGAGTATTGTGTGTGGCCTCCACGTGCCTGTATGACCTCCCTACAACGCCTGGGCATGCTCCTGATGAGGCTGAGTATTGTGTGTGGCCTCCACGTGTCTGTATGACCTCCCTACAACACCTGGGCATGCTCCTGATGAGGCTGAGTATTGTGTGTGGCCTCCACGTGCCTGTATGACATCCCTACAACGCCTGGGCATGCTCCTGATGAGGCTGAGTATTGTGTGTGGCCTCCACGTGCCTGTATGACCTCCCTACAACGCCTGGGCATGCTCCTGATGAGGCTGAGTATTGTGTGTGGCCTCCACGTGCCTGTATGACCTCCCTACAACGCCTGGGCATGCTGCTGATGAGGCTGAGTATTGTGTGTGGCCTCCACGTGCCTGTATGACCTCCCTACAACACCTGGGCATGCTCCTGATGAGGCTGAGTATTGTGTGTGGCCTCCACGTGCCTGTATGACCTCCCTACAATGCCTGGGCATGCTCCTGATGAGGCTGAGTATTGTGTTTGGCCTCCACGTGCCTGTATGACCTCCATACAATGCCTGGGCATGCTCCTGATGAGGTTGAGTATTGTGTGTGGCCTCCACGTGCCTGTATGACCTCCATACAATGCCTGGGCATGCTCCTGATGAGGTTGAGTATTGTGTGTGGCCTCCACGTGCCTGTATGACCTCCCTACAGCGACTGGGCATGCTCCTGATGAGGCTGAGTATTGTGTGTGGCCTCCACGTGCCTGTATGACCTCCCTACAACGCCTGGGCATGCTCCTGATGAGGCTGAGTATTGTGTGTGGCCTCCACGTGCCTGTATGACCTCCCTACAACGCCTGGGCATGCTCCTGATGAGGCTGAGTATTGTGTGTGGCCTCCACGTGCCTGTATGACCTCCCTACAACGCCTGGGCATGCTCCTGATGAGGCTGAGTATTGTGTGTGGCCTCCACGTGCCTGTATGACCTCCCTACAACGCCTGGGCATGCTCCTGATGAGGCTGAGTATTGTGTGTGGCCTCCACGTGCCTGTATGACCTCCCTACAACGCCTGGGCATGCTCCTGATGAGGCTGAGTATTGTGTGTGGCCTCCACGTGCCTGTATGACCTCCCTACAACGCCTGGGCATGCTCTTGATGAGACTGAGTATTGTGTGTGGCCTCCACGTGCCTGTATGACCTCCCTACAACGCCTGGGCATGCTCCTGATGAGGCTGAGTATTGTGTTTGGCCTCCACGTGCCTGTATGACCTCCCTACAACGCCTGGGCATGCTCCTGATGAGGCTGAGTATTGTGTTTGGCCTCCACGTGCCTGTATGACCTCCCTACAACGCCTGGGCATGCTCCTGATGAGGCTGAGTATTGTGTGTGGCCACCACGTGCCTGTATGACCTCCCTACAATGCCTGGGCATGCTCCTGATGAGGTTGAGTATTGTGTGTGGCCTCCACGTGCCTGTATGACCTCCCTACAATGCCTGGGCATGCTCCTGATGAGGTTGAGTATTGTGTGTGGCCTCCACGTGCCTGTATGACCTCCCTACAGCGACTGGGCATGCTCCTGATGAGGCTGAGTATTGTGTGTGGCCTCCACGTGCCTGTATGACTTCCCTACAACGCCTCGGCATGCTCCTGATGAGGCTGAGTATTGTGTGTGGCCTCCACGTGCCTGTATGACCTCCCTACAACGCCTGGGCATGCTCCTGATGAGGCTGAGTATTGTGTGTGGCCTCCACGTGCCTGTATGACCTCCCTACAACGCCTGGGCATGCTCCTGATGAGGCTGAGTATTGTGTGTGGCCTCCACGTGCCTGTATGACCTCCCTACAACGCCTGGGCATGCTCCTGATGAGGCTGAGTATTGTGTGTGGCCTCCACGTGCCTGTATGACCTCCCTACAACGCCTGGGCATGCTCCTGATGAGGCTGAGTATTGTGTGCGGCCTCCACGTGCCTGTATGACCTCCCTACAATGCCTGGGCATGCTCCTGATGAGGCTGAGTATTGTGTTTGGCCTCCACGTGCCTGTATGACCTCCCTACAATGCCTGGGCATGCTCCTGATGAGGCTGAGTATTGTGTTTGGCCTCCACGTGCCTGTATGACCTCCCTACAACGCCTGGGCATGCTCCTGATGAGGCTGAGTATTGTGTGTGGCCACCACGTGCCTGTATGACCTCCCTACAATGCCTGGGCATGCTCCTGATGAGGCTGAGTATTGTGTGTGGCCTCCACGTGCCTGTATGACCTCCCTACAATGCCTGGGCATGCTCCTGATGAGGCTGAGTATTGTGTGTGGCCTCCACGTGCCTGTATGACTTCCCTACAACGCCTGGGCATGCTCCTGATGAGGCTGAGTATTGTGTGTGGCCTCCACGTGCCTGTATGACCTCCCTACAACGCCTGGGCATGCTCCTGATGAGGCTGAGTATTGTGTGTGGCCTCCACGTGCCTGTATGACCTCCCTACAACGCCTGGGCATGCTCCTGATGAGGCTGAGTATTGTGTGTGGCCTCCACGTGCCTGTATGACCTCCCTACAACGCCTGGGCATGCTCCTGATGAGGCTGAGTATTGTGTGTGGCCTCCACGTGCCTGTATGACCTCCCTACAACGCCTGGGCATGTTCCTGATGAGGCTGAGTATTGTGTGTGGCCTCCACGTGCCTGTGTGACCTCCCTACAACGCCTGGGCATGTTCCTGATGAGGCTGAGTATTGTGTGTGGCCTCCACGTGCCTGTATGACATCCCTACAACGCCTGGGCATGCTCCTGATGAGGCTGAGTATTGTGTGTGGCCTCCACGTGCCTGTATGACATCCCTACAACGCCTGGGCATGCTCCTGATGAGGCTGAGTATTGTGTGTGGCCTCCACGTGCCTGTATGACATCCCTACAACGCCTGGGCATGCTCCTGATGAGGCTGAGTATTGTGTGTGGCCTCCACGTGCCTGTATGACCTCCCTACAACGCCTGGGCATGCTCCTGATGAGGCTGAGTATTGTGTGTGGCCTCCACGTGCCTGTATGACCTCCCTACAACGCCTGGGCATGCTCCTGATGAGGCTGAGTATTGTGTGTGGCCTCCACGTGCCTGTATGACCTCCCTACAACGCCTGGGCATGCTCCTGATGAGGCTGAGTATTGTGTGTGGCCTCCACGTGCCTGTATGACCTCCCTACAACGCCTGGGCATGCTGCTGATGAGGCTGAGTATTGTGTGTGGCCTCCACGTGCCTGTATGACCTCCCTACAACGCCTGGGCATGCTCCTGATGAGGCTGAGTATTGTGTGTGGCCACCACGTGCCTGTATGACCTCCCTACAACGCCTGGGCATGCTCCTGATGAGGCTGAGTATTGTGTGTGGCCTCCACGTGCCTGTATGACCTCCCTACAACGCCTGGGCATGCTCCTGATGAGGCTCAGTATTGTGTGTGGCCTCCACGTGCCTGTATGACCTCCCTACAACGCCTGGGCATGCTCCTGATGAGGCTGAGTATTGTGTGTGGCCTCCACGTGCCTGTATGACCTCCCTACAACGCCTGGGCATGCTCCTGATGAGGCTGAGTATTGTGTGTGGCCTCCACGTGCCTGTATGACCTCCCTACAATGCCTGGGCATGCTCCTGATGAGGCTGATTATTGTGTGTGGCCTCCACGTGCCTGTATGACCTCCCTACAATGCCTGGGCATGCTCCTGATGAGGCTGAGTATTGTGTGTGGCCTCCACGTGCCTGTATGACTTCCTTACAACGCCTGGGCATGCTCCTGATGAGGCTGAGTATTGTGTGTGGCCTCCACGTGCCTGTATGACCTCCCTACAATGCCTGGGCATGCTCCTGATGAGGCTGATTATTGTGTGTGGCCTCCCCGTGCCTGTATGACTTCCCTACAACGCCTGGGCATGCTCCTGATGAGGCTGATTATTGTGTGTGGCCTCCACGTGCCTGTATGACTTCCCTACAACGCCTGGGCGTGCTCCTGATGAGGCTGATTATTGTGTGTGGCCTCCACGTGCCTGTATGACCTCACTACAATGCCTGGGCGTGATCCTGATGAGGCTGATTATTGTGTGTGGCCTCCACGTGCCTGTATGACTTCCCTACAATGCCTGGGCATGCTCCTGATGAGGCTGAGTATTGTGTGTGGCCTCCACGTGCCTGTATGACCTCCCTACAACGCCTGGGCATGCTCCTGATGAGGCTGAGTATTGTGTGTGGCCTCCACGTGCCTGTATGACCTCCCTACAACGCCCGGGCATGCTCCTGATGAGGCTGAGTATTGTGTGTGGCCTCCACCTGCCTGTATGACCTCCCTACAACGCCTGGGCATGCTCCTGATGAGGCTGAGTATTGTGTGTGGCCTCCACGTGCCTGTATGACTTCCCTACAACACCTGGGCATGCTCCTGATGAGGCTGAGTATTGTGTGTGGCCTCCACGTGCCTGTATGACCTCCCTACAACGCCTGGGCATGCTCCTGATGAGGCTGAGTATTGTGTGTGGCCTCCACGTGCCTGTATGACATCCCTACAACACCTGGGCATGCTCCTGATGAGACTGAGTATTGTGTGTGGCCTCCACGTGCCTGTATGACCTCCCTACAATGCCTGGGCATGCTCCTGATGAGGTTGCGGATGGTCTCCTGTGGGATCTCCTCCCAGACCTGCACTAAAGCATCCGCCAACTCCTGGACAGTCTGTGGTGCAACGTGACGTTGGTGGATGGAGCGAGACATGATGTCCCAGATGTGCTCAATCGGATTCTGGTCTGGGGAACGTGCGGGCCAGTCCATAGCTTCAATGCCTTCATCTTGCAGGAACTGCTGACACACTCCAGCCACATGAGGTCTGGCATTGTCCTGCATAAGGAGGAACCCAGGGCCAACCGCACCAGCATATGGTCTCACAAGGGTTCTGAGGATCTCATCTCGGTACCTAATGGCAGTCAGGCTACCTCTGGCGAGCACATGGAGGGCTGTGCGGCCCTCCAATGAAATGCCACCCCACACCATTACTGACCCACTGCCAAACCGGTCATGCTGAAGGATGTTGCAGGCAGCAGATCGCTCTCCATGGTGTCTCCAGACTCTGTCACGTCTGTCACATGAGCTCAGTGTGAACCTGCTTTCATCTGTGAAGAGCACAGGTCACCAGTGGCGACTTTGCCAATCTTGGTGTTCTGTGGCAAATGCCAAGCATCCTGCACGGTGTTGGGCTGTGAGCACAACCCCCATCTGTGGACGTCGGGCCCTCATACCACCCTCATGGAATCGGTATCTAACCGTTTGTGCAGACACATGCACATTTGTGGCCTGCTGGAGGTCATTTTGCAGGGCTCTGGCAGTGCTCCTCCTGTTCCTCCTTGCACAAAGGAGGAGGTAGCGGTCCTGCTGCTGGGTTGTTGCCCTCCTACGGCCCCCTCCACATCTCCTGGTGTACTGCCCTGACTCCTGGTAGCGCCTCCAGCCTCTGGACACTACGCTGACAGACACAGCAAACCTTCTTGCCACAGTTCGCATTGATGTGTCATCCTGGATGAACTGCACTACCTGAGCAACTTCTGTGGGTTTTACTGTAGACACCGCCTCATGCTACTGTACCTCTAGGGGTGAGGGCAATGGCAAATTGAAAAATTGACCAAAACAACTAAAGGATGAGAACAGAGAAATGATGTGTGGTCACCACCTGCAGAACAGCTCCTGTATAGAGGGTGTCTTGCTAATTGCCGATCATTTCTACCAGTTGTCTGTTCCATTCGCACAACAGCAGGAGAAATGGATTCACAATCAGTGTCGCTTCATAACTGGACAGGTAGATTTCACAGAAGTGTTATTGACTTGGAGTTACATTGTGTTGTTTAAGGGTTCCCTTTATTTTTTTGAGCAGTGAATATATATAATACTCCTGGTAGTCTAGCCGTTAATAATAATATAAACACAACTCCTGGTGTTCTAGTGGTTAATAAATAATATCCCTGGTGGTCAAGAAGATACTAATTGAAGTAAATAATATCCCTTATGGGCTAGCAGTTAAATAATATAAACAATATTCCTGGTGGTCTAGTTGTTAGTAGATAATATCCCTGGTAGTCAAGTAGTTAATCATTAAAATAAATGACCTGGTGATCTAGAGGTTCTTAAATAGTATACAAAACAATTGGTTGTCTAGAGGTTAGTAAGTAATTGAAAAAATATTCCTTGTTAATAAATAATGGTACCATCAATAATCCTGGTGGTCTACAAGTTAGTAAATTAATGTTTTATTGTCGAGCACTTAATAATAAATACACATTAATAAATGATATCCCACGTTCTCTAGAGGTTAGTAAATGTAAATCCTGGTGCTCTAGTGGTAAGTGATATCTCTGGAGTTATGGACGAATAAAAATGTATTTTTGGCAGTGTAGCAATCAAAAAATAATTTCTGAGGTTAAAGATGGTAAATAATATTCCTGGTGTTCTCAAGATTGCAAAATCCCGGGGACATAGAGTTAATGCTTAAAAGTTCTGGCGATATAGAATAAATAATATCCCTGGTGGTCTAGAGGCTAAAAATTTTCTTAGAGGAGTAGGATTAAAGAGTTTTTTCTGGAAGTAGCATACTGGTTATCAATATGATATCGATGGGGGTCTGTTCTCTGTTCCCCCCAATTGATTGATAAATAAACACTATAAGGATCTGCGGGGTTCTGCTCGTACATCGCCTCCATTGGCTGCTTCCAGAGCAGATACAAGTTAATCAGTGGGGATGCCGGGTGTCGGACCCTCATCGATCTCATGGATAGGTCATCAATATCCTGGACCACCACTTAACTCTACAAATCTATGAGTTTATTAATCTCTATACCACCAGGGATGCTATAATGCATCAATATGTTAGTCTTGCGTAATCCCTTTAATAGATAAAGTGACACAATGTTATTATTGTACCCCAAGAGCGCGCAGACGTTCGGTTCTCGGAAGGCTCTGCGGACCGGTCGTATACCACGTTCATAGGTCTGTTCATCGCCATCCCAGTCGTTCTCGTGCTGATGGTCGTACTGCTGATGTGGTGGATATGGAAGCATCGAGGTGAGAAATGTGACGACGTTGTGTAACCATCATATTTTTGTAATTCTGATGATTACACATGAGCAATCAACCGTCAAGGTGTGAAGTGATAAAAGTAAATCCACCTTGGTCAGATCTGTGGTCGTACAGTGGAAACTCGGGCACAGTACATATAGTGCTGGATGATGCCGCGGAGCCAATTCTGCTGCTGCTCTGGTAACAGGAGACACAATGAAGGATTAAAGTAGAGTTAAAATAATAGCAGTCCCATATGACTGACCAGATGAATCACTGATTTTGGTATAAATTCTATCACCACATGTCAAACAATTTACCAGTTGGTGCAGTAGATTCTAAGAAAATCACCAGACTCCACATTCATGATCTGCAGGTTTCTGAGTCTGTGTATGTGAATAATTGTACGGGGATGTGTTCAAAATAATAGCAGTGTGAGTTCAATCAGTGAGGTCAATCATCCTATGAAGAAACAGGTGTGAATCAGGAGGCAGTTATTTAAGGGTGAAGCCAGCACATGTTGTACATGCATTTCTCCTTGAAAGCCTGAGAAATATGGATCGTTCCAGACATTGTTCAGAAGAACAGCATACTCTGATTAAAAAGTCAATTGGAGAGGGTAAAACTTATAAAGCAGTGCAGACAAGGATCGGCTGTTCAACTACAATGATCTCCAATGCTTTATAATGGAAAGCAAAACCAGAGAGACGTGGAAGAAAGCAGACTACCATTCAAATGGATGGAAGAATAGCCAGAATAGCCAACGATCAGCTCCAGGATGATCACAGACAGTCTCCAGTTACCTGTAAGGACTGTGACAGTTAGATTCCTGTGTGAAGCTAATCTCGTAGTAAGACTTCCCCACAAAAAAAATAAAAATGTACTGAAGCGGATATGATTGGCCAAAGAAAACATAAACTGGCCTAAAGAGAAATGGAGAAACATTTTGTGGACTGATGAAAGTCAAAGTGTTCTTTTTGGATCCAAAGGCCGTAGAGAGTTCGTCATAAGACCCCCAAACTCTGCATTCAAGCCACAGTACACCCTGCAGACAGTAAAGCATGGTGGTGAAGCGTCATGATATGAGCATGTTTCTCTTACTATGGTGCCGGACCTATTTACCACATACCAGGGATCATGGACCAGTTTGCAAATATTAAAATACTTGAAGAGGTCGTGTTGCCTTATGCTGAAGAGGATATGCCCTAGAAATGGGTGTTTCACCAAGAGAACGACTCTAAACACAGCAGTAAATGAGCAAAATATTGGTTCCAGTTCAACAAAATTGAGGTTATGGAGTGGCCAGCCCAAACGCCGGACCTTAAAGCGATAGAATACTTGTGGGGTGACTTCAAAAATGTCATTTCTGAGGCAAAACCAACAAATGTCAAAAAATTGTGTGATGTAGTCAAAGCATCCTGGGCTGGAATAACAGCTGACAGGTGCCAGAAGTTGGTTGACTCTATGCAACATAGATGTGAAGCAGTTCTAAAAAAAAACTGTGGTTATACAACTAAATATTAGGTTAGTGATTCACAGGAATGCTAAATACTCAAAAAAAAGAGACATATTATAAGTTTGTAAAGACAAATGCAGACACTATTAGAACAGCCCAATGTTCATATTTTGTTATTTTCTGTAAAGTAGTTAAAAATTATCTACATTTCTCTTCATGTTTTGAATTATAAAACAGTGTGCAATGTTCCCGATGCTGGAAATAAAAACTAGTGTAAAGATTTTGTGCTTAACTCGTGTTTCTGAACACTACTGTACCGCGTCTACTCAGTCACCCGACAGCAATCACATGAACGCAAAAGATCTGCAGGACTCCAGTCCAGCATCCAAGTCAGTAATCAATGGCGGTCCTGTGAACCACTTCCGACCTGCCGGCATCCACGGTGCCTCTTCTGATTAGTAGGCTCGGTGCCACATAATTTCTACTAATCAGAAGAGGATGCCGGTCGGCCGGTAGAGGGAGGTTCATAGGGCTCTGATCTGGCGGACCGGACTTTTTCTTCAACTCAGTATCTTTATAATGAGGCATAATTGTAATAAGTGTAAATTGCTAAAATATTTAAAGGGGTTATTCACCCTCCACATCCAGAAGTGAGAGACGTAGCTGACATGGAAGACCATAGTCTTCTTTCTCAGTTTCCTGTACGCCCGGCCTTTATTGTGCCCCTGCCCCATTATTAAAATAAGAGGCATGCATGATCGCTACCGGGAGCAATTTATACAGAGCTCAGCATTCAGAGAACTGCTAGATCTGCAGCAGAGAAACCAGGGATTTTATCAAAGCTACAGCAAGCAGCTCAGTAAGTGATACATCCCAGAAATCAGGCTCTCTGCCCCTACATCATACTGCTCTCAGATTACATAGCAAAAACCTGCTGATAGATTCCCTTTAAATCTGATGACCACAATCATATCATCTGAGTCTGTGGGAGGTTGGGAAGTTACGATACAACATACGATTTATTCGTACTCCCATGACAGCACCACGAGAGAGAGGATCCCCCCATCATGGACCGGAAACCTACAGGTTAAAAAGGGCGGCACCTCTCTCCCTCCTCAGTTTAGGTTTCCTGTCCATGATGGGAGACCTATCAGGTTCCTGCAGGAGGAATATTGGAGCGGTCTCTTGCCCAGAGGGATAGGCAGGGTACCTGGAGCGGTGAGGTTCCTCCCCTGGTCGGTCCTCTTCTTCCTGGAGACTCCACGGCAGGGCTCATTGGGGCACCTCCGTGCGCGTTGCGGCCAGCGTGACATCCCCTCGCTGGAGCTGGATGGTCCGCTGTATGTGTGGATGGAAAGACTCCAAGCCCCCCGCCCCCCCCCGCTTCCTAGAAGAGATCGTGGCCGCGCCGGCGGGGACCGTGCAAGCGTGGCCATGTTGGGGGGGGCCTATGACGTACTTCCGGTGCGCTGGCCTCAACCGGAAGTGGGCGCAGTTCGCGCGCGGCCAGGAAGTACGGGCCGCATGCAAGCAGTGGGGATGCCGGAACAGTATGGGCGTCCCGGAACGGTATGGGCGTCCCGCAGGTGTTCTGCCCAGCCCGGGGAGGGGGTAGGGGGGAGAAGGAAAAAGAGCCCCCCCACCCCCCTCCCCCTGTGAAAAAGAAAAAAAAAAAAAGCTGGTACCTGCATGGCCAGTATATAAGAAGGCTGGCTACATGCAGAGGTGCTTCCCAGCCCTTTGTTTTCTCGTATACAATGGGAGATACACAGAAGCTTTCACCTCAGCAAGAACAACTGCTGCAGGAGCAGCCCTCTGGGGAGCCCTCACAACAGGCGGTGCAACGTCGTTCCCGAACCGGGTCCAGCCGTTCTACTAAGAAGTTTACCGCCAAGAGCAGGAAGGAAGGTCCTGTCGTTCGGCGTGATCCTCCGCCGGTTAAGAAGGATTCCTCTGCTTCTACGGTACCGCATATGCCAGGGGGTAAGTGGACTCTCCGTGAAAGTTCTACTAATTGCTCCTCTTTTTTCTTCTCTCTCTATGGAATTTTTTTTCAGAGCAAGAAATGTTCGTTTAAATCAAGGCATAAAGAATGTGCCCTATGTAGCAGCCCGCTCCCTGATGCATATACAAAAAAATTGTGCCAGCCTTGTTTTGACAAGGTGATGGTGGAAGAGACCCCGGGGTTTTCTTTAGGCCTAAAAACCTTAATTAAAGAAGAAGTAGGCAAGGCCTTGCGTGAGAATTCTGAGGTCAAGCATTCCCCTCAGGATCCTCAACCAGGCTCAGACTCCGACATCTTGGACATTTCTTCCTCTTCCCTATCCTCCTCTGATAGCGAATCTGAGAGACAGTGCTTCCCTTTAAATGAGGTAGATGCCTTAGTGAAAGCTGTCCTTTCTACTATGGGCATTGTGGACGCTAGACCAGAGAAATCCCGGGAAGATGTTATGTTTGGAGGTTTAGGTCAAAGAAAGAAAAGATCCTTTCCCGTGAACACAAAAATTAAGGATCTTATTGAAAGAGAGTGGCAGAAGCCGGACAGAAAGGGCAGCATCCCTCCCTCTTTCAAAAGGAGATATCCGTTTGACGATTCCGCATGCTCCTCCTGGTCAAAGGCGCCAAGGCTTGATGTGGCCATTGCCAAAGCTTCAAAAAAGGCTTCCCTCCCCTTCGACGACATGGGAGCTTTAAGAGACCCCCTGGACAGACGAGCAGATACCTTTTTAAAAGGTACCTGGGAGACCACTACAGGAGCCCTGAAACCAGCAGTTGCTGCCACCTGCACATGCAGGGCCCTGATGGTCTGGCTTGAACAGCTGGACAACCAATTGAAAGAAGGTGTCCCCAGGAAGGAGATCATTTCTTCTCTCCCCCTAGTCCAGGGTGCAGCGGCCTTTCTTGCTGACGCATCTGCGGACTCAGTCAGACTAGCAGCAAAATCGTCAGCTCTTTCAAATGCTGCTTGGCGAGCCCTTTGGCTAAAATGCTGGCCGGGAGATGTACAAACAAAGTCTAGACTATGTACAATTCCTTGTGAGGGTGAATATCTTTTCGGCCAGACAAAGGATGATCTGTTGGAAAAAGCAGGAGATCCTAAGAAGGGCTTTCCATGTGTACCTCTACCCTCTTTTAAAAGATCCTTTCGGAAAAAGAAGTTTGTCCGTAGGCGATTCTTTAGAGAACAGGAGAAATTCGAGGAAAGAGGTCGCAAAGGTAGAGGCCTACTCTTTGGTTCTTCTTCCAGAGATGAGCGGAAGCCAGGGGAACCACAATCCACCCAGGTGGGGGGGGGAGATTGTCATTGGGCCTAATTAGGTTTGGTCTTAAATTTCAATTCCAAACCCTTCCTTACAAGAGATTTGTAATAGTTCCGTCTAGTACCTCCCCAAAGCGGCAGGCTGCCCTCATATCGGAAATACAAGACCTAACAAAGAAAAACGTCTTGATTGAGGTTGCGAAAACAGAAGAGGGAGACGGATTCTACTCCTCGCTCTTCTTGATTCCCAAGCCGGGTGGGTGTTTCAGGACTATCATAAATTTAAAAGAGGGAAAGAAAACATCAGGGCAGATTTTCTCAGCCGCAATTCCCTAAAGGAAGGAGAATGGTCCTTGAACCCTCGAGTATTCTCCAGGATCGTGGCAATGTGGGGTCTTCCAGCTGTGGACTTGTTCGCAACGAAGTCCAACCGGAAAGTGACATTTTGTTCTCTAGACCCCAGAGAAAAGCCCCTGGCGGTGGATGCCTTCATGATACCCTGGGAGTTTCCTTTGGTGTACGCCTTCCCTCCTATGGTCCTGCTTCCGTCAGTCCTAAGAAAGATCAGGACAAACGAAGCCAGAGTGATCCTCATATGCCCCTTTTGGCCCAAGAGGCCATGGTTCTCTTGTCTCCGCAGGATGTCAATATCAGACCCCTGGATCCTTCCGGATATCCCGGACCTTCTTACTCAGGGCCCAGTTTCCCATCCTCCAGCCCCAAATCTCCATTTGACGGCATGGAATTTGAGAGGGCACTGTTAGCCAGCAAAGGGTTTTCCTCAAATTTGGTAAACACTCTCTTAAGTAGCAGAAAGCCCATTACTACCCGCATCTATGCTAGAACTTGGAGAAAATTCCTATCTTTTACAGAATTCAAGCTGGAGGATGGGATCCCTATTGGAAAGATACTAGGGTTCCTATAACGGGGGTTAGAACAGGGTCTAACCACTAGTACCTTGAAGGTACAGGTGTCTTCTTTAGGGGCCTTATTTGCATCTGATATAGCAGCAAATTATTGGGTAGCACGGTTTATAAAGGCCAGATATAGACCTATCATTAAATCCAAACCCTCTCCCTGGGATCTAAACCTAGTCTTAAATGCCTTAACTAACCCCCCCTTCGAACCTCTAGATTCAGCCACTCATAAAATTATATTTCTTAAAACAGCCCTGTTAGTGGCCCTGACTTCGGCCAGAAGAGTAAGTGACATACAGGCCTTTTCTATATCCCCTCCATTTACCCAAATTATGGATGATAGAATTGTGTTAAAGCCTGATCCAGTTTTTCTCCCAAAAGTAGTCTCGCGGTTTCATAGAACTCAAGAGGTAAATCTTCCAACCTTTTGTTTCCCCCCTAAGAATCAGAAAGAGGAGAAACTACATACATTAGATGTTAGGTGCGTGCTTAAATATCTGGAGGTTTCGCACAATTTTAGGAAAGATGATAGTTCCCTATTTATATGCCATCAGGGGGCCAGAAAAGGTTGTAAAGCTTCAAAATCCACAATCGCAAGGTGGATTAGAGAGGCCATCTCCCTCGCTTACTCCTCGGGGGATAGGGAAGTACCGGAAGGGTTGAGAGCACACTCCACCAGAGCGGTAGCGACTTCCTGGGCCAAGAAGATGGGGGTTTCCATCCAAGACATATGTAAGGCTGCCACCTGGTCTTCTCCCTCCACCTTCTATAGGCATTATAGATTGGACTTGGGTGACTCTTCTGACCTCACCTTTGGGAGAAGGGTGCTTCAAGCTGTGGTCCCTCCCTAATCTCCTTTCGTCTCTGTAATTCTCTCGTGGTGCTGTCATGGGAGTACGAATAAAGCCTTAGTTACTTACCGGTAACGGGATTTTTCGGAGCCCATGACCGCACCCTTATATTCCCTCCCTACACTTGTGTTGTTATTGCACTCCCGTAGAGTTATTTCTTCTTTTTTTGCACCTTCGGGGGAAGTTACTTAATATAATTGGCTTAAAATGAATTTGTGTTGTTGTTATTAACCTTGGCGGTCCTCTCATGCTCTGTTAACTAAACTGAGGCGGGAGAGAGGTGCCGCCCTTTTTAACCTGTAGGTTTCCTGTCCATGATGGGCGGATCCTCTCTCTCGTGGTGCTGTCATGGGCTCCGAAAAATCCAGTTACCGGTAAGTAACTAAGGCTTTTTCTTCTTTGATTGTTTTGTCTTTATTGTTACTTTCCACAGTTTGTACAACACGGGTGCGGAGCACAGGTAATGATGAGGGGTCCGCACCCGAGTCTCAAAAGCAAGAAGAGCATTTAAAATCTACACCACTGAGATCTTCTCCAAAGTCACCAGAATCAGCAACTAGCAACCCTTCTACTCCAGAATCCACACGTTCCAGACCTTCTGCTGTAGAGTCACCAGAATCCACACGATCCAGACCTTCTGCTGTAGAGTCACCAGAATCCACACGATCCAGACCTTCTGCTGTAGAGTCACCAGAATCCACACGATCCAGACCTTCTACTCCAGAGTCACCAGAATCCACACGATCCAGACATTATACTCCAGAGTCACCAGAATCCACACGTTCCAGACCTTCTACTCCAGAGTCACCAGAATCCACACGATCCAGACCTTCTACTCCAGAGTCACCAGAATCCACACGATCCAGACATTCTACTCCAGAGTCACCAGAATCCACACGTTCCAGACCTTCTGCTGTAGAGTCACCAGAATCCACTCCTTTTAGTCCTTCTTCTGCATTGCCAAAATCTGAACCTTTAAGACCATCCCCTCCAGAGTTACCAGTATCTCATTTTGTACAACCTTTTGTTTTACAAGTACCTTCAAAATGTACAGCGTTCGAGTCACCAGTATCATCACCTTCACAACATTCAACACCAGAAGCAGCCCCTCCACCACAAGCAAAATGTCTGGATGACGTGCAGCAAGGTTTTCTACAGCCAAGATGTTATTTGTCCCGTCACGGTAAGTGGATCCCATTGATCGCGCAACATGTGGGCGAATAGTTTTGCAGGTGGAGCCAAATCAAAAAAGCCTTAGAATGTACGTTGCTATAATATCCATCCCTCTGACCATCAGACTTACACAAGTCTTCACACCTAACCCATGAGTAAGGCATTAAAAATGACCAGAATAAAAATCACAATCTTTATTGAAAATATACAGTGGGGGGAATAAGTATTTGATTCCTTGCTGTTTTTGTAAGTTTGCCCACTGACAAAGACATGAACAGTCTATAATTAAGGGTAGGTTAATTTTAACATTGAGATAGAATATCCCCCCAAAAAATCAAGAAAATCACATTGTATAAATTAGAAATTTTTTTTTGCATTTTGCAGTGTGAAGTATTTGACTCATCCGGCAAACAACACTTAATACTTGGTGGCAAAACCCTTGTTGGCAGCACAGCAGTCAGACTTTTTTATAGTTGATGATGAGGGTTGCGCACATGTCAGGAGGAGTTTTGGTCCAATCCTCTTTGCAGATCATCTCTAAATCATTCAGATTTTGAGGATGTCACTTGGTAACTCGGAGCTTCAACTCCCTCCATAAGTTTTCTATGGGATTAAGGTCTGGAGACTGGCTAGGCCACTCCATGACTTTACTGCGCTTCTTTTTGAGCCTCTCCTTTGTTGCCTTGGCTGTATGTTTTGGGTCATTGTCTTGCTGGAAGACCCAGCCACGACCTTCAAGGCTCTTACTGAGGGAAGGAGGTTGTTGGCCAAAATCTCTCGATACATGACCCCATCCATCTTCCCTTCAGTACGGTGTAGTCGTCATGTCCCCTTTGCAGAAAAGCACCCCCCAAAGTATAACGTTTCCCCCACCATGCTTCACGGTTGGAACGATGTTCTTAGGGTTGTACTCATCCTTCTTCTTCCTCCAAACATGGCGAGTTGAGTTAATGCCAAAGAACTCAATTTTTGTCTCATCTGACCACAGCACCTTCTCCCAATAACTCACAGAATCATCCAGGTGTTCATTGGCAAACTTCAGACAGACCTGCACATGTGTCTTCTTGAGCAGGGGGATCTTGCGGACACTGCAGGATTTTAAACCTTTAAGGCGTAATGTGTTACCAATGGTTTTCTTGGTGACTGTGGTCCCACCTGCCTGGAGATCATTAACAAGTTCTCTCCGCGTAGCTTTAGGCTGGTCTCTCACCTTCCTCATGATCAAGTATACCCCACGAGGTGAGATTTTGCATGGTGCCCCAGATCGATGTCGATTGACAGTCATTTTGTATTTCTTCCATTTTCTTACTATTGTACCTACAGTTGTCTCCTTCTCACCCAGCGTCTTACTTATGGTTTTGTAGCCCATTCCAGCTTTGTGCAGGTCTATGATCTTGTCCCTGACATCCTTATAAAGCTCTTTGGTCTTGCCCATGTTGTAGAGGTTAGAGTTTGACTGAGTCTGTGGACAGGAGTCTTTTATACAGGTGACTATGTAAGACAGCTGTCTTTAATGCAGGTAACGAGTTGATTAGGAGCGTCTAACTCAGGGGTCTCAAACTTGGCTGGGTCTATGGGCCGCACATGGAAAAAATTTGAATTTGGGAGGCCGCATTCTTTGCAGGTCAAGGTGACAATTTTAGTGATACCATTTTTTTTTTTGTCTACCCCGTCTGAACATTTTTGCTGTGTTTATTTTATTTATAGCTTGGGTCGTTACGGATGTGGCTATAATAAACGTGCACTTTTTTTGTTTAGTATATGTATAAAACAGCATTTTTAGTGGCAAAATATTTTTTCAAGCTTTATTTTTAATTTTTTTTATTTAATTATTACACTTTTGTTTCCTCCAATTGGCCACACAATATTGTTTTACAATTATAGCAATTCTGGCAAGCATCTAGTAATGTGCCCCCTCCTGGTGGTCCCCATCTTGCAGTAATGTGCCCCATCCTGGTCCTCATCTTGGAGTAATATGCCCATCCTGGTCCTCATCTTGGAGTAATATGCCCATCCTGGTCCTCGTCTTGTAGTAATGTGCCCCATCCTGGTGGTCCCCATCTTGTAGTAATGTGCCCCCTCCTGGTGGTCTCCATCTTGTAGTAATGTGCCCCCTCCTGGTGGTCCCCATCTTGCAGTAATTTGCCCCATCCTGGTCCTCGTCTTGGAGTAATATGCCCATCCTGGTCCTCGTCTTGTAGTAATGTGCCCCATCCTGGTGGTCCCCGTCTTGTAGTAATATGCCCCATCCTGGTGGTCCCCATCTTGTAGTAATATGCCCCATCCTGGTGGTCCCCATCTTGTAGTAATGTGCCCCATCCTGGTGGTCCCTGTCTTGCAGTAATGTGCCCCATCCTGGTGGTCCCCGTCTTGCAGTAATGTGCCCCATCCTGGTGGTCCCCGTCTTGCAGTAATGTGCCCCATCCTGGTCCTCGTCTTGTAGTAATGTGCCCCATCCTGGTGGTCCCCGTCTTGCAGTAATGTGCCCCATCCTGGTGGTCCCCGTCTTGTAGTAATGTGCCCCATCCTGGTGGTCCCCATCTTGCAGTAATGTGCCCCATCCTGGTGGGCCCCATCCTGGTGGTCCCCATCTTGTAGTAATATGCCCCATCCTGGTGGTCCCCATCTTGTAGTAATATGCCCCATCCTGGTGGTCCCCATCTTGCAGTAATGTGCCCCATCCTGGTGGTCCCCGTCTTGCAGTAATATGCCCCATCTTGGTGGTCCCCATCCTGGTGGTCCCCATCTTGTAGTAATGCCCCATCCAGGTCCCCATCTGGTAGAATTGTCCCCTGCGCTGTTCTTCACACACATGAAAAAAGAAAAAAAATAGATTCTTCTCACCTGTCCTCTGTTCCCTCGACGTCCTTTGTGCACATGCCGCCCGCAGGCACCATAGACCCCTTGACGATCCCGACCTGGTCCAGGGGGAGCCGCCGACAGCAGCGCTGCATTGCCGTGTACTGCGCAGAGACCGGCTTTCTGCACAGCAATACCCGTGCCAGCCGCCGGCCAATCAGAGGCCAGCAGCTGACATCTGCGCTTGTCAGTGACGTCATACGCTGCTGCGCTGGGACACAGATATCAGCTGCTGGCCTCTGATTGGCCGGCGGCTGGTATTGGAAATGCTGTGCTGGGAGATTGTCTCTGCGCAGCAGTGCAGCGCTGCCGTCAGCGGCTCCTCCTGGACCAGGTTGGGATCGTTAAGGGGTCTGTGCCTGCGGGCCGCATAAAGCAGCCTCAGGGGCCGCATGCCGCCCGCGGGCCGTGTTTTTGAGACCTCTGGTCTAACTGGTCTGTAGGAGCCAGAACTCATAATGGAAACTTACAGAAACAGCAAGGGATCAAATACTTATTTCCTCCACTGTATATATGAAAAAAAGAGATGACAAAAATGAATCCACACCATGAAGAAAAAAAGGAGGAACAACTTGAGACCCCTATAAATATACATATAATTCTGAAGGTCCTATCGCAAGAAGATACAATGTCCAAATTGCAATCCATAGCAAATATAATAATAAATATAGTAATGAATACAAGGAATGAGTTCATTAATAGTTATCAATACTCAGTACTAGTAACAAAAAACGATAACAACAACTTTACATCAGATACCATGCAAACACCATGAAAGAGACCATCAAAAAGAATATGAGATAAAGAATGATATAGACAAGTGGATGTACAGATCTGGAACATGTGTCCATCCGATGCACGTTTCGCACAACTTGCATCATCAGGGGTTAGATGTTAAGCGTGCTGATGCCTCCTTATAAATGCAAATACACGAATAGAATGGAAGTAACTTACTTTAGTGTGGGTGTAATACACCATGGGACAGAGGTATGGATCTAAAGTGGAGTCGGAATGACTCTGGAGTGGCCATGTGATAAGAAAGTCAGGCGAGTCACTACTGTCTCAGTATGATTAATATCGGGTAGGTTCAAGGTAACACTGGAGCGGAGCATAAGGCGATGCCCCGAACCACCCACTGAGGAAACTCTATTAAGGATTGAGCTCATCAGAAAAAGCATTTCTCTATTCAGCACTTTACCTTGTATTTTACTCTTATTTTAGTCCTAAATTGAGTTAATTCAGTGGGTGGTCCAGGGTATTGCCCGACTCTCTATTAGAGCTGCGTTACCTCGTACCTTCCCCAGATGAGTCATACCGCTTCATTAATGACGCGCCTGACCTCCTCACATGCACAGTCAGCTGATCCACCCATGTGGTCATTCCAGCCCCATTTTAGATTTATTGTAGATACATACCTCTATCCTATAGTAGTAAGTTCCTTCCATTTCATTGGTTTATGGGCATTTCTAAGGAGGCACCTGCACACTTAACATCCAACCCCTGATGAAGCACGTTGCGCGAAACTCGCATCAGTATTATGTACAGTACAGACCAAAAGTTTGGACACACCTTCTCATTTAAAGATTTTTCTGTATTTTCATGACTATGAAAATTGCACATTCACACTGAAGGCATCAAAACTATGAATTATCACATGTGGAATTATATACTTAACAAAAAAGTGTGAAACAACTGAAAATATGTCTTATATTCTAGGTTCTTCAAAGTAGCCACCTTTTAATTTGATGACTGCTTTGCACACTCTTGGCATTCTCTTGATGAGCTTCAAGAGGTAGTCACCGGAAATGGTTTTCACTTCACAGGTGTGCCCTGTCAGGTTTAATAAGTGGGATTTCTTGCCTTATAAATGGGGTTGGGACCATCAGTTGTGTTGTGCAGAAGTCTGGTGGATACACAGCTGATAGTCCTACTGAATAGACTCTTAGCTGTTTTTTTCTTGCCTTAATACAAAAGTAAAGAAAAACGAGTGGCCATCATTACTTTAAGAAATGAAGGTCAGTCAGTCCGAAAAATTGGGAAAATATTGAAAGTGTCCCCAAGTGCAGTTGCAAAAACCATCAAGCGCTACAAAGAAACTGGCTCACATGAGGACCGCCCCAGGAAAGGAAGACCAAGAGTCACCTCTGCTTCTGAGGATAAGTTTATCCGAGTCACCAGCCTAAGAAATCGCAGGTTAACAGCAGCTCAGATTAGAGACCAGGTCAATGCCACACAGAGTTCTAGCAGCAGACACATCTCTTCAACAACTGTTAAGAGGAGACTTTGTGCAGCAGGCCTTCATGGTAAAATAGCTGCTAGGAAACCACTGCTAAGGACAGGCAACAAGCAGAAGAGACTTGTTTGGGCTAAAGAACACAAGGAATGGACATTAGACCAGTGGAAATCTGTGCTTTGGTCTGATGAGTCCAAATTTGAGATCTTTGGTTCCAACCACCGTGTCTTTGTGCGACGCAGAAAAGGTGAACGGATGGACTCTACATGCCTGGTTCCCACCGTGAAGCATGGAGGAGGAGGTGTGATGGTGTGGGGGTGCTTTGCTGGTGACACTGTTGGATTTATTCAAAATTGAAGGCATACTGAACCAACATGGCTACCACAGCATCTTGCAGCGGCATGCTATTCCATCCGGTTTGCGTTTAGTTGGACCATCATTTATTTTTCAACAGGACAATGACCCCAAACACACCTCCAGGCTGTGTAAGGGCTATTTCACCAAGAGGGAGAGTGATGGGGTGCTACGCCAGATGACCTGGCCTCCACAGTCACCAGACCTGAACCCAATCGAGATGGTTTGGAGTGAGCTGGACTGCAGAGTGAAGGCAAAAGGGCCAACAAGTGCTAAGCATCTCTGGGACCTCCTTCAAGATTGTTGGAAGACCATTTCCGGTGACAACCTCTTGAAGCTCATCAAGAGAATGCCAAGAGTGTGCAAAGCAGTCATCAAAGCAAAAGGTGGCTATTTTGAAGAACCTAGAATATAAGACATATTTTCAGTTGTTTCACACTTTTTTGTTAAGTATATAATTCCACATGTGTTAATTCATAGTTTTGATGCCTTCAGTGTGAATGTGCAATTTTCATAGTCATGAAAATACAGAAAAATCTTTAAATGAGAATGTGTGTCCAAACTTTTGGTCTGTACTGTATATGCACTTGTCGATATGATTCTTCTGTCAAGGGCCATTTGGATATTTGTACCATCATTCAGGGACTGTGCAAAAAGATCAACTAAAAAATGATCCTGCTATATTTGGTCAAACATTTAATTAACTCACCCCTATTGTGATAGCTGGAGCGGCTCCTCTTTGGTGAGGCTGTGATATTAGGTGATAATGATGATGATACGGTTATTCACAACTGCTTTTCCAGGTTTGCGTTGGCCTGGAGCGCAGTTGTTTTTTTGCCATAAGTTTTGTAAAGAACTCGCAGCAGTACGTCATACCGAACACAGATGTATATTACATTGTATGTCTCCTCAAAGTGCGAAATTTATCACTGCTCAGGTATCCTAGAACTAAAGCAGTGGGAGGTCTGCTGTATACATCACATATGATACACTGAGTCTCTGCTATATATATATCACATTGGAGACACCAAAACTGCTGTATACATCACATTGGAGACACTGCAGCTGGAGGATATACATCACATTGGAGACACTGCGGCTGGAGCATATACATCACATTGGAGACGCTGCGGCTGGAGCATATACATCACATTGGACATGCTGCGGCTGGAGCATATACATCACATTGGACATGCTGCGGCTGGAGCATATACATCACATTGGAGACGCTGCGGCTGGAGCATATACATCACATTGGAGACGCTGCGGCTGGAGCATATACATCACATTGGAGACGCTGCGGCTGGAGCATATACATCACATTGGAGACGCTGCGGCTGGAGCATATACATCACATTGGAGACGCTGCGGCTGGAGCATATACATCACATTGGAGACGCTGCGGCTGGAGCATATACATCACATTGGAGACGCTGCGGCTGGAGCATATACATCACATTGGAGACGCTGCGGCTGGAGCATATACATCACATTGGAGACGCTGCGGCTGGAGCATATACATCACATTGGAGACGCTGCGGCTGGAGCATATACATCATATTGGACATGCTGCGGCTGGAGCATATACATCACATTGGACACGCTGCGGCTGGAGTATATACATCACATTGGAGACGCTGCGGCTGGAGCATATACATCACATTGGACACGCTGCGGCTGGAGCATATACATCACATAAGTGACACCGGGAGTATATAAAATAGGAGACACTGAGGCTGGACTATATGCTTCACAGGAGACGATGGGTCTGGAGTATACACATTACAGAAGATGTTGGGGCTGGTGTATATTCATCACAGAGGAGCCGCTACTGCTGCGGTCTTCCTCTGTGGGTCAGGAGCGCAACGATGAGCGTTCACTCTATGCATTAAGTCTGTTTTCTATTTCAGAACACTTGGTGGAGAAGTACCCCTGGGGACATAACTTTGGAAAGTAGACCTTCAGGCCTCCAGCTGCACATTGCCCAGGTAGATACTTGCGTCTATCATACATTCTCTGGTAACCATGTTGGATGCATGAGGAGTGGATCACAAATCTGGGTGGAAGAGGAGGAGGGGGAACAACGGAGGGCACCAAGTAGGGTGACACCTTCAGTGCCATCTATAGATGTGTATTCTCAGGGTTGTGTAGTGTCGGACAGCCCATCATCTCAGGTACAACACCCTCCTCAATCCGCTCATGTACAGAGAATGAGATTCACCAAAGCTTTAGATCAATATTCATTACTGGACTCTAAACCTGACTGTATTCTCATTTCTGTGCAGGAAGAAGAGTCAGCTCAAAGTCTGAAGTCTTTTCCTAATATAATATTTATAAACCATCAATTTATTATTATTTATTATTATAGCGCCATTAATTCCATGGCGCTTTACATTTTTAAAAGAGGTATACATAGCAAACAAGTACAATAATTTGAACAAAAACAAGTCAGTGACTGGCACAGGAGCGAGGACCCTGCCCGCGAGGGCTCACAGTCTACAAGGGATGGGTGAGGATACAGTAGGTGAGGGTAGAGCTGGTCGTGCAGTGGTATGGTGGAGCGAGGACCCTGCCCGCGAGGGCTCACAGTCTACAAGAGATGGGTGAGGATACAGTAGGTGAGGGTAGAGCTGGTCGTGCAGCGGTATGGTGGAGCGAGGACCCTGCCCGCGAGGGCTCACAGTCTACAGGGGATGGGTGAGGATACAGTAGGTGAGGGTAGAGCTGGTCGTGCAGTGGTATGGTGGAGCGAGGACCCTGCCCGCGAGGGCTCACAGTCTACGAGGGATGGGTGAGGATACAGTAGGTGAGGGTAGAGCTGGTCGTGCAGCGGTATGGTGGAGCGAGGACCCTGCCCGCGAGGGCTCACAGTCTACAGGGGATGGGTGAGGATACAGTAGGTGAGGGTAGAGCTGGTCGTGCAGCGGTATGGTGGAGCGAGGACCCTGCCCGCGAGGGCTCACAGTCTACAAGGGATGGGTGAGGATACAGTAGGTGAGGATAGAGCTGGTCGTGCAGGGGTATGGTGGAGCGAGGACCCTGCCCGCGAGGGCTCACAGTCTACAAGAGATGGGTGAGGATACAGTAGGTGAGGGTAGAGCTGGTCGTGCAGGGGTATGATGGAGCGAGGACCCTGCCCGCGAGTGCTCACAATCTACAAGAGATGGGTGAGGATACAGTAGGTGAGGATAGAGCTGGTCGTGCAGGGGTATGGTGGAGCGAGGACCCTGCCCGCGAGGGCTCACAGTCTACAAGGGATGGGTGAGGATACAGTAGGTGAGGATAGAGCTGGTCGTGCAGGGGTATGGTGGAGCGAGGACCCTGCCCGCGAGGGCTCACAGTCTACAAGAGATGGGTGAGGATACAGTAGGTGAGGGTAGAGCTGGTCGTGCAGCGGTATGGTGGAGCGAGGACCCTGCCTGCGAGGGCTCACAATCTCCTGGGGATGGGTGAGGATACAGTAGGTGAGGGTAGAGCTGGTCGTGCAGAGGTATGATGGAGCGAGGACCCTGCTCGCGAGGGCTCACAGTCTACAAGAGATGGGTGAGGATACAGTAGGTGAGGGTAGAGCTGGTCGTGCAGCGGTATGGTGGAGAGAGGACCCTGCCCGCGAGGGCTCACAGTCTACAAGGGATGGGTGAGGATACAGTAGGTGAGGATAGAGCTGGTCGTGCAGCGGTATGGTGGAGCGAGGGTTACTGCAGGTTGTAGGCTTGTCGGAAGAGGTGGGTATTAAATTCAGGTATAATTCAGAGCTGTACACTTCTATGTTACACTTGTATGGTACACTGGCGGACAATTCCTTGCTTAACGTGTGTAACATGATAATAAAGGGAATATCCAACTCAGCAAAATTACCTTTTATGTAGATGTAATCATTGCTTATCCTGTACTGATACTGAGTTACATCCTGTATTATACTCCAGAGCTGCACTCACTATTCTGCTGGTGCAGTCACTGTGTACATACATTACATTACTGATCCTGAGTTACATCCTGTATTATACCCCAGAGCTGCACTCACTATTCTGCTGGTGCAGTCACTGTGTACATACATTACATTACTGATCCTGAGTTACCTCCTGTATTATACTCCAGAGCTGCACTCACTATTCTGCTGGTGCAGTCACTGTGTACATACATTACATTACTGATCCTGTACTGATACGGAGTTACATCCTGTATTATACTCCAGAGCTGCACTCACTATTCTGCTGCTGCAGTCACTGTGTACATACATTACATTACTGATCCTGTACTGATACTGAGTTACATCCTGTATTATACTCCAGAGCTGCACTCACTATTCTGATAGCTTGTACACTACATATACAATTGGTGTAAAGAACAAAAACAAATCCTATGCCTTGCTTAATGTATTAAATACAAAAATAAAACTTTTTTGCTTATTTTTTAGTACCTGAATTAAGGAAAACCTGACATCAGAATATTGTCTACTATCCAGGCTCCTGCAGGAAGTTACGTGATGATTGCAATGATGTTTTAGCTAATCTCTATGTGTAGTAGTTGAGCTTATAGTAAATGCTAAAGTTATCAAGTAAAAACTTTCCTCTGTAAGTGGAGATCAGTTTCCTCGCGTCACCAGGGCGGTGCGGTCTACTGGCCGAGTCATGGTGTGAAGAGACGTCCTTTCCCTTCGATTGACCGCTCCAGCACCACTTGTTTTTTAAATCCAGGATCAGAACCCCTCTGCCTATGAGTAGGGGTCAGACTGGCATATTTTACGATCTGTGTACGGACTGTAGTGCCCGTACTGACCGCGGGTGGGATGTACCAGGCGACAAGTCAACAAGCAGTTCTCGAATTTGATGTTGGAAGGACTTGAAAGACAAGGGCCAAAAATTGTAAAGAGCAGCTCCGCAATGGCAGTTCCTGTGGGGTTTACAGCAGTCACCCCTGAGTCTGAAGGTTGTGAAGTTCTCCTCTATAGTTACATTCAGTTGCCGAAGGTCAAAGTTTGGTTGCCTCCTCCGGGTGCAGCGCGGCTGTGGAGACAGAGGGAGAAAAAGTGTAACCACGATGACCATGTTTGCAGACGGTGTTTCGGATCCTACTTAACTCTTACCTGATCCAGTATGAAGCCATTGCTGGGTCTTGGTGGACGCCAACTCCTGTATACACAAGACGAAAATAAAGAGCGGGGTTAGGGTTAGATAGATGGGTCGAGAACTGCTCAACCAAAACCGCCCCCAGTCCAGGCGTCATACTTGCACCTTTTTTTTTTAAATAACTTTCGTAAGGAAAATATTACAAAAATGGACACAATAAAGCAAGATTTATGGAAACATTTCTCTGGAGGCTTCAGAGCAGAAATCTGTAGACGATCACATTTCCTATCCCCCATTTTATAATGAATCAAACTGACTGAAGTGAAAAATATAAAATGTGCTGAAGTGATGAAAAATTACCTCTCAGGTACCTCTGCCCCACCACGTGCTGGGCACTGGGGTAACCCAAGTGGGCGTAGAAGTGGGAGACGTGGAAGTGGAAATTCTCATACCAGATCCAGATATAGAGCAGGCAGAGCAGAGCGCTGGATACGGTCAGGAGCTGCGGGAGAGTGCGGCACGGTTACCCATAGTATACAGTGGGGGCAAATGAAATAATCCGTAATCCTTTCCTCTATGAAGGAGAGGTGGGTTGTCAGAACAGAAGCCACAACCAGACGGTAAAACTGATTCCTTTTTTTCAGAGCTGCATTCATAATTCTGCAATCTGAACTCCTACCATCCAGCTCTGCACAATTCATTCTCATCGAGTTCGTGGCTGATCATTTATATTATTACTTTTCATTTCTTTTATTCAGGAGTAGGGATTAAACAAAACTTAACCCAAAAGACTCCAGGAAATTAAAGTGACAACTACATATTTTTTTTATTCTGTGCCGAATTCACATCCAAAGCGGAGCTCAAAATATAATTGGCAACAGATTATGGATTTTGCTTTCCCACATAACTAATTTAACTCCAAAGAAAGAATAAATAATCTATTTGGAGTAATCTAGTTCCCCCCTTGGAAGAGCTCACCTCCCATCGGTGCCACTTCATGTGCCCTTTCTTCACCGGCCCGGTCTCCATCTTGCTGTTTTCTCTCCTCTGCCGCATCATGTGTGATCTCTCGGAAGCCGAATATCTGCATTTATAGCCGCTGCAATTCTTCTTCTATTATGTGGCTGCCAGACGAGTGATAGATGACCAGGGCTGGTGCAGAGATAAAGGCCATCTGTGTGATTAGTGACGTAGGACAGTGGAGGGTTGACGAGGGAGGACATCTGAGCTCTTCTGTTCGGATAGCTGCAAAAAAAACCACGAGTCTCCTAATGTGTGTTATACTCCGTTTTTTGGGGATTTTTAAATTTTTTTTGCATTTTTGTTCAGAATAGAAAAATAACAAATGGAAGTGACGTCCATTACGACAAAACCTGCTGACCCAGAGGTGGCCGTGCACATCAAATAAAAGAAGTCTGATGGTTGAGAAAGCGCTGATCAAATGATCGCCTGGTGAACCATCATTGTGATGATGAAGCCATATTTGCCTTGTGACTTCTCTACTGAGAGATCTTCAATCACAAACTCTTAAAACCAAACAAACCATAATCTCGGATGCCACAAATGAACATGGCCTAAGCTAAACGAGTCTGTCCGCCTCGGCCTAATGGGCCATAAAAATGTAACGACGTTAAAAGACTCCAGAACGGACATGTGGTGTAAGAGCTCCCGCTACAAATCCTCAAACATCTTGATCTCCCGGCAGCTCTTTGTCTCCTGAGGTTACCTACCGGATCACCAAACCATTGAGGATATCGGAGCCTTGTCCGTGGAGCCTTCTACCAACATGACCCACAGCAAAAGAGGGGATAGATACTCGCAGTACCGCGAAGGAACCTAGTCCAATATGGCGCCGACACCCAGCACTCCTGCCCGCGCTGAGCACTTGAGGCCACTCAAGACTGGAGAGGTTTACTCGCACAGTAGACAATCAATCCCCCCCCCCAGCAGATAGCAGAGGGGAACGCTCTAACCCAGAACACGAAGCAGAGACAGAGAGGATGACCAGAGTGACTGCAAGCAAGATGGCGGCCGTTTACCCTGCACAATACTGGCCTGACTCTCCCCAGTTTTCCTGAGGCAAGGCGGTAATGGCGGGCTCTGATGATGCGGGACCACCACTGCCTGAACCCACTCTTAGGGACATGCTCACTGTAGTTAACGCCTGTAACTTCACTCTCACCACATTGAGCAGTTGGGAGGCCTAAAGGGATACATATCCCTTACTAAACCGGATCTGTATGGAGTTAATAAAAGTGTGGTGGAGTTGGAGGGGAGACTGAGCTCTACAGAAGATAGGATTCCCCTCCCAATGGTCCTAGACCTTAGCAAAGCTGATCAGAAAAGTTGATGACCTAGAAAATAAGTATAACCTTGGTGGGAGTCCCTGAGAAGGTGGAGGGTCGAAGCCCTGTAGATTACTTTGAAATGTAGCTCCCTAAGGTCCCGGGAAAGGACATTCTGTGTCAATTCTTCACAATTGAAAGGACACATTGAGTCCCCACTTGTCCACCCCCACGTCCTATCCTGAGGAAGGCCAGAGAGCTTAAAGAACTCTCCATAAATGGAAGCAAGATCTTCATTTTTCCAGATCTCTTGGCTGAAGTACAGTGGAAAAAAAGCACAATTCCTAGATATCAAGGAGCAACTGAGAAATTTGAATATTCCATACTACATGTTCTACCCCGCTTAGCTCCGAGAGGCAGCTAATGGAGATACCCACTTTTTCTCCAGACTCTGCATTTTCCTGGCTTGACCGTAAAGAAAGAGACCTACGTCATGTCTCCTGAACTCCTTCTTGTTGAAATGCATTTGATGCACAGGAAATGGATATCTCAAGCATATCATTCAATGTACTTGACACATTCCAGAGGAGTGAGTGTGCTGGTGCATCGTGAGTGTGCTGGTGCATCGTGAGTGTGCTGGTGCATCGCGAGTGTGCTGGTGCATTGCGAGTGTGCTGGTGCATTGCGAGTGTGCTGGTGCATTGCGAGTGTGCTGGTGCATTGAGAGTGTGCTGGTGCATTGAGAGTGTGCTGGTGCATTGAGAGTGTGCTGGTGCATTGAGAGTGTGCAGGTGCATTGAGAGTGTGCAGGTGCATTGAGAGTGTGCTGGTGCATTGCGAGTGTGCTGGTGCATTGTGTGTGCTGGTGCATTGTGAGTGTGCTGGTGCATAGATCAGTCCCTTTCTCTTGCATTAAATCCTGTTTATCCAGAAGGTAAATATATATTCCTTTACTGTACCATTCATAATATACAATGTATCCTAGTTGCGATCTACGTACCACAACCCTACTTAGGGGACACGCTAAAACGGGTACTCAACTTTCAGTTTCTTACAAGAAAATTTGTAAGAAACCATATTGAAGAGACTAAATTGTTTCTTGAGGAAGCCCAGGCCGAATTAAAGGAGCATTTGTCTGCTTCCTGTTCTCCCTGCCACCAATGACCTCTCCCTCTATATCACATGGGTACATGCCATTTATAATATAAACATCATTTCCTACACTCCACCTATCACCTGAGATATCCAACTTCATTCCTTGTTCAGACACCCACCTTTATTAAATTGGCTAATGTCATTGATTGAGATGATGTATATCTAGTCCCACATTTCCCTATTCCTCCATAGTCCTTGAGAAAGCCATCTGGCAAAACGTACGTCGGAGTCCTGGGGTTTCCTGTGTCATTCCCTGCTATATGGTATATGTTTTTTTGTGGATATAGATATATACACACACACACTCACAAATTCACTCTGGGGAGACAACATTTCTATTATACCCACTCCCTATACTTTTTACTGTGAATTTTCATTGTGCATGCCCCGCCCCTCCAATTTTTTCAGTTTTTAATTTATATGTATTGAAAAAATTATCTTTTAATATGAAATCTTCCTGATTTATTTGTAGTTATTCACGTTCATTGGTAGGAATTGCATTACATGGAGGTGTTAGATCAGCATCTGCTCCATTCAGGCAATGTCTATTTCAGGGAAGGCAGAGAATATCTCAGTCTAAACCCCATATAGCATCCATCACACCAGCACGGCTCTACAGAAGAAGAGTGATGAAGCGGCCGCCTGCAGTCCGGACCTTTTACCAGTAGAAAACATCTATGACGCATCATGAACTGAAAAATCTGTCAAAAAACGCAAACTAAGGAGCAGCGAGAATCCAACAAGACAAGAAGGAGACGTTTCTCTTCCAAAACTTCAGCAATTGTCTCCTTACCTCCCCGACATTTACAGACTGTAGTAAAATGAAAAGGGAATGCTCTACAATGGTGGGCACGATCCGGGCACAACATTTTTGAGATGTGTTGATGCCACTGGTTTTTAATTGAGTTAATTTTTTTTACAAATGGAAAAATGTCCAATGTTCAACTTCTGATTTGTGTCCTATCGCATGTTCTGCTGTAAATAAAATGAGAAATTTCCAAATCATTGCAGTCTTTTTTTCTGCACATTTTACACAGAAGCCCATCTTTTTTTTAGTAATGGAGGCAGTACTTCCTGTTAGGAATGAGTTAAAAAAGCTTTTAAGGAGCATAATTCCGCAATTTGAACTATTCCCTTTTTTTCTCCAATGTTACTTAAAAAGTAAACTTCACAGTTACCACAAATCTTGCCATTCTGGGCGGCTTTGTATTATTATTGGGGTTGGTGTCTCGTTGGTTTTAACATGTGCCCAACTTAATAAATTCCTTTGAATTAGAGTAAATCCCTAGTAGGTCCCATAACTGCATGTACCTAGATTATCAAGTAAGAGTCAGGGGAAGGAAAACTTTCTGTTCCTTAGGACAAAAATGCTTCAATCTTTTGCTTCCTTAAAAGGAAAATCAATATGAGATCTGGGAATGTGTTTACATTCCCAAAACAAATCTGCTTCTTTCAGTTTCACTTTGCCGAGGTCAATGTCTAAATCTGCAAAGAACATGAAACTTTCTAAAGGCTGGATAAGGGGACACATAAATAAAGGAAACTGTTCCAGTCTTCTCCAGGTCAGATGAGAATCTGTAGAAAATATTGGCATTTGTGTTCCCAGCACAAAGCTCCTTCCTTTCTTTCCCGTCATCGTAGACTAAATCTGCACAAGAATTGATGGCTCTTTCTAAAGCCCTGAGAAAGGGACTTATAAATGAAGGTACCGCCATGGGGCAAACGATAACCCTGCTGCTTCTCTTCCTCGGTCATACATGTGAGTGTTGTAGTTACTTGTCTCTCCCTGCTTTATATGCCTTGTTTATCAGCTCCCTCACTGATGGCAGCCATAACCCCACCCTTATCTATCTCTATTGCCTTCTAGTTATATTATACCTAGTGATTCTCACAATGTAGCTTGCACTTACAGAAGCATTGCAGATGAGCTATTAGGTTCAATTTGGTGAGTCACAGTCTTGCTAACTAATGATAACTTGTTGTGTTATTATTACTGATGGTCAATCATGTGCATTATTTTAAGAACTACACAATAGAAATTATTAAATATAAATTTCACCTCTACTACATTTCTACGTTTCTTTCTCATCATCTAAAATAATCATTACACATGTTCATTATTTATATACTGATTCACACTGGCATATAAATAATCGGTCCCATTCTCGTCCAGGAGAGTGGGATGATTTTTTTTCTCACTTGTCACCCATGTGCTGTCCGTATACAATCCTTTTTTTACTCAGCAGCTTTTAATCATGTACACGAATATTTAGTTTCTCATGTTAGAGAATTGTACTGTATCTGTAAAAATCAGATGTTATACTGATGGTCCATATTGCATCCGATTTTTTTCCCGCACCCATCAGAGTCAAATCACAGAATGCTGCAATTTTATATATATATTAGCTATTTAATCCATTCTAAGCCTGGGTGGCGAGCATTTTTAATGGTATATGGTCTCCCATGCTGGTATGTGCTGCCCCCATCCTGCTATGTGCTGCCCCCATCCTGCTATGTGCTGCCCCCATCCTGGTATTTGTGCTGCCCCCATCCTGGTATTTGTGCTCCCAAATCCTGTTCCCCCATCCTGTTATGTGCTGCCCCCACCCTATCCTGGTATGCATGGCACCCCTCATCCCTAACCTGGTATGCATGACACCCCTCATCTCTTTCCTGGTATGCATGGCACCCCTCATCCCTATCCTGGTATGCATGGCACCCCTCATCCCTATCCTGGTAAGCATGGCACCCCTCATCCCTATTATGGTATGCATGGCACCCCTCACCCCCAATCCTGGTATTCATGGCCCCCTCAACACCCAATCCTGGTATGCATGGTCCCCTCAACACCCAATCCTGGTATGCATGGTACCTCCCATCCGTATCCTGGTATGCATGGTACCCCCTCATCCCTATCTGGGTATGCATGATACCCCCTCATCCCTATCTCGGTATGTATGGTACCCCCTCACCCCCCAATCCTGGTATGCATGGCACCCCCTCACCCCCCAATGCTAGTATGCATGGCACCCCTCACCCCCCAATCTTGATATGCATGGTCCCCTCACCCCACAAATCCTGGTATGCATGGCCTCCTCATCCCTACCTGGTATGCATGGTCCCCTCACCCCCCAATCCTGGTATGTATGGCACCCCTCACCCCCCAATGCTGGTATGCATGGCACCCCTCACCACCCAATCCTGGTATGCATGGTACCCCCTCATCGCTATCCTGGTATGCATGGTCCCCTCACCCCCCAATCTTGGTATGCATGGTACTCCTCATTCCTACCTGGTATGCATGGTCCCCACACCCCCCAATCCTGGTATGCATGGTACCCCCTCATTTCTATCTTGGTATGTATTGCACCCCTCAATCCTGGTATGCATGGCACCCCTCACCCCCCAATCCTGGTATGTATGGCACCCCTCACCCCCCAATCCTGGTATGTATGGCACCCCTCATCCCCCAATCCTGGTATGCATGGCACCCCTCACCCCCAATCCTGGTATGCATGGCACCCCTCACCCCCCAATCCTGGTATGTATGGCACCCCTCACCACCCAATGCTGGTATGCATGGTACCCCCTCATCCCTATCCTGGTATTTATGGTCCCCTCACCCCCCAATCCTGGTATGCATGGCACCCCTCACCCCCCAATCCTGGTATGTATGGCACCCCTCACCACCCATTGCTGGTATGCATGGCACCCCTCATCCCCCAATCCTGGTATGTATGGCCTCATCCCTACCTGGTATGCATGGTCCCCTCACCCCCCAATCTTGGTATGCATGGCACCCCTCACCCCCCAATCCTGGTATGCATGGGCCCCTCACCCCCTAATCCTGGTATGTATGGCACCGCTCATCCCCATCACGCTGCACACATACAAAAAAATAAACACTTATACTCCCCTTTCTTCCCTGTGCTCCAGCGCTGTGTCCCATTCTGCCGGAGGCCGGGGGATGAATGCGGCACCGGAGTACGCGCATGCCCATATCGTGCTGTCCAGCTCCATTTTCCTGAAGACACACTGCAAATGTGTCTTCAGTAAAATGGCGCCGGATAGCGCTATGCGCATGCGCCAGTTCCAGCGGCCCGAAGACACAGCTCGGTCTCCCGGATAGGTGAGTTGTTAGGGGGCCGGAGATCGTGATATGGGTTCAGTGCTTACGCATACCGCGATCTCCGGGGCCACAATCCTCATCCTAAACTCCTCGTTTAGGATGTGGTTGCGTTCCTCTGTGGGGTCCAGACTGCGCAGGCGCGTACGATTATATTATCTATCTATCTATATAAAATGCAAAAGTTTAAATCACCTCCCCCTTTCCCAAACCCTAGAATAATGGAACATAAAAAAGCACATTTGGTGTCTCGCTGTCCGTAAAAGTCTGATCTATCAAAATATAAAATGAATTAACCATAGAGTAAAAGACGTGAAAAAAAAAGCAGAATTGACGTCTTTCAGTCACTTTAAACAAGTTCTGAATTGTTTAAAACCGCTAACATAAAAACTGTATAAATTTGCTATTGCTGCAAGCAAAGTGTCGTGGAGAATCATAATTCAAGATCATTTTTAACGAACGCTGTAAAACTTAAACAAATAAAAAAACCTCAGAATTGCTTTTTTTTCACTATTTCACTGAACTTGAACTTTTTTTTTTTTCTTTCACAAAAACATACCGGAAAAACGAAAAAAAAATAAGGTCATTGAAAATTACAACCTTGTCCCTGAAAAAAAAAATCAAGCCCATGAACAGGTAAATTCAGGAGGAGTAAAAATGAAAGTGCAAAGGGTTAAATCTGGTATCATTAAGAACTGACGGCCTTTTAAGGGAATATACAAGATATAATGCGGCTATCACCGCCAGTGCTTTTATCCACTTTTTACAATATTTCGGTTACAAACCCGAACATTAAAGGGAAATCGGCTTGTTGGACGCAGCGCCCTATGTGCAGGCAAGCGGTCGTAGACCTGGAGGAGCTGAGCAGTTTCTCTCTGGCAGCGTTTCCACCTGGACATTTCCTTATGTCCCCGATTGAACTTGTGCTGTAGCAGTCGCCGTCTGCATGGACAGGAATTTTGGTGATTTAATGAACAGGGACACTCGTAACATGGCAAAAAAATGTTTACATATACTAGCGGTCATGTTTCTGTTAATACAATTCCTGTAAGTTTTAGTCTGCAATCTTTATTCCAGATATGGCCGCAACGGGCGCAGCTATAGTGTAGGCCCCAAACATGATAGTGGTTTGGAAGTAGAAAGCCAGGAAAGGGTTAATAGAAGCTAAGGTGGTGGCGTGAGGTTAAAGTTCAGGTCACATGGGTTGGGACTCAGTATAGGATTGGGTAGGAAGTTGTGGGATGGGGTGGGGAAAGAAGTTTGAAAGTACCTTAAAAAGAAGAGGAGAATCCAATACCATCGTCTCCTCTTCGGATCCAGGACTGGTGACCATCATCATGGACCCAGGGATAATGTCGTCCCAGAAGCCTGCAGCCGAGAGACACGGGAACAAGTTGCTGGAGGAGCAACTGCTAGGATCGCACAATGACCCAGTGTATCCACCTGCCAGACGATGGCGCCCCCCGACTAAGCTCCGATGTCCCTCAGCTTTCAAGGAGGATGTGGAGCCCATCGGTAACCCCTACACCACCTCAAGACCAGATGAGAGTTACCGCCGGTAGAAGCGCCCGGAGCAAGGCCAGACCGTGGAGGGACTGCAGAAAAGGTGTAGAGTTTCCGACACCTGCTTCTTCCCTTCCGGCCACATTGTCTTCGGGAGCTGTACCAGCCGGTTATGTCGGAGCCTTCAGGCGGTGGGGCACAAATTTCTTTGGCCTTTTTTTTGGTGCTTTTAGCGAGTTGGTCAGTCAAATTGTGTCAGGATGGTTTGTCTTACGGAGATGTTGAGCTTTTTCAGGACTGTGTGATATATGTATTACGACGCTCTAAGACGGATCAGATGGGAAAAGGTAAGACCAGTCCAATGTGTAAGTGATTATCGGGACTGTAGACCTAAGTTGGTGGAGGGTTTCTTTTTTAATTCGTGAGGATGGAAGGGCACCCTCCAAGTTTCAATTTGTTGTGGTCCTTCGAAAAATATTGAAAAGGTTGGGTTTTGCATCTCACTCGTTTCGTATTGGGGCGGCAACAAAGGCTGCTAGGTGTGGGTTAACTGAAAGTTAAGCAAACTAATTTGGTGTGCGGTCATCCACGAATTAGAGATAAAAAGTCTTTGATTTTCTCCATCTTTAGGTCTTGTTCCCGAATGTTATCTTGGTATGGTCAGAGATTGTAGCTCGTCTTACCTGGCATAATGCTCGTTCGGTTGACAGAATTAATAAAATCAGGGGGCGAGTCAATAAAATTGTGTCTAGATTTGTCATTAGGAATGGGGGGGTGTTGGTGCGGTATAGGGAATTGGAAATTTCGGATTTCCTCAGAAAGGTTGCATACATTTGAATGAAGTGGGTTTGGACCTGTGGAATCTGGACTTAAGGGAAAGAGTGGACAAGGCAGTCAAAGTTTGGCGGGACTCTCAGGTGCAAGGTTTCGTGCCTGGTCGTGTTGGATTTGAGGAGGATGGCCTTGGTAAATGGGGTAGGGTCACATTAGAGGTATGTTGACCCTTCATTATTTTAGTTCCTTCAGGGATGGTTCCCAGGGAACAGGTAAAAAAAATTATAGAAAGAACAGCACAGTGGCATTTGTCAACCCCGAGTTGGAGCAGCGCGACTGGGGAGCGTTTACCTGGTGCTGTTCAGTGTTAGTAGGCCATCCAGGATCTCCTCAGAGAATAGGGCGTATTATGATTGATTTTATATTGTTTCAATCAGTAAAGGTTGTTTTGGGTATTTATTTCCAAGTCACTCAGCGTTATGTCTTATTTGCATAATGCCGTAGACACTTTACTATACCCCAGTCATATATTAATTTTGATACACAGTTTGCAGCCTGATCCAAATTTCAGATTTTCGCTTGTGGTGATGTATTTCCCTGTAGCATAGACTGGGACTGAGCTCTGTGTGTCCCTCCCAATAATAAAGGCTGAATGTGAGGTCTGTGTGTCTTTCATAGTAATATAGGCTGCATGTGTGCTGGGTATGTCTCCCAGTAATATAGGCTGGATGTGAGCTCTGTGTGTATATCCAAGTAATATAGTCTGGCTGTGAGGTCTGTGTGTCACTCCCAGTAATATAGGCTGGATGTGAGATCTGTGTGTTTCCCAGTAATATAGGTTGGATGTGAGCTGTGTGTCTCCCAGTAATACAGGCTGGATATGAGCGCTGTGTCTCTCTAGAAATATAGACTGGATGTGAGCTCTGTGTGTCTCTGCCACTAATATAGGCTGGATTTGAGGTCTGTTTGTCTCACCCAGTAATATAGGCTGGATGTGAGGTCTGTGTCTCTACCAGTAATATAGGCTGGATGTGAGCTGTGTGTCTCCCAGTAATACAGGCTGGATATGAGCTCTGTGTCGCTCTAGTAATATAGGCTGGATGTGAGCTTTGTGTGTCTCAGCCACTAATATAGGCTGGATGTGAAGTCTGTGTGTATCTCCCAGTAATATAGGCTGTATGTGAGGTCTGTGTGTCTCCCAGTAATATAGGCTGGATGTGAGCTGTGTGTCTCCCAGTAATACAGGCTGGATATGAGCTCTGTGTCTCTCTAGTAATATAGGCTGGATGTGACCTTTGTGTGTCTCTGCCACTAATATAGGCTGTATTTGAGGTCTGTTTGTCTCACCCAGTAACATAGGCTGGGAATGTGGTTTGTGTCTCTCCCAGTAATATAGACTGGATGTGAGCTGGGTGTGTCCCCAGTAAAATAGGATTGATGTGTAGTTTGTGTGTCTCTTCCAGTAATACAGGCTGGATGTGAGGTCTGTGTGTCTCTCCCAGTAATATAGGCTGGATGTGAGGTCTGTGTCTCTCTCCCAGTAACATAAGCCATGTGAGCTCCGTGTCTCTCCCAATAATATAGGCTGGATGTGAGCTCTGTATGTTTCCACAGACAATAAAGGCAGGAGAATATAGTGTGGATGCCAAACTGGTAGCCTGGAGGCAGGATAGGACCCTTGTGTGCCTGATGTAGCATTGCCAGAGATAGGCAGATACATGTAGTAGACCTGCTTTCTCCAGGATGAGGATCAGTAATGAGCTCCATAACACACAGCGCTCTGCTCGACCATGAACACCAGAAGAGTTAATTTGTTTTCTCTCAGTGCTAGAAGGTTTTGACATTTCGACCCTGAAGCTAGAAAAGCCTTAATGCTCCATTGACTCTTACAGGTTGTGCGCTTGAGATCACCGTTCCTTCCTCACAAGTTGGGATAGATCAGACTGACGTTCTTCTGCCTTGCACCTTCAAAGTGGAAACATTTCCTCTACAGCTACAGTACTTGTCCATCTTCTGGCATTTTGGAGAAAATAAAATTGCAAGATACGACTCAAAGACAAAAGGGTCTACTTCACGATTTGTCATCGATGAGCAGAAGGTCAAGCAGGGCGATGCCTCTCTGACCATCCAAAATGTGACCATCTCCCTACAGGGCACATACACATGCACCGTGATTTACATTCTGGACAGTGAAGCAAAGAGCCTTCAGTTACGTATTCTTGGTAAGCCCACTATATGATGGGTCCGTAATGGGGTGAGATTGTTATTTTGTTTGTGCCAGTGCATGCAATGTACTACAGGTCTGTATTATTAGCCTGTTGCCTTCCATATGCCACCATATAATTCAAGTAGTTCGCGATGTAGTCACAAAGTTTTAGTCTTAAGACCACGTTCAGATGTTCATTATTTGGTCAGTATTTTACATCAGTATTTGTTTATGATCATTATCCATTTGTAGAAGCCATCCTCTTTTAAATGTCAGCTTTTTTACAGATGGTGTGATGCTTGCATCAAGAATTTGTTGAAATTTCACTGAATCCATTCTTTCCTCTACCAGTGAAATGTTCCCCGTGCCATTGGCTGCAACACAACCCAAAGTATGATTGATCCTCCCCCATGCCTAATGGTTGGCGAGATGTTCTTTTCCTGAAATTCTGTGCCCTTTTTTTCTCCACACATACCTTTGATCAGTGACCAAAGATTTCTATTTTAACCTCATTGGTCCACAGGACTTGTTTCTAAAAATGCATCAGGCTTGTTTAGATGTTCTTTTGCATACTTGTGACGCTGACATTTATGGTGAGGATGCAGGAGAGGTTTTCTTCTGATGACTTTTCCATGAAGGCCATATTTATGCAGGTGTCTCTGAACTGTAGAACAATGTACCACAACTCCAGAGTCTGCTAAATCTTTCAGAAGGTCTTTTACAGTCAAGAGGGGGTTCTGATTTGCTTCTCTAGGAATCCTATAAGCAGCGCTCAGTGAAATTTTGCTTGGTCTTCCAGACCTTATCTTGACCTCCACTGTTCCTGTTAACTGCCATTTCTTAATTACATTTTGAACTGAGCAAAGGGCAACTTGAAATCCTTTGCTATCTTATAGCCTTCTCCTGCTTTGTGGCCTCCACCATTTTCAGACTGCCAGGCAGCTGCTTAGGAAAACCCATGGCTGCGGTTTGTTTGGCAGAAGGTTAGAGGAGGCTGGGTTTTTATAAAGCTGGGAAAATTTACATCACCTGACCTTTTCTAACGATCATAGTGAACAAGCCACAACCCTACCAGACTAATTAAGGTCTGAAACCTTGGCCAAAGTTATCTGAGCACTCGAAACTCAAAGGGTGCCCAAACTTTTGCAGCGGCCCATTTTCCTTTTTGAAACTATTCAAATGGAAAAAATGACAATATATATTTTTTTGTTTTTTTTCCTAAAACAGGAGCAAACTAAATAATAATCATTTTAAATGTGGTAATTGTTCCTGTCGCAGGTTTCATCTCACCTCTAATTTCTTACGGATAGGGGATGCTACTCACCAAGTCCAAGACTTCATCTCCTGCAGAACCCCTTTCGTTGTTTGTATTATCTTCGGTCCTTGCGTTTTTTACTACATCAGAAAAACAAGTCGACTGCTTTTTTTGTCCATTTCAGGGAACATTTTAAGTCCATTACATCAGGCAAGGGCTCGCATAGACTCATTCAGCATGTTCCGGATGTCCATCATAGCAACGTTAAGGTGTTGCGCTTCTCGGAACTAGAACGAGATAACTTACCGGCTCACGGAGGTTATCTCCACAAGCTCCTCTTAAGGAGAGAGGCCAAATGGATTATGGTCAGGAAGTTTTAATGAATAGTTTGATATGACTGTATGTGGTATTGAATGTGATATTTATTCTTCACATGTCGGTGATATGTTTTTTTTATCTCCATCTTTTTATGCATTTTTTGCCACCTTTCTTTCACAAAGTTTTACTGGCTTTAATTTTTGGTGCTGCACCCCAAGATCCCTACAGTTTGGTGGTAAACTACATTCACAAGTAACAGACACTGAGGTGGATATCTGATATATAGTCAGGAAAATTTGTATTTGCTCCACTGCCGATTTTGCAAGTTTTCCCACCGGCAAAGAATGGAGAGGTCTATAATTTTTATCGTAGGTCACTTCACCTGTGAGAGACAGAATCTAAAAATAAAAAACAGAAAATGACATTGTATGATTCTTACATAATTAATTTGCATTTTATTGCATGAAATAAGTATTTGATACAATAGAAAACAGAACTTAATATTTGGTGCAGAAACCTTTGTTTGCAGTTACAGAGGTCAGACGTTTCCTGTAGTTCTTGACCAGGTTTGCACACACTGCAGCAGGGATTTTGGCCCCCTCCTCCATACAGATCTTCTCCAGATCTTTCGGGGCTGTAGTTGGGCAACATTGAGTTTCAGCTCCCTCCAAAGATTTTCTATTGGGTTCAGGTCTGGAGACTGGCTAGGCCACTCCAGGACCTTGAAATGCTTCTTACGGAGTCTCTACTTAGTTACCCATGACCCATCTTCAATGTTCTTACTGAGGGAAGGAGGTTGTTGGCCAAAATCTCACGATACATGACCCCATCGATTCTCCCTTCAATATGGTACAGTCATCCTGTCCCCTTTGCAGAAAAGTATCCCCAAAGTATGACGATTTTCTCCACCATGCTTCACAGTTGGGATGGTGTTCTTGGGGTTATACTCATCCTTCTTCCTTCAAACACGGCGAGTGGAGTTGATACCAAAAAGTTCTATTTTGGTCTCATAGGACCACATAACCTTCTCCCATGCCTCCTCTGGATCATCCAGATGGTTGTCAAAGTCAAACAGGCCTGGACATGTGCAGACGTGAGCAGGGGGACCTTGCGTGTCCTGCAGGACTTTAATCCATGATGGATTAGTCACTAATGGTAATGTTTGAGACTAGTCCCAGCTCTCTTCAGGTCATTGACCAGGTCCTCCCATGTAGTTCTGGGATGATTCCTGACCGTTATCAGAATCATCCTTACCCCACGAGGCGAGATCGTGCATGGAGCCCCAGACCGAAGAAGACTGGCAGTCATCTTGTGTTTCTTTCATTTTCTATATAGGGAAAATATATATTCTTGTACCGTGTTAGCCAGTAGATAGAAAAATATTTAGATTTGAGAGTCCTCAGTGGTTGATACCTTTTAATGGCTAACTGAAAAGATGGCAACAAATTGCAAGCTTTCGAGACTACGCAGGTCTCTTCATCAGGCATAGTATACCACAAAATCTGAAGAGTCACATATTTATACACAATAAGACACAAAAATAATGCAATAGATAAGACAGGTGATGAAAAGCAGAGTTATTATGGAAGAGATAAACAGTTCTGGCTATAAATATTTTAGCAGTTAATAGATAAGGAGTGTGAAGGTTTTATTGTCCTGTGACTAGGTCCAGTGTTATGATGGCCTCACAAGTCTGAGGGGCACATTCCTTAGTTGATGTAGAATGACATAAATCCAAGCAGCACATTCAAACGGAAAGGACTTCTCTACTCAACAAAATTGATAAGTCAACCAGTCTGTGAAGCTTTTCTGAGGATAACTACAGGACCAAATTTTTAAATTCTAGTTGTTAACACCTTAACTATTCTTTGACTTCTGGTGACCAAATAAAAAAATGTTTCTCTAGAATTTTCAGTCTTCAATTAGGGATTTCAGACTTCCCAATTACATGTTTAGGATTCTCCCTATCCATCTTGTTGCTAATCATCTTTTGTCATCATACTTTGCTCCTTATCTGAGAGCACCGTAATGTAGGGGCAGAGACCCTGATTCCAGTGACATATCACTAGGTTTTTTGCTTCAATTTTGAAAAAAAATAAAACTTCTATCCTGGCTTTTTTAATTATTTTTTTTTATGAAAACACCTAAATGGCAAATAAAAATGATTGTTTTACAGAAGCTAATAAAATATCTCTCCTCAGCTGCTCCTACAGTGAGTCTGAAGGCTGCCAGTACTCCTGATGGTAAGGATGGGATTTATGTGTGTGAAGCAACAAAGTTTTTCCCAGAAGAAGTGACAATGCGCTGGTTGTTGGATGGGAAGAGAATCGATTCTTCCAAACAAAGTAACAGATATTTCCATAAAGAGATTTATCATCAGATTCAGAATAAAGAGAACAATCCACCATCCCAGATCTCCTGCGAGGTCCAACATGAGGCATTAAAAAGTCCTATAAAGATGACAGAGGAAGTCAAACTGGAGCGTAAGTCATTAACAATTATTTTACTGTCAGGTTTCTTCACTTCAAGGCCACGTTCACACGATCAGTATTCGGTCAGTATTTTACATACTGATATAAAATACTGACCAAATACTGACCGTGTGAACGTGGTGTAAACATATAACTTTATTTCCATTGATATAATTCTCCAGCGGTTACCGACACAAATTACCTGGATGATAGTCACAGGCCATTGTAACCCTCAACCTAAAAGCTAAGAGGGAAACACTTTCCTCACATAGTTAATGAAAAATTAAAAGGGAGGCTGCCATCAGAACATGACTGATTAAATCAGTTTAAAAAAAAAAAATTGTCTTTTTTTAAATTTAATCTGTAAATAAAAAATAAAAATTTTGCAGTTTTCATGCCGGCCACTGGGGCTGCTTACACTCATATTTCCTTTTGTTTCAGGAAACAACACATGTGCATTAGTCACAATAGTCGGATCCCGACCCTATCACTTGTATTGAAGTGTCTAATGAGTGTGTAGACAAGTCATTGTAAAAGGAGGGGGAGCAGGCGAGCTGTGATATCACCTATTGTGATTGGTGGATTCTGTGTTATCGGCTGTGTATGGAGGTGTTACCCGTCATTGTAAACCTGCCTCTGATGGAGCCTGAAGGAGCCTGCTGAAAACTGTTCTTGAAAAGACAGGAAGTGTGTATCACATGTGTCTGAACATGCTGCTGCAACCTCTGCCCTGGCCGCTAGTTTCCCCTTTGTTATTCACTTTTGTTTCTGCACTGAGCTGGTAAGTAATTAGCTCTCTGCAATAGAGGCCCTGACTTGGCTCTAGTTATGTTTTGTCTTTTTTGTGTTCTGACTCCGGCTCGTAATCTGACTACCTGCTTTCTCCTACTTTGGACCCTGCTTGGCGACCATTCCTGCCTCTGGATGGCAGCAATCCAATAGATTCTGCTGTAAAACCAGATCCCTGTACAGAGGTTAAAGGTGTTGCACAGCTTCTGGATACCCACAGGTGCAGTATAAACTTCACAGAATACATTACATGGGATAAAAAGCTTTACTTCTCAGAACATGAGGTAAAGGAAAAAAAAAACGCACAGTCACACAGTACTGCACCAGGAAGTAAGTACAAAACAGAAAATACAAGAGAGACTTTTTTTCTTTTTACAATACAGTAAACAAGGAAACTTTACACAACATCGCCATCTACTGTCAGATCAGCATAAAGTCCTCCTTCACACAAACAAAGAAGTCCACAACTGTTGCATATACCAACAAAAGGGTGTTGGGGTTTCTCCGTATTCTGTCAGAGTGGATTGTGCCAAGTCTGTCTGAGGTAACATTTTGAGCCTGTGGCCTCAGATAGGTGCAACAGTATGAGTCTAAAAAAGCCCCAGTAGTCAGTTTGAAAATTGCAAGATTATTATTTTTTTCTTTTTATAAAGATTGTAATATAAAAAATAAATAAATAGCCAACTTAGATTATTTATTTATACACCCATATGTATGTAATGTAATGTAACAATGCTACTTACTTGGGAGCTGAGGTATCACGTGAACTGTTTCTATTTAAAGTCCGGTTGGTTTATTTCAGTTCTCATAAATAACATTACAGGAAAACTCAAATACAGCCTTTGTCCGGCACAAAGTAACATAAAACAAAAAGTTAATACAATAATGCTGGTTCGCCTGCCTGGCTTAGAGTCCAGCATCTTATTCCTTTAGCAAAGGCACTCAATCCAGGAGATCTGCAACCTCCATACTAGTGTTGAGCCACCCCCGTAGTGTTCGAGTTCGGTTCGATTCGTCGAACACCCGTGTGTTCGCCGAACTGTTCGTCGAACTGTTCGTCGAACACCTTCGAACACCGTTAAAACCAATGGCAGGCAAACAAAAACACATAGAAACACATAGAAAACACCTTCAAAGGTGTCCAAAAGCTGACAAACTGCTCAGAAGACACATCTAACACATGGAAAAGTGACAAGTACATATAGTCATGCGAAAATAAAAGAGGTGGAGGAGTAAAAGGAGGGGGAGACACAGATATAGGCATGTCATGCCCTTCTAAAATCCAAAAAGTGAGAAGCCGACACGGCCAGTCCGCTCCTGCCCGTGCCACCTCCGTGTCGCCGGGTTTGTGCCAGAGCCGCGGTGAACCCTGACGGCCAGCCCCCCTCTCCCAATACTGGTGCCTGTCCGCTGGTGGGTCGAGCGAGCCCCCCTGTGGTGGAGGCAGCTCTAAGCTTTTTAATTTAAATTGTCTCTCTAATTTGAATGAATACACTTTAAATCCATTTACAAGGATCTATTGGAGGGCAAGTCTCATGCCAGCAGCCGCGTAATTCCAGCTCCAGTAGCGTCCACTAAAGCTGCTGCAGTTAAAAAGCTTTTATAAGGATCGAGCTCGGCTGTCCACCGCAAGGCATCCTACTGCCAGTCCCAGCCCCTATGCCTTGGGGTGCCTCCTGATGCTCTTCACTGAGTATCCCGTGGTCCCGAAGCATTTCCTTTGAAAAAATTAAGTGTCCAAACTACAGGTGGTGTAGCTTGCTTAACAGCCGGGATAATCCGCTGACTAGCAGACCCTCCTACTAGGCACAAAGTATTTCCTGGGCTAGATGCAGTTAAAAATTTGTAATTAGATACTCTCGTTGGATGCTGAGAAAGCATTCCATAGAGTCTCATGGCACGCCATATATGATTCTCTTAAAAAGCTTGGGGTAGGGGTCTAGGGGAACCTTTTATAGCCAAAATCACGGCCCTGTATCGCAATACGTCACCTAGGCTGAAGATAAATGGAACTGTAGCACCCTGAGGGCTCGGTTGCTACAGAGGTATTGCACCTCACCCAGAGGTGTGATATCTCACTCTCACGTAAGGATGTAGTGTGGATCAGGACCCGACACTTGCATGCATTACACCACATTGCCGTGGGGCAGGGCGACGAATATGCCCCTGAGATGGGCACGACAGTCCCTGTCCCTGGCTGGAGTGGGGGGAGGGAACACTGAGGAAGGGGAACCCTGTAGTGCAGGAGCAGGGAGGAAGCAGTTCCTGGGTGCATTGAGAAGGGAGTATAAAAGGTGGGCACCATCTTAGTTCAGTGCAGAGAAGTCTGAGCAGAAGTGGCAGGGAGCAGGGGCTCTGCATGAGCTCTGCTCCGGAGGCGGGCCTAGTAACAGAGGCCCAGGCCTGGAAGAGGGAGAAGGAAGGAAGAGGAGCGGAGAAGGCTCCAGGAACGAGGAACGAAGGGATCTCAGGGGTGCGGACGGGCGAGTCGCCACCGCACGCCAGAATCCACCTGCGTGGAGGGGTCAGGCCAAAGGGGGAGACCGGTCCCCGAAACTAGTGGAGGCAGGAAACGACCCTCAGCTAGAAACAGGAGGCTGTGACATTTTATGTGGCGCAGCCCCTCGCTACACCCGCTAGGAAGGCACCACATAGGGTCAGGGAAACTGGCGCCAAGTTTACCAAGAGGAGGCCCGAGGCAGCCGGACAGAAGGGTTGGTAAGAAAGGCCAGACAAAGGACACACAAAGGGGGTCCTGTGAAGCACTCCAAAGTTATCTGGGAGTTGTCTGAGCCCCTCACCTGGTGAGCACAGTACGACGTGGGCAGCCGTTACCTGCAGACGTGGTCTGGATAATAAGAACTGTGAGTAAAGGCCCTGGACTGCATCACTGACTCCGTGTCGTTACTGCTGCTGCCCTGCACCATCACCCCCATCCTCCGCATACACTGCCCTGAGGCTATACTCCTCCCGTGGGGAGTTATGCTACGCTCTGCTGCACCCACAACACCAGCCTCAGCGGTCTGCCCTGGAGCGGCGGTTCACTCTGACCGCAATCCACGGGTGGCGTAGTCGGACATATAAACATCAAAACCACATAAATAGTTCCGCCACTGGTTTGACCGCCCTGAGCCACGGAAACGGGTTGCCGCCACGGAGACTACAACCACCAGCATCCACCAAAAAGGGTCCGGCTCCGGGTGTCCCAAGGCCCAGGGGGCGCGTCAGAACATTTTCATCACCTTTCACAATCGCCAATGGGACAAGGCAGGGATGTCCTCTGTCCCCTCTCTTATACATCCTAGTGACGGAGCACCTGCTCTCATCAATTCGCCATAACCCCAATATTAGGTGGATTGAGGTGGGAGGCACCGAGTACAAGTGCTCTCTATTTGCTGATGATGTCCTAGTATATATCACTCAATCACATATATCCATCCCTGCTGTTATGGCTGAAATAGATCACTTTGTTACATGGTCAAATTTTAAAATCAATGCAGCGAAGTCTGAGGCCCTCGATGTCTCCCTCCCCAAATCCATGTAGGATTCCATCCAGTCCAACTTTCCCTTTGCCTGGCCCTCACAGGGTATCAAATACTTAGGAATTCCTATTCATAGAGACCTCTCCCATCTATGTTATCTTAATTTTGGGCCCTTTATTGAACAACTCCATACAGACCACGGTTGGCAAGTTAGAACTGTAAGATTCACTACGTGAACCACTGGTGTTTTGTGGAAAAGCACATGTACACTGTGTTCCAAATTATTATGCAAAAAGTGTTTAGGAGTGATAAGGGAAGAATTTGTTTGTTTGTCAGTTAAACTCATTGATGGTGATGTGTGTCAGGGCTCTTTATATCACTGTAAGCAATTGCAGACACCTGTGCTAATTAGTTTGGCAGGTGTGTCCAATGAAAGGCAAGACTACTTAAGAAGGCTCTCTCACATTATTAAGCAGCCTACATTTTCTGCCAAAATGGGAAAGAAAAAGGATGTGTCGGCTGCTGAGAAGCAACAAATTGTGGAGTGTTTAGGTCAAGGCATGACTACAATCAACATTGTGCGATGATCAGGATGAAGTGTCTTGGCAATCAAGAAGTATGTAGCTGATTCACAGTACACACGTGTGCGTGCTGATAAGGGCAAATTGAGGACTCTTTCCTACAGGCAATTACGTCAGGTTGAAAGAGCAGCGGCAAAAAAGCCTTGTCATAGCAGCAGACAAGTTTTTGAAGCTGCTTGTGCCTCCAACGTCCCCCGAACAACAAGATGCAGGGTCCTTCAGAGGTTTGCAGCTGTGCATACGCCATCCTGTCGACCTCCTCTATCCACTTCACACAAGCAGAAACGGCTCCAGTGGGCCAAACATTACATGAAGACTGATTTCAAAACTGTTTTGTTCACGGATGAGTGCCGTGCAGCGCTCGATGGTCCAGATGGATGGAGTGGAGGATGGCTGGTTGATGGACACCCCACGCAAACACGGCTACAGCGCCAACAAGGAGGAGGTGGAGTAATGTTTTGGGCTGGAATCATGGGGAGAGAGATTGTCGGCCCCTTTAGGATCCCTGAAGGCGCTAAAGATGAACTCCATAATGTATGTGGATTTTCTCAAACAGCACTTCCTGCCATGGTTCAAGAAGAAGAACCGTGTATTTCACAGCAAGATCATTTTTCTGCATGATAATGCACCATCTCATGCTGCACATAAAACATCTGCATCTCTGGCTGATATGGGCATAAAAGGGGACAAACTTATGGTGTGACCCCCATGCTCCCCTGACCTCTACCCCATTCAGAACCTTTGGAGCATCATTAAAAGGAGTGTCTATGATGGCGGGAGGCAGTTCACATCTAAGCAACAGCTCTGGGAGGGTATTCTGTCCTCATGCAAAACAATTGAAGCAGAAACCATCCAAAACCTGACAAATTCAATGGACGAGAGAGTTCAGAAGCTCCTTTCGAACAAGGGGTCCTATGTGAAAATGTAACATCACCTAGAATAAAGTTTTGAGTTGAAAACTGTTTGATTTCAGTTTCTAACAACCTGCTAATGCTTAAAATTTCAAAAATGACCATTTTTTTGGTCTTTATTAAAATGAAAAGGTTGATCGAAAAGTTTGGGGGATCTAAGAGTGTGGCAACCCAGTAGTCATGATTACTTCGAATTCTGACAATATGAGGGTCATGCTGCAGGTAGTGCAGCAAGAAGGCACTTATGTGTCTTGCGCATCTCGGAGCCCCAAAATTATTTTCCGGGCTAGATGCAGCTAAAAATTATTTTTAATTTTAAATCTGGTGGAGCTTATTATAGATGGCCTAATAGGATCAGTGCTGCACACTGCTACAAAGCCCAAATTATTTTCCAGTCAAGATACAGATAAACATGATTAGTAATTTGAAAGCTTAAAATGGTTGGTAGGGTGATTTTAAACAATCATCAAGCTTTTACTCTCCCCAGGATGACACAGGGGTAGAAAAGTCGTTTCGGATCCATGATTTGTTCATCTTTATGAACGTGAGTCTGTCTACATTATCAGTGGAGAGCCGCGTGCGCTTATCTGTCAGCACACCACCAGCAGCGCTGAACACACGTTCAGAGAGAACGCTGGCTGCGGGGCATGACAAGATCTCCAAGGCGTAAGTGGCTAGCTCCGGCCATTTATCCAGATTGGAAGCCCAAAAAGAGCAAGGGTCCAGTGACACAGTCGTGGCTTCAATGTTCACCTGGAGATTCTCCTGTACCATCGTCTCTAGGCGTTGACTATGTGTCAGACTTCTTGTCTCCTGTGGCCTTGCAAAGGATGGGCTAAAAAAGTGGTGAAATGATTCCGCAAAATTGATGTTACCACCAGATACTGTGGTTCTGTTACGGTTTGAGTGCTGAACACTTGACAGTCCCACGGTTGGCAAGTTGAAACTGTGAGATTCACTACGTGCACCACTGGTATTTTGTGGAAAAGCACATGTAAGATTCTGCAACAGTCTCTGCTGATACTCCTGCATGCGTGCATCCCTTTCTATGGCAGGAATAATTTCTGCAAATTTACTTTTGTACCGGGGATCTAACAGTGTGGCAACCCAGTAGTCAGGATTATTTCTAATTCTCACAATTCGAGGGTCATGTTGCAGGTAGTGCAGCAAGAAGGAACTCATGTGTGTTGCGCATCCAGGAGCACCAAGTCCCTGTTGTGTTGGTGGCGAGGTAACAATCATGCTTCCTTCCTCTGTCCTCTCCCCCCAACCTCGCACAACAGAAATGTGATCAAGGTCTCCCTCATCTGATGAGTCTTCCATCAGTTCGTCCTCCACTTCTTCCTGGGCTCTTGCACCTTCCTCACTAGTTTGGCTGCTACCATGCGCCCTGGTAAAACCATCTCCCCCACCCTCACATGCCTGCCGCCTTGGTGCTGCCGACCGTCTGGACCTTGCAGATGTTAGCCCTTCCGCATACAACTCCTCCTCCTCTACTTCCTCCACCTCCTCTTGTGCCACCACCTGACTCCGAATTCTGTTTAACATGTGCTCCAGCATGTAAATCACAGGAATAGTCATGCTGATAATGGCATCGTCAGCACTAAACATCTTCGTCGCCATTTCAAAACTGTGCAGAAGGGTGCATAGGTCCCTGATCTGAGACCACTCCTCCAGTGTGATTTGCCCCACCTCTGAATCTCGTTGGCCCAGGCTATACGTCAGAACGTATTGCACCAGGGCTTGTCGGTGCTGCCACAGTCGCTGCAACATGTGCAGAGTTGAATTCCACCGGGTAGGCACATCGCATTTTAGCCGGTGAAGTGGCAGGCCCAACGACTTCTGTAGAGATGTAAGTCGCTGAGCTGCGGGATGCGAACGGCGGAAGTGAGCACACAGCGACCGTGCCCTCTGCAGAAGGCCATCTAGTCTGGGATAGTGGGCTAAAAATTGCTGGACAACCAGGTTCAACACGTGAGCCATACAAGGCACGTGTGTGACATTGCCCCGGCGAAGGGCCGCACCCAGGTTTGCAGCATTGTCGCACAGGGCCTTCCCTGGTTTCTGGTCCAGTGGAGACAACCATTCATGAAATTGGTTCTCCAGAGCTGACCACAACTCCTCAGCTGTGTGACTCACATTTCCCAGACATTTCAATGTAAAAACCGCCTGATGACGTTGAGCCCTACTGCCAGCATAGTAAGGAGGTGTGCAGGATCCCTTCTGCGCAGTTAGAAAGCTTGTGGCATGACCAGACAGGCTTTGGGTGCAGGTGGAAGACCGAGAGGAGGTTGAGGAGGCAGAAGCAGTGGAGGAACTTTGACATAAAGAGGATTGACGCACAACTCGTGGGGACGGCAAGACTTGGACAGCAGCCCCTTGTCCTGCTGTCACCATAGTTACCCAGTGCCCAGTCAGCGACATGTAACGCCCCTGTCCATGCCTACTCGTCCAAGTGTCTGTGGTGAAATGCACCCTGTCACACACAGAGTTTCTCAAAGAAGCAGTGATGTTGTGTGCGACATGCTGGTGGAGCGCAGGCACACCTTTCTTTGAGAAGTAGTGCCGACTGGGCATCTGGTACTGGGGCACTGCGACGGACATAAGGTCTCGAAAATCCTCTGTGTCCACCAGGCGGAAAGGCAGCATTTCTGTAGCCAAGAGCTTGCAGATGGTGAAATTCAACCTCTTAGCTTTCTCATGGCTAGGAGGAAATGGTCTTTTACTTGTCCACATCTGAGGGACCGAGGGCTGGCTATTGTGCTTAGACGGGGTTGATAAGGGTGTCCCCGGCAAACTGCCGGTCTGTGAGGAAGATGCAGGCGGACATGTTAGGTTGCCTTGATCCAAAGGTGGTGCTATCGATGTCGGACAGCGCTCAACACCAGCTTCTGTTACCACCTCCAAAGAAAATGATGACCTGCCAATCACGCTGGCTGTTGCAGGTAAAGAGGTGGCAGGTCTGCGCCCCAAAACAGGTGTGACTGCTGTCCCCCCAGTCACAGAGGATGAAGAGGCCGCGGATGCACAAGATATGGCAGACGGTGGTTGGCCCGGCCGGCTAGGCCGCATTGTAGCACACTGAGCTTCCCACTGCAACTTATGCTTCATGTCCATGTGCCGGTTCATGCATGAAGTACTCAAACTATGTATTTTTTGGCCTCTACTTAGCTTTTGCTGACAAATGTTACAGATAACACGAGTTGGGTCATCTTTATCGATCTGAAAAAATGCCCAGGCTATGCAAGGCTTAGCACCCATGCGACCTGAAGAGCCACCACGACTTGTGGTGAGAGGCAGAGTTGTGTTTGAGGATGCAGTTGTTGACGTGCTTCCAGTACTACGTCTCTGTCCAGGAAGGCGCAACCTGACCTCGTCGTCACTAGCATCTTCCTCCACCTCCTCTGCTGACCTCATCTCTTGGCTGACTGTGGGTTGACAGTAAGTGGGATCTCCAACCTCATCATCATCACCCTGTGTGTTATCACACCCGTCGTCCTCAGAGCCAACCTGTTCCTGCCCTGACAAAAAACTAAAGTTGTCGCTCCAATCAGGTATTTGAGTCTTATCATCGTCTTCCTCATTGTCTCCACCAACAGGAGTTACAGTTTGGGAATGAGGGTCTACATTATGGTCAGAACCTTCTGCGTCTGGTCCTGGATCCGACTCATAAAGATTCTGGGCATCAGTGCAGATCATTTCCTCGTCTGGATTCACAGAAGCGCTGGAGTCGACCTCTGATTCCCAGGCTATAGTATGAGTAAACAGCTCTGCAGACTCAACCATCTGTTCTACCTCATACTCAGACGGGCAGCTGGAGATTTGGGAGCTGTGAGGAAGCAAGTGCGATTTGGGTGACACCTTTGAGGACTGGAGTATTTGTGATGTTGAAGTTGATGTGGAGGAGAGCCCACTTAAAGGAGCACTTGATATCCGTTGAAGCACCTGCTGTTTTTGTGCCTCATCTGGAATTTGTAGCGATTGGCGTGGCCGTAAGAAAGGGATCTTATCACATTGTCCGCTTAAAGAAGTAGACATTTTAGTTTGGCTGGAAGATGGTCTTTCTTCTGCAGATGTTACTGTTGCTTTAACACCTACCCCACGGACACAACCTTTTTTCCCCTTCCCAACACGCCTATTCCCCTTTCCACCAGCAGCAGGCCTTTTTCCACTCATTTTGGTGGTTAACTAATTCACAACTCTGGAGTTGTTTGCACAAAAAAACAATGGATGGTAACCGAGCAGAGCTGAGTGGCCAAACTGTGGTATTAGGCCAAAACTATTGGCTGGGTTAGATGCAGAAAAAAATATATTCAGTTTGCAACCTGATGGAGGTCAGTATAGATGGACTAATACAACAAGTCCCACACACAGCTAGAAGCCCAATATTTTTTCAGAGGTAGATGCAGAAAAAAATATATTCAGTTTGCAACCTGATGGAGGTCAGTATAGATGGACTAATACAACAAGTCCCACACACAGCTAGAAGCCCAATATTTTTTCAGAGGTAGATGCAGAAAAAAATATATTCAGTTTGCAACCTGATGGAGGTCAGTATAGATGGACTAATACAACAAGTCCCACACACAGCTAGAAGCCCAATATTTTTTCAGAGGTAGATGCAGAAAAAAATATATTCAGTTTGCAACCTGATGGAGGTCAGTATAGGTGGACTAATACAACAAGTCCCACACACAGCTAGAAGCCCAATATTTTTTCAGAGGTAGATGCAGAAAAAAATATATTCAGTTTGCAACCTGATGGAGGTCTGTATAGATGGACTAATACAACAAGTCCCACACACTGCTAGAAGCCCAAATATTTTTTCAGAGGTACTGTAGATGCAGATAAAAATTAGTTTTAATTTGCAACCTGATGGAGGTCAGTATAGATGGACTAATAGAATGATGCTATGCCCAAAAGATTTTACTTCACTAGGTGCAGTAAAAAAATTGGTATTCTATACACAGGTGGTATATCTTGCAACACAGATAGGCTACTCTACTGACTAACACACTCTGCAATAGGCCAAAAAGGATTAGCTTTGCTAGATTCAGCCAAATGCTGTGAAAAAAACTTGCACAGCACTGGCACAGACCTGCCTGGCAAAAACTGATAGGAACTGATGTAACCTAGTCCTGAAAAGGACTCCAATTACAATTAGTCTTTACTCCCACAATCTATCTATTTAAGAGCACAGACCTCCCTGATAAAAGTCGTAGGAAATGCTGTAACCTAGTCCTTAAAAGGACTGCAATCACAACTATTCCCTACTCCCAAGCTATCTGTAGATTTGTGCGAAAATTGGCTTGAAATTAACAAGGTATAGCGCACACAGCAACAGCGGTGCCGTCTAACACGCAGCTGCAGCAGTGAGAAAATGGTGGCGACGGGGAAAATGGCTTGGTCTTATAGGGCAAGGACATGTGACATACACTGCCAATCACACATGCCCTTGCTTGTGTGAAAAAAAGCACTTCGCTCCGTGTGTGCGCTGCTGATAGGCTGACAGATTGCACCTCCCCACTGCAAATGCGGGAAAGAGAAAAAAAAATGGAGATCTTCATTGTTCCTGCAGAGATCCATCCCCTGCCCCTCCCCCCACCCCGCTGTACACTCAAACTGCGTATTAACATTAATTTTCATCATTACTGAGAAAAAATCCAGTTATGATTTTGGTGCACAAACAGTTATCGAACATAACCTCGAACAGCCGAATTTTTCTCAAATTGTTCGTGTTCGCCGAACGGCTCGAACACCGCCCAAAACAGCTCGAATTTGAGATTGGGGAACAGTTCGAGTAGAACAACGCTCATCTCTACTCCATACACACAGAAATGTATGAGATAAACAGGGCTTATTTTACAAAGTGAACCAAACCAAGAGGTGGAGAGATGGTGAGCAGCCGTTCAGCTGCTCATAATTAGAGATGAGCGGTGTTCGACTAGAACTGTTCGCCAATCTCAAATTCGAGCTGTTTTGGGCAGTGTTCGAGTTGTTCGACGAACCCGAACGATTTGCAAAAAATTCGGCTGTTCGAGGTTATGTTCGATAACTGTTCGTGCACCAAAAGCGTGTCCTGCATGTCTGGTGCTATTTAGAGCACCAATCATGCAGGGATTGTCTGCCACTCACTGTAATGCCACAGCCATGGTGGTTGTGGCATTACAGTGATTGCCCAAATCGATGGGAACAGTGCCAACAGTGAAACATGAAAAGCCGGCAATTCATCAGCGCATACACCGGTACCCGACAATTTAGAACCGAAAAAATAGAGCTTCACACATAGATTAGATAGATATAAACATGTCAGCCACATATATATGAAGTACAGTGACAGTGTTGCTTACTGTACTTGTCATTTAGCGTAAAGGATTTATCAAAAAAAATAATAGTGTTTTCATGCACCGTCTCTTTAAAAAAGCCAGCCGGCAATTCAGCATCTGTACCCGACAATTTAGAACAGACAGAATAGAGAATCACACATAGATTAGATAGATAGAAACATGTCAGCCACATATATATGAAGTACAGTGATAGTGTTGGTTACTGTACTTGTCATTTAGTATTAAAATAAAGGATTTATTATTAAAAAAATTGGCGTGGGGTTCCCCTTAATTTTAGGCTCTAGCGGAGGTTAAGCAGACAGCTGGGGCAGATGTTTGAAGCCTGGGAAGGGGGTAATACCCACGGAGCTTCCCAGGCTACTAATATCAGCCCCCAGCTGAATACATAGCCTTTACTAGCTATTAAAATGGGGGACACCCCAAAAAAAATGACGTGGGGTCCCCCCTAATTTAATAGCTAGCAAAGGCTAGGCAGACAGCTGGGGGCTGATATTAATAGCCCAGGAAGGGAGCCATGAATATTGGCCCCCTCCCAGGCTAGAAACACCAGCCGTCAGCCGCCCCAGAAATGGCGCATTCATAGGATGCGCCAATTCTGGCACTTAGCCTCGCTCTTCCACGCTGCCCTGGTGCGGTGGCAGTGGGGTAATAGGGTTGGGGTTGATGTCAGCTTATAATGCCAGCTGACATCAAGCCCAGGTTAGTAATGGAGAGGCGTCTATAAGACACCCCCATTACTAACCCCATAGTCAAAGTTAAAAAAAACACAAACACCCAGAATAAAGTCCTTTAATTGAAATAAAGACACAATCCTTTATTGTTCTAAATTAAACCATACTTACCGTCACGCCCATTCCAGCTGAAGCCAACGATCTCCTGCAATAAAAGAAAAATAATAAAGCAACCTCATCCTTACCTTTCCATGGTTCCCACGACAGCTTCAGCTCTGCTACATCGAGATGACAGGCTGGACCGCAGCAGAACGCTGCCATCCAGCCTGTCATCCCGCAGACACTGAGAAGCGCAGGCATGCTTGCGCTGCTCAGCGTCTCTCTGTGACGACATCCAGATGAGCCGAGTTCATGTCCAATGAACTCGGCTCACCTCATGCACGTCACTGACAGCGTGGGAAAATTCTCACGCTGAAGTGCTGAGTGCAGGAGAATTCTCCCACGCTGTCAGTGATGTGCATGAGGTGAGCTCATGTTCAATGAACTCAGCTCACCTCCTGCACGTCACTGACAGCGTGGGAAAATTCTCCTGCAATCAGCGCTTCAGCGTGAGAATTTTCCCACGCTGTCAGTGACGTGCATGAGGTGAGCCGAGTTCATTGGACATGAACTCGGCTCATCTGGATGTCGTCACAGAGAGACGCTGAGCAGCGCAAGCAAGCCTGCGCTTCTCAGTGTCTGCGGGATGACAGGCTGGATGGCAGCGTTCTGCTGCGGTCCAGCCTGTCATCTCGATGTAGCAGAGCTGAAGCTGTCGTGGGAACCATGGAAAGGTAAGGATGAGGTTGCTTTATTATTTTTCTTTTATTGCAGGAGATCGTTGGCTTCAGCTGGAATGGGCGTGATGGTAAGTATGGTTTAATTTAGAACAATAAAGGATTGTGTCTTTATTTCAATTAAAGGACTTTATTCTGGGTGTTTGTGTTTTTTTTAACTTTGGGGTTAGTAATGGGGGTGTCTTATAGACGCCTCTCCATTACTAACCTGGGCTTGATGTCAGCTGGCATTATAAGCTGACATCAACCCCAACCCTATTACCCCCTGCCACCGCACCAGGGCAGCGTGGAAGAGTGAGGCTAAGTGCCAGAATTGGCGCATCCTATGAATGCGCCATTTCTGGGGCGGCTGACGGCTGGTGTTTCTAGCCTGGGAGGGGGGCAATATTCATGGCTCCCTTCCTGGGCTATTAATATCAGCCCCCAGCTGTCTGCCTAGCCTTTGCTAGCTATTAAATTAGGGGGGACCCCACGTCATTTTTTTTGGGGGGTCCCCCATTTTAATAGCTAGTAAAGGCTATGTATTCAGCTGGGGGCTGATATTAGTAGCCTGGGAAGCTCCGTGGGTATTACCCCCTTCCCAGGCTTCAAACATCTGCCCCAGCCGTATGCTTAACCTCCGCTAGAGCCTAAAATTAAGGGGAACCCTACGCCAATATTTTTAATAATAAATCCTTTATTTTAATACTAAATGACAAGTACAGTAACCAACACTATCACTGTACTTCATATATATGTGACTGACATGTTTCTATCTATCTAATCTATGTGTGATGCTCTATCTTTCTGTTCTAAATTGTCGGGTACCGCTGCTGAATTGCCGGCCGGCTTTTTTAAAGAGACAGTGCATGAAAACACTATTATTTTTTTAAATAAATCCTTTACACTAAATGACAAGTACAGTAAGCAACACTATCACTGTACTTATTATATATGTGACTGACATGTTTCTATCTATCTAATCTATGTGTGAAGCTCTATTCTTTCTGTTCTAAATTGTCGGGTACAGATGCTGAATTGCCGGCCGGCTTTTTTAAAGAGACGGTGCATGAAAACACTAATATTTTTTTTAATAAATCCTTTACACTAAATGACAAGTGCAGTAACCAACACTGTCACTGTGCTTCTTATATGTGTGACTGACATGTTTCTATCTATCTAATCTATGTGTGATGCTCTATTCCTTCTTGTCTAAATTGTCGGGTACCGGTGTATGCCGCTGCTGAATTTGCCGGCCGGCTTTTTTAAAGAGAGTGTCTTCTGAGCAGTTTGTCAGCTTTTGGACACCTTTGCAGGTGTTTTCTATGTGTTTCTATGTGTTTTTGTTTGCCTGCCATTGGTTTTAACGGTGTTCGACGGTGTTCTAAGGTGTTCGACGAACAGTTCGACGAACAGTTCCTCGAACATCCCGGTGTTCGACGAACCGAACCGAACCCGAACACTACGGGGGTGGCTCAACACTACTCATAATCAACCTGCCATGGCTGATTAATTCCTTTTAGTCCTATATCTACTAAAGCATTACTCCAGGATTATCTCCAATCATTTATGTGTCTAACAGCCACCTTACAGTATATAGACACACAGCTCCAGAAATATTTGGCCAATGACTGAATCTTCATGGTTTCGGCTCTGCAGGCCATTATTTTGGATTTAAAATGAAACAACTGAGATGCAATTGAAGTGGGAACTTTAAAGTTTAATTAAAGTGGTTGAACAAAACTATCAGCGGCTCAGATGTAATTGGACAAATTCACTTTCCCATAAATAAAATGTCCATTTTTAACCCTTTGTAGAGAATCCTTTACAGGCAAGTTGGAGGTCATGGATGTCGCCAAATGCTGGGTTCCCTCCTTTGTGAGGCTTTGCCACCTTGACTACAGTGACTTTAGCTGCTTGTTTTGGCTCTTTCTGTCTTAAATTTTATCTTCAGCCTGAGAAATGCGGCTTGATGGGCTGAGATCTGATGATAACTCGGCCATTGCAGAATATTCCACTTTGCTTTCACAGGATGTTTTGAGTCATTGTCCATCTGTACTGTGAAGTACTATCCAATCAACCTTGCTATATTTGGTTGAATCCGAGCAGAAAGTATCACTCTGAACACACAGGATGCATCTGGGTGCCCTTGGAAGCCATGCATGCCCGCACCATCACACCGCCTCCACCATGTGTTACAGAGAGGATGTGCTGTGCTGAGGATCAGGAGCCGTTCCAAGCCTTCCCCATACTTTCTTCTTCCATCCTTCTGGTACAAGTTGATCTTCGTTTTGTTTTTCCAGAATTGAGCGGCTTCTTTAGATGTTTTTAGGCAAAGTCTAATCTTTCCTATTTTTTAGGCTTATTAATAGTTTGCACCTTGGGATGACCTATCTGTATTTGCTCTCATGACGTCTTCTCTTTATGGTAGACTTAGATTCTGAAACCCTGACTTCCTGGAAAGTGTTCTTCACCTGGGTGGATGTTGTGAAGAGTTTTTTCTTCACCATGGAAAGGATTCTGCAATCATACACCATTGTTGTCTTCCGTGGATGTCCAGGCCTCGTTGAGTTCCCAAGCTCACTAGTGCGCTCTTATTTTTTTTTTTTTGCAGAATGTACCAAACTGTTTGGCCACATCTAACATTTCTGCATCTCTCTGGTGGATTTCTTCTTTTTTTCAGTCTAATTATGGTTTAATTCTCTTACATTGAGAGTTCCTTTGACCGCATGTTGTGGATTAACAGCAACAGTTTCCAAATGCAAATGCCACACCTGGAATCAGCTCCAGACCTTTTACCTGCTTAATTGATGATGCATTAATTCATTAAAGAGCTTTTGAGATAATTGTCCAATTACTTTTAGACCCTTCAGAAAAAGGCAGCTAGATATTAAAGAGCTGTAATTCCTAAACCCTTACACCAATTAGAATTTAAGCCCATATTCATTATATAACTGTATCGTGAATCTGTTTTGGTAAACAGCTAAAATGCCAAAACCTATCAAAACCTATGTATGTGACGCCTCAGTCCGTTGCAAGCCCGTGATTTACCCTGGGTGTTGGGGGACTCGGTGTCGGGCCCTGTGATGGAGAGATGGGATGCAGCCGTGGCCCGGGCCCGACCCGTGCTCAGGGCCGTCACATTAGAAAGAGATGGTGTGGGCTTGTCCGGGTTGAGTGGCTGATTAACGACTATGCCACCTGTGGTGCCTGGTGAAGGGCCACCAGCGCCGCTGCAGTCCGCTGAGGCCTGGTGTCATGGTGGCCAAAGTTATTACTGCTCCCCACAGGCAGAGCGTGGCCTCAGGGCAGAGGGACAGGATGGATGGGGGTAGTAGTAAAGGAAGAACGGGTCCCGCATCCCGCGGTGTGGCGCAGAAATAACAGTCGGAGGCCATAGGGGTGAACTTCCAAGGCTTTACTCACTTTAGAGATGGCAGAAGGAAGGCGACTCCCTGCTCCTCATGGAGTCCTGCGGTCACCAGAAACGGGGGTCCGACAACCTCCGAGTAAGTCCAGCATTCAGTTGCGACCTTACACCAGAGTGTTCCAGAACTACAGACCGAATCCTTTCCTGTCCGTGTGTGTGCAAATAGGCCGGGACTCCCTCTGAACTCCTTTCAGAACAAGGGCACGGGTGGCAGCTCCGCTCCGTCCGATACCCGGTGGGATCCTCTGGGCCTAACCGGGCTTTCCCGTCCAGGACGTAGAGTAGCAAGGTCGGGTGTCGGGGGCCGGTGCCCCTTTTGCAGCCGGAGTCCCTCTGAATATATCAGGTGGGCGAGGAGAGGTGGCGTACACCGCTCCATCTGCATCCTGCCTGAGATCCATTTGCCGTGGAGCCACACTCTTAAGCTCCGGGCCTTCTTGATCCTGGTCCTTGGCCGGGTTGAGACATTCCTTGTCTACAACCTACCTCTCGTCCCAAGGCCAGGGTACGAGGGCTGTGTCCCTTGCCGGTGCAGGCCCACACAGGATCTGCGCTCCCGGAGGGAGGTCACATTACACACAGTATTTGACAGCACAGAGACCAAAAGAACTAAGATCAAAGATGGCTTTGTATTAAATATGAAATTTAAAGTGTAACTAACTTGTAAGTCCTCCACCCTCACCCACTAACTGGTTCCCCTCACTCTTGGTTCCCCAGTCTCCCTGTAACCAGGGGAGCAGCATCTAGTGCATACTAGCTCCCTCTGGTGGAGAAATGTGGTGTTGGATGCAAAAGGTTAGGTCACGACTATCACACTGGCCTTACCTCAGAGGAGGAACACTACACTCCATTATAGAAGTGCAGCATCCCTGTGGCAGTCGAACCCTCAGGGGCGCCACATGTACACATATATATATATATATATACAGTACAGACCAAAAGTTTGGACACACCTTCTCATTTAAAGATTTTTCTGTATTTTCATGACTATGAAAATTGTACATTCACACTGAAGGCATCAAAACTATGAATTACCACATGTGGAATTATATACTTAACAAAAAAGTGTGAAACAACTGAAAATATGTCTTATATTCTAGGTTCTTCACAGTAGCCACCTTTTGCTTTGATGACTGCTTTGCACACTCTTGGCATTCTCTTGATGATCTTCAAGAGGTAGTCACCGGAAATGGTCTTCCAACAATCTTGAAGGAGTTCCCAGAGACGCTTAGCACTTGTTGGCCCTTTTGCCTTCACTCTGCGGTCCAGCTCACCCCAAACCATCTCGATTGGGTTCAGGTCTGATGACTGTGGAGGCCAGGTCATCTGGCGTAGCCCCCATCACTCTCCTTCTTGGTCAAATAGCCCTTACACAGCCTGGAGGTGTGATTGGAGTCATAGTCCTGTTTAAAAATAAATGATGGTCCAACTAAACGCTAACCGGATGGAATAGCATGCCGCTGCAAGATGCTGTGGTAGCCATGCTGGTTCAGTATGCCTTCAATTTTGAATAAATCCCCAATAGTGTCACCAGCAAAGCACCCCCCACACCATCACACCTCCTCTTCCATGCTTCACGGTGGGAACCAGGCATGTAGAGTCCATCCGTTCACCTTTTCTGCGTCACACAAAGACACGGTGGTTGGAACCAAAGATTTCAAATTTGGACTCATCAAACCAAAGCACAGATTTCCACTGGTCTAATGTCCATTCCTTGTGTTCTTTAGCCCAAACAAGTCTCTTCTGCTTGTTGCCTGTCCCCTTAGCAGTGGTTTCCTAGCAGCTATTTTACCATGAAGGCCTGCTGCACAAAGTCTCCTCTTAACAGTTGTTGTAGAGATGTGTCTGCTGCTAGAATTCTGTGTGGCATTGACCTGGTCTCTAATCTGAGCTGCTGTTAACCTGCGATTTCTGAGGCTGGTGACTCAGATAAACATATCCTCAGAAGCAGAGGTGACTCTTGGTCTTCCTTTCCTGGGGCGGTCCTCATGTGAGCCAGTTTCTTTGTAGCGCTTGATGGTTTTTGCAACTGCACGTGGGGACACTTTCAAAGTTTTCCAAATTTTTCGCAGTGACTGACCTTCATTTCCTAAAGTAATGATGGCCACTCGTTTTTCTTTACTTAGCTGCTTTTTTCTTGCCATAATACAAATCCTAACAGTCTATTCAGTAGGACTATCAGCTGTGTACCCACCAGACTTCTGCACAACACAACTGATGGTCCCAACCCCATTTATAAGGCAAGAAATCCCACTTATTAAACCTGACAGGGCACACCTGTGAAGTGAAAACCATTTCCGGTGACCACCTCTTGAAGCTCATCAAGAGAATGCCAAGAGTGCGCAAAGCAGTCATCAAAGCAAAAGGTGGCTACTTTGAAGAACCTAGAATATAAGACATATTTTCAGTTGTTTCACACTTTTTTGTTAAGTATATAATTCCACATGTGGTAATTCATAGTTTTGATGCCTTCAGTGTGAATGTACAATTTTCATAGTCATGAAAATACAGAAAAATCTTTAAATGGAGAAGGTGTGTCCAAACTTTTGGTCTGTACTGTATATCTATGTATGTATGTGTATATATATATATATATATATATATATATATATATATATTTGCAGCCGGAGGACAAGTCCTGGATGGAGTGCGTCTCCAAGCTGCCTAGCCTTGGTGATGTGAAACCCGGAGAGCAGGCTGACCTGGATTTTGGGTCCAGGTTTTAAGAACGGCCACTAGAGCTGGGTGGAACAGGCCGTTCCCATACCTCCAGTTCCAGGCCTTGGAATGGCCTATTTAAGGCAGTCCAGCTGCCTCATTCAGTATCTGAGTGTAGAGGTGGAAACAACTCTGAGACTTTGATCAGTTGGCCAGAAACTGACCAAGTGTGATTATATTTGGTGGGAGCCTGACTAGGTCTGCGAAACCTGTTTAAGATATATGAACTGTTTTGGTTATTTTGTTCCTTAATGCCAGAGAAAGGCTGATTGTTTTTCTGTTCTGCTGGAAGTTTATGCACTTCAATAAACGTCCCTGTTTGACCAAGAAACTATGTGCGTCTGTGAATGCTTCCAGCTGCCTAGAAGTAAGTGAATCCTTACAAATATATATCATATATGTACATCATACATATACAGTACAGACCAAAAGTTTGGACACACCTTCTCATTTAAAGATTTTTCTGTATTTTCATGACTATTCAAATTGTACATTCACACTGAAGGCATCAAAACTATGAATTAACACATGTGGATTTATATACTTAACAAAAAAGTGTGAAACAACTGAAAATATGTCTTATATTCTAGGTTCTTCAAAGTAGCCACCTTTTACTTTGATGACTGCTTTGCACACTCTTGGCATTCTCTTGATGAGCTTCAAGAGGTAGTCACCGGAAATGGTTTTCACTTCACAGGTGTGCCCTGTCAGGTTTAATAAGTGGGATTTCTTGCCTTATAAATGGGGTTGGGACCATCAGTTGTGTTGTGCAGAAGTCAGGTGGATACACAGCTGATAGTCCTACTGAATAGACTGTTAGAATTTGTATTATGGCAAGAAAAAAGCAGCTAAGTAAAGAAAAACGAGTGGCCATCATTACTTTAAGAAATGAAGGTCAGTCAGTGTGAAAAATTGGGAAAACTTTGAAAGTGTCCCCAAGTGCAGTTGCAAAAACCATCAAGCGCTACAAAGAAACTGGCTCACATGAGGACCGCCCCAGGAAAGGAAGACCAAGAATCACCTCTGCTTCTGAGGATAAGTTTATCCGAGTCACCATCCTCAGAAATTGCAGGTTAACAGCAGCTCAGATTAGAGACCAAGTCAATGCCACACAGAGTTCTAGCAGCAGACACATTTCTTCAACAACTGTTAAGAGGAGACTTTGTGCAACAGGCCCTCATGGTAAAATAGCTCCTAGGAAACCACTGCTAAGGAGAGGCAACAAGCAGAAGAGACTGGTTTGGGCTAAAGCACACAAGGAATGGACATTAGACCAGTGGAAATCTGTGCTTTGCTTTGATGAGTCCAAATTTGAGATCTTTGGTTCCAACCACCGTGTCTTTGTGCGACGCAGAAAAGGTGAACGGATGGACTCTACATGCCTGGTTCCCACCGTGAAGCATGGAGGAGGAGGTGTGATGGTGTGGGGGGGCTTTGCTGGTGACACTGTTGGGGATTTATTCAAAATTGAAGGCATACTGAACCAGCATGGTTACCACAGCATCTTGCAGCGGCATGCTATTCCATCCGGTTTGTGTTTAGTTGGACCATCATTTATTTTTCAACAGGACAATGACCCCAAACACACCTCCAGGCTGTGTAAGGGCTATTTGACCAAGAGGGAGAGTGATGGGGTGCTACGCCAGATGACCTGGCCTCCACAGTCACCAGACCTGAACCCAATCGAAATGGTTTGGGGTGAGCTGGACCGCAGAGTGAAGGCAAAAGGGCAAACAAGTGCTAAGCATCTCTGGGAACTGCTTCAAAATTGTTGGAAGACCATTTCCGGTGACAACCTCTTGAAGCTCATCAAGAGAATGCCAAGAGTGTGCAAAGCAGTCATTAAAGCAAAAGGTGGCTACTTTGAAGACCCTAGAATATAAGACATATTTTCAGATGTTTCACACTTTTTTGTTAAGTATATAATTCCACATGTGTTAATTCATAGTTTTGATGCCTTCAGTGTGAATGTACAATTTTCATAGTCATGAAAATATGGAAAAATCTTTAAATGAGAAGGTGTGTCCAAACTTTTGGTCTGTACTGTACACAGCGGGTGAAATGAGTAGAGGCTTATATCAATGGAAGGGGGTGTGTGATAGTCATGGAGAGTGTGATTTTTGCAGTAGAGCTATATATGTTATTTTTGGTTCTCTTTGTACTTTCAGGTGATTGTAATAGACGGTGGCATTTTGTTATCATCGGTGTCTTAGTAGTATTATTGGTAACATCACTACCAGGACTCTGGTATTTCATGAAAAGAGGTGAGATTCTACAATTGAGGACACAATTTCTTTGGGAGATGATATATATATTACTCTATATGTGTATTACCGCTGCACAGAAAGCGCATTTACAATGTAGCAGAGGTAGGTCATTTTCTTTTGCAGCAAACCTGCTCATGAGTTAAAGAGGTTGTCCACAACTTTTTACATTGATGGGCAATCCTTAGGATAGGTCATCAATGTTTGATCGGCTGGTGTCCGACAACCAGCTCCCCTGCCGATCATCTGCTATCGGTGTCGGCGGCGGCCAGAGGTACCTTGCGGAGTTGGCTGTCTACTTGTAGTGGCCGGGGCTTGATAGTGCACATCTGCCTCCCATTCAAATCAATAGGAGGTGGATATGTAGTATCCTGCGGCGGCCACTATCAGTAGACAGCTAGCTCCGCAAGCAAGTACCTCCAACCTGCCGACACCAATAACAACTGATCTGTGGGGGTGCCAGGTGTCTTACCCTAGCCAATCAGACATTGATGACCTATCCTAAGGATACGTCATCAATGTAAAAGTAGTGGACAACCTCTAAGTATTATGCTTGGTACGACATTGTTTTCTTCATTATTTTGTGTTTTAAGAGAAATTATAATTCATTCAGCAGTAGACTTCCTCTAAATCTCCTCTCCACATGGCCATTTTTCATATTTTCGCTTTGATTTTTTTCCTCCCCTTCTTTCAAGAACCATAACTTTTTTATTTTTCCGTCCACATAGCCATATAAAGTCTTGCTTTATGGCAGGATGAGTTGTCATTTTTATAGGACACCATTCGTTTTACCAACTTAGGTACTAAAAAAGCAGCAAAAAATATTCTAAAGGTTCAGTGAAAAATTAAAAATTAAAAATGCATTTCCACTATTGTTTTAATGGCGTTGATCATGTGCGAAAAATTACCTGTTAACACGATACTTTAGTTCAGCACAGTTATGATGAAACCTAGTTGTTGTTTTTTTTTTGTAAGAAGTAGAAAAAAAATTGGGGATTTATATATATATAAAAAAAAATAAAAATCTGTCTTTTCTATTTTTTCCGCTTTATAGTGTTTACTGTATGGGTTAATTCCTTTTATATTTTGATCGGACTATTACGGATGTGGTGTTTTTTTTTCTCTTTATTTTAACAGGGGGATGAGGAACGCGATTCACATTTTTAGATCTTTTTGTTAAAGATTTTTAACACTTTTTTTTTCCTTAATTTTTTTTACATTCTTCTGCAGCCCTTCATGGGACTTTAAGATGCTTTCCCTTGAGTACAGTATTGCAGTATATAATCAAGATGCCGTTCCCCTAAGAAGCCCAGCCCACAAGAAAAAAGCAAAAAATACCATATTAATGAGAAATCTGCAGCTATTACTTTCCTCATTCGTCTAAGTTGCTACTACTAAGGGCTTATGAAGACTACTGTACTTTTGGTCCGAGTGTGATCAAAGAAAACATCTGATCGCAGTCCGACCATTGCTATTCTATGGGGCCATTTTTTTCCTCGGTGGAAAGAAAATCACTGCGTGCCCAAGTTGATTCCGTAAATCGGATCACACTTGACCATACAAGTCAACGAGTCGGTGGAAAAAAAATCAGACCTCACTCGGATGACATCATGGACTGACAGAATGGAGAAGATGGAGAATTTTTCATATCTATCTTCTCCATATCTTGGAAAATCATATAGCACGGTGACAATCTCTGACCACCGAGTGTGATCAGCATAATCGGGAGGATTTTCTCGGATATACGGCCAGGTACCGCTAGCCTAATACAGATTACTTAAATTTCTCTTTAATTCGTAGATTCCCAGAGGTTTCAGGTGGGTCACATTCACAGGCTGCGGACTGAAGAGAAAGTCAACTTTTACTGCACGGCTTCCAATTGTCCTCAAGATGTGCGGGTGACTTGGAAGATTCAGGAGAACAACGGAGAGATGATCTTAATCTCAGCTAATAACCAGGAAAGAGATGAAGAAGCTGCCCTCAAAGTCAGAAGTGACTACACTGTGGAAACTGAGCTATCACAGGAGGATAAACTCCACCACGCCATCTCTGCTCTGAGCTTCACACCGGTTGTCTCCAAACACAAAGAGATCGAGGTCTCCTGCAGGTTCTTCTGTAACAGGAGAAGTTTGGAGAAGCGTCTGAAATGGAGCTTCAATTTCAGTAAGAGAATTCAGTGTCTTCCAAATAGTTTCTTCTAAATTCTCTGTTGAGCTGCAGTATTAATAATCAGCAAGAAGAATATGAAGATAACACAGATTTACTGTCATGAGGCCCAGGAGCTTTGCACTCTGAGAACACACATTATCATGAGTCTGTGCCTGTTTTAGTATTTTCCCTCTTGATGATACTTGGTTTTTGGAGAACCTCGGATTTACAGACACACGTAATTAGTGAGTTTTGTTTTAAGCCCGTTTTTGTATGTATTATCTTTAACTTTGATGTCTTTTTTTCTAGAAAAGGTAGAACTGTCCGTCTCTGGGCAGATGTCTCTGGGCGACAATGGAGACGTCCTGTGTTCTGTCTCTCTGCAGAATTTTTATCCTAAAGATATTGAGTTAAAATGGAGCCACGGCCTCGGACCATTCCAGGAAGTAGAGACATTTCAGGAGACATTTACCAAGAATAATGACTTTACTTTTAATGTGAGAAGTGTTTGTAGGGTTCCTGGTCGTCTCTTCAAGGATCAAGGATATAGAGTACGAGCCGCATGGTGCCATGGAACTGAAACTGGTCAACAGGAGGTGTCCATCACAGGTAATAACCTTCTTCATTACATCTAGGAATTCTTCATTATAGAGTGTAGGTAAAAAAACAAGTATTCAGAACTCCACAGTAACCCTCCTATGGTGACTTTACACTTGTCCCTCAGGTTAGGACACTTTCGTTGTGTATAATCTTAAAGAGGTTTTTCCATCTGAGACATTATTGGCACATCTACAGTATCTTGAGAACTTGCATTTCGGTGGACATGGAGATGTGGCAGCGAATGTTTCCTTGGAAGTTTTCTAGAAGTCCTATACAAGTGTAAGCAGAGAGGTAGACCAGTCTGGCCTCCTCTCCTCTACCAGTGGTGGGCGACAGGGACCTGTTCTCAACGCAGATGTGGGTCTCACTGGTGGTGACACTTTTGGTATCACTTTTCTATCCATTTTCGAGGGAGCAGCTGCAGAGTTTATTACATCGTGTCGTAGGTTTCTGATAAATAACGCTGAACCCGCTGTATGAATATGTATTTTTATACTGTATTACAGACTCTGATTGGCGCCCAGTGATGGGAGAGATTGAGAAACCGGACTTCATAGATGGTAAAGAAGCTAAACTGCTTTGTCGAGTCTCTGGCTATTACCCTGATGTTCTGGATGTGAGATGGTTAAGAAGAGATGCAGAAAGTCAGGAGTTTCAGATTCTATCTGCCAATGACAAATACAAGATCCCAGTAATGGAGGCCACACAACAAGAAGACAAGACGTTCACCTATACAGCCGGTCTGATGGTATCTGTGTCAGCGGCAACAGATTATGGGGCGGAATTCATCTGTCGGGTGAGACACCCCAGTCTGAAGACACCTCTGGAGAAGAGGACAGGAGAAATCAGGGTGATGGGTGAGTCTGGATATCTTAATGTATTTGTATATAATGTCAGGTTCTGCTTTAGGGTCCATGTATTAAAGATGTAGAAAGTCCATCAGAAAACAAGTACAAAGTAAAAAAAGCCTCATTAACCAGACAAATCCTCAGATCCCAAGAGTAGGGAGGAGCGGACCCGTGGATGTTCGGGTTTGTCGGGTTCAACCAAAGTTTGGTTCGAGTACCAGAACTTGAATCCGATCCCCATAGAAATCAATGGGGTCCCGAACTTTGGTGCTGTAAAATGCTCATAGTAAGGGCTTGGAGGCTGCAAAAGGAAGCAACATGGGGGTAAGAACAGGACAATTGCCTTGCAAACAAATGTGGCTAGGGATATGACATAAAGGGGTTTTCCCACAAGCAAAATTAATTTTAAAAGTTGATTTTCATCAATAGATCTTGGAATAATAATAATTTCCACAATTATATGCGTTTAAAAAAATGTTCCTGTGCTGAGATAATCTTATAAATGTGCCCCTGCTATGTACTGTGTAATGGCTGTGTCTGACCGTACAGGAACATACCACATCTCCTGGGCAGGGGAGGAAGAAAAAGAGTATACAGATATTAAAGCAGGGGATCGCAGCTGATTCTTTTTTTTGTGAGATAAAGCAATTCACTGCCTGTTTTTTAAAAAATGTTTTACTTCAAAGAATGAATTATTTGGGATTCCGTGCTGTAATGTCTGTATATTCTTTTGCGTCCTCCCCTGCCCAGGAGATGTGGTATGATCAGACTATGTTCCTGCACGGGCAGACACAGCCATTACACAGTACACAGCAGGGGCACATTTATAAGATTATCTCAGCACAGGGACTTTTTTTTAAAACACATTCAATTGTGGAAATTAATATTATTCCAAGATCTATTGATTAAAATTAACTTTGTTCATGGGAAAACCCCCTTTAAAATAACATAGAATAAAATAGTAATAATAATTTTGAACCAGGAGGCAGAGGTTCAAGTGGAAGAGGAGGTTGAGGGGGAGATGGACGTGGTGGTGTAGGTGGCAGAGGCGGAGTTCTTTTTCTTTTTAATTTTGGGAGGCCCCAAAACATTGGGAGTGGCAAATAGAAAGAACAAACTGTGGTGTATATCAATGGCTGGATGCGGATGGTATATTTTTCCATTCCGCCAAAGGTACGGACAAGTGCGGTGGGATCCAAGCTTGGTTCATTGTAATGAATGTGAACTTGCCCACCTTGGCTGTGGACAGGTGGATGTGCCTATCTGTCATCACACCCCCAGCCGTGCTAAACACACACTAGTCGCAGGGCAAGCCAGCACCTCCAAGGCGTAAAGGGCAAGCTCAGGCCATGTGTCCAATTTGAAGACCTAGAAGTTAAATGGGGCAGACCCATCACTCAGTACATGGAGATGTGTGGACACATACTCTTCCACCATGTTATTGAAACACTGCCTCCTGCTAATACAGACCGTATCACATGGTGATGCTGGATATTATGGCGTGCTGAAGAAGGTTTTCTACATTTCGGCCGTGCTAACCCTCTCTTACGAGGTTGTGGCGGTGCTCCAGCTGTGTTGGTGACTTTCTCCTCCTCTGCTCAGGAATTTTGAAATGCTGGACCAGGGATAGTGGGTGGGTAGGGGGTACTTCCTCTTTCTCTCCAGTGTTTGGGGGATGGACAGCTGAAAGCTTCCATAGGACGGTGTTGAGATGCTCGGTGACACTGCTGGTGGTGGCGCCGTTGCTCGGGAGCGGGAGGAAGAGGCCGAGACTACAAGAAGAGGAAGCAGGAGGAACCTCAGATCTTTCCTGTTTTTTTCAGGTGTGTACTCCACTGCAGCTCATGCTCTGCATTCAGATGCCTCGTTATGCAGGTGGTGCTCACTGCTCAGGTTAAAAACATTTATGCCTGACTCCAGGCTCTGATGGCACCGCATGCAAACCACCCAAGTCTTGTCTTCAGCACATTGCCAGAAGAAATGCCATGCCAGGGAGCTCTTTTGACCTGGCTTTGGTGTGTTCAGTACAAAGGTATATCTAGGTCTCCTAGCACCCAGGGCAAGAATTCAGTTTGGCGCCCCACCTCCCCCCCACTCCTTCCACAGCACATATGCGATTTGCACACTAAGGCCACGGCCCCATTATCAGTATTTGGTCAGTATTCGGTCAGTATTTTTTCTCAGGAGTGGGAGCCAAAACCAGGAGTGGGTGATAAATGCAGAATTGGTGACTTGTTTCTATTATAGCTTGTCTCTGATTGTTCCTCACCTGGTTTTGGCTGCCACTCCTGAGAAAAAATACTGACCAAATTCTGACCAAATACTGAGAGTGGGGCCGTGGCCTTAGTCACATGCTGACGAGCTGCTCTTCCTAATTCTGAGAGAAGCAGGAAGAAAAGCTAGTTACGTGACCGTAAGTATGAAAATCGCATATGAGTGAAGTGGCCGTGTGATGACTGATGGAACCTGCAAGCAGAGCTGAATCCTGACAGTGGGGATATTACACTTTAATTTTATAATTAAAGATATCATCCAGGTTTGATATGAAAGTCTGCAGTCACTGTATGTGACTGCAGGAGTCTGAATTCTCACAATGCATGCAGTGATTCTCCCTTGGCGTGGTGAAAGTGGACGGTCATGTCACCACAACTATGAGATTTGTATACTTCTGGCCACATTACGACTAGACTTAAGTGAGGCCACGCATGTTTAGTCGGCATGTGACTGCATGTATACAAATCGCCGGCACAAGAGAATCCCGACAGTGTGCAGTGTGCACTATGAGAATTCAGAAGTCTGCAGTCACATAGAATGACTGCAGACTCATCACAAACCTGGACAACATCTTTACTGCTCCTAGCAGAAATAAAAATATGAGAATTAGTCAGTATCACAAAAACATTTACATCCAGGAACCTTATAGATGACGTTGTTTCTGGAGTCATTCTCTTTCCTCTTCATCTTGTCCAGACGCCATGATGACTTTTCTCATCCACAGCTCGTCTCTGCAGACCTCCAACTTCTCCGGTCTTCTGCCGCACATCCCAACACGATGCCCTTAAAGATACAGAGTCATTATAATGCTCCTGAACAAAAATATCTGCCCTACGCTGAACCCCTGAATATATAATAGCCCCTCACTACATTCCCTGCACAAAATGTGACGCCACATTGTCCCTCTTATAGTACATGCCCTCCACACTGCCCTCTCCTTACCATACTGGGCCCCCTCTTCGTCCTCTCACACTATGTCCCCTCTATAGGGCCCAGTCTCTATACTGTGCCCCCTCATCACACTCCACCCTCCTTAGCATACTATTCCCTCCAGGCTGTGACCTTACACTGTCCCCTCATGTTACCCCACACCCACTACTCAGTCTCTTTTAATGTGCCTGCACTCGCTCCCCACAGATTAAACCTACCCTTCACACAGAATAAATCCCCCCCATCCACACTGAATAAATATTACCCTCTCCACACTGAATAAATATTACCCTCTCCACACTGAATAAATAGCCCCCTCGCACAATTAATAAATAGCCCCACTGCACAAGTAATAATTGGCCCCCCTGCACAATTAATATTTGGCCCCCTGCATAATTAATAAATAGCCCCCCCTGCACAATTAATAGCCCATCCCGGGCTGAATCCGGTGTCTTCAGCTCCATAGCCACAGGAGCACTTACCACTGTTGCTCTTTTCTCCTGTGGGCGCAGGCAAGTGAAGTCAGCAGCGAGATCACATGACCTGATCACATGACCTGATCACATGACCTGATCACATGACCTGATCATGCTGCTGACGTCGCTCTGCGCCGGCGGTCACAGCTTCAATTGTTCTTGCGTCTGCAAGTCTGGGAGCCGGCACACTGCAGCTTCTGTGAGTGGGCTGTCAGCTTGACTCCCGCTCAGAGAACGGTCAAATCCCGGTCAGGGGGCGGCAGAACATTGCCGCCAGGGGAGACACATCGGACCACCGCATTAGGCTGCGCCCGGGACACATGCCCCACCTGCTTCTCCCTAGATATGACGCACCCCCTGGGCCGTGGGGTACTCGGTAGCCGGGCCAGTCGTTGCTGGGGATGTCATGGTGGCAGCGACCCGGTCCGTGACCCAGGGCGGTCAATTAAAGGAAAAGTAAAAGGGGAATAAAGTTTTTGGAGATAATGTTTGTGACGCCACCTGCAGCTATATGGAGCCGCCGCTGCGGTGCAGATCCACTGGAGCTGATGGTGACGCAGCAGAGTTGGTTCAGCTTCAGGGCAGTATATGAAGAATTGTGGAGGTAGATGTTGTTGGTGCAGTGTAATGCAGGGCTGAGGGCGCAGATAATCACCAGACAACAAATTAATGGCGGTTTCCTCTATCTTTACTTGCGGTTTGTCAGAGCAGACCGGGGCACGGGTACTAGCTGGTGGTGGAGGTCCGGGCGGCCTAGAAGCAAGTTGGGTGTCTACCTCGCCAGGTGGAGTTGTAGGCCTTCCTTCTGCACTATTCTCTTTGACCATGACGCTTAAAGCTACGCTCCAGCCCTCGTTCCTGAGTAAAACGTCTATTCCTCACCCGTATGGCAGGCAGCTCGGGCCTTCTTCAAGTGTCGCTCCCACGTGGCGGTGCTGGGCCCTATGGTGCTGCTGAGCCGCGGTCTCCTGCCCTCCAGATTTAGCTGCCGGGCCTTCAGTTCCCGCACAACCACGGACTCTGGTGTCTGATTCCCTTGCGCTTCTCTCTGGGGCGATCTTGTTCACAGCTCCCTTCTCCAGGTCCTTCCTCATCGCTCTCCTGTCTCCAACACTTTCAACTAACTCTTTCTAACCCCACCTCCAGGTTCCAATTTAAAGGGGAGGAGCTCTGCTTTCTGGTCTGGAGCCAGGAAAGTGTTGTATTCTGGTATACCTGATCAGGGGACCCCTCCTTGCTTCTAGGCATGGCATCACCCCCTGTGAGGGAGGCAATGCCACTGTGGCAACCGGACCCCTGGGGTGCCACAGATACGCCCCTTGTTCAGTAGATCGGCACGATGGCCAGTAGCAGCCTACGTACTTGTTACTGGTCTGCTGCTATGCTTTTGAACCCTGCTCCCTCTTCTGGTGTGCAGATGGAACTGCGTGACCTCCACCACCTCTTCCTCCGAACTGCCCATGTCACTCGGATAGCCTTGACTCCATGTCCGGTACAAACCCCGAACTTTACAGTTCGGGTTCAATATCTTTACTTAGGAGCAAACTTAAAAGAAACAAAAAATAACAATTTGAGGTATGGTATTGTAACATTCCTGGCGGCGCGCTTGTATAGTGCACCACCTCCCACCATGCAAGACCGCAATCTTACCCATCAGTCCAGCCTGCAAACCTTGCTCCAGTTCAGCCTGCAAACCTTGCTCCAGTTCATGCTGTGTGCATGTCTCTTGACTGACTGCTTAGGGCGGCGGCCCGGATACTTCCTGATTCTTATAGCTGCTGTGGGTGCACCTCTAATGCGTCTCCAGCCTATTGCTGTGAGTCACTGGATATTTAAACCCCCTCCACCCAGAAGGAGGTGCCTGAGCAACACCTTCACTCAGTTTGTCTTTGCAACTGAATTGCCAGGTCCTGTCCTGTATCTAGTCTGTTTCTGCCACCCTGGGGGCCGTATACCCAGGCCTGTTACCTGTATCTCTGACTTCTAGTCTGTTCTGCCACTCTGGGGGCTGTATACCCCGGCCTGTTGCCTGTATCTGTGACCTGTGACTTCTAGTCCATTTCCACCACCCTGGGGGCCGTATACCCAGGCTCGTTCCTGTATCTCGTTGCAGTATCAGTTCCTGTCTGAACTGTCTCTTAGCCTGTTACCTGTTTTGTCTCTATGTCCGTACCCTCCCTTTTCCTGCAGTGTCTGAACCAGTACCTAACTCCTACTCGTTGTCTCTGTACTTCTGTTTGTGAGTTTTGTGTCCACTCGCTACTTCATTGTAAGCACCTTGTGTGTATCTGGTTCTGCTTGTCCCTTTTCACTTCCTCCGTATCTACCTCCTGTGTTCTAGCCATCTTCCTGTATCTTTCAGTCTGTTCCATGTGAACAGAGCCCTGTCCTCTCTGCCTGCACCGTCAGCCCTGTTCTGCTCTGCCTAGCCCATCGCTCCGGCGGTTCCTCTCTGCTCTGCCTTGTTCACCGCACCTGCAGTTTAGTTCTGCCCTGCTTGCTCACCGCTCTGGCGATTCCCCTCTGCTCTGCCTAGCCCACTGCTCCGGCGGTTCCTCTCTGCTCTGCCTTGTTCACTGCACCTGTGGTTTAGTTCTGCTCTGCTTGCTCACCGCTCTGGCGGTTCCCCTCTGCTCTGCCTAGCCTACCACTCCGGCGGTTCCTCTCTGCTCTGCCTTGGTCACCGCACCTGCGGTTTTGCTTCGCTCGGCTTTCTCACTGCACCTGCGGTTTCGCTTTGCTCTGCCTTGTCCACCGCTCCAGCGGTTCCTCTCTACTCTGCCTTGTTCACCACACCTACGGTTTAGTTCTGCTCTGCTTGCTCACCGCTCCGGCGGTTCCCCTCTGCTCTGCCTAGCCCACCACTCTGGCGGTTCCTGTCTGCTCTGCCTAGCCTATCGCTCCAGCGGTTCCTCTCTGCTCTGCCTTGTTCACTGCACCTGTGGTTTTGCTCCGCTCGGCTTGCTCACTGCACCTGTGGTTTCGGTTTGCTCTGCCTTGTCCACCGCTCCGGCGGTTTCGCTCTGCTCTGCCTTGTCCACCGCACCTGCAGTTCCACTCTGCTCTGCCTTGTCCTCTGCTCCGGCGGTTTCACTTTACTCTGCTTGTCTACCGCATCTGCGACTCTGTTCCTGTCTCCCAGTCTGTACTGGACTCTATCCAGCCTGCGCTCCAACCTGCTAGTACCTAACTGTCTGCACTTCAGCCGTGCTTGCCAGTACTTTCCTGTCTGCATACCAGCCGTGCTTACCAGTACCCACCTGTCTGCATACCAGCCGTGCCTGCCAATATCCACCTGTCTGTATGCCAGCCTAACCTGCCTGTTCCTGTTCCCCGGTGTGGGTCAACAGCTGTGACCGGGATCTGACCTGGAGTAGCACCTGGTCCCTCTGCTCGGTTCCTCCTTGGTTCACGGAGTCGTTAGCCGCCGTGCGACCTTGGTCGGATCGGGTTGATACTTAGTTACGCCCCTCCAGGCACTCCTCGGTTCATGGTACACTAGGATCACTAATCACGCTCACGCCAGTCAGTCCGGGCACGAGCGTAACAGGTATTTGGGAATTTAATTGCAGTGTTATGTAGTCTTTTTATGAAATAATTGGATGCTGCACACAATTTCCACATTTTATAATGGTATTTTGTGAGCTGTGTATGGAAGCTTTGTCTTAGTACTAAACTCTACTACAGAGCTATTTAATGTTATAACACTCAATAGGCCACTGACCATCAGGGAAAACTGCAATGTTACTTATCTATCACTGTTACCATTTTAGGCCTCACACAGATATCAGTGATTTTTCTCATATATAAATAAAAACAAAACAAAAAAAAACAACAATTTTTCAATGTTTAATCAGTTTTTACCATCTCGATAAACAAAATCCACAAGATGCATATCTACGCTGCAAAATAAACCATTGGGAGCAGAAAAATTTGGCAAAATTGGCAATGACAGCAACTCCTAAAAATTGCAATATTAAAAAAAAGGTAGAAATATTGGAGTTTTAAGCTTGAAAAGTTATGTTTATCAATACAAAGTTGTAAAAAACTCACAAGCAATAGATAAAGACGACTGACACATGTGCATAAAAAGAGAGGCTATTGCTGAACGAAGAACCCCAACGCACGTTTTGCGTGTTTAATGTATCTTGCTTCCTTGAGGGTGGGAATGGTGTACTCTCACTAACGAGCAGGACCTTACATGTGATCAGCGTCAATCATGTGACCAAAACACTGCTCAATGATGCATGAAAAAATACTCATACCCATGTGTGCATAAAAAGAGAGGCTATTGCGGAACGAAGTACCCCAACGTACGTTTCGCGTGTTTAATGTATGTTACTTCCACAAGGGTAGGAATGGTGTACTCTCACTAACCAGCAGGACATTAAATGTGATCAGCGTCAATCATGTGACCAAAACACTGCCCAATGATATTGATATAAACGGTGCGTGCGAACTATGCCGCAAGCACCCTGCACTCACCACCACCTACATCAAGGCAGAATTGTGTATGCGCGGGAGCTTGGATGCATCACCGTGGCATGTGCAAACACCGTTGAGACACAGAGGAAGCGGCACAAGCACATATAAAATCAAATGGGTGTATGAATACTTTGTGTCTAATACTGAAGATGAAGGCAAGTATATAGCGATATCTTCACTCAATATCCAAAGAACAGGTGAAAGGGGGGTGGAGACAACAATAAGATACACATATACAAATAAGAAATGCCTAAATAACACAATGCATGTAAACAAAGACAAAGAGCAAAATTTCCTGATGCTCCTCTTGTCTTCCTTGGGTCATCACAAAACTCCTTCTTAAGACACATACAGAAATATCGTGTAGAATAAAGGAACTGCCCAAAAGAAAAACACAATCTCATGTGCCCCAAAAAATATTAATAATAATTTGAAGAGGTTTTCCTACCCATTACAATTTCTATAATGTACAGCACACGGATGTTATCACTAATGCATTGACGAGTACGGGAGATTTTGATCTTTGACTTGGATAAAATCCAGACATGATTTTGTGTCACCCAGGGGGATATAGGGGACTCGGTACCCGGGCCTTTTACTTTGTTTAGGAGGTCACGGCAGTCGGCTCCCGGGCCCGTACTCTGGGTCTCTCTTTAAAAAGGGGTTTTTAGTGTATAGTTTGTCTCGTGACGCCACCTGTGGTTTCCGGTAATGGTTACCGGCACTGCAGCAGACCTCCGGGGGTGATGAAATGGCAGCTGGGATGTTTCTGCTCCCCACCGGCGGAGCGAGCCCCTGGGACAGTGGAGATGGAAGGGGTGCAGGTGAGAGATGGCCAGGTCAGGGGGAATGACGGACACTCACACAGGGGATTCGCTTCAGTACCTTTACTGGTGTAACGGCAGGTATGGTCCAGGGTACTTGGTCAGAAGGGTGCACTTCAGGACTTCTCCCCAGTGAGCGGGTATAAGGCCTCCTGATCCGTGTCTCCCTCTCTCTAAGCTTCTAGCCAGCCTGCAACTGGGCCTAGCTTCTGTGTTGTGTTGCTCTCTCACCTGACCGCTTGGTAGTAGGACCTTTCTTTGGCAACCACTATTCCTGGACGTCGGGGCCTTCGTGGTTCCTAGTCCGGTTATTGCTGGTAGCTTCAGGATGACCAGGGGTCTGGAAGCCTCCTGGTAAGCCAGTTGTCCCTACTGGGTATAGAGGACCCTGTAGGCACGGACCCAGTGTCCGGATTGTGTCTTGGGGCGAGCCTATGATGCTCCTCTGCCCCCTCAACTCCTCTCTCCTCTCCTTACTGCCTCCAGCCACACTCAGGGCCCTCAATTCAGCAGCAGACGTGCTGCGTCTTCACTGCTCTCAGTGGCAGCACACTCTCTGAACTACCAACTAGCTGCACTGCCTGGCTCCACCCTCCATATATATATATATATATATATATATATCCCTATCAGGGCTCCCTCTGGTGGTATGAGGCGGAAGGGTGGAGGTGTCTGCATGTAATGAGGGCCTCTTGTGGAGAAGTCCATCCATGCACCCTTTTGGGTCCTGTGGTACCTGTGAACAGCAGGGTGACACAATTTCCTTTGCAGACACATGGTCCGGACATTCGAGATCTGAGGCAGCAGTCCTAATTACTGGGTAAGATCTGTGGCAGCGGTCCTAATCACTGGGTAAGATCTGTGGCAGCGGTCCTAATTACTGGGTAAGATCTGTGGCAGCGGTCCTAACGACAAACACTGACAGCGCACACTTTAACCCTTAGCATTCCATCATACCGCTCCTCTCCTTTCTCTTCTCTCTTATATGACGCTATTACTTTTCCCCGCCGAATTAATTGGATTTTTTTTTTTTTTAAATATACATGTAAATTCTCTGTAAATAATTGCTGGGAAATCTACATAATGAAGAATCTCTGCTCTTACTGCAGAAATACGGGAGGAAGAAACAACGTCTCCAGCTATGAAGAGGATAATAAAAAGGAAAACCTAATCTGATGGGGAACACAGATCGTGAGTCCCAATAAGGACGGTGATGATGTCTGTAAAGCGACATTGATTTTTCTGGCTAACACGGTACCACAATATAACTCTGTATTGTTCTGTCTGTGGATAAATGCTTTGATAAGAATGACGCCTGTTACTTATACTCCACGACGGACGCTTTAAAAATACAAGATAAACAATTCCGACTGTTTTTCTTCATTCCGCATCACTAAAAGTGGATTAAAAAACGTTCCAAAAAGTTCCAGGCACCCCAAAATGGTGCCAAGGAAAATTACACCACTGGTTGTAGTTTAAGGGGTAACATTTCTCCTTGTGGAGAGTGACACGCCAAGCCTGGCAGTGAGTGAAGACTTATACGCCATGTGTGCTCCTCTGGGAAATATGCTAATTGTCTTTTTTATAGAGGAAGAGGACTTGAACTCTAGCGCCACCTATTGGAAGCAGCGATCCTAAAAGTCAATATCGACTCTTTAACGAGTCTTGCAATATAACTTAGGATAAAAATTTCAATTTGAAACGGTGTTTCGGGGTGTTGCCTCTCATCAGTGTAAAGTATGAGATCTGATTTAGCTAAATGAGAGGCTCTGGACTGGGTCCAAGGGGTAACATTCCTCCTTGTGGAGAGTGGCAAGCCAAGCCTGGCATGTCAGAGTGAGGAGCCGTATAAGCCATGGCTCGTTAAAGAGTCGATATTGACTTTTAGGATCGCTGATTCCAATAGGGGGCGCTAGAGCTTTGTCCTCTTCCTCTCTGAAGAGGCAATTTGCAAACCACATTTTGAAAAAAAGACAAGAAAAATGTTTATTACCCATAACAACCACTTTCTGTCTGTTCTGTCCAGGACCCATTTGTTTTTGCACCTTAAAGCAGAGTTCACACAAGTGTAAGCAAAATAATCTAGAAAAAAAATGTCACTTATGAACGTTTATTGTGCTCTGTATTTCATGCCTATATTGCACCCGCATGTCTGATCTTTCATGTATCTGTATGTTTTGTGCACAGATCTTACCGGAACAATTCAATAAATAAAAGGTCAAACAGAGTTTTCTATCCTAATAATTGTAATGGATCCGGGAAAAACACACGACATCCGGATGGTGACCGGCGTGTGATCCGTTTCTCGTGCACCCACTGATATAAAATGGGCGAGTCTGATTCACAACACATTACCACAGTGTGAACAGCCCTTTAGAGATGAAAAATTCTTATCAACAAATTACCCGAAAGGTAAATAGACCCTTTATAAGAGATGCAATAAAACAGGACTTTTAGTCATTTTAATTAAAAGGTGGTCTATATTTATAAATACTAAAGTGAACCTGTATTATAGCAATGTCTCACAGGGTTCCTGGTATTGGAAACCTCCGTTCAGCCAGAAATCTTCAAACTACTACTAAGGCTATGCTGTCCTCTCTCAAGCATGGCTGCAGTTCATAGATCTACACAGCACTAATCAGATACATATATTTTCCCATACAAGTATCACTAAAGCAAATAAAAAAAAAACACATATAGCCTCTCCAACAAGTTTCGCCTAAATAGGCTTCCTCAGGGAGCTGGGGCTATAAATGATCCACAATAGAGATCAAACTAGCACATGATGCAATTCTTTTACATGCAGACGATCGTTCCTTGTGTAATTATGTTCATGTGAACTAGCACATTGACTTGCATGTGATGCAACGCAGTGTGGTGAACGTATTAAATGTGCAAAACTGATACGGCCCCAACTAAAACAATTCTGCCCTCAGAATATTATCACATGGGTACAGAGGCGGCATCTTGGCACTATAGGGTGTAATCCATTACAATGTATAGCTGTGTGGCATCACTGTGCACTGGGGAAGAACGGCAGAATTATAAATGACATTACTGGTAGAAGTTTTAGCCAATCTTATTCATCAAAATGAGTCTTGCAGAAAATCACCTAAATGCCACAGAAAGGCTCAGAATCAGATGTATGGTGCTACGGTTTAGTTGTGGACATTTCTACAAGTCTCTCATACACTTAATAAATACGTTTTTGTTCGTAAATTTTACTAAATTTGAATGAACTAAATGAAAATAAAAAGTAAAAAAAAAAAAAAAAAAAAAAAAATCAGGAAAATAAATCTTTTCTGGAAAAGGGGTTCTGAAGCAGCAGCTCCCAAGAGAAACCAAGGTTGGGATATTTTTGGAGCCATTTATAACATCAATAACAACAACTACAAAAATCGCCGGACCAATCACCTATGTCTAAACAGAAATCGAGCAGATTACATAATGAAACCGATCATTTTGTAGCATTTGGGAAATTGCTTAGTGTCTGTTACAAATTTAACCCCTTAAATGCTTTGATAAAAATGGATTGTGGTGGCGAAGGATAAACACAGAGAGGGGTTTCCTCCTGACGCTCCATCACTGGCTCTTGTGATGTGGATTGGGGTTGCTAATGTTTTTTATTGTGTTTATGTGACTATTCCTAGAAAACAAAACCTGAAGTAAACTAATCACACCTCATGTTGACCATAGAAAATAACCTCGAATATCCTATAGTCTGCAAGAAGCCCGAATCACAGGCCCAGAATGGGGGAGACTGATCATCGGGGCAGTGTCCGCTCGGTTTAGCTACAATGACAGGTCCCTCATGTTACTTAAATATGGAAGACCTGTCAAACTGAGCATCATGTAAAGAAGCGTAGTGGCAATTTGTCACAATGACTGGTTCCTGATTCCATGTTAAACTATGTTGCCCACATTTACTAAAGCCCCCGTCTCACATAGCGAGATCGCTAGCGAGATCGCTGCTGTGTCACGGTTTTGGTGACGCAACAGCGACCTCACCAGCGATGTCGCTATGTGTGACACTTTGCAGCGATCAGACCCCTGCTGTGAGGTCGCTGATCGCTGCAAAGTGTCCTGGACCATTTTTTGGTCGTTGCCCTCACGCTGGTCAGCACACATCGCTGTGTGTGACCAGCGGGACCAGCGATCAGGCTGGTAACCATGGTAAACATCGGGTTACTAGGGGCACACGCGCACCTAGTAACCTGCTGTTTATCATGGTTACGAGCCTTCTAAAGTGAGCGATAACTTCCCGCTCACTGTAGCAGAGTGGTAACCATGATAAACAACGGGTTACTATGTGTGCGTGTGCCCCTAGTAACCCGCTGTTTATCATGGTTACCAGCCTGCTCCTGCTTCAGCAGGCTGGTAACCAGGAGCAGGACATCGTGGAAAGATTCTTTCCACGATGTCGCTGCTCCCCTGATCGTTGGTGAGCCTGCCTGTTTGACAGCTCACCAGAGACCACATAGCGACGCAGCAACGATCCCTGACAGGTCGTATCTTTGTCGGGATCATTGCAGCGTCGCTAAGTGTGATGGGGCCTTAAGCCTAAAGGTGCAAGTGCTCCCAGGATCCAGATAATCTTGTAGTGTAAAAAAGTTGCTGATCGCCAGATGAGGGAGAAAAATGCTTGTTCATTGGGTGAAATGATTTTTTTGCAACAAAAAAGATCTTTGTTCTCGGCAGCACATTGTCCTGTGTAAACAGGATTCATGCTGCTGACAACAATAGCAACCACTCTTGACTATTCATGCTGTCTGTGGTTCGCTGTGTCATTATTCACCTAACCGCTTTCCTTTATTTACAGTCCCTACTACTGGCGACTTAGATAAGGGAAGATACACACACAGATAAAGCTGTATACTTCCAAGCGGCTCCAATAATCTTGTCAGTGACAGACCAATAAAACGTTCATTCATTGCAGATGCCATAAAGGAGACACACTGTGCTATACTGTCTGTAAATGCAATACAAGAAGTATATATACTAAACAGGTCAGTTTATAATAAATATCTACACAAAAGACCCACTATTAAATAAACTATTACTTCTCCATGAGAGAAAAGCTCTCAGAAAAAAAACACCTTTTCTTGTTAATGATAATTATTGGAGAAAGTTACCCTCTAACTCAAAGTCTGAAATCTGATCAAATCCCGACACCTATTAGTCCTTTAATAACTCGATGGAGTTACAGTATGGATGCAGAATCAGAGGGAAGGAAACTTTTCCAGTCTTTTCCAGGAAAGAGGAGAATCCATAGAAAATCTAGAAATTTGCATTCCCAGCACAAAGCTCCTTCCTTTCACTTTCCCATCGTCCTGGACTAAATCTGCACAAGACATGATGGCTCTTTCTAAAGCCCTGAGAAAGGGGTCTATAAATGAAGGTCCCGCCATGGGGCAAACGATAACCCTGCTTTTTCTCTTCCTCGGTCATACATGTGAGTATTGTAGTTACTTGTCTCTCCCTGCTTTATATACCTTGTATACAATATCCTTTAATGTCAGCAACATCCTCACCCTTTTGTTTTTTTTCACCCACAACACATTATGTCGGGTACAATACATGTGTCACATATGGTTAAACTTATCTTGTTTTTAGGCTTTGCTCTATTATTTTGTGACATTAACCTGCAGTTAACCTTGTAGTACCTTATTTATAGGGCTGCAAAATAATTGGTGACAATTTTAGATCTGCTTTATCTATAACTGAATTTTCTTGTCTGACATCATCTATTGCTTTATTAGCTATATATGATATGAAATCATTACTCACGTGCGTTGCTTATATACCTGGTTAGTCATCCTGCGGTTTGTTGCCCTTTCCAAGGATTGTGGTTTTATTATTAATCTTTCTATGAGGCACATTCAAGACTTGCACATTATTAACACTTACCCATCAAATGCAGACATTTCTTCCCTTAGAAGTTTTGCTTCATCAACATAATAAATTAATTAGTTATGTGAACCAAAAAATGGCGCCCGGCTCTTATACAGGATATTAGATCTTCAGCAAATAAAGTGTATGATAACGTTTATTTGTTCACTGGTCACAAGGTTTTCAATTGTGCTTTATGTATTAAATTAGTCTCAGTATTCAAGAGCCTGAGGTCACTGAATGAAAGCCTCGTTGTTTAACTCCTGAAGGACGCAGAGTTTTTTTTAAATAACTTTTTACATTTTTTTTTAAGTACATCCAGTAGTTTTTGATATGGTCACTTCCTTAGCGCTGCTGTTGGACACCAGTTTGTTGAACTGTGCTTTTTTTACCAGGACGACAATGAATATCAGGCCATACCAAATGTTGTATGGACACTTGCTCAGTTGATATGTGACAAAGTAGAATCACAACGCATTTCACAGCCAGACCAGCTCCTTCATCAGGGGATACATAATCGCATTTGAGTCTCAACAAAATCCCAGTGTCCTGGAAAGACACTGTCCGACCCAGAGTCCTGGAAAGACGCTGCCCAACCCAGAGTCCTGGAAAGACGCTGCCCAACCCAGAGTCCTGGAAAGACGCTGCCCAACCCAGAGTCCTGGAAAGACACTGTCCAACCCAGAGTCCTGGAAAGACACTGTCCAACCCAGAGTCCTGGAAAGACACTGTCCAACCCAGAGTCCTGGAAAGACGCTGCCCGACCCAGAGTCCTGGAAAGACGCTGCCCGACCCAGAGTCCTGGAAAGACGCTGCCCAACCCAGAGTCCTGGAAAGACGCTGCCCAACCCAGAGTCCTGGAAAGACACTGTCCAACCCAGAGTCCTGGAAAGACACTGTCCAACCCAGAGTCCTGGAAAGACACTGTCCAACCCAGAGTACTGGAAAGACACTGTCCAACCCAGAGTCCTGGAAATGTAGCACCCCGAGGGCTCGGCTGCTACAGGGGTATTGCACCTCGATCCAGAGGTGTGGTATTCCACTCCCGGGTAAGGATGGAGGGTGGGACTGAGCTCAGCTAGTTGCATGCACTACACTCATCCCATTTCCGGGGGACAGAACAACGGTACTCCCATCAGATAGATGTGCAGGTACGACAGCGTCTGTCCCTGGCTGGAGTGGGAGGGGGGGAGGAACATCCCAGTAGTGTAGGAGCAGTCAGGGGAGGGACTCTGGGCATAGGAGGAGCCCATGGTTGCATTGTGACCTGGGCTCGGGTGTCAGAGGGAGTATATAAGGTGGGCACCATCTTAAGACAGGGTCTGTTCAGCCTGGAAGAGTGTAGAGAGGAGCTCAGCCAGAGAGGGCTGAGGGGGAGCTGTGGCTCCGTCTGGGCCCAGCTCCAGAGCCAGGCCTGAAGCAAAGAGAGGGAAGGGAGAAGAGGAACACTAGGAAAGGCCCAGAGACGCAAGCAGAAGGAACCCTGAGATCCCACGAGTGAACTAAAACGGGTGAAGGGTTGGCAGAGAAGGGTACAGGATCCCAAGCTGGTAGAGGCAAATCATCCTTAGCCAGGAACCGGAGGTCGTGGTCAAGCTTTGGCACGACCCCTCGCCACATCCACCAGGAAGGCACGCCACATAGGGTCAGGAAAACCGGAGAGAGGTTTTGCCCCATAAGGCCCGAGGAAGCCGGACATAGGTGGGTCCCTGGTGAGGACGGCCAGTAGGAAGGAAGAGAGGGGAGCTCAGGACCACGCTCTGGAACTGCCTGGGAGTTGGCCGAGTCCCGCACCTGGTGGACGCAGCACGGCTCGGGTGGTCACTCTTGGCCGAAGTGACCGGAGCAACACCTGTGAGTAAAAGCCTTGAAACTGCACCACACGTCTCTGAGCTTCCTTGCTGCACCATCACTACCACTATCATCCACATCTGCTGCCCTGAGGCCATACCCCTCCCGTTGGGGGTTATACCATCCACGCCGCACATCCGTACCACCGGCCTCAGTGGACTGTCCTGCAGCGGCGGCTTCATAGCCGCATTCAATGGGTGGCGTAGTCGAACACCGTACCATCTTCTGCTAAACTCTGCCGCTCAGTTTGACTCCCTGGGCACGGACCGGGTCACCGCCACGAGACTACTACCCCCATCTGATCCGGCTCCGGGTAAGCCCCCGTGCGCGCGATGCCGCACGACACAGCAGGCCCAGGGGCGCGTCAACTTTGGCGTAGTCGGCAGGATTACGTGCCCGCAACCGACGGGTACTGCGTGCCTGAAGAAAAGTTCACATTTACCGTAAAAAGGAGTCTCCCGCCAATTCCAGAGGGTTCCCGCCATCGGACGCCATCTCGGGTCGTTTCCCGCCGTTTGCCCGCCATCTGCAGCCTTTTCCCGCCATCCACGGAGTTTCCCGCCATAAGGAGACGATTCCCGCCATCTGAGACGATTTCCCGCCCTGGCAGAGCGGACTCCATTGTGGGCGTGCCAGAGGGTGGCAAGAGGCCACCTCCCATCGTGGGCCAGGTCCAGGAATGGCGCCAAAAGCGGAAACCGCCCCCACCAGCAGAGACTGCAATGATAGAAATGTCCATCAGCGTGAGAGGGCTGCCCCTGGAACTGACAATCACTAAGTTGCCACGGGACCACCCTCAATGGGGGCGGATACAGAACAAAACAGAGAAGATGGGTGCGGCCTGGAGGAGTCTGGACAGATCGCACCCGGAGATGGAGGAAGAGTCAATCAGCACCGACCCTGTGGTCCGGAACCTGTTGCAGGCTGCCACCCCAGAAGGCCTGGTGGAGATCCTGGCACTGCTCCCCAGAAATCGGGAGCGTGCACAGACCGCGCTGGAGGCCTTGGCCCGGAAGATGGCCCGAGTGCAGCAAGAAGCACTGGCCGAGTGGAGGAGAGAGATGGTCCAGCAGGCTGGAACCCGTCAGCAGAGGATGCCACCCGCAACGTGGATCGTGTCTGCCCCTGAGGATGGTGCAGGAGGGACGAAGGCCGGAGACGACGCCGCGGAGGGAGCCGCAGGGATGGAAGCAGGTAATGGGGACGTCATCACCCCGAGCCCAGTAGCCATAAGCCTGCCCCAGCTCCCCGTCGCAGAGCCCGAAGTTCCACTCACCGCGCCCGTTGCCGCACCGCCGCTGCTACCAACTAGGCCTCAAGCGGCAGGAGCCGCGGTCGCGCCCTCTGTTACGCCACGCCCCTGGACCCTGAGCGCGGCAAAAGAGGAAGTGCCCCCGGCCTGGTCGCAAGGCCGAGCGCCCCCGGGCGCCGCGGTCCCCACAGCGCCCTCCTCCCGGAAGGCGCCATACCTGAATCCAGACAGGATGCCTACGGCCTGGACGCAAGGCCGAGCGCCCCCGGGCGCCGCTGCCCCTACAGCGCCCTCTACCTCCACCGTGCCACCCCTGGGTGAAGATCTGTTTGCGCAGCATACTAGCCCGGACGGGCTGCCTTTCGTTTGGCCACCGGAGTACGTCAACCCCCGACTCCGGAAGGAATGGCCTCTGTGTGAGCCTCTGATCCCGGCTCCGGCACCCGCCAACATTGTCCCGCTCCCGTTGGAGGAGGCCCATTTTGCATGGGACCCCACCGGTGAAAACCTCATGGGGTTCACCCAAGAGACCCGGGCGGCCGCCTCCCAACGTGAGGAGTGTTGCCGACAACAACTGGAAGTCTTTCAGAGGGAACGGCGAGAGAGGCGGGTCCGCGAGGAGCGGCTGCAGGTCCAAAGCGCGGAGCAGAAAAGCCGGACCCGACGAAGCCGCCGTGCGGCCCACGGTCCCCGCGCCACCGGGACTGTAATAAAGTTTCAAATGGAGCACGGCTGGGGCTTTATCCGGGATCACAGAACCCCCGGCGACGTCTTTGTCACCCGCAGGGATGTCGCGTCTCACCTGCCGGAGGGACACGGAGGACGTGACCTCTACCCGGGTGATGAGGTCACCTTCACCCGGCATCAGTGTGCTAAGGGACCGTACGCCCTTCACGTGCACCGGTTGACGGAGGAAGAGCTGCGGTATGAGGAAGATCAAGAGGACCCGGACGGGTCTGAAGACTACCCTCAGGAGGAGACAAGGAGAGGACATCGCTACTAAAGGGGAGTAGCATAAGCAAAGTACTGTAGATAAGTTACCCGTATGGGTATTTGACATGTTGCTAAATGGAGTGTGGTCCCCGTTGGGACTAGTGTGGGACTGTTAAAGAACTGTTTCCTGTATGTCCCTATCCCTAACCAGGCTGAGGACTGTGAGCAGCCATTTTCCTTATTCCCCACTGGCCGAGGACTGAGAGCGGCCATACCCTGTAAATAGTTGCGCTTCCTAAAGCGCCCCCTTCTGGTTTTATAAAGAACTGTTTTTCTCTAGTGACTTTGCACTTTACCCGGTCACAAGTTGCACCGTGGCCGGAAGAACAAGAACGTTTTATATAAAAGAGTTTTATATTGAAAGTTTATACTGCTAAAATGATAATATAAGAAGTTACCTGTAACGTTATATTTTCTGATAATGTTTTTTATAATGTTTTATATGTTAGTGTGTACTTTAAAAATTTTGTATGTTTTGTTTTATTCTTTTACAGCCCGAGGACGTGCTGTGATTTACCAGGGGGGAATGTAGCACCCCGAGGGCTCGGCTGCTACAGGGGTATTGCACCTCGATCCAGAGGTGTGGTATTCCACTCCCGGGTAAGGACGGAGGGTGGGACTGAGCTCAGCTAGTTGCATGCACTACACTCATCCCATTTCCGGGGGACAGAACAACGGTACTCCCACCAGATAGATGTGCAGGTACGACAGCGTCTGTCCCTGGCTGGAGTGGGAGGGGGGGAGGAACATCCCAGTAGTGTAGGAGCAGTCAGGGGAGGGACTCTGGGCATAGGAGGAGCCCATGGTTGCATTGTGACCTGGGCTCGGGTGTCAGAGGGAGTATATAAGGTGGGCACCATCTTAAGACAGGGTCTGTTCAGCCTGGAGGAGTGGAGAGAGGAGCTCAGCCAGAGAGGGCTGAGGGGGAGCTGTGGCTCCGTCTGGGCCCAGCTCCAGAGCCAGGCCTGAAGCAAAGAGAGGGAAGGGAGAAGAGGAACACTAGGAAAGGCCCAGAGACGCAAGCAGAAGGAACCCTGAGATCCCACGAGTGAACTAAAACGGGTGAAGGGTTGGCAGAGAAGGGTACCGGATCCCAAGCTGGCAGAGGCAAATCATCCTTAGCCAGGAACCGGAGGTCGTGGTCAAGCTTTGGCACGACCCCTCGCCACATCCACCAGGAAGGCACGCCACATAGGGTCAGGAAAACCGGAGAGAGGTTTTGCCCCATAAGGCCCGAGGAAGCCGGACATAGGTGGGTCCCTGGTGAGGACGGCCAGTAGGAAGGAAGAGAGGGGAGCTCAGGACCACGCTCTGGAACTGCCTGGGAGTTGGCCGAGTCCCGCACCTGGTGGACGCAGCACGGCTTGGGTGGTCACTCTTGGCCGAAGTGACCGGAGCAACACCTGTGAGTAAAAGCCTTGAAACTACACCACACGTCTCTGAGCTTCCTTGCTGCACCATCACTACCACTATCATCCACATCTGCTGCCCTGAGGCCATACCCCTCCCGTTGGGGGTTATACCATCCACGCCGCACATCCGTACCACCGGCCTCAGTGGACTGTCCTGCAGCGGCGGCTTCATAGCCGCATTCAACGGGTGGCGTAGTCGAACACCGTACCATCTTCTGCTAAACTCTGCCGCTCAGTTTGACTCCCTGGGCACGGACCGGGTCACCGCCACGAGACTACTACCCCCATCTGATCCGGCTCCGGGTAAGCCCCCGTGCGCGCGATGCCGCACGACACAGCAGGCCCAGGGGCGCGTCAGAAAGACACTGTCCAACCCAATGTCCTGGAAAGATGCTGCCCGACCCAGAGTCCTGGAAAGACACTGTCCAACCCAGGAGCTGCCGGCTCACTATGTCAAAATTACCTGAGCGAGTCAAGATATTTGTGCACTTAGCCCAACTGCACCAAGTTAGAGCAACCCCCACATCATCCCCATGTGATGCCCTGCCTTTTTTGTTTCATTTTCATTTTTATTTATTATTAACCTGAACATTTTAGTTTACATGTTGACAGCTCTGAAGGATAGACAATCAATGAAATCAGTTGGGGTTAGACGTGGCTCTCCTGTTCTGGTCAGCTGAAGTACTCTGTGGCAGAGGCCCGATATAAGCGATGGATGGGGCAGAGCGCAGCAGCTCCGCACACTGCTCAGTACTGTGCTTTATCTCCCATTCATACCATAAAAACAGGGGATGTCAGCTTCAAAATGCGATGCTGATTCCAAAAAGGATCCAAGGACAAGATAAGAAGAATAGTGCTTCATTGTGAACATGGTAATATCACACTGACTCCTTCCTCAGGACAATCATGTCTTTTTTTCAGTTATCTCCCATTCACTCTCACTTGAAGAGATCAATAAATCCCATAAATTGCTTATATGTGGCCTCTGCCAGAGCATTTTTCAGCTTATCGTTGGGTGTGCCGGATGTCAGACCCAGACTAATGTCATATCTTCTTAGGTCATCAGTAGTAAAGTAATGGACAACCCCTTTAAGATGATTATATTTACACTAATATGAAATTTTTATTCCACACCATAGTAAATTACCAGCATGGGACTAAAGCTCCTGCTATACGGTCGGAGCAAATCGTGCCATACAGATAGGTTAGTAAAAAAAAATGAAACAAAAAGTTATGGCTGTCGAAATGTAGAGAGATAAAAGAACATAAATTGGTTGGTTATTAAGACCCTAAAAGACCGGATCAATGAAGGGTTACGAATCGATTCTATTTGGATGAAAGTGAAGGATATATGGGCATGGGATAGGAGGAATGTATGGCATGTTAACATTTTCAATGAAGATTGCGGTCTCGAGAGCAAGCTGGGGTGTGTGCACTTTGTCTTTTTTCACATTGTTGATGTGGCTGAAGTATGATGAGGAATGTAGACGTGAGATCTACTCTGGAGCTATAGGGAGTTGTCGCATAACGGAAGATGGGTATCAATCTCATTTTTGCAGTAGAGATCCATACAGACGTTTTCAGATGGAGAACTTTCCAAAGTATGAACCCCTTAAAGAGGTTGTATGAGCATGGGATATATCATCAGTGAGATCGGTGGTGTTCCGACACTCGGTTCCCCCACTGATCAGGTGGAAACAGCTCCAGCTGGGTGTAAACACATTGAACAAAGTTGCAAAGTGCGGTTTCATTCAATGTGTAGTGGCTGCTGCCAGGTACTGCAGAACAGCTCCTATTGTTTTGATCAGTGTAAGTGCCGGGTATTGGACCCCCACTGATTTTTATATTAATGTCATATCCTATGGATAGACCATCAATATCTTCCACCTGGACAATCGCTTTAATGCAATAAAAGTTTATTCCTCCATTACATACAAGCACAATGTAACCAAACACAGTTCACCTCTTACCATCTTACATGGTCAAGACACCTCAACTTGATGGAGAAGTGAACAGTGAAGGACAACATGGTCTAAGATGGCTGGAAGGGCAGAAGACCATTACAGAATTTCTGATGCAGCACTGAGACAATAGAAGAAATTATACAAAGTCCCCCAAAATTATAAACTACTGTTAATATTCTTTATATTACACATCAGCTACAGCAAACTTCATTTTTAAAGCTAGAACTTTTTAACAAGGCTTTGGATAAAATCTGCACCTGACAGTTTCAATGACCTTATTAAAAGGGATCCCGTTAGCAAGTTTTTACATATGGAAGGTGCTTGTGTCCCAATAAAAATTATAGTTTTTTTTTGCAGCGATCTGATTTGAGAGTCATGAGAAATCTAGAGGAGAAGTGACATGCAAAATTAGACTGGAAGTGCACTAAGGGCGTGATTATGCATTTGTAAAAAGTAGGAAAAGTACAAGGACACGCCCCGATGAACTTTCAGCCTGATTTGCATATGACTTTTCCTCTACGATTTCTCATGACTGGTACATGGGATCTCTACAAAAAGGGTATAATTTTTTTTCGGGGACTAAAATGTAACGATTCTCCTTGCAGAGAGTGACATGCTACGCACTTCAAGGTGAGGAGACTTTGAGTTGCAATGCTCCTCTGGGAAATATGCAAATTGGCTCTTCGGAGAAGAAGAGAACTAGTGCCACCTATTGGAAGTAGCAATCCTAAAAGTCAATACTGAACCTTTAACACAATTTGCATATTTCCCAGAGGAGCATTGCGTCTTGAAAAGTCTCCTCACCTTGACGTGCTTAGCATGTTGATCTCCGCAAGGAGAGACGTTATTTGTTAGATACCGATCTGACACCTCTCACCCAGTCAAACCAGAACTCACACTTTGCACTGACGAGGGGCAACACGCCGAAACACAGTGTCTGCAAATTAAGATTCTGGTCTTGGCTTTTATCCTAAGTCATGTGACAAGGCTCGTTAAAGGGTCGATATTGACTTTTAGGATTGCTACTTCCAATAGGTGGCGCTAGAGTTCTAGTCCTCTTCCTCTCTGAAGAGACAATTTGCATTATTCGGGGACAAGAGCCTATGCAGCCATCCCACCACTGACTAAAGCCTTGTAGATCCTTCTCATTCTCTGACACCTCACCCCATAGCTGTATTCATACCCAACGTAACAAAACACACTGTCATCCTGACTGATACTAGTACTACATATGGCAAAATGAGTCAATGCAGGGTAACTCTCTTGTGCAAGAAGTCATCTCTAACGGGCAGCGTATGCGATTCCACAGGACAAAGTGAGAAGTACCGTGTGTCTTATATAGTTTTTATTCATAATCCTCTTAAAGCCTCAAACAAAAATCAAGGTTTGTGCTGATATTTCATGAAATTCTAGTGTCAGTGTGAACAAGGCTTTGTAATGAGAAATAGCAATGATCTAGATATCAAGAAATCTAGAAAGATGACCTGACTGGTGGAGTCTTCCGGTTCCCTCTTCCTCTAGAAAAGCTTTATATTGATCTTTCCCATGTTCATTGGTGTTTATGTTTCTGTATATACAATATGTTACGGTTTTTCACATATGTTCTTTCTATGTTTTTGCCCCAAAAAAAGGTCAAAAGATCACCAATACTTTTCTAGAAGGTTTTGACACCTCCACGCTGAAGTTGGAAAACCTTTTCATACTCTGTTCACTCTTACAGGTTGTGCACTGTTCCTTCCTCCCAAGTTGGGAAAGTTCAGACTGATGTTCTTCTGCCTTGCACCTTCAAATTGAAAAAATCTCCAGTGAATCTACAGTACTTGGCCATCTTATGACATTTTGGAGGAAAGGAGATGGCAAGAGATGACACAAAGACAAAGAGATCCACGTCACGATTTATCATCGATGAGCAGGCGGTCAAGCAGAGCAATGCCTCTCTGACCATCCGCAATGTGACTGTCTCAGATAAGGGCTCATACACATGCACTGTGATTTACAGTCCAGACACTCAAGAAAAGCAAGACCAATGGGCCCCCACATAGTCCTCCATGCAGACCAATGGGCCCCCACATAGTCCTCCATGCAGACCAATGGGCCCCCACATAGTCCTCCATGCAGACCAATGGGCCCCCACATAGTCCTCCATGCAGACCAATGGGCCCCCACATAGTCCTCCATGCAGACCAATGGGCCCCCACATAGTCCTCCATGCAGACTAATGGGCCCCCACATAGTCCTCCATGCAGACCAATGGGCCCCCACATAGTCCTCCATGCAGACCAATGGGCCCCCACATACTCCTCCATGCAGAATAATGGGCCCCTACATAGTCCTCCATGCAGAATAATGGGCCCCTACATAGTCCTCCATGCAGAATAATGGGCCCCACATAGCCCTCCATTCAGAATAATGGGCCCCACATAGTCCTCCATACAGAATAATGGCCCAATGGGCCCCACATAGTCCTCCATACAGTATAATGGGCCCCACATAGGGGTGGCAGTTCTGGTGTTGCGGGCCAAATGTAATCACCCAGCAGGCCAGAATTTTACATGTATGCCATAGATGATGTCCAAAGGTTGGTTCGTCCGGCACCGATCTTGCCCGACTCTGCCCAGCTCTTCAATGTGCTCTATGAGAGACACCATCTCACACGTCTGGTAACGACGTCTCTCAGGGAGGAAAAAAATAAAAAAACAAAAGATTGGCAGTCTGAAATCAGGGAAAAGTAGCGTTTGGTACAGACTGTATATAGAACGTTAAAAAATAACCTTTAATAAATACCTTTAAAAACTTTTAAGTACAAAAAAGTGCAAAAAATAGTGTTCACACACCTGATGCAAGATAGCTCCTGTGTCCAACAGGGAACTATAAAGAGGTGGCTGTATATTAACCACTTCTTTCCAAAATCAAATGGCGACCAGAAACACCTTCTCTTGTTGTATGGTATATGTCTTGTGGTTCTTTCCCTAGAAGATCTCAATGTTTTAGTTGCTACCAGTAGTATTGTACATTAAAGGGAAAAGGACACACATATATAAGTGTAAGAAAACTCACGTCTGCTATTTGTCTTCTCGCAGTCACAGATCAAAATGGTACAAAACCACCAGACGTCCCACCACAAAAGTGTGGCTGAATGCACTTAGACATATAATACCAGACACAGCAGCAGCCTGGATATGTATTGGATGTAAACTATGTATAATCATATCAAGTAATGGGAAACAGTTGCCTGAATAATTTGCTTTACAGGCAGGTTACTGGCATACCATGATGCACACTTATAAAAAATAACATACAGTCTTACAATATGGCCCCAGGCATCACGCTGTACTACCTTGGTGCAGACAAGTATTGATTAGTGAGATAATAAATGGAACAATCTCACCCCTTTTTTTGCCACAATCATTCAGGGATCACTCCTGGCAAATCCTCTCTTCATATATAGGAATGGCTAATGGGGAATGCTATTTGATGGGTGTGACCAGTGGGTACATTTCTGGGTACCTAGGTCACTAGGCTGACCGGTCTGTTTTTTGGGATTAGGGTGACACTGAGGTCAGCCTTGCTGCGCTTTGGCAGAGTGATGGCTGCCGGCGCTGTATTCTTGTAGGAGTATGGAATACTCCCACTATTTTCCGGCGGATGTACACTCAGTTTCCCGGACGGTGAAACGCAATCACCGGAAGTTGCATCATAAAGTGCTTTCCACCATGCCGGAAGTGCGTTCACAAGCCGGCGCTGCGGTCCACAGACCGGATCCGCGTCACCCGCCGTGGGCGGAGCCAAGATGGCGCGGCACTATTTAAAACAACAGACATGGTAATCTTATTAGGCGGCAAGCGTTCGATCTCATGATGCGGTCTGTTTGTGGCAGACCCCAAATATTTCTCCCCTGACGAGTCGATACCCGACGAAACGCGTTGGAAGTACGATTTGAAGACATTTTTTTCCCCCATTAGCCATTCCTATATACAAAAAGAGAAGGTGTTTCTGGTCGCCATTTGATTTTGGAAAGAAGTGGTTAATATACAGCCACCTCTTTATAGTTCCCTGTTGGACACAGGAGCTATTTTGCATCTCGTGTGTGAACACTATTTTTTGCACTTAAAAGTTTTTAAAGGTATTTATTAAAGGTTATTTTTTAACGTTCTATATCCAGTCTGTACCAAACGCTACTTTTCCCTACTTAATATTTTGGTAACTATACTCTTGCTATAGCTAGTCAGTCTGAAATCAGACATGCCACATCCTTAACTCCCCCAACAGTCATCAGTCCGTTGGCCCCCATACACATTAGACTGTTGACCAAACCTGTCAATATCAGCAGTTTTGGCCGATGTATGGAGAACTTAAAGACTAGGTAGGCAACCTGTAAATCAGGATCTACTGGTAAGTTTTTAACAGATCCTGAGAAGCTTAAAATCCCTTAAACTGGCCATACACTAGATATTTTACATTTCTGTATGTTATATCGGATGACATTAATGAAAACAGAAAAATTGACATCCTGGAGCTTTGATTTGATCTGAGCTTCTATTGATCGGGTGCAAATTTGTCCGATAGCTCAAATTACAAAACCAATATTACTACTGGCTGCATTTTAAAGCCAATGAAAAATGATCAGATTTTGTTTTACAGATTTATTGTTGTCCAAAAAAAAATGATGGAAAGCAACAATTGTCCAAACTCCGTGCTAATATTTGAGAAAAATCCCCAGAGGACAGACGGGCTTCATGCGACTATCAGGGGGAGCTGGAGCCATCGCGTTCATTTCTGTTATCAGGTGATGGGTACAGGCTTCTTGCAACTCTGATAGAAAATTAATATGCAGCAGATTTTCTGTCTTTGTTCCCTTTTGGGAAATTTTTGCAAAAATAAAGTATCGAAAAAATAATCATATGAAAATATTTAAAATGGTGCACATGTATTAATGTGAGCAAAATACAACTCTTTTCTGAATGAAAAAAGGGAGAATTTAAAGACAATCTGTAATCAGATTTTGTTACCCCGTCTGAGAGCAGCATGATGTAGGGGCAGACACCCTGATTGCAGAGATGTGTCACTTACTGGGCTGCTTGCTGCAGTTGTGGCGCCCCTAAGGGTTCAGTCGCTACAGAGGTACTGCACCTCACCCAGAGGTGTGGTGTCTCCTTCTCTCAGGTAAGGAGGGAGTGCTGCCCGGAATCCATACACCTGCATCCAACACTACACTGCTCTAGGCCGGCTGGAAGGGCGATATGCACCAGTGTGCTGCCCTGTCCCTGGCTAGAGTGGGGGGAACCAGAGTTAGGGGGAACCAGTAGTGGGTGTGGGTGGAGGACGCAGTTCAGGGGAGCACTATAGAAGATACATATATAAAGGAATCCATCTTAGTTCAAAGGGAGAAGTCAGTCAAGTCCAGTTGAGTTTTAGTCAGTGTGGGAGCAGAGTCTCTTTAGGAGCTCTGCTCCGCCAGCGGGGCCTAATGTTAGAGGCCCAGGAGGGGAGCAGAGGAGGAAGGCTCCGATCTAAAGAAGGGATCCCAAGGGTACGGAAGGAGCAGGAAGCCACCCGTATGCCCGCGACCTGCCAGGCGGCAGGGAGGGATCGTAGGCCGCAAGAAGGGGACCGGCCCCTGGTCCAGCAGTGCTATTTCAAGTCCCGGCTGGGAAAACCGGTGGCTTCTGGCTTATATAGTCAGTTGCCGAAGCCGCACTCTAATCCCTGTGAGGGTCAAGCAAGTCCGGACACTCCGACGAGACAGGAGGGACTCCAGAGTACCCAAGTGGGATTGAGAGTGCGCAGCGCAGGGCAGGAGGGAGAAAGACCCAGCGTGAAGTCAGCCTAGCTAGGAACACGAGAAAGAGGGGTTCTGTCAAGTACGCCTAATTTCCCAGAGGAAGTGCTGAACCCCTGCCTGGTGAACGCAGCGCGACGTGGGAGGCTGACGCCCATACAGTGCACCAATGGATCTGTTATAAAGAACTGTGAGTAAAAACCTTGGATGACCGCACTGCACTGCCTCCATCCAATTCTTTCGTCTGCACCATCTCTCCCTCCCTGCACCACAACGCACCATTCTCCTACATCTACACTGCCCTGATGCCCGCTCCACCTGTGGGGAGCCGCACCAACTAAGCTGCATTAACATCTGCCTCAGAGGACTGTCGCAGCGGTGGTAATCCTTACCAGACACCACGGGTGGCGTCACGAACATTCACAATCCACAAATCCCTATAAATAACGAACAACCACCACCATAACCATTCTCCCCCCCCCCCCCTTTTGTTGACCGCCCTGGAACAGGGACCGGGCCAGCCACTGTGATATCTCCCCACCACAAAGTGCCAAGAGGCCCAGCTGCCGAGTAACCCCCACGGCCCCGGGGGCGCATCATCTTTGGCGTCACGAACAGGATACGTAACCAACCCGTTATCCCCGGGTATTGTGCGCCTAAAAACTGTTTTATTACACCGAATGCAGCGCCCGCCCCAGAAGAACGGGCGCCATTATGTGCGTGATAATGGACAACTGTGTGAAACCTCCCATCATGGGTTGGCTCCCAGAATGGCGCTAAGGGCACAGCCCGCCCCTTAGAATTGTGACCGTCCGCGTAGATATGTCCGTCAAGACAGGAAGGACGTCCCAAGGAGTGACCAACAGCGTGCTGCCAGGGAACCACCCCCGAAAAGGGAGGGAAGAAGAGGAAAAACGATGGAGACAGGGTGTGTTCAGGGCAAGTCCAGACAAACCGCACCCGGCAGCCAGAATGGACGGAAGCAAGGTTCCAGCCTCCGCCTCTGGCCTGCAGCACCAAGTGACCCCCCTCACCCAGGAGGGAGCGGTCGGTGAAGTATCCCGGTAGGATGCAGAGTTCCTCCAGAGCGAGATCCAGGAGCTGGGCCGCCAGATGGAAGAGGCCCAGAAAGGAGCGGTCGCTCAGTGGAAAGAGGAGCTACTGGCGAAAATAGCCGCTCAGCAGCAGCCAGCGTCGTGCCCCACCAGCGACACCCCAGCCCAGGCGGAGCCAGAAAAGTGCGGGGAGACCGCGTGCAACACAGGAGCAGGTAGGAAGAGTTCCCCTACCCAGGGCACTGAGTGCGCTGACCTGCTCCTGGGCCTCCTGCAACCCCCTCCGTCCCCGGGCACGTACGCCTTGGAGCCGCCTCTGGGCCCGGAATCCCTAATCCCGGGCGTAATACCAGAGGGCCTTTTGCTGCTTGACCCGCTCCCGAAACCGCCAAACCCTGTGCCTGCGTGGGTATACGGGCAGGCGGCGTACGACTGATCCGCTAAAGTAGAGGACCAGCAGCGACCCCCATTGACACCGACACCAGCGCCCCCGGTTGCCTGCCCAGGAGGAGAAGAGTATAGGTGGAACAACCAGGGGGGGGACCTGATGGGGTTACTGCAGGAGACCCAAACTGAAGCCTTGAGGAGGGAGGAGTTCCGGTGAGAGCTCCTCCAATTAGAGCAAGGCGTATACGTCGGGTGCGCTGCGAGCGAATCGAGGCCTGGAGTAAGGCCACAAAGGCCCAAGCCCGCCAACCAGAATCGGTGCGTCCCAGTCCCCAGGAAGAGGGACTGGTCGTCAAATTCGACTTGGAGGCTGGGTGGGGGTTTATCCGTAACCCCAACTTCACCAGGGACATCTTTGTCAACCAGCGAGATGTGGAGTCCCATCTGGAGCAGGGCCACCCCGACCGGAACCTGCACCCTGATAACTATAACATACACCAGGCACCACGGAGAACGCGGGTGGTATGCCCTCCAGGTTCAACACAAGTCCCAGAAGGACGAGGACTTGCCCCCGCAGCCTGAGGCTGGTGGCCCGGACAGGTCAGTCGGCCGACACCAGAAATATCCCCGGTGGGGATACCACTACTAGGATAGTAGGTGAGACTGCACTGTAGATAGTTGCCCGTAAGGGTACAACATTATGTTTGTGAACTTTAGTTACCCGTAAGGGTATAAAGACTTTTAGCCTGTGGACGGTGAGCAGCTAAAAACTTTCCCTGTAAATAGTTTGCACTTGTTGAAGTGCCCCCTATTGGTTTTGTAAACTACAACACCTGATCTTGGAACAAAAACCCGTTTGGCGTGGCTGAAGACGTGGTCCAACTCCGGATCGCCTATGCCCTGCAGCCAAGCCTAGGGCCTACGTTGAGGGTTTGCGGACGGGTCCCTCATGCTGCTACTTTTGCACCTGTTTGAAAAGAAAAATGGACACCCGGTTACAGGATGTGCTGTAACCTGTTACATAATGTTATTAAAAGTGTTTTAGTGCAATAATAACCTATAACGTTTAAGTAATGTGCCTCCCATAAAAGGGAAGAAATGTTTTTGTTACAATCTTATATATGAATGCATTCTTAAAAATTTTGTGTCTAAATTGCTTTGTGTTTCTTCTCTGTTCCAGCCCACGGAGGTGCTGTGTTTTACAAGGGGGGAATGTGGCGCCCCTGAGGGTTCAGTTGCCACAGAGTTACTGCACCTCACCCAGAGGTGTGGTATCTCCATCTCTCAGGTAAGGAGGGAGTACAGTCCAGAACCCCAACACCTGCATCCAACACTACACTACTCTAGGCCGGCTGGAGGGGCAATATGCACCAGTGTGCTGCCCTGTCCCTGGCTAGAGTGCTGGGAACCAGAGTTAGGGGGAACCAGTAGTGGGTGTGGGTGGAGGACGCAGTTCAGGGGAGCACTATAGAAGATACATATATAAAGGAATCCATCTAAGTTCAAATGGAGAAGTCAGTCAAGTCCAGTTGAGTTTTAGTCAGTCTGGGAGCAGAGTCTCTTTAGGAGCAATGCTCCGCCAGCGGGGCCTAATGTTAGAGGCCCAGGAGGGGAGCAGAGGAGTAAGGCTCCGTTCTAAAGAAGGGATCCCAAGGGTATGGAAGGAGCAGGAAGCCAACCGTACGCCCGCAACATGCCAGGCGGCAGGGAGGGATCGTAGGCCACAAGAAGGGGACCGGCCCCTGGTCCAGCAGTGCTATTTCAAGTCCCGGCTGGGAAAACCGGTGGCTTCTGGCTTATATAGTCGGTTGCCGAAGCCGCACTCTAATCCCTGTGCGGGATTGAGAGTGGGCAGCGCAGGGCAGGAGGGAGAAAGACCCAGCGTGAAGTCGATTTAGCTAGGAACACGAGAAAGTGGGGTTCTGTCAAGTACGCCTAATTTCCCAGAGGAAGTGCTGAACCCCTGCCTGGTGAACGCAGCGCGACGTGGGAGGCTGACGCCCATACAGTGCACCAATGGAACTGTTATAAAGAACTGTGAGTAAAAACCTTGGATGACCGCACTGCACTGCCTCCGTCCAATTCTTTCGTCTGCGCCATCTCTCCCTCCCTGCACTTCAACGCACCATTCTCCTACATCTACACTGCCCTAAGGCCCGCTCCACCTGTGGGGAGCCGCACCAACTAAGCTGCCTTAACATCTGCCTCAGAGGACTGTCGCAGTGCTGGTAATCCTTACCAGACACCACGGGTGGCGTCACGAACATTCACAATCCACAAATCCCTATAAATAACGAACAACCACCACCATAACCATCCCCCCCCCCTCCTTTTTGTTGACCGCCCTGGGCCACGGATTGGGCCCGGGCCAGCCACCGTGATATCTCCCCACCCCCAAGTGCCAAGAGGCCCGGCTGCCGAGTAACCACCACGGCCCCGGGGGCGCGTCACAGTTTTGTTAAAATCCTGTGTGACGCCTGAAAGCCCTACCCTGGGAGATGGGGGACTCGGAGCCGGGTCCTGTGATGTAGGTGGTTTGAAGCCGTAGCCCGGACCCGCTCCGTGCCGTCACACTAAAAAGAGATGGTACTGGCTTATCCGGGTTGAGTGGCTGATCTCGACTACGCCACCTGTGGCACCTGGTGAAGGCCACCAGCGCTGCTGCAGTCCGCTGAGGCAGGGTGGTATTGCAGCCATCATTGTTACTGCTCCCCACAGACAGAGCAGGGCCTCAGGGTAGCGGGACAGGATGGAGGGGGGTCCGACAACCTCCGAGTTAGTCCAGTGTTCAATCAGGACCCCGCACCGGAGTGTTCCTAAACTTCAGACCGGGTCCTTTCCTGTGTGTGTGTAGATAGGTCGGGTCTCCCTCTGAACTTCACACAGAAAAAGGGTACGGGTGGCAGCTCCACTCCTTCCGTTACCCGGTGGGATCCTCAGGGCCTACCGGACTTCCCTGACCAGGACATAGAGTAGCAAGGTCAGGTGTCGGAGGCCGGTACCCCTCTTGCAGCCGGAATCCCTCTGAATAAATCAGGTTAGCGAGGACAGGTGGCATATACCGCTCCGTCTGCATCCCCCTGGGATCCATTTGCGGTGGAGCTACACTCCTAAGCTCCGGGCCTTCTTGGTCATGGTCCTTGACCGGGCTGAGACGTACATTGTCTGCAGCCTGTCCCTCGACCCAAGGCCGGGGTACGAGGGCCGTGTCTCCGTCCACTGCAGGTCTACACAGGATCCACGCTCAGGAAGGGAGATCACGATCGAAGAATGATCAACAAACAGTCAAAGAACCAAGAACCAAAATGGTAGAGGATTAAATATCAAATTTAGTGTCACTAAAATGTGAATCCTCTATTCTCACCCACTAATTGGTTACCCTATCTCTTGGTTCCCCAGTCTCCAGAGTCCAGTAGGGGCAGCACCTAGTGCCTTCTAGCCCCCTCTGGTGGGAGAAGTGTGGTGTTGGATGTGGAGGTGGGGTCCTGACCATCGCACTGTTCTTACCTCAGAGGAGGAACACCACACTCCATCAGAGAAGTGCAGCATCCCTGTGGCGGTCGAACCCTCAGGGGCGCCACATTCCCTCCTGGTGAAACACAGCACGTCCGTGGGCTGCAAAAGAGCAATACCTGGTACAGTTTTTTTTATATAATAGTAAATGATCTTCCCTTTATGGGAGGCACTTCTTCTTAAACGTTTCAAACAGCATATAATATAAAAGTACAAAGGTATAAAAATATAAAGTGCTAGAATCATCCAGAGACATTTATGCACAGATAGATGGGTTGAAGTGCAAGGACTTAAAGGCAGTTCAGAAGCACAAGGGACCTGTCCCAAACCCCCAACGTGGGCCCTGGGGTGGCTGCAGGGCATGAAGATCCCGAGTTGGACCTCCAGGAGAGCCACTCCAGACTGGTTTTTCTTCTGAGGTCTGAGGTAGAAATATCCGCGGTTTTACATAAAACCAATAAGGAGCACCTAAAGAGATGCAAACTATTTACAGGGTAGGAGTCTGTCTGCTGCAAGTCCGCAGGGACCAATGTCTCTAGAAACCGGGGATGTAAGTTAAACATAAACATAATAACTTTTAAACAAGTTACAGCCGCCGGGGCTGCTTAATTCTCGGGTTCCCTCCGGGGAAAAGGCTCATTCCTCCCGACGGAGGCTGACCGGTCCTCTAAGGCCGAGCGCGAGGGGGCGTCACTCCCGGACACCTTGTGGACATCCAGGGCGTACCACCCCCGCACTCCGTGGTGTTGGGCGTACGTGACTATGTCACCCGGGATGAGGTGGCGGCCAGGATGTCCCTTTTTCAGCCGCGGCTCGATGTCTCGCCGGCTGACGAAGACGTCGTGCTTGTGCTGGGAACTCCGAATGAATCCCCACCCCGCCTCATGGTGGAAGCGGACAACATGCCCCTCCACACGGGGGCTTGGACGGGTCGCCTCCTCCTGGCGGGCACGGGACTTTGCAGCCTTGGCGCGCACCTCGAGGCGCTCGCAGCGGATCTCCCTCTGGCGTTGCTCCCGGCTGAGTTGAAGGATCTGCTGACGGCACAGCTCGCTCCTCTTGTGCGCTTCAGCCTGGGTCTCCCGGGGGAAGCCCATCAGGTCCCCCCCATGGTTGTCCCAGGCCCACTCCTCAGCCGCCGGCCAGGTGACTGTCGGTGCGGGCAGCGGTGTCAGCAGGGGTTGCTGCGGGTCCTCTGCAAGTGCAGACCAGTCCGGGTTGGGGTCGGTGGATACCCCAGCAGCCTCAGGTACTTCCGAGTCAGGAGTTGGGCGGCAGTGCAGGTCCCCAAATATAGCTGAAGCTTGTAGCTCCAGGGCAAAGACCTGCTCCCAGGAGACCGCGCCGGGCAGGAGATACTCGGCCATGAGGTCCAGTACGGGCACGGTAGGTTCAGCAGCCGGGGCTTGGGGCAGCACACTCACCCGCCTCTGGGCCGCTCGCGACCTCTGTCACCGCTTCTCCCCGAGCTTCAGCTCCTTGGCGGTGGGTCCGGATGCGCAGCAGCATTTCTTTCCGCCACGCAGCAGTCGCCGCCTTCTGGGTCTCATCCAGTCTCTGTGCAAGACCCGGGGCTTCCAGGTGGAGAAATTCAATATCTCCCGCTGTAAGTCTGGTGCCACTTCGCTCCCTACCGGGGGAAGGGCCTGGGCCGGGTTTGGAAGGTTCCGTTTGTTGCGCTCCAGTAGCGTCCATGTCCGCTTCTGAAGGTCGCCAAACTCCAACTGCAATGGCCGCACCTTGTTGTTTTTCTTTTTCCTCCTCTTTCGGGGCGGCTCCAGGCCGGTATGCTGACAGGCACGCCTTCGTTCAGCCCATCCATTTTGACGGGCATTACCCCTCGGACAGTTTCAGATGGAAGGGGCGGTCCGCACTTTTGGCGCCATGTGGGAGCCTGGCCCACGATAGGAGGTGTTAGGAGACCGTCTTTCTGATGCACCTGTTCTTCTTGGGCGGGCGCCATTTTAAGTGGAAAACGACAGTCCAAGGTGTAAGGCACACAGTACCCGGTAGCAATGGGTAATTCCTTCCTTTGCTGCAGGCACGCAATCCTGCCAACTATGCCAGTTGTGTGACCCCAGAAAGCTCTACCCTGGGAGATGGGGGACTCGGAGCCGGGTCCTGTGATGTAGGTGGGGTGCAGCTGTGGCTCCGTGCCCAGGGCCGTCACACTAAAAAGAGATGGTACGGGCTTATCCGGGTTGAGTGGCTGATCTCGACTACGCCACCTGTGGCACCTGGTGAAGGCCACCAGCGCTGCTGCAGTCCGCTGAGGCAGGGTGTTATTGCAGCCATCGTTGTTACTACTCCCCACAGGCGGAGCAGGGCCTCAGGGCAGCGGGACAGGATGGAGGGGGTTGTAGTCCAGGCGGTCTGGTGCTGCGTAGTGTGGTGTAATGCAGAATAAAGAGTCCGGAGGCCATAGGGGTTATCTTCCAGGGTTTTTACTCACGATGGAGATGGCAGTAGGAAGGCTTCTCCCTGCTCCTCGCGGAGTTCTGCGGTCACCAGAGACAGGAGGGTCCGACAACCTCCGAGTAAATCCAGTGTTCAATCAGGACCCCGCACTGGAGTGTTCCTAGACTTCAGACCGGGTCCTTTCCTGTCTGTGTGTGTGTAGATAGGCCGGGTCTCCCTCTGAACTTCACTCAGAAAAAGGGTACGGGTTGCAGCTCCGCTCCTTCCGTTACCCGGTGGGATCCTCAGGGCCTACCGGACTTCCCTGACCAGGACGTAGAGTAGAAAAGTCAGGCGTCGGGGGCCGGTACGCCTCTTGCAGCCGGAATCCCTCTGAATAAATCAGGTTAGCGAGGACAGGTGGCGTATACCGCTCCGTCTGCATCCCCCTGGGATCCATTTGCGGTGGAGCTACACTCCTAAGCTCCGGGCCTTCTTGGTCATGGTCCTTGACCGGGCTGAGATGTACATTGTCTGCAGCCTGCCCCTCGACCCAAGGCCGGGGTACGAGGGCCGTGTCTCCGTCCTCTGCAGGTCCACATAGGATCCACGCTCAGGGAGGGAGGTCACGATCGAAAAATGATCAACGAACAGTCAAAGAACCAAGAACCAAAATGGCAGAGGATTAAATATCAAATTTAGAGTGTCATTAAAATGTGAGTCCTCCACCCTCACCCACTAATTGGTTACCCTATCTCTTGGTTCCCCAGTCTCCCGAGTCCAGTAGGGGCAGCACCTAGTGCCTTCTAGCCCCCTCTGGTGGGAGAAGTGTGGTGTTGGATGTGGAGGTGGGGTCCTGACCATCGCACTGCTCTTTCCATAGAGGAGGAACACCACACTCCATCAGAGAAGTGCAGCATCCCTGTGGCGGTCGAACCCTCAGGGGCGCCACAATCCCTTTTTATCTGCTCCAGCTCTAGCGGTTCTCTGAATGCTGAGCTCTATAGAACCCCGCCCACACCACTGATTGGCTGATTTCTGCCTGTGTACATGGAAAGCTGCCAATCACTAGTGGGGGCGGAGTTGGACTACATGGCAGCAGGTTTTCAAGTCCTCTAGTGAAAATCTCCTGCTGATCAAACATTGATTGATTGACATCACTGGAATAAGGATCTGTCTCTACATCATGCTGCTCTCAGAGTAGGTACCAAAAACCCTTTAACATTATAGGCCTCTAGTAATCTCTGAATTACTTAAGTATACTGTATCTCCGCCTGACAGAGGTTTCCTACCCTTGACTCAAACGATGTTTCTCAACCAGTTTTATGCTACAGGCCTTTTGTGTGCCTTGGCACGGTGATCCTGTCAAGGTCTTTGCCCTACCTCCATTAATCAGCACGTGACGCAGCATGGTACTTTTTCTCATATTATACCATATATGTACTGTAGAGATTCACTCTCTCTGGTAGGCATTAGGCCTTAGGTAGCGTTCACACAGGCAATGCAGTTTTGGTTCAAACGTGCAGTTTTTATTGCTTTCCACAGCACCAAAACAAACTTCTAAACATAAATCCTGGCCTTGTCCAGGCGCTGACTAAACAGAACAGACCCCGGCTACTCACACATGGCTGAGCTAGCCCCAGCTCAGTCACACAAAACAGCTATTATCCATAGCAACTGTGGCGCCCCTGAGGGTTCAGTCGCCACAGGGGTACTGCACCTCAGAATGAGGTGTGGTATCTCCTCCTTCAGGTAAGGATGGGGCATCACACAGGACCCCACCTTCACACTCAACACTACACCACTCCTGTTCTGTAGGGGGCCTAATAGCAACAGGGTGCTGCCCCGGGCTGGAATAGAGGAGATGGGGGGGAACCAAAGAGAGTGGGAACCAAGTAATGGGTGAGGGTGGAGGAAGCATTTACATAAAGCACATTAGCCTATCATATATAATAGTCGGCCATCTTAAGTTCAGGGTCCTTTGATTGTGAGTCTTCTGCCGGGGGTCCAGCAAGAGTCTGTAGCTGGCTGAAGGCTCATGGCCCTCGCTCTCTGGCCTTGAGGCGAGGGGCAGGGTGGAGGTAACTAGAGCACTCTCCCCTGGTCGGGGTCCTGAACTAAGAAGGCCTGGAGGGGAGCAGAGGAGACAAGCACCACAGGCGAAAGGGAACCAGGGAGTACGGACGGAGCAGAGTCGCCACCTGTACATCTCATTTTGGCCTAGCCAGAGGGACCCTGCCGCAAGAGGGGTACCGGCCCCCGATATCTGACTGTGTACTCCACGTCACTGTTGGAAAAGCCTGGAGGCTTAGAGCATCCCAGGGGGATACGGACGGAGGGGAGTTGCCACCTGTATCTCTCATTCTGCGTTTATCCAGAGGGACCCAGCCTTACCGCACGTTCACACCACATACTGTCAGTAGAGGACTCGGTGGGAGAACTTACTAAGAAAGGAACATACTACGGCGGGGTCTTGATAGGTGCTCCTGATACACCTGGAGAGTGCTGAACCCCACCCTGGTGGTCGCAGCGCGCCGTGAGAAGCAGAGAGAAGCTTTGCAGCTGCTACTTCATCAAAGTGAGTAAAGCTTGGATGACTTCACCCACTGCCTCAGCTTATTCATTCCTGCACCCACCATAACTCTACAGTACATCTACACTGCCCTGAGGCCTGCTCCGCCTGTGGGGAGCAGTACCAACACAGCTGCCAGAACACCGGCCTCAGAGGACTGCTGCAGCGCGGGTGGCCTTCACCAGACACCACAGGGGGCGTAGTCAAACTTTCCAACCCAAAAGAGCCCCTTTTTTATGTGACAGCCCTGGGCACGGACCAGGCCGCAGCCACGACGACATCTCACCACCACACCATCATCAGGCCCGCACTCCGAGTAACACCTTGCAGCTCAGGGAGGGAGTCACACAACCACTGACTCTTGCAGTTCTCTGCACACGACCTGTTCATTTAATCATGATCATATATATCAGTCGGGCTCAGCCGAACAGGTTACAGTTCTTTCTCCCAGAGCAGACTTCATACACAGAAGAGTCCTGGTCCCATCGGTCTCGGTATCACATTCAGCCCAAGCTCGAGCAGCTTTCAGTGCCACACAGGAGTCTTCAACTCCAGGCACAGTTCACACTGAACAGTCTTCAGCTTCCACATGGTTCTCTGCAGCTCTCACAAACTGCTTAGCGCAGTCTCCATTCAGAGAGAGACCCGGGCATGTCTCCCTCTCAGCTACACTTCACATTTTGGCTGGTCACTCACCAGCAACATACTCAACTCTGCTCAACATCCAGCAGACTGACACTCCCTCAGGAGACTGCCACTCCATGAAGCTACTTCCTGGATCTTAGAAAAACCCTACAGGTGCATTTAATCCTGCAGTGCTGGGATTTAACACTGTCCTTCCCAGCAATGCTATAGTCTTCATAGAATAAAACCAGACAAATTCAAGGCACATAGAGCTTCAGAAGTTAGTAGGTGTCATATTCAAGGCATATATCCAGTATATGTATGAGCCATAGCCAGATTTTTTAATGGTATGTATGAAAGCCCTCAGCTGTTTTCAAAGTATATGAGCCTCCCTCTTACTAGCTAAAACAATTGCCAAACTCCAATATCCTGAAAGAGCAGGTATAAAAGCCTAAGAATTCAGATTCAGATTCAGGCTTGTCTCTCTCGCAGCTGCAATTTCCATTTTGGCTGGTCACTCACCACCTTTAACACAGTCCACTCTGTTAAACATCCAGCAGACTTACACAAGGTGAACCCATTTCCTGGTTCTTAGTCAAAGCTAGCCAGGTGCAGCTAATTAACCATCTGGCTTTGCTACATAATATTTTATTCACGCTCATCCCCATCTTGGTTAAGGAGATGGTGGGGAAGGCAGGATCTGTGGGACAATCTTGCTAGAAAAAAAACAGGAGGCCAGAAATTATTTTTTTTAATTAGAGCCAGCAGGGTCTATAGCAGGTCTGCAGTTATTTGTCAGACCTCCATTGCTAGCAGGGACCAAAGCCTAAGCCAGTATGTTGTATTTTATACTGGGAGCAGAGGAATATCCCCCAATTCTTGATGATCTAGTCCGATGCTGATCCTCTGTAAATAATTACTGGGAAATGTATTTCATGAAGTGTATGTGTTTTTACTGCAGAGACACAGAGGGAATAAGAACTTACAGCAACATCTCGTGATGGGTGAAGAGGAAGAATGAAAAGGAAAACCTCACAGTAAAGTTTCATAATATCAACAGATCGCACATGAATTTTATAAAAACAAAATCCTTGCTTCCCCCTTATAATATAGGAGGAGTGATTCCGCTTTTGTCTATGGATAAATACTGTTTGTTGCATACTGTGCCAGCAGACGTGTTCTGCATATCTGATATTGGGGTAGAAGCACTGAAAACGCAATACAGTCAGAGATAAGACATCTCATGGAGCAAATATATGCCTATGAGGCTGCTGAATTTAGGACAGGATATCCGTGGCTAGTCCGTGCATTGCAATCCGAGCGTGGACCAACTTTCACAGCAGCCTGAATGAGCCCTTACAAAATTTAGTTTGAGCGTTGCTGAACTGCCTCTAGGATACTGGACAATTGCTTTCAGTAATGGAGGATGTCGATGCTGCAATAATAAATTTTTCTTTGCACTCTCAACATCAAGTAACACATTATTTCATTGTCTCTGTATTTTATGTTTTAGATTTAGTTTCATTGTTAATCTGTTAATTTATTATTGCCTTAACTCGGTACTTTGTAACCCACAGCAGGTAGACCATACGCATGCTTGAAAAAGGGGGTGGCTACCCGAAACGTGGCCAGTTATTATGTGGATGTGGCCATGTTACCTACCCAGCTGTGAAGGACACTTGTTTCTCCTAATTCTTATGGACAATCTGCTGATATTGAGACTCAATCTCATATGTTAAGACATCTTATATTCTTCTTGACTGTTCTTCAGGAGCACACAGCTTTCCTGCCTCCCGGCTTCCTGCTTGCTAAGGTGCGGTGTACTCCTGATCAACTAATAGTCTGGACCAGCTGCATTACTGCACTCTCCAATGCTGCTGACATAGGCAGCTTGTCTCAGCTGTATCGGAGGAGCGCGGGGGCACTGAAGTTGGCCAGATCCATTCTCTATAGCAGTGAGCTAGTAAAGACGTTTGCACTCCTTGCTTAGAAAACAGGCCACCTCTGATATGTTACCGGCCACCTCTTTATTTTAGGCAACAAGTTATGCTATGAAATTAAAATTAAGTCCATTCTGCAGAACAGAGAATTTTTAATAACTGTAAGGTTTCTTGTTTTGACAAGCATTCTGCAATTTTAACCATTTATGATGGGAAACTCCCTTAAATCATATTCTTCCTTGATAATTCAAAATATTTAGGCAGATTCCTCTTTTTTCCCGTGCAAGATCCGATAAATCTTCAATCATATGAGATTAATGGTGTAATTTTTTTTTTACCTTTTTTTCCTCCTCCACATCTCCCCTTTGCTTAGTTATGCCTTATTGCGCTTCCCTTATATTTATGTCCCCTACATGGGGAATTATGTATTTTTTTTCTCTTCGTAAAGCTGAATTGTTGACACCTGTTTAATAAATTGTTATGAAACTTCTAAAAAAAAAAAATCAATAAATAATTATAAAAAAAAAAAAAATCGGTTTTCACTTTGACCACTAATGAAACCATCAGGCTGTTAAAAAAAATGACAAATCACCGATCGATCTCTGTTCTGATCTGTGACTTGAGATACAGATCTGTTGGAGGTGAACATTTTGTCAAACTCTGCAGAGTGCCTTTCCAATGGATGTCAGCGATCAACACCGCACTTGGAGAGGTGCTGATACTTGTCAGAAATGGTCTAAATCAGCAGTTTTGGATGTTCAAAATTTTTAGTGTTAGGCTACGTTCACATGCAACGTTTTTTTTTTTTATGAAAATGAAACGCTGGGTTTTAATTTTTTTTTGCAGTTGTTTTTGGTGAACAAAAATTACTTTATTGAACATGTAGAGTAGACAAAGCACACATGTAATCCGCAACCAAAAAAAAACATGGTGAAAACGGCACAAAATGTGTCTTTTGCATGGCAGGAAAGGTTTTGGATGTGACGCGCCCCCTGGGCCTGTGCTGCTGCTGTACTGTGCAGGGGGAATACCCGGAGCCGGATCGCTGGGGGTTGTAGTTCTCCGTGGCGGTGACCCGGTCCGTGCCCAGGGTGGTCAAACCAGTGGCAGTCTACTTGTATTGTAATAAGTGTCCGACTACGCCACCCGTGGATTGCGGTCAGTGGGGACCGCCGCTGCACTGCAGACCGCTGAGGCTGATGTTGTTTGTGCAGCTGAGTATGGGATGACTCCCCACGGGAGGAGTATTGCCTCAGGGCAGCTAGTGTGGATAATGATGGGAGTGATGGTGCGAGTGTCCCAGTACTGATGGTGCTGGTGCGGCGATGAAACACATAGACTTGTGGTGCAGTTTCCAAAGCTTTACTCACTGTTGTTGTTCAGATCACTTCGGCCAGCAGTGACCGCCCGAGCCGTGCTGCGTCCACCAGGTGAGGGACTCGGTCAACTCCCAGGCAATTCCAGAGTGCGGTTCAGAGCTCCCCTCTCTTCCTTTCTACTGGCCGTCCTCACCAGTGACCCACCTTTGTCCAGCTTCCTCGGGCCTTCTGTTGGTGAAACCTCTCTCCGGTTTCCCTGACCCTATGCGGTATGCCTTTCTGGTGGATGTAGTGAGGGGTCGCACCAAGATGTGGTGACAACATCCGGTTTTGGCTGAGGTACCCTGCTCTGCCAACCCTTCACCCAGTATCTCCTCTGGGAATATGGGGTTCCTTCTGCCTTCGTGTCTCTGGGCCTTTCTCTGTGTTCCTCGCCTCCTTTCTCTTTCTGTTTCAGTTCCTTTCTTACTTTCCTTTCCGTTCCTTCTCTTCTCTCCCTCTCTGCTGTCTCAGGCCTCTACTCCAGGCCTGGCTCTGGAGCTGGGCCCAGACTGAGCCACAGCTCCCTGTCAGCCCTCTCTGGCTGAGCTCCTCTCTGAACTGACTACTGACCTAAGATGGTGCCCACCTTATATACCTCCTTCTGACACCCGAGCCCAGGTGACTAGCAACCAATGGGCTCCTACCTATGCCCAGAAACCCACCCCTATCTGCTCCTACACCACTGGGTGTACTTTCCCCTCCCCACTCCAGCCAGGAACAGAAGCTGTCGTGCCTGCACTCTGTCTAGTGGGAGCACCGTTGGTCTGTTCCTCGGAAATGGGGTGTGTGTGGTGCATGCAGCTTACTGAGCCCTGGTCCACACTCCATCCTTACCCGGGAGTGGAATACCACACCTCTGGTTCGAGGTGCAATACCCCTGTAGCAGCCGAGTCCTCGGGGTGCTACAGATGCATAAAAAAAAATGCAGCAAATACATAGGCTTAGAGTATAGAAGTCTCCATATAAATTGTATAACGAGCTGAGGATTCAGTGCAGGAGATTTGGACTATGTCTACTGCTCCCAACTCTGAGGTATTAAAAAGTGATGTACGGTCAAAGCCAGCCCTCCTAACGCAATAAATTTAATGCACAGGTGAACATAAGCGCACATTGCAAATTTTTATCTTGTGTATTGGGGTTGTGTGCGCCCCTTATCCACCTAACTTTCCCATCGTTCCTGTCTGGGAGCGATGGGTGGATGTGGCTGCACAACTTACAATTAGATTAGACACACCAAGTTCATCAAGATGATATATGTGGCCCATTTTTATACATTTTTGTCTAACATTATACTACTTTTTATTAAGCTGTTAAACCATTTTTAGCATCCAAATTGTGATACTTATCTAAAACACGCAATCTCCTTCACGGGCTTCATTGTAATGAGGTCTTTTCTGGTCCTGCCGCTCTATGACGGCTAAGAACGTTCTTCCTAGAGAATTTAAGACAGCTGTGGCCACTTTGTGCAAAGTTTCCAGACCAGAGCAAGGGAGTTAGGACGATCTGAAAGTGGAAATGTTAGATATGTATAGTCAATAGTCAAATTTTCATTTGGGACTGAAGGGCTGCTGTCTGGAAGAAAAAGAAAACCCTTAGGCCACATTCACACAGTCAGTATTTTACCTCAGTATTTGTAAGACAAAATCAGGAGAAGAACAATCAGAGGAAAAGTATAATAGAAACTCCCCACCACTTCTGCATTCATCATCATCTCCTGGTTTTGGCTGACAAATATGGATGTAAACTGACCAAATACTGATAGTGTGAAATGTGGCCTTAGAGCAGGGGTCTCAAACTCAGCTGGGCATATGGGCCGCACACGGAAAAACGTTTAATTTGGGGGGCCGCATTATTTGCATGACAAAGTGACATTTTTAGAGATACCACTTTATTTTCTATACACCTTCTGAACTGGTCCTCATCTTGCAGACATGGTCTCCCCTCCAGGTCCCCCATCTTGCAGACATGGTCTCCCCTCCAGGTCCCCCATATTGCAGACATGGTCTCCCCTCCAGGTCCCCCATACTGCAGACATGGTCCACCATATTGCAGATGACGCGCCCCCTTTGCAGTGGGGTACTCGGTGCTGGGCCGGTCGTTGCTAGGGGTGATGTCACAGTGGCGGTGGCCTGGTCCGTGACCCAGGGCGGTCAGTAAAAAGGGGATATTTACAGGGGGTTTTATAGTTTTATGTATATAGTTTGTGACGCCACCTGTGGTATGCGGCTATGTGGAGCCGCCGCTGCGGAGCCGGTCCTCTGGAGCTGGTGTTTAATGCAGCAGAGTTAGTTTGGCTCTCCACAGGTAGAGCTTAGCTCCAGGCAGTGTGGATGTTGTAGTGAAGGAAATGATGCTGGGCGTTGTAGTGCAGGGGTGATGGCGCAGTTAATAATCAGTCCACAACTCAATGGCTGTTTCCTCTTATGTTTACTTGCGGTGATTAGGCAGACCGGGACATGGGTACTGGCTAGAAGTGGAAGTCCGGGCGGCCTGGAAGCAAGTAAGGAATCCACCTCGCCAGGTGAAGTTGGAGGCCTTCCCTCTCCACTAAACTCTTTGGCCCTGCTGCTTGTTGCTCTGCTGCGGCCCTCGTCCCTGAGTGCAACGTCTTTGTGCTCACCCGTATGGCAGGCCGCTCGGGCCTTGCTGATGCTTCGCTCCCACGTGGCAGTGCTGGGCCCTGCGGTGCTGCTGAGCCTCCGGGCGTCTGGTGGGGCCAGGAGACCTGCAGTCTCCTGCCCTCCGGTTTCCGCTGCTGGGCCTTCAGTGACCCACAACGTCGGACTCCGGTGTCCGGTTCTTCCATGCTCCTATCCTCAGGGGTGAACTGCCGCGCAGCTCTACTCCCTAGGTCTTTCCTCTTCAACGTCCTGACTTCAACTCCTCTCTGCTCTCCTCACACTAACTAACCCCGCCACCAGATCCAGTTGCTAAGGGGAGGAGCTCCCCTTGCTGGTCTGGAGCCTGGAAAGTGTTGCATGCTAGCAAAACCTGATTAGGGGACCCCTCCTTGCTTCCAGGCATGGCATCACCCCCTTGTGAGGGAGGCAATGCCACTGTGTCAACCGGACTCCTGGGCTGCCACACAGACATGGTCCCCATATTGCAGACATGGTCCCCCATATTGCAGACATGGTCCCCCATATTGCAGATGTAGCACCCTGAGGATTCGGCTGCTGCAGGGGTATTGCACCTCAGCCAGAGGTGTGGTATTCCACTCCCGGGTAAGGATGGAGTGTGGAACTGAGCTCAGTTAGCTGCATGCACTACACACATCCCATTTCCGGGGAACAGACCGATGGTACTCCCACTAGAGAAATGTGCAGGTACGACAGTGTCTGTTCCTGGCTGGAGTGGGAGGGGGGTGGAACATCCCAGTAGTGTAGGGGCAGATAGGGGGAGCAGTCTGGGTAGTGCTAGGAGCTCATTGGGTGCTGGTCACCTGAGCTCACACATAGAGGGAGTATATAAGGTGGGAACCATCTTAGATCAGGGTCAGTCTGTGAGACGTCAGTCAGTCTGTCAGTCTTTTGTCAGAGCAGAGCAGAGGAAGAGAGCAGAGGAGAAGAGCAGCTCCAAGGCCCAGAGAGAGAGAGGAAAAAGAAAGACCCAGAGGGGGAGAAAGAAGGAACTCCAAGAGCCCAAATTAGACCAGAGGGTGAAGAGTTGGCAACAGGGTACCGGATCCCAAGCTGGCAGAGGCTACAGCACACCTTAGCCAGGAACCGGAGGTCGTGGGCAGGACTGATCTGCCACGATCACCCACTAAATCCACCCGGAAGGCAGACCACGAATAGGGTCAGGGAACCCAGAGACAAGGGTTTACCACCAAGAGGCCCGAGGGAGCCGGACATAGGTGGATCCCTGGTGGGGAAGGCCAGAGAAGAGGACAGGACAGAAAGGGAGCTCAGGACCACGCTCCAGAATCACCTGGGGGTTGGCCGAGTCCAGGACCTGGTGGACGCAGCACGGCTCGGGTGGTCACTTAAGGCCGGAGTGACCAGAACAACTGCAGTAAGTAAACAAACCCTGAACTGCACAGCCCGACTCTGAGTCTCATTTCCATCCTCGCTGCACCACCACAACCCCCATCCTCTGCAACTGACCCCCTGAGGCTATACCCCTCCCGTTGGGGGTTATACTACCTGAGCTGCACATACATCACCAGCCTCAGCGGACCCTGCTGCAGCGGCGGCCGTACTGACCGCAATTCAACGGGTGGCGTAGTCGACACAAAAGAACATCTAGAAACATCATAAGGACTGCCACACACTGAGTTTGACACCCTGGGCACGGACCGGGTCACAGCCACTCGGAGACTACAACCCCCATCTGATCCGGCTCCGGGTATCCCTAACAGCACTGGCCCAGGGGGCGCGTCACAGACATGGTCCCCCATCTTGGTCCTTATCTTGCAGACATGTCCCCCATCCAGGTCCCCCCCATACTGCGCACAGGGTCCCCGTCCCCCCACATACTGCGCACAGGGTCCCCGTCCCCCCACATACTGCGCACAGGGTCCCCGTCCCCCCCACAGCAGATGTCAGCTGCTGGCCTCTTGATAGGCCGGCGGCTGACACTGGTATTTGTAACGGGTCTGGGAGGCGGAACCTCTGAGCAACTATACAAGGGGGCGGTCCTTGTAAGGAAGCGGGTGGCTCCCGGGGAAGACGGGCAGGTAGTCACGGCAAGTGACAGGGACAGTCTCTGGGTAGAAGGGCAGGTAGTCACGGCAAGTGACAGGGACAGTCTCTGGGTAGAAGGACAGGTAGTCACGGCAAGTGACAGGGACAGTCTCTGAGTAGAAGGACGGGTACTCACGGCAAGTGACAGGGACAGTCTCTGGGTAGAAGGACAGCAGGCAGGTGGCTGGTGAGCGCTCCCAGGTGAGCGGGCGAGAGTCTTTGGACAGGCAGGTGGTCACGGCAAGTGACGGCAGAGCCTCCAGGTAGGCTAGCAGGCAGGTAGCAGGTGATCGCTCCCAGGTGAGCGAGCAAGAGTCTCTGGACGGGCAGGTGGTCACGGCAAGTGACGGCAGAGCCTCCAGGTAGGCTAGCAGACAGGTAGCAGGTGAGCGCTCCCAGGGGAGCAGGCAAGAGTCTCTGGACAGGCAGGTGGTCACGGCAAGTGACAGCAGAGCCTCCAGGTAGGCTAGCAGACAGGTAGCAGGTGAGCGCTCCCAGGTGAGCAGGCAAGAGTCTCTGGACAGGCAGGTGGTCACGGCAAGTGACGGCAGAGCCTCCAGGTAGGCTAGCAGGCAGGTAGCAGGTGAGCGCTCCCAGGTGAGCGGGCAAGAGTCTCTGGACGGGCAGGTGGTCGGAAGGCAGACCGTCGGACCGCAGGCTTGCAAGCAGATAAACGGATATCAGGCAGGTATCAAGCAGGAATCTGGCAGGTGACTGGCAGGTAACTGGTAACGGGACCTGAGGGCTGAAGCAGAGTGAAGGCTTTGCAACAACATTGCTCGGGCACCTCCATTTTGGAGGAGGTGCCTTATATATGGTGAGGTCCTCCGGCCATTGGCCGGGGACTCCTTAGGACGGCGCGCGCGGCCCCTTTAAGAGAGAGGGAGCGCGCGCGTGCCCTAAGCACAGTGGCCGGGAAGCAGCACGCGCTGCCAGCAGAGCGGGAGGAGGACGCCGGGCACGGAGTGGAGAGGTGAGGGGAACAGCGTCCCTGCCTAGCAGGAGGCAGGGACGCCGGCGCTACAGTACCCCCCCCTTTAGGCCCCCCTTTTTTAGGCCAGACAGAAATTTATCAAGGATGAGAGGGGCATGGATGTTCTCCCGGGGCTCCCACGTTCTCTCCTCAGGACCAAACCTCTTCCAATCTACCAGAAAAAAGGTTTTTCCTCTTACCCTTTTGGTGGCCAGAATGTTCTTTACCTCAAACTCGTTTTCAGCGGAAACCGGAGCAGGAGGCGTACCTGTAGACTTGGAAAAAGAGTTAAGTACCACTGGTTTGAGGAGAGATACATGGAAGGAGTTAGGGATCCGCAAGTTGGCCGGGAGTTTCAATTTATAGGCCACTGGGTTGATTTGTTTGATAACTTCTAGTGGGCCGATGAACCGAGGCCCTAACTTGTAGGAAGGAATCTTGAGCCGGACATACTTGGACGAGAGCCAGACTTTATCTCCAGGACGGAATTGTGGAGGATCCAGGCATTTTTTGTCAGCGTGTTTTTTCATCCGCTCGGACGACTGAAGGAGTGCGTATCGGGTACTCTCCCAAATGGAGGAAAATTTGTTAACAAGAGATTCCGCAGCCGGATTGTCCACCGAGGTGGAGACGGGAAATGGGATCCGAGGATGCTGACCGAAGACTACAAAAAACGGGGATCTGGAGGAAGATTCGCTCTCGTGATTATTGTAAGAGAATTCGGCCCATGGCAGGAGATCCACCCAGTCTGAATGGTGGGCATTAACGAAGTGCCGGAGGTAACTGGTCAGGATCTGATTGATCCGCTCCACTTGACCATTGGACTGTGGGTGGTATGCGGAGGAGAAGTCCAGGCTGACGTCTAGCAGCTTACATGTGGCTCTCCAGAAGCGTGAGGTGAACTGAACCCCACGATCCGACACGATGTGGAGGGGCAGGCCATGGAGACGGAAGATGTGGCGGATAAAGTCTTTAGCGAGCTCGGGTGCAGACGGGAGGCCTGGCAGGGGAATGAAATGAGCCATTTTGGAAAAGCGGTCAGCGACCACCCAAATGACCGTACAACCGGCAGAGACAGGGAGATCTGTTATGAAGTCCATAGCTATATGCTGCCAGGGGGCAGCAGGTACTGGAAGAGGAAGGAGGCGACCGGCTGGCAGGTGTCTCGGAACCTTGTTGCGGGCGCAGGACACACAGGCAGAAACAAAGTCTATTACATCCTTGTGCAGGGTAGGCCACCAGTAGTGCCGGGTGATAAGCTGGAGGGTCTTTTTCTGACCCGCATGGCCAGCAAGCTTAGACGAGTGACCCCAGTGTAGGATCTTCTCCCGATCAGGTACCTTTACGAATGTCTTACCGGGAGGGAGACTATTTAGACTCACGGGGGCCACCTGCATTACTCTGGCAGGATCGATGATGTGTTTAGGTTCCTCCTCAAGATCAGACACCAGGAAGGATCGGGACAAGGCGTCAGCTTTGATGTTTTTGTCAGCCGGGCGAAAATGAAGAACAAAATCAAAGCGAGCAAAAAACAAGGACCACCGGGCTTGGCGCGGGTTAAGTCTCTGGGCACTCTGGAGGTAAGCCAAGTTCTTGTCGTCCGTGTAAATTATTACTGGGTGAAGAGCCCCCTCGAGCAGGTAACGCCACTCCTCCAATGCCAGCTTAATGGCCAATAATTCTCGGTCTCCTATAGAATAGTTGCGCTCGGAAGAGGAGAAGAGTTTGGAGAAGAAGCCGCAAGTTACCATTCTCCCGGAAGACGATTGTTGGGTAAGTGCCGCTCCGGCTCCAGAGGAGGAGGCGTCAACTTCCAGGAAGAATTGCTTGTTGCCGTCCGGGCGATGCAGCACCGGGGCGGAAGAGAAAGCTTGTTTTAAGGAAAGAAAGGCTTCCTCAGCTTCGGGCGGCCATTCTCTGGGATTAGTGCCTTTACGGGTGAGCGCAGAGATTGGGGCAGTCCGGGAAGAGAAGTGCGGTATGAAGAGGCGGTAGTAGTTGGCGAAGCCCAGGAACCGCTGAATAGCCTTCAACCCCTCTGGTCGAGGCCACTTCTCGATGGCAGACAGTTTCTCAGGATCCATTCGTAGGCCGGTCTGAGAAATTATGTAGCCCAAAAACGGAAGCGAGGTCTGCTCAAAGAGGCACTTCTCATATTTAGCGTAGAGGTGGTTCTGCCTGAGCCTGAGCAGAACCTGACGAACATCCCTCCGGTGTGTGGGGAGATCCGGAGAGAAGACCAAGATGTCCAGGTACACCACTACGCAGGAGTAGAGAAGGTCCCGGAAGATGTCATTGACCAACTCTTGAAAGACGGCGGGAGCGTTACAGAGACCGAAGGGCATTACCAGGTATTCATAGTGGCCGTCCCGGGTGTTGAATGCCGTCTTCCATTCATCCCCCTGACGGATACGGACCAGGTTATACGCCCCACGGAGGTCCAGCTTGGTGAAGATTCTAGCCCCCCTCAGACGGTAAAATAATTCCGGAATGAGCGGAAGGGGGTATTTATTCTTCACCGTGATCTGGTTAAGGCCTCTATAGTCTATACAGGGACGGAGTGAGCCATCCTTCTTTTTGACGAAGAAGAAGCCTGCTCCCGCCGGGGAAGTAGATTTCCGGATGAATCCCCGGGCCAGATTCTCCTCAATATATTCTGACATGGATCGGGTCTCAGCAGCGGACAAAGGGTAAATGCGCCCACGGGGAGGAGTAGCGCCGGGCATCAGGTCGATTGGGCAGTCATATGGTCTATGAGGGGGTAATGTCTCTGCCTCCTTTTTATTAAAGACGTCCGCATACGACCAATAAGGAGCCGGAAGACCAGGTAGATTGGCTGAAGTAGAAGGACGGACAGGATGGACGGGAACTAAACAAGTCTTATGGCAGTCCTGTCCCCAGCGAAGGACTTCTCCGGTCTGCCAATCAAGCACAGGTGCATGTTTCTGAAGCCAAGGTAGGCCTAGCAATAGGGCGTGAGAGAGTCCAGACAGAACATGAAAGAAGATGCTCTCAGAGTGCAGCATTCCCACCTGCAGGGTTATGGATTCGGTGATGAGTTGGATGGGATGTGGTAAGAGGCCCCCATCCACGGCAGCGACAGATAAGGGTACAGCTAGAGGTTTGGTGGGAATGCGGTATTTCTCTACCAGAGACTGAGAAATGAGATTTCCGGCAGCTCCAGAGTCAAGTTGGGCTAGTTCAAAATAACGGTTCTCCCCGCAGATGATAGAGACCGACAGCAACAGAGATGGAGAGGGTTTACTCTTGTCTAGGACGACCTCTCTGAGAGATCCTAGACACAGGCGTTTCCCGACCTCTCCGGGCAGGAACGGATCCGGTGCTCCTTACTGCCACAGTAGAAGCAGCTCCCCTCGGCACGGCGTAACTCTTGACGGGTTTTGACCATCTTGGTCCGGTCGACCTGCATAGGCTCGGGTGAGTGCGCCTGGGGAGTAGCGGGAGAAGGGACAGGTTTCTGAAAGGTAGGGGCTAGACGTGGAAACCTCCTCTCACGGGTGACCTATTTGGCGCGTTCCTGGAACCGGATGTCAATCCGGGTGGCAAGAGTTATTAAGTCGTCGAGAGTGGTAGGTATGTCCCGACCGGCGAGTTCATCTTTAATACGGCCGGACAGACCCTCCCAAAAGACAGACACCAGGGCGTCGTTATCCCAGGCCAGCTCCGAAGCAAGGGTACGGAACCGTATGGCATATTGGCCCACGGTGAGATTTCCTTGATGGAGGCGTAGCAGAGATGATGCGGATGAGGTCTTCCGTCCAGGTTCGTCGAAGACTTTCCGGAAAGCCGTGAGAAAGGCTGGCAGGTTGGACACCAGGGGGTCTCCTCTCTCCCATAGAGGATTTAGCCAAGCCAGTGCCTCCCCCGTGAGATGGGACATGATGAAGGCTACTTTGGCCCGGTCGGAGATAAACTGGTGGGACAGGAGTTCAAAGTGCAGGGTGCACTGGTTTATGAAGCCCCGAGCTTGAGCGGGGTCGCCTCCGAAGCGAGGAGGTGCAGAAAGCCGGGGTCCGGAGCAGGATGCCATGGTATTGGTGGGCAGCGGCGCTGCCGGGCTGCGAGTCATGACACTAGCGGTGGTTGCTGGTGGAGCAGTCAGAGTGTCCAGGCGAGAGTTGACATTCCGCAGATGACTCAGGATGGACTCCTGTTGGGACCTCTGACGGGACAGTTCATGACATAGGTCGGAGAGCGAGGGAGCTTGGGTGCCACCGGGTTCCATGGCCCGAGCAAACTGTAACGGGTCTGGGAGGCGGAACCTCTGAGCAACTATACAAGGGGGCGGTCCTTGTAAGGAAGCGGGTGGCTCCCGGGAAAGACGGGCAGGTAGTCACGGCAAGTGACAGGGACAGTCTCTGGGTAGAAGGGCAGGTAGTCACGGCAAGTGACAGGGACAGTCTCTGGGTAGAAGGGCAGGTAGTCACGGCAAGTGACAGGGACAGTCTCTGAGTAGAAGGACGGATACTCACGGCAAGTGACAGGGACAGTCTCTGGGTAGAAGGAGAGCAGGCAGGTGGCTGGTGAGCGCTCCCAGGGGAGCAGGCAAGAGTCTCTGGACGGGCAGGTGGTCGGAAGGCAGACCGTCGGACCGCAGGCTTGCAAGCAGGTAAACGGATATCAGGCAGGTATCAAGCAGGAATCTGGCAGGTGACTGGCAGGTAACTGGTAACGGGACCTGAGGGCTGAAGCAGAGTGAAGGCTTTGCAACAACATTGCTCGGGCACCTCCATTTTGGAGGAGGTGCCTTATATATGGTGAGGTCCTCTGGCCATTGGCCGGGGACTCCTTAGGACAGCGCGCGCGGCCCCTCTAAGAGAGGGGGAGCGCGCGCCCTAAGCACAGTGGCCGGGAAGCAGCGCGCGCTGCCAGCAAAGCGGGAGGAGGACGCCGGGCACGGAGTGGAGAGGTGAGGGGAACAGCGTCCCTGCCTAGCAGGAGGCAGGGACGCCGACGCTACAGTATTGCTGTGCAGAGAGCCGGTCTCTGCGCGGCAATACACTGCATTACAGCGCTGATGTCAGCAGCTGCTGGAGAGAGCCGCGATCGTTACGGGGTCTGTGCCTGCGAGGAGCAAGAAGCAGCCGGAGGGGCCGCATGCGGCCCGCGTGTTTGAGACCCCTGCCTTAGAGTATTTTTTTTGGGTGTCTGCGCTTTAAAAATAAACACACAAAAAGAGGTCACAAAACGTTTAAAAGATCCTATGGAAAAGCGACTTGCTATTTATATGCTCAGGCTTTAAAGCGTCTTTTAAATCTTTTGGGATTTCAAAAACAGCTTGAGGGAGAAAAGAAAATGTCATTTCTGACGAGGCTCTGGACGGAAAAGCAAAGCTGTGGAGTCGGAGAGTCGGTGTCGGTATAAAATGAACCGACTCTGACAATATATAATAAATTGGGTACCATAGTTCAATGCAGTTTGTGGGGAATATTTTTTCATAAGAACTTGGGAAAGTTATGAAATGTCCTATAAATGTCTGTCCTATTCCTGATCTAAAGGTCTAGACTTTTCGCTGAGATGAATCTGTGCTGCAGTTTATGTACATGATAAGTAGTGAAGCTCCTCCTCTACAGATAAGGAGAAAAAAACTAACACACAGGAAAGGAATGCCTGCACTCATCTCAGAACTGCTGGGGTGAACAGGAAAGCAGGATTAAGAACCAAACAGAACAGGTTCTTGCTATTATAATTGATAATGCTTCAAACATGATAAGTACAATGAAACTGATGAATGAATATAATGAAGGTGAACAGCAGCTAGAAGAACATTTCTGATTCAGTATGTTCAGATGGAAGGCCACAGTCCTGTTCCCATAACGGAGGAACAAACAGATATTACTACAGAAGAACAGCAAAATGATTCTTTACAATGAGATGACCTTGTTGAAGCTGCTTCACACCTCTCTCCTATTCATTACATGCGCTGTGTTGTGCACACGCTGCAGCTGGCAATAAGAGATAGTCTGCAAGAGGGACATGCTGCAACTCTGATTAGCAAAGTGAGGAAATTGGCCATTGCTGCCAGAACCCCTAAAATGTATTTCATCTTGAAGAGACGTGCTGGAAAAGGGACAAAAACGCTGCAGAAACGCTTAAAAAACACATGGTAGAAGGCCTGCCATGTCCCCAATGATAATCCGCATTTGTGCTGTGCACATGCTGAGGAAATTTCCGCTGCGGATTATCATTGCGGAAAAAAACACAGCACTACCAATTAAGCGCTGCGTTTTTGCCGCCATTGACTTGCATTGGAACGCATGGATTCCGCATCACTGTATATGTAGATGCGCATTCCATGTGTAGCACCCTGAGGATTCGTCTGCTACAGGGGTATTACACCTCAAGCCAGAGGTGTGATATTCCACTCCCGGGTAAGGATGGAGTGTGGAACTGAGCTCAGTAGGCTGCATGCACTACACACATCCCATTTCCGAGGGACAGACCAATGGTACTCCCACTAGAGAAATGTGCAGGTACGACAGTGTCTGTCCCTGGCTGGAGTGGGAGGGGGTTGGAACATCCCAGTAGTGTAGGGGCAGATAGGGGGAGCAGTCTGGGTAAAGCTAGGAGCTCATTGGGTGCTGGTCACCTGAGCTCACACATAGAGGGAGTATATAAGGTGGGCACCATCTTAGGACAGGGTCTTTTGTAGAGTGAGTCAGTCTGTCAGAGTGTAACCTGAGGAGCAGAGCAGAGAAGCTCAGCCAGAAGGGCTGACAGGGAGTTGTGGTTCCGGCTGGGCCCAGCTCCAAGGCCAAGAGAGAGAGAGGAGTCTGAAGGACCCAGAGAAAACAAGAGGGAACTCCAAGAACCCAAAATTAGATCAGAGGGTGAAGAGTTGGCACCTAGGGTACCGGATCCCAAGCTGGCAGAGAGAAAAGCACACCTTAGCCAGAGACCGGAGGTCGTGGGCAGGATCTGCCACGACCCTCACCACATCCACCAGGAAGGCAGACCAAGTATAGGGTCAGGGAACCCAGAGGAGGTGTACCCACCAAGAGACCCGAGGGAGCCGGACATAGGTGGATCCCTGGTGAGAACGGCCAGAAGAGAGGGAAAGTCAGACAGGAGCTCAGGACCACGCTCCAGAACTGCCTGGGGGTTAGCCGAGTCCAGGACCTGGTGGACGCAGCACGGCTCGGGTGGTCGCTTCAGGCCAGAGTGACCATAAGAACACCCGTAAGTAAAAACCCCTGAACTGCACAGCCCGACTCTGAGTCTTCTTGCTGATTCATCCTGCACCTTCACAACCACCATCCTCTACATCTGACCCCCTGAGGCTATACCCCTCCCGTTGGGGGTTATACTACCAAAGCTGCACACATACCAACAGCCTCAGCGGACCCTGCTGCAGCGGCGGCCTTTTGACCGCAAATCAACGGGTGGCGTAGTTGACACAAAGAACTCTAATAACATCTGTAGGACTGCCACACACTGAGCTTGACACCCTGGGCACGGACCGGGTCACCGCCACTCGGAGACTACAACCCCCATCTGATCCGGCTCCGGGTAATCCCCTAACGGCACTGGCCCAGGGGGCGCGTCACATGCGTTCCAATGTGCAGATGGTACCCGGGTGTAGAGGAGAGTAGATGCTCCTCCGGACCCAGGTACCATAGAAACTGTGAAAAAAAGAATAAAATTAAAAATAAATGTTATACTTACCTTCTGATGGCCCCCGGTGTGCTTGTCTTTGCTTGCCGGCAGCTCGCGATGGACTGGAGGACCTGCGCTGACATCATAGTCATGTGACGGGTCACGCGATGCTGACGTCGGCAGGTCCTTCAGTGTAAAGCGATCTGCCGGCAGCCAGGACGCAGCGAACCAAGACTGTGGAGGCCATCAGAAGGTAAGTGTAGATTTCTTTTTTATTTTTGGACATTCTCTCGGGTCACACTATATAAATCTGTGCTGTTTGCATGGATTTATATAGTGTGACCAACTTGACAAGCACTTTCCAAGTGATGCTAAAATCGCTTGGAAAGCGCTTGTCAACCCGCATGCGGAAATGCATGTGAAGAACGCTTCACATCCGCTTGTCCCTGGCAGAAAAACGCATATACAATCCGTATGTACAATCCGCATGCACAATCCGCATGTACACTCCGCATGCACAATCCGTATGTACAATCCGCATGCACAATCCGCATGCACAATCCGCATGCACAATCTGCATGTACAATCCGCATGTACAATCCGCATGCACAATCCGCATGTACAATCCACATGCGTTTTTTCTGCCAGGGAGATGCAGAAACGCTCAGGAAACATCCGGAGCATTTCTGCATCGTGGGCACATAGCCTTATGGTTAAAAGCCAGATGTTACCATTTTACTACAGTAAATTTATCACTTAAACTTAAACATGAGTCATGTATGAGAGAGTCGGAGTCGGTGTCATGGAAATTGAGGAGTCGGAGGTTTGGCTTACTGACTCCACAGCCCTGCGGAAAAGGCTCCGAATTAGGCACGGTTCAATCAAAAAGCCGCAAAGAATAAAAATAACTCTTCAGGAGACGCCATACTCATCTAAAAACTCCTCAAAGAAGGAGAGTTTCCTGAAGCACTATGAATGTATGTGCACATGATGTCTTTTTCAAGTAGCACTCTGTAGCGCTATAGTATACAAACATGTAATATATTAAATTTGAATTATATTACTTTTCTAGATAATAAGAAAAACTGAGAATCAGCTTGTTGCGGCTGCCGGGTATACATGAATTCACCATTTTATGCGCTAAGTATCGTCATTTTTCCTAGAGCAGTAATGCAATTCAAATTTCATATATTTCATGTTTGCATGCTCTAGCGCTACAGAGTGCAGCTTTATTTGTTAGATATATATGGCAATGGCTACTCTTAGTAAGCACCTGTACACACCAGTTTTCTGTTTGAAAGTGATGATCAGTCTTTTGTTGGTTGTGTGCATAGGTTGGGTTGAAGCCTACATTTACATGGGTAGATAAGATCCTGCTGTGATTAAAACCTCCACTGTCTCATGGGTGAAGTGCTCGGTGAGCGAGCCTATATATAAATAACAAAAGACTTACTGTCAGGTTTTCTCCATATATAACCCCTGTAAAGGGGATGTCCAGTCTCAGAACAAAAGTCTACACACTGCCATAACCCCTTGTATTGTCAGTGTGAGCGGGAGGTCGGGTGACTGCATGTACGCGATTTATATAGATGTGCATTCATGTGCCGACTAGTCTTATCCGGCTTTTCTCAAGAGAGAAACCAGATGAGGCTGGTCATCACGTGACCACATGTGGCGCCCCTGAGGGTTCAGTCGCCACAGGGGTACTACACCCAGTCGGTCCGGGAGCTACACGCTACCCATCAAGGACATCGCAGTACCCGTACGGGACACAGTGGTGGACACAAGGCGGGAGAAGTTTTACCAGGAGAGGAACACTTTTGAGCGGAGGTCCTGTCAAGCGCTCCTGAACTACCTGGGGTGTGCTGAACCCCACACTGGCGGCCGTAGCTCGCCATGTGACAGCAGAGTGAGAAGCTCTGAGCTGAGAAAGCACCACCGTGAGTAAAGACTTGGATGACTTCAAATACTGCCTCTGTCTGTTCCTTTCTCCGCGGCACTGCACCCGCCAACGCTCTATCGTGCACCCCTTCTCCTGCGCTGCCCTGAGGCCCCGCTCCACCTGTGGGGAGCCGCACCAACTAAGCTGCCTGATCACCGGCCTCAGAGGACTGTAGGAGCTCTGGTGATCCTCACCAGACACCACGGATGGAGTCACGAACATTTCCCCTTTCCCATATACCTTTTTCCCCCATTCCTTCTTGCTTTTAAGAGTGACCCCAGGGTACGGCCCCGGGAGCCGGCCACTGCGGCATCCCCCAAAACCAACAACAAGGCCCGGGCGCCGAGTCGCCCCCATCCCCTGGGCGCGTCACACACGTATACAAGTTACATACATGCAGTCACTGGACCTCCTGCTTGCAATGGAATCGTGACCGTGTGTAGGCTGTTGGAGCCCGGACAACCCCTTTAACACTAGAGTATTCTGACATAACAGAAAACTGGGGCTCCAACCCAGAGCCAGACTGGGACCAAAAAGAATCCATAAAAAATTGTTCCTAAGAACCAGGGTAGGGTATTGATTCTTTATTTGCAAATTGCTATAAGGCAAATAAGCCCTAAATAAAGGTTCTGTGATTATTAAAAGGTCATCTTTATTATCTATTTATCACCTTATCAGTTTGTGCAGTTTAAAAACACAAGTTTGTGTTGGTCCTACCTTGAAACAATTTCCAGATACTGGGTTAAAGGGGAGAGGGGGAGAGAGAGAGAGAGGGGGAGCGAGAGGGGGAGAGAAAGGGGGAGCGAGAAGTGGAGAGAGAGGGGGAGAGAGAGAGAGAGGGGGAGCGAGAGGGGGAGAGAAAGGGGGAGCGAGAGGTGGAGAGAGAGGGGGAGAGAGAGAGAGAGGGGGAGCGAGAGGGGGAGAGAAAGGGGGAGCGAGAGGTGGAGAGAGAGGGGGAGAGAGAGAGAGAGGGGGAGCGAGAGGGGGAGAGAAAGGGGGAGCGAGAGGTGGAGAGAGAGGGGGAGAGAGAGAGAGAGGGGGAGCGAGAGGGGGAGAGAAAGGGGGAGCGAGAGGTGGAGAGAGAGGGGGAGGGAGAAGGTGGAGAGAGAGGAGTACTGTGCAGTGTATATCTACAGGACAGGAGGAGTGGTACTGTGCAGTGTATATATACAGGACAGGAGGAGTGGTACCGTGCAGTGTATATATACAGGACAGGAGAAGTACTGTGCAGTGTATATCTACAGGACAGGAGGAGTGGTACTGTGCAGTGTATATATACAGGACAGGAGGAGTGGTACCGTGCAGTGTATATATACAGGACAGGAGGAGTGGTACTGTGCAGTGTATATATACAGGACAGGAGAAGTGGTACTGTGCAGTGTATATATACACAGGACAGGAGGAGTGGTACTGTGCAGTGTATACACACAGGACAGGAGGAGTGGCGCTGAGAGTAGCACCTGCCTCCTGAGCTCAAGCACTTCCAGGAGGAGGGTCGTCGTCTGCCTCTCTTCTCCCCAGGGAGAGGCAGGCCTACTGGGAGGCCGGCATGGCTTCCCAGCCTCCTATCCCCCGGTCTATGCCGGCGGGGGAGAAGGAGCCTCAACAACCGGCCCAGGAGGGAGTGAGGAGATCGGGAAGGGTGAGGAAGAATACTTCCACTTGCTCCAACCCCGAGACTGTTCACCGCCAGCCCAGAGAGGGAGACCGGGGCACCCCAGGCCCCAGGAACAAGAGCCCAGCAAGATCCTGGGGGGAGATGAGCTCCAGCGAGTCCACAAGTTCCTTCTCCTCCCGAGTGGTCGCCACATTGCGAGAGTACGAGGACGCCGGCAAAGCACTAACCCAGCTGAAAGAGGAGCTGAGGGAGGCCCGGGTCCTGAACACCCGGGCGTCCAACAAGCAAAGAGGTTTAAAGCCCTCAGAGACGAGGTGGTCAGGTCAGTGCTCCTCCGGGAGGGGATTGAGAAAAGCGCAGGTCCCTTCCTGGAGAGGTTTAAGAACCAGCGGCGGTTCTCAGAAATGAAGGGGTTAAACACCTCAGGAGAACCGCCAGCCGGCGTCCTTAGTGAAGAGGAGGAGGAGGATGAAGAGGTGACTGGAGTCTCAGTTGCTGGAGCCAGTGAGGGGCAGAGCCGGAGCTCAAGCGGTCTCCCTGCAGGGCAGAGGACTCCCACAGCAGAGGCTGGAGTGTCGGGGGAGGAGGAGGAAGGAGGACTGCTGAGGGAGATCTGACTGCTGGAGTCTCCAGTGGACCTGACGCGGTTTTCCTTCGGTGAGGACAAACCAGTGGAGGAGACCAAGAGGAGGAAGAGGAAGACCGGAGGAGCTGCACAGGAGGTGGTGAGTTACAAGTATGTACCAATGTCTGATGTTGCGCGTGCCACCTTCTGTTTAAACCCCTCCAAACCTAAAGGCACGGGCTCTGCAGTGGGCTCGAGGCAGAGGCAAGGTGGGGAGAGGAGGAGGACGTCCGGCGATGCTGCCATCTGTGCGGGGAACAGTGCAGGGGGCGAGGCTGTGGAGGTACTCACAGCGCCGGACATAGGAAGTTCTGTGGAGTTTCCCACCCTGCCCTCTGCGGCTAAGCCGGTTTTCACCGGGGCTGGGGGGGCAGGGAAGGATGTGAAAAACACATCTGCAAAGAACACTGGGCACACTGCTGCGACAGGGGGGCAGTGTGCCCCAGCGCCCAAAAAGGACACTAAGACCCCAAAGTCTGTGGGTGCAGGGCGAGCAGAGGTGCCGAGAAAACAGTCTGGCCAGAACAAGGACCAAAATGCTGCAGTAGGGGGGCGGGGCGCTCCAGGAGACGACCTGCAGAAAGCCAGCAGCAACCAAAGGGAAACGGGTGTGGTGCTGCAGGGAAAGGAGTCTCTGGGAGTGCTCCTCTCCCCCGGCCCAGCAGGTGTGAGTGCAGAGACACCAGACACAAGGGAGGAAGGAATGGAGGTGACTGTGGAAGGTGCAGAGAACAGCAGAGGTAATGGGGTTACAAGTAAAGGGAATGGAAGTAGTGGTGCAATGAATGATGGGAGTAATGGTGGAGCAGATGATGGGAGTAATGGTGGAGCAGATGGTGAGAGTAGTAGGAATGGTGGAAGTAGTGGTACAGTGAATGATGATGCAGCAAATGGTGGGGGTAGTGGTGCAGTGAATGATGATGCAGCAAATGGTGGGGGTAGTGGTGGAATGAATGCTGGGAGTTGTGGGAATGGTGGGAGTTGTGGTGTAGCAAATGTTGGGGGTAGTGGTGTAATGAATGGTGGGAGTAATGGTCCTGCGAATGGTGTGAATAGTACTGGAGTGAATGGTGGGAGCAGCACTGGTGTTGGTGGGGGGGAAGTAGGCGCTGGTCCCGCTGCCCCCCCAGCATTGGCGGGGGCTTCAGCCCAAAGCTATTCAGGAGCTGTCAGTGCTGGGGGTAGTAGTGCGCCCTCGTCTGGTGGCCCTGGGGATGGTGACTTGCAACAGCAGCTCCTGGACGCCCTGAGGAGAGGGGAGAGCTCCATCACTGTAGAGGGGAGGGAGGTTGATCTGTCTTTCTGGATAGAGAGACATGGTCTTTCAGCCTTCCGAGATAGAAAGGCAGAGACTGTCTGGTCTCTGCCGACAACGGGGCAGAGGAGTAACCGTAGGAACGTGGTCCGTCTCCAGTGGGTAAGCAAGGATGCCTGTCCTGATAGGTCGAAGGTGGTTGAGCTCCTGCTGGGGATGGGCTTTGCGGCATATGACATCTTTGCCTTGATCCATCCCTACGGGACCTCCTACTTCGATGTCAGCTTCGTGAGACCGGAGGGCCTTGAGCTTTTCTGGTCTCACCATGAGCTGGCTCGGAGTCGCCCCGAATGGCATGGTCTCTTTCCCCTGGCAATAACCCGCCAAGATTCAGTCAGGAAAGTGACCGTTTTGACTAGTAACGAGTCGCTTTCCTGTATGGACATTACCACCTGGGTGAGTCGATACGGAGAGGTCACCAATATTCCCGAAAAGAATCTGAATGACCATGGTATCTGGTCAGGGGCCTGGACCTTCATGGTGAGATTGAAGGTTTCGGGAAACACTGTTACCCATATCCCCTCCTCAACCTTTTTGGGGAGGGATAGGATCTTGATTTTCTACCGGGGGCAGCCTAAGGTCTGTCACAGGTGCGGTAGTCCCACACACTTCAGTGCGCAGTGTACCACCCAGAAATGCGCACTGTGTGGGGACCTCGGTCATCTTGCTGCTGCCTGTCGCAGGATTAGGTGTAACTTGTGTGGTGACCTCGGTCACCCGTTCAGTCGCTGTCCGCGTTCCTTCGCCAATGTGGTCCTGAAATGCGGGACAGGCGAAAGCTGGAACTAATCTTGCCGGTGAAGGGACCAGTAGGGGCGGGGGAGGCAGGGAACCGGTGAGGAGCAAGCTGCCGCCATCCACCATCAGGCGGCAGGAGAAGCGCCGTGGGGACAGGGGGCAGGGAGTAATGTCCCTAAACTCTGACCCAGGTACTTCACTTGCAGCTGAGGATCCTAAAGACAGTGAATTGAGCGAGGAAGTCAAGAGACTTGAAAGGGAAGAGCGAGAGGACGCCACGTCTTCCCAGGAACCCTCTTCTGGTGACAGTCTAGATGAGGGAGAGGGGGAGTGGTCACAGAAAAAGAAAAAGGGTAACAGAAAAACGGCCAGAGGTAGGAGGGGGACCAGATCTCGAGCTGCCTCTTTGGAGTGCGACCCCTCTGACTCTCTGGCCGTGATCCAAGCGCCATTGGAGGGTTCAGCCGCCCCCCCTCTGGTGGATCTCTCCAACCGGTTCGGGGCTCTCCAGTACCTCCCTCTGGAGGGGGGAAGTGGGGACCCGGGGCCGGAGGTTGCGGACAAGGTGGTTGGGGCTCAGGAGATGGCTGGGTCTTCCTCTCGGGGGGCAAATATAAAGCCCTCTGTGGGGACGACTAACCCAGGACCACCAGACGAGGGCAAGAATGTATGTAAGGAGAGAATGGACGAGTCTGTTTGTCTTAAGCGCACTAAAAACCCGTCATTATCGAAGGAAGAGGTTGGGACTGTCAGTGGTGGGAAGAAAAAGGCTATCTAATTCAATCAATCATGATGGCGGCACCCACCCCGTTGACGCTGGCAACTATTAATGTTTGCAGCATAAAGTCAGATGCGGCAAGGTACACGGCCTTTCATTTTCTCGGCCAACTTGACGCCGACATTTTGTTTTTGCAGGAGACCAGGTTGACCGATATATCAACCTTGCATAAAGCAAGGCGGGAGTGGAGGCATGGGCCCTCCTACTGGTCTCTTGCGGCCGAGCCGTATAGCGGGGTGGCGGTCCTTTTTAAGACCGTAGCGGTTGAATGCAGACGAGTGATCGAATTAGAAATGGGGAGATGCTTGATCCTAGATGTCTCCATGGGGGGACAAGAGCTTCGGCTCATTAACATCTATGGTCCCCAGTCCAAGTGGGACCGCAAATGTCTCTTCCTGAAGATCAAACCTTTTTTATTTTCGAGTCGGCAGGTGGTCTTCGGAGGGGATTTCAACAATGTCACGAGATCCTGTGATAGAGGAGGTTCCGGAGACCAGCTGGCTTATGACTGCGTCGCGTTAAACAGGATAGTGAGTGAGGCTCGCCTGGTGGATGTCCACATCCGGCACAACCTGGGCGACACGGGATTCACCTTTTTTAGAGGTAGTCAGTGCAGGTCTAGGCTAGACAGGTTTTATTTGAAGGAGGAGGCCGTCTCTTCACCGTTGTCGGTTGTGGAGGTGGAGTTCTCCGATCACTGTTTGATTATGTTTTCTCTGAACGTTACAGAGACTCCTCGGATGGGAAGAGGCTATTGGAAGCTGAATTCGTCACTCCTTGAGGAAGAAGCTGTGAGACGGTCTTTTGAGGAATTCTTTCAGAGCCAGGTACCATTGCTGGGCCTAAGTAACACTAAGTCAGAGTGGTGGGAGATGTTCAAACATCGGGTGGCGAGATTCTTCCGGCAGCTCTCGAACCTCAGAAGCCTGAACAGGGATCGCCTGTATCAGAGCCTGAGGAGGAAACTCGAGCATCTTGTCTCGACTGGAGGTAGCCGCGAGGAGATCTCCAGAGTGAAGTCCTTGCTGAAGAGGTGTCAGTACGATAGGCACGCATCTTTGGTTTTCAAGAGGGACTACGGGAAGTACTGCTCGCCCGACCCTTACAGAAACTGTAAGATGTCAGTGAATAGTAAGATAGTGACGGGGCTGGTGGACAGTACGGGGTCCCTGAGAAGGTCCAGATCAGGGATCTTGGAGGTCGTCAGTTCCTACTACTCGCACCTCTTGGGAAGGAGGGAGCTTGATCGTGACGGGATGTCGGCTTTCCTGGCTGAATCCGTTCCTGAGCCAGGGGCTGACCTCTCGCTGGGCGATTTGGCAGAAGCGATCAAAGAAGAGGAAGTGAGACTGGCGATCGATGGGCTTAGGCCCAAAAAGTCGCCAGGTCCGGATGGCTTAACATCCGAGTTCTTTAGGACCTTTAGGGACTCTTTGGTCCCCCTCTTGACTCAGGTGTTTAACGAGTGTCTCTCCTCGGGCACTCTGCCGAGATCATTAAGGAGGTCAGCTTTGATCATTTTGTCAAAGGGTAAGGATCCGTCACGCATTGAGAACTGGCGTCCCATAGCACTTCTCAATGTGGACAGGAAGATTTTGGCTAAGATACTTTTCAACAGGCTGGTGAAGTTTGCACCCCGGCTCCTTTCGGAGGTTCAGCACTGTTGCGTTCCTGGCCGTAGCACTTTTAGTGCTGTTCTAGGTGTCCGAGAGGCCGTGGAGCAAGGCAGGGCGGGCCTCTGGAAGGGGTTCTTGCTGACCCTGGATCAGGCAAAAGCCTTTGATCGGGTTAACCACGAGTACCTCTGGTCCACTCTTTTGAGGTATGGTCTGCCTGGAGGGTTTGTGGACTGGCTTAAGACCTTGTATGCAGGGGCTGAGACTTTCCCTCTGGTGAATGGGTGGATTGGACGACCTTTAGGGGTAGGATCCGGTGTCCGTCAGGGCTGTCCTCTTAGCCCTTTGCTTTACGCGTTTGCGATCGATCCCTTCCTCAGAAGGATCGATTGTGGACCGTTGGCGGGGGTGCGGATGGGAGGGGCGGCGCCGGAGGCTATCCTGAGGGTGGTGGCCTACGCGGACGATGTCACCGTCTTTGTTTCTTCGCAAGAGGAGGCAGTGGTGGTGATGTCAGAAGTGGAACGCTACTCGGAGGCATCCGGGTCCAAGGTCAACCAGGATAAGTGTGAGAGTCTCTGGCTGGGAGGCGGAGATCCCGGGTTTGATCTTCCGGACACCCTCCCCGAACCCCAAGAACATGCCAAAGTCCTGGGCATCGAATTCGGCCAGGGTGATTACCCCACGAAAAACTGGGAAGGCAGAATCAAAGGTGTCACCCAAAGAGTGGACCAATGGAGGGGTTGGTCTTTGACCCTGAGGGAAAGGGTTGGCCTGTGCAAAGCTTTCCTGCTCCCCTTGCTAATCTACCTGGGCAGCGTCTGTGTCTTGCCAGAGCCTCTCTGGACACGGGTCTACAGTCTGTTCTTCCAGATGTTATGGGGGAACAGACTGAACCTAGTCAAGCGGGAGGTCACTTACCGCACGAGGAGACTAGGGGGTTTGAATATGGTGAACCCCGTGGTGTTCCTAGTGAACACCTTCTTGAAAGTGAACGTGGCAAACCTCTGGAAAGAGAGGGCTCCTCCGTGGGTATTCTCCTGCAAGGGATGGTTTCAGCCTTTCTTCCAGGAATGGGAGACAGGGGGAAGATTGAAGGATCTTCGCACACCACACGGGCATCTCCCGGCTTATGTTACCCCGGTTCTGAAAATGATCCGCCGGTGGGGTCTGGGAATGTGGGAGGTGAGGTCCCTCCCGAGGAAACTCCTCGATATGAGGGTCTTGCTTTCTCATTTTCAGAGTCCATTGGCCCTCAAAGACTGCCCAAGTCGGGATCTGGAGGTTGGGTTGAGTTTGTTAAATTCTAGCAGGATCCCCGAGAAGTACTGGGACTTGACTTGGCGCTGCTTCCATGGTAAGCTGTATGTGAGGGACAATTTGAAGTTCAGGAGCTCCGAGGACAGGAATTGCCCCCGTGAGGCTTGTGCTAACGTGCTGGAAAGCATGGAGCACTTCCTGCTTCATTGTCCCTTTAATACAGAGGTGTACAACAGGGTGGGGGCTTCCATTGGTTGGCCGCGGCTGGCTACTCTGTCCTACGCCGGGTGGGCCTATGGAGCGTTCGGAGACCTTGGGAGAAGGGACCAAGACACTTTATTCATAGTCAGTGCAGTGGTGAGGTATTTCACGTGGAACGCACGAGTTTTAGTCTCGACGCAGAGTAAAATCCTCCATGTAGATGAAGTCTGTAGGAACATCCTAGGTGACCTGGTGAAGGTACGTTCTCTGGAGTATGAAAGACTGGGTGCCCGGAGGGCGGCCCGTCTCTGGAGGGGCTTTTCCTTCAGGGTGCCTTAGTCCGGTAGTACTCCTATATCCTGGTGGTGGGCTGATGTCTTTCCACCCTAGATTTTTGTTTTGTATTTCTGTCTCCTGGATAGAAGGTTTGCCGGCATCGAACTTGAGCCTTGGATGGTGAGTGTGTAGGTTGTGTTCTGTTTATATTGTATATAATGTATAATAGGGGGTGTTAGTTAGGTTGGGTGGGGGATTTGGGGGGGGGTTCTTCATCAGCGGTGATAAGAGGACTGATCTGGCCTGGTCCAGGCCCCGCCTGGGGAAAAACTTTGGGGCCTAATCCTAGCTCGGAGTAATCCTGAACTTTGTGGCCAGAGCTGGATCAGGGGTGGCGGGATAGTTAGTGTAGGTCTGTGTTTTATATATATATTAAAAAATTACAAAATAAAAAAAAAAAAAAAAAATACAAAAAAAAAAAAGGTTTAAAATTGTTCATGTCACTATTGTATATCTTGTTATTTTTGGTTTTCTGTGGTGTGAATGAGGTGCGGTAAGGGGGTGACTAAGGTCAGGCAGTGGGACCAGTAGGTTAGTGTTAGTTTCCGGTTGTACATACGTTATATTAGGTTTAGTGTTTTATTGTATATAATATTGTATATAGGACGGTTTTTTATGTGTATATAGGACGGTGTGAGCGTTGTGTGGGATTGTATATAGTAGTATGAATGAAGCTGGGCCGGGGGTTTTATAGGTTTTATAATAGTTATTTCTTGTATATGTATATATTCCTGGGGGGATTTATTTTCTGTGATTTGTCGTCTTGTTTTGTTCTTATGTTCGGTGTCCTGTAATGTATTATTGTTCTGTCATGTACTGTACTTATTCTATCAATAAAAAAAAGACCTGCAGTGTATATATACAGGACAGGAGGAGTGGTACTGTGCAGTGTATATATACAGGACATGAGGAGTGGTACTGTGCAGTGTATATATACAGGACAGGAGGAGTGGTACTGTGCAGTGTATATATACAGGACAGGAGGAGTGGTACTGTGCAGTGTATATATACAGGACAGGAGGAGTGGTACTGTGCAGTGTATATATACAGGAGAAGTGGTACTGTGCTGTGTATATATACAGGACAGGAGGAGTGGTACTGTGCAGTGTATATATTCAGTAGAAGTGGTACTGTGCGGTGTATATATACAGGACAGGAGGAGTGGTACTGTGCAGTGTATATATACAGGACAGGAGAAGTGGTACTGTGCAGTGTATATATACAGGACAGGAGAAGTGGTACTGTGCAGTGTATATATACAGGACAGGAGAAGTGGTACTGTGCAGTGTATATATACAGGACAGGAGGAGTGGTACTGTGCAGTGTATATATACAGGAGAAGTGGTACTGTGCTGTGTATATATACAGGACAGGAGGAGTGGTACTGTGCAGTGTATATATTCAGTAGAAGTGGTACTGTGCGGTGTATATATACAGGACAGGAGGAGTGGTACTGTGCAGTGTATATATACAGGACAGGAGAAGTGGTACTGTGCAGTGTATATACACAGGACAGGAGGAGTGGTACTGTGCAGTGTATATATACAGGACAGGAGGAGTGGTACTGTGCAGTGTATATATACAGGACAGGAGGAGTGGTACTGTGCAGTGTATATATACAGGAGAAGTGGTACTGTGCTGTGTATATATACAGGACAGGAGGAGTGGTACTGTGCAGTGTATATATTCAGTAGAAGTGGTACTGTGCGGTGTATATATACAGGACAGGAGGAGTGGTACTGTGCAGTGTATATATACAGGACAGGAGAAGTGGTACTGTGCAGTGTATATATACAGGACAGGAGAAGTGGTACTGTGCAGTGTATATACACAGGACATGAGGAGTGGTACTGTGCAGTGTATTTATACACAGGACAGGAGGAGTAGTACTGTGCAGTGTATATATACACAGGACAGGAGGAGTGGTACTGTGCAGTGTATATATACAGGACAGGAGAAGAGGTACTGTGCAGTGTATATATATATACAGGACAGGAGAAGTGATACTGTGCAGTGTATATATACAGGAGAAGTGGTACTGTGCAGTGTATATGACGCGCCCCTGGGCCTGTGTCGCGCTGCGTTGCGCACGCGGGAGCTTACCCGGAGCCGGATCTGTTTAGGGTTGTAGTCTCGTGGCGGTGACCCGGTCCGTGCCCAGGGAGTCAAACTGGACGGCAGTCTGTTAGCGGTAGAAAATGGTTGATGACTACGCCACCCGTTGAATGCAGCCAGGGGGCTGCTGCTGCAGGGCAGACCGCTGAGGCCGGTGGAAGGATGGTGCAGCGTGATAGTATAACCCCCAACGGGAGGGGTATGGCCTCAGGGCAGCCGACGTGGATGATGGGGGTAGCAGGAACCACTCAGAGACGGTATGGTAGCGTTCAGGGTCTTTACTGGTAACAACGATAGACCCTCCCGGAGTACTTGCTAGCGAACGGGGCCTGGTCAGTCCTTGAGCAGATGGGATCTCCCCTGGCCAGGCGTAGTTGTAGGCCTCCCAAGCTGACTGTACTCTTCTGGCTACCTTGCTAGAAGCTGATGTAAGTAGCCCACGTCCCTGAGTGTACCGTGTGGTGCTCACCCGTATGGCCGGTGACTCGGGGCCTTCTAATGGCTTCCGCTCCACGATGGCGGTGCTGGTCCCACGCGTGTGACCGGGCCTTCGGGCTTCTGGGCCAGGGGACCTGAAATCCCCTGCCTGACGGATTCTGCTGCTGGGTAGAAGTTAGTCCCCACAGCCTCGGACTCCGGGTCCGGTAAAGAATCTTCTTAGTCAGGGCGAGCTCTTTAGCTGCCAGCCCCTGACTCCTTGTGACTCTGCTGCTTCCTATGCTGCTCTTGTCTCTACTCTTCCTGGACTCACTAACCCTGCCTCAGCCCCGGGTTTATACAGGGGAAGTTCTTCCCCTCCCAAGGCTGGGCAGGAGGTGTGGCATGCACAGGATCCCTGACCAAAGGACCTCCCACCTGCTCTCAGACGTAATATCTCTATCACTGTGACAACCAGACCCCTGGGGTGTCACACTCCCCCCTAGTGAAATTTAGTACTCCGGGACTAAACACTTTTTAGAAAAATATAACAAGGTATATCAAAGAACAATAAAATACAATAAGGAAACACAATAAGATGGTCACGGATGTCCGCAACCGGGTGCAGTCTTTGAAGAAAAGCAAAGGTGTCCATTTCACCAACACAGGGAGACGTAACCAGGTAGGGGTCTGTCCTACCCCGAGTCCTTAACAGTCTCTAGTCCATCCTGGGTTACGCTCCAACTATATACAAAGGATTCCCGGTAAATCCACCGAAGACTCCTAAAAACAACTAGAAACACAAAATTACACACAAGCAACAATAAACAGGTAAACATTGTAAAACAACTTAAACATTTAGATCCTCCAACGTGCGGGTAACTGGCCTCTAGTGGCCCTAGTGGACCTACGGAGCTGACTGTCTGGCCCTGAACTACAGGGTGTAGGAGCTGTCAAGGGTAAACTGGGCAGCTGTCTACCGGCTCTTTGTCTCACTAGGGGTACGGCAGGCTCACTATAAGCAGAGGGTGGATTCTCCTGTTCCGCTTGGGTGGAGTCTTCTGCCTCCTGGACCGGCTGCTCTTCCAGCTCTACCCGTTGCTCCGTAGGTTCTTGGGATGATGGTTGGAGGAAGGTGAGTACGGGTACCACAACTGCACCATTGACTTGAGTCCAAGACCGAGGGAAGTCCCCGAGCACGGTACTAACCATATCTTCCCTTTCTTCCACGGGTCGATGGTCTTCCTGTTCCTCCTCAGGGTTCCTCAGTTGTTCGGGGCACTTCTTCAGGTGGTCCCGGGATACAATGGCTGTGGTTTCCCCTCCGTCTTTACTGATGGTACAGACCTTCGGGTTCTCGTGGCTTGAGGGCAGTACGGTGTACGGGTCCTTCTCCCACTGGTCGTCCAACTTGTGGAGCTGTCTCTTCCTCTTCAAGACCTGCTCTCCGGGTACCAGGGGAACAGCGGGAGCATACTGGTTGTAAGTCTTCTCTTGTCTTTCCCTAGCCTGACAGAGACTTCGCTCCACGCTCTCCTGTACTTTCCGGTACTGCTGCTGCCTCTCTGTGTCCCAGTCCGTTTCTGGTGAAGTGTCCTCGGGCGTCAGGACTCCCATTTCCAGGTCAACAGGTAACTTACCAGGTCTTGCCCTCATTAGGTAAGCCGGGGTACAGTTGGTGGAACCTACCGGGATGTGGTTGTATAGGTCCACCAGATCGGGCAACTTCTCAGGCCACAGACTGCGTTCTTCCAGGGGCAACGTTTTTAGAAGATCCATTACCACCTGGTTCATTTTCTCACAAAGTCCATTAGTTTGCGGATGGTAGGGTGTCGTCCTTATCTTCCGGCAGCCATACAGATTGCAGAATTCCTGGAAGACCTCCGCTTCAAAGTCAGGTCCCTGGTCCGTCAGCACTTGGTCCGGGTACCCGTGTGGACGGCAAAAGTGCTGCTGGAAGGCTCTAGCTGCTGTTCGAGCCGTTAAGTCCTTGACGGGGACGACAACCAGAAACCGGGAGTAATGATCCACGATGGTTAACGCGTAGACGTAGCCACTTCTGCTGGGGGTCAGTTTTACATGATCCAAGGCTACCAGTTCCAACGGTTGCCGGGTGACGATGGACTGCAGGGGAGTCTTCTGGCTGGCCCGGTCCTTCCTTCTCAGATTGCACGGGCCACAGTCTCTGCACCACTTCTCGATGGTTCCCCTCATGCCTACCCAGTGGAACCGCTCGCGCAGCAGGAACTCCAGCTTTTTCCACCCGAAGTGTCCAGCTCCGTCGTGGTATGCCTCCATCACCATGGCTGCGTCTCTTCGTGGCACCACTACTTGCCAGAGTAGTTCATGCGTCCTGGAGTTAACCATTCTGCGGCACAACTTCCCCTTGTAAAGGAACAGTCGACTCTTCTCTGCCCATAGTTGTTTGGCTTCCTCTGGAGCGTCTGATTCCAGGCTAGCCTCCGGGCGAGTCAGCATCTCCTTCACCAGTCGGACGGCAGGGTCGCTGTCTTGCGTTTCCGCCCAGTTGTAGTGAGGTAAGGGGTTCAACGTAGCAGCCTGCTTACTCCTTACCCGGTGGGAATACTGGATAGTCCCATGACGGTGGAACGCAGGGAGTTCAACTTCTTCCAGTCCCTCCGGATCTTCTCCTCCGTCCGGCAGGTTGGGCATCCTGGACAGGGCGTCCGCGTTGGTATTGGAGCGCCCTGCCCGGTATTTAATTGTGAACTCGTAGTTGGACAGACGGGCCATCCACCTCTGCTCCAGGGCACCGAGTCTTGCCGTGTCCAGGTGTGTCAGCGGGTTGTTATCCGTGTATACGGTGAACCGGGAAGAAGCGAGGTAATGCCTAAAGCGCTCGGTGACTGCCCATACCACGGCCAGGAACTCTAGCTTAAATGAGCTGTAATTTTCGGGGTTCCTTTCGGTGGGTCGCAGTTTTCGGCTGGCATAGGAGATTACTCGTTCTCTCCCCTGCTGAATCTGGGACAGTACGGCTCCTAGCCCGATGTTACTGACGTCGGTGTAGAGGATGAAGGGCTGGCTATAGTCCGGGTACGCCAAGATTTCATCCGCCGTGAGGGCCATCTTCAGCTGGCGGAAGGACTCTTCTTCTAGCTTTTCCCATTTGAAGGGCGGCTTCTGGTTCTTGGCCTTCCGGGACTGGCCTATCAGGAGGTCCTGCATAGGTGCTGCCTTTTTGGTGAAACCGGGAATAAACCTTCGGTAGTAGCCTACCAACCCTAGGAACTGCCGCACTTCTTTTACGCTGGAGGGGCTTGGCCATCCCTTAATTGCGGTGATCTTATCGGGGTCGGGAGCCACTCCGTCAGCGCTCACCACGTGTCCCAGGTATTGCACCTTTGGTTTCAGGAGGTGACACTTGGAGGGTTTCACCTTTAGGCCGTAACTCGCCAGAGCTTCGAACACCTCCGCCAGGTGTTTCAGGTGGTCCTCATAAGTTTTGGAGTATACGATGACATCGTCCAGGTACAACAGGACCGTCTCGAAGTTTCTGTGGCCCAGACAGCACTCCATTAATCGTTGGAAGGTTCCTGGGGCGTTGCAGAGTCCGAACGGCATGCAGGTGAACTCGCTAAGTCCCATCGGGGTGGTGAATGCGGTCTTCTCCCGGTCCGCCTCTGCTACAGGAACCTGCCAGTACCCGCTAGTGAGATCCAAGGTAGAGAAGAAGTTAGCAGATCTTAAAGCAGCCAATGACTCCTCTATCCTTGGTAAGGGGTACGCATCCTTGTGTGTGATACGGTTGATTTTCCGGTAATCTACACACATCCTCATGGTGTTGTCTTTCTTTTTGACTAAAACTAGTGGGGCTGCCCAGGGGCTACAGCTATCCCGGATTACCCCAGCCTCCTTCATGTCTCTAAGCATCCCCTTGGCGTGTTGGTAATGTGCAGGGGGTACGGGTCGATACCTCTCTTTTATGGGAGGATGATCTCCCGTGGGGATGCGGTGTTCTACCCCCTTGACTCGCCCGAAGTCTAACGGGTGTTTACTAAACACTCTCTCATACTCTTGAACCACCCGATAGACTCCTTGTTTCTGGTGTGAGGGAGTGGAGTCAGTACCCAGATGTAGTTGCTGACACCAGTCCTCCATGTCTTTCTTAGAGCCGTTACCTTCCTCCGGGTGAGATGGAGGCAAGGGTTCCACAGATTGTATAGAATTTTGATTAGTGGTATATAATTTGGCTAGCGTGGCATACCGGGGCAGGTACACTTCCCTCTCCCCGATATTTATTATGCGAACGGGCACCCTCCCATGGCGTACATTGACCACCCCCCGTGCTGTCAAAATGGTGGGCCTACTGTCTGAGTAAACTGGTTCTACCATTGCCTGGTAATCTCTACCTCTCAGACCAATAGCTGCCCGGCACCAAATCATCATTTCACTTTTTGGGGGCATGGCAATAGGAAAAGGGTCACACATTCTTACGCTACCAATCTCACCGCCGGAGAGTTCCACTTGTTGCCGTTGCATCAGTGCCCGGATCTCTTTCTGGAGCACCCGCTGCTCGCCGGAGCTGGCATTCTTGGCAACCTGCTGTAAAAGGAAAATCACCTCTGCAAGACAATTTTCAATTACATTAGTTCCTAGAGTTATTTTTGGGTGACTCTCATGTTTGTCAATATCTACAATGATCAGTCCCTGTGCGGCCAGTTCGACTCTACCAATTTTGATGGTCACCTCTTTAAATCCGATCTGTGGCACGGGCTGACCATTGCTGGCGATGATACTCAAGTCGTCGTCAGGGTAGCGGGTAATATCCGAGTCATTCCAGTACTGCTTGAAGAGCACGTACGGGATGGTGGTGACCTGTGACCCGGTGTCCAGTAGGGCACTCATGGGAATGCCATCCAGTACCACAGGCAAGACTGGACGTCCTCCCACATATCTGTCGCGCCAGTTCGATGGGCCTGGTGATCTTTTTCCTGGGGGTTGGCCCTCTACCCCAGGTTGTGCCCGTTTAAAGAACAGTACCTTTCCATATGTCCGGGTTGATTGCAGCGGCGGCAGATGGGTCGTCCGTCCTCGCTGTATCGGTCACTGGGTCTTCCTCTGGCCGGTGGGGTCCTCCTTGGTCGACGCCACGGGATGTCCTCCGGTCCGGATGCCAGCTGGATCTTCCCTGGAGTGGAAACCTGTAAAGACTGCACAGTTCGGGTTAGCGCAGCAACGCTTTTAGCTAGCTCTTGGACCTGATGGTGTAGGTCTGGAGCCGGGTCATTGTCCAAAGCCTGCGCATCAGCTCCCACAGGCCCTGCTGACAAGGGCGCCGCCTCCTGGTAGTAAGTGGTAGTGGGGCGTCTGTGGGTCACAACGCCACCTGGTGCCGGTTCTCGGAGCACCCGGATGGCTCTGTCCTTGAACTGTGCAAATTCTAGATGAGGGTCCTGTAAGGCCATTGCCCGCAACTGGGTGCGGTGGGCATTGCAATATAAACCCTCTATAAATTGTTCGGTCAACAGCCTGTCCTCGTTTCCCACTCCATTAGGGTCGGTCTGCTTAATGGCCCTCAGGGCCTCTTGTAGGTTGAGTGCATAGTCCCTTATACTCTCATGCGCTCGCTGCTTGCACCCGTAGAATCTAAGTTTAATCTCGGCTGAGGTGCGGGTATCAAAGGTGTCCTTCAGCCGGGTTAGTATCCCTGCGACAGTCTTCCTCCCAGGTGGCCAGGATTTTACTTCCCTTTTGGCTGCCCCAGTTAGTTGGGCCACCAGGATGCTCACTTTTTGCTCTTCTGTGAGGGGGTACACCTGGAAGAGGCTATCCAGCTTTTCTCTAAAGTCATGCAGGGTATGTGACTCCCCTGAGTACTGGGGTAGCCAAGCTGCTCCCGGGATATAGGGCATGGTGAAGGGCATAACTGCAACAGCGGTAGCGCTGGCGGGGGTTGAGGCAGTGGAGCTCTCCTCCGTATCCGACATCTTCCTCCCCCCTAGTGGACCGTGGCCTACCTTGCGATGATCCTGTTCCGTAGGCCGCGGCTCCGCAGTGGATCGTCAGGGTTGAGGACCTTCCGTCGCGCTCCTGTGACGTCGGCGTCTGCTGGGCTCCTTCCAGGACCTTACGCAACGTCCGGACGTGAGGCGGGGCTTCAGTTCTCGCGCGCTTTCGGAGTCCACGCCCCTCTTCTTCCCGCGCGGCGTCCTCAAGATGGCGTCCAATGGCGGGAAAACTCCACGGATGGCGGGAAGAAGGCTGAAGATGGCGCCGGATGGCGGGAAACTTCACCGATGGCGGGAAGAAGGCTGAAGATGGCGCCGGATGGCGGGAATCTTCACCGATGGCGGGAATCTTCACCACTGGTAAGTTTGAACAGTCTTTGCTTTTCAGGCACGCAGTACCCGGTGGTTGCGGGCACGTGATCCTGCCGACTACGCCAAAGTTGACGCGCCCCTGGGCCTGTGTCGCGCTGCGTTGCGCACGCGGGAGCTTACCCGGAGCCGGATCTGTTTAGGGTTGTAGTCTCGTGGCGGTGACCCGGTCCGTGCCCAGGGAGTCAAACTGGACGGCAGTCTGTTAGCGGTAGAAAATGGTTGATGACTACGCCACCCGTTGAATGCAGCCAGGGGGCTGCTGCTGCAGGGCAGACCGCTGAGGCCGGTGGAAGGATGGTGCAGCGTGATAGTATAACCCCCAACGGGAGGGGTATGGCCTCAGGGCAGCCGACGTGGATGATGGGGGTAGCAGGAACCACTCAGAGACGGTATGGTAGCGTTCAGGGTCTTTACTGGTAACAACGATAGACCCTCCCGGAGTACTTGCTAGCGAACGGGGCCTGGTCAGTCCTTGAGCAGATGGGATCTCCCCTGGCCAGGCGTAGTTGTAGGCCTCCCAAGCTGACTGTACTCTTCTGGCTACCTTGCTAGAAGCTGATGTAAGTAGCCCACGTCCCTGAGTGTACCGTGTGGTGCTCACCCGTATGGCCGGTGACTCGGGGCCTTCTAATGGCTTCCGCTCCACGATGGCGGTGCTGGTCCCACGCGTGTGACCGGGCCTTCGGGCTTCTGGGCCAGGGGACCTGAAATCCCCTGCCTGACGGATTCTGCTGCTGGGTAGAAGTTAGTCCCCACAGCCTCGGACTCCGGGTCCGGTAAAGAATCTTCTTAGTCAGGGCGAGCTCTTTAGCTGCCAGCCCCTGACTCCTTGTGACTCTGCTGCTTCCTATGCTGCTCTTGTCTCTACTCTTCCTGGACTCACTAACCCTGCCTCAGCCCCGGGTTTATACAGGGGAAGTTCTTCCCCTCCCAAGGCTGGGCAGGAGGTGTGGCATGCACAGGATCCCTGACCAAAGGACCTCCCACCTGCTCTCAGACGTAATATCTCTATCACTGTGACAACCAGACCCCTGGGGTGTCACATATATATATATACAGGACAGGAGAAGTGATACTGTGCAGTGTATATATATATATACAGGACAGGAGAAGTGATACTGTGCAGTGTATATATATATACAGGACAGGAGAAGTTATACTGTGCAGTGTATATATACAGGAGAAGTGGTACTGTGCAGTGTATATATACAGGACAGGAGAAGTGGTACTGTGCAGTGTATATATACACAGGACAGGAGGAGTGGTACTGTGCAGTGTATTTATACACAGGACAGGAGGAGTAGTACTGTGCAGTGTATATATATATATATATATACAGGACAGGAGAAGTGATACTGTGCAGTGTATATATACAGGACAGGATGAGTGGTACTGTGCAGTGTATATATACAGGACAGTAGAAGTGGTACTGTGCAGTGTATTGTGATGTAGCAGACATCCCTTTAATGGTTCAGTGTAGTTTGAATGACCATGTACCTTCCCCTTTAACTGACTGGTCACATGACCGTGACATCACACAGGTCCTTTTGCACACAGTTAAGGTCCTATCTGCGAGTCTGTTCCCTGTGTGTGCTGCAGTATATATAAACCCTGTGTGTTCCGGTGTGTAGGTGTGGCACCCCAGGGGTCTGGTTTCCACAGTGATAGCAATATTACGTCTGAGAGCAGGTGGGAGGTCTCCTGGTCAGGAATCCTAAGCATGCCACACCTCCTGCCCAGTCCTGGGAGGGGAAGAACTTCCCCTATATAAACTGGGGCTGAGGCAGGGTTAGAGAGGAGAGAAAGAGAAGAAGAAGAGTCCCAGACAGAGACATAGTCTGGTCTGGAGAGGAGCAGCTATAGGAAAAGAAAGATCAGGAGCTCAGTGGGAGCAGTGCTAAAAGGAATCAGGGGCTGGAAGCTGTAGAGCTCGCCCTGATTGAAGAGTTCTCACCGGACCCGGAGTCCGAGGCTGTGGGGACTAATCCTTACCCAGCAGCAGAAACCGACCGGCAGGGGATTTCAGGTCCTCTGGCCAAGAAACCCGAAGGCACGGTCACACGCAAGGGACCAGCACCGCCATCGTGGAGCTGAAGCTACCAGAAGGCCCCGAGTCACCGGCCATACGGGTGAGCACCACACGGTACACTCAGGGACGTGGGCTACTTTTACCCGCCTCTAGCAAGGTAGCCAGAAGAGTACAATTAGTTGGGGAGGCCTACAACTCCGCCTGGCCAGGGGAGATCCCATCTGCTCACGGACTGACCAGGCCCCGATCGCTAGCCAGTACTCCGGGAGGGTCTACCTTTATCACCAGTAAAGACCCTGAACTACACCGCACCGTCTCTGAGTGGTTCCTGCTACCTGCATGCTATTCTGCTATCCCCCTTCAAACACGTCGGCTGCCCTGAGGCCATACCCCTCCCGTTGGGGGTTATACCATCTACGCTGCACAATCGTACCACCGGCCTCGGCGGTCTGCCCTGCAGCGGCGGCCTCATAGCCGCATTCAACGGGTGGCGTAGTCGAACACTGTACCATCTTCTGCTAAACTCTGCCACTCAGCTTGACTCCCTGGGCACGGACCGGGTCACCGCCACGAGACTACTACCCCTATCAGATCCGGCTCCGGGTAGGCTCCCGCGTGCGCAACGCTGCGCGACTCAGGCCCAGGGGCGCGTCATAGGAGTTCCTGGGTGTTGGGAGCTCCTGTGTGGGCACCGTGTGAGAGACACGAGGCTGTTCCCTGTCTGTATGGGGGGAACACCGCTCGTGTGAGGCCTGGTGGACTCCGGTGGAGGTGAAGCCTGGATCCCTGTGTTTGTGTGTGGGATGCCAGTAAGCCTCGGAGTGCCACACAAGCGTCCTCAAAGGTGAAGCCTGGATATGTGTAGTATGCCAGTAAGCCTTAAAGGGAGTGTCGGCTGGAACGAGGCTGTTCCCTGTGTGTGTAGGGGGAACACCGCTCGTGTGAGGCCTGGTGGACTCCGGTGGAGGTGAAGCCTGGATCCCTGTGAGCGTGTGGGGGATGCCAGTAAGCCTCGGAGTGCCACACAAGCGTCCTGGAGGGCAGAGCCTGGATCTGAGTATGTGAGAGATGCCAGTGGCCTTGGTCGGGTGGAGGGCTGGAGACCACGTGTGGTCAAGCCTTAGAGCTACAGTGGTGGCGGACTGAAGCAGCTAAAACCGACTAAAGGTAATACTCTTTGTGTTATGGACATTCACATGGACATTGCTTTATTATTACCTTGCGGAAGGCTGTTATTAGAACCAAGTGGGCCTGTCTGCCACTTGGGCTTGTTTGACTTTATGTGTGTTAACTACAGTTTATGGAGTTTAATAAACTGCTGAGCATTGTTGAACTTATCATATGTGAGTTGATTGACGCAGCAAGCGAGTATCCCCCAGGATAATGACAAGCGCTGCCTGACAGTATATATACAGGAGGAGTGGTACTGTGCAGTGTATATATACACAGGACAGGAGGAGTGGTACTGTGCAGTGTATATATACACAGGACAGGAGGAGTGGTACTGTGCAGTGTATATATACACAGGACAGGAGGAGTGGTACTGTGCAGTGTATATATACACAGGACAGGAGGAGTGGTACTGTGCAGTGTATATATACACAGGACAGGAGGAGTGGTACTGTGCAGTGTATATATACACAGGACAGGAGGAGTGGTGCTGAGAGTAGCACTTGCCTCCTGAGCTCAAGCACTTCCAGGAGGAGGGTCGTCGTCTGCCTCTCTTCTCCCCAGGGAGAGGCAGGCCTACTGGGAGGCCGGCATGGCTTCCCAGCCTCCTATCCCCCGGTCTATGCCGGCGGAGGAGAAGGAGCCTCAACAACCGGCCCAGGAGGGAGTGAGGAAATCGGGAAGGGTGAGGAAGAATACATCCACCTGCTCCAACCCCGAGACTGTTCACCGCCAGCCCAGAGAGGGAGACCGGGGCACCCCAGGCCCCAGGAACAAGAGCCCAGCAAGATCCTGGGGGGAGATGAGCTCCAGCGAGTCCACAAGTTCCTTCTCCTCCCGAGTGGTCGCCACGTTGCGAGAGTACGAGGACGCCGGCAAAGCACTAACCCAGCTGAAAGAGGAGCTGAGGGAGGCCCGGGTCCTGAACACCCGGGCGTCCAACAAGGAGAGACCCGTGACCTCCCAGAGGTTTAAAGCCCTCAGAGACGAGGTGGTCAGGTTAGTGCTCCTCCGGGAGGGGATTGAGAAAAGCGCAGGTCCCTTCCTGGAGAGGTTTAAGAACCAGCGGCGGTTCTCAGAAATGAAGGGGTTAAACACCTCAGGAGAACTGCCAGCCGGCGTCCTTAGTGAAGAGGAGGAGGAGGATGAAGAGGTGACTGGAGTCTCAGGTGCTGGAGCCAGTGAGGGGCAGAGCTGGAGCTCAAGTGGTCTCCCTGCAGGGCAGAGGACTCCCACAGCAGAGGCTGGAGTGTCGGGGGAGGAGGAGGAAGGAGGACTGCTGAGGGAGATCCGACTGCTGGAGTCTCCAGTGGACCTGACGCGGTTTTCCTTCGGTGAGGACAAACCAGTGGAGGAGACAGGGAAGAGGAGGAAGAAGACCGGAGGAGCTGCACAGGAGGTGGTGAGTTACAAGTATGTACCAATGACTGATGTTGCGCCTGCCACCTTCTGTTTAAACCCCACCAAACCTAAAGGCACGGTCTCTGCAGTGGGCTCGAGGCAGAGGCAAGGTGGGGAGAGGAGGAGGACATCCGGCGATGCTGCCATCTGTGCGGGGAACAGTGCAGGGGGCGAGGCTGTGGAGGTACTCACAGCGCCGGACATAGGAAGTTCTGTGGAGTTTCCCACCCTGCCCTCTGCGGCTAAGCCGGTTATCACCGGGGCTGGGGGGGCAGGAAAGGATGTGAAAAACACATCTGCAAAGAACACTGGGCACACTGCTGCGACAGGGGGGCAGTGTGCCCCAGCGCCCAAAAATGACACTAAGACCCCAAAGTCTGTGGGTGCAGGGCGGGCAGAGGTGCCGAGAAAACAGTCTGGCCAGAACAAGGACCAAAATGCTGCAGTAGGGGGGCGGGGCGCTCCAGCAGACGACCTGCAGAAAGCCAGCAGCAACCAAAGGGAAACGGGTGTGGTACTGCAGGGAAAGGAGTCTCTGGAGGTGCTCCTCTCCCCCGGCCCAGCAGGTGTGAGTGCAGAGACACCAGACACAAGGGAGGAAGGAATGGAGGTGACTGTGGAAGGTGCAGAGAACAGCAGAGGTAATGGGGTGACAAGTAAAGGGAATGGAAATAGTGGTGCAGTGAATGATGGGAGTAATGGTGGAGCAGATGATGAGAGTAGTAGGAATGGTGGAATTAGTGGTACAGTGAATGATGATGCAGCAAATGGTGGGGATAGTGGTGCAGTGAATGATGATGTAGCAAATGGTGGGGGTAGTGGTGGAATGAATGCTGGGAGTTGTGGGAATGATGGGAGTTGTGGTGTAGCAAATGTTGGGGGTAGTGGTGTAATGAATGATGGGAGTAATGGTCCTGCGAATGGTGTGAGTAGTAGTGGAGTGAACGATGGGAGTAATGGTCCTGCGAATGGTGTGACTTGTACTGGAGTGAATGGTGGGAGAAGCACTGGTGTTGGTGGGGGAGAAGTAGGCGCTGGTCCCGCTGCCCCCCCAGCATTGGCGGGGGCTTCAGCCCAAAGCTATTCAGGAGCTGTCAGTGCTGGGGGTAGTAGTGCGCCCTCGTCTGGTGGCCCTGGGGATGGTGACTTGCAACAGCAGCTCCTGGACGCCCTGAGGAGAGGGGAGAGCTCCATCACTGTAGAGGGGAGGGAGGTTGATCTGTCTTTCTGGATAGAGAGACATGGTCTTTCAGCCTTCCGAGATAGAGGGGCAGAGACTGTCTGGTCTCTGCCGACAACGGGGCAGAGGAGTAACCGTAGGAACATGGTCCGTCTCCAGTGGGTAAGCAAGGATGCCTGTCCTGATAGGTCGAAGGTGGTTGAGCTCCTGCTGGGGATGGGCTTTGCGGCATATGACATCTTTGCCTTGATCCATCCCTACGGGACCTCCTACTTCGATGTCAGCTTCGTGAGACCGGAGGGCCTTGAGCTTTTCTGGTCTCGCCATGAGCTGGCTCGGAGTCGCCCCGAATGGCATGGTCTCTTTCCCCTGGCAATAACCCGCCAAGATTCCGTCAGGAAAGTGACCGTTTTGACTAGTAACGAGTCGCTTTCCTGTATGGACATTACCACCTGGGTGAGTAGATACGGAGAGGTCACCAATATTCCCGAAAAGAATCTGGATGACCATGGTATCTGGTCAGGGGCCTGGACCTTCATGGTGAGATTGAAGGTTTCGGGAAACACTGTTACCCATATCCCCTCCTCAACCTTTTTGGGGAGGGATAGGATCTTGATTTTCTACCGGGGGCAGCCTAAGGTCTGTCACAGGTGCGGTAGCCCCACACACTTCAGTGCGCAGTGTACCACCCAGAAATGCGCACTGTGTGGGGACCTTGGTCATCTTGCTGCTGCCTGTCGCAGGATTAGGTGTAACTTGTGTGGTGACCTCGGTCACCCGTTCAGTCGCTGTCCGCGTTCCTTCGCCAATGCGGTCCTGAAAGCGGCGAGTGCGGGACAGGCGCAAGCCGGGACTAATCTTGCCGGAGAAGGGACCAGTAGGGGCGGGGGAGGCAGGGATCCGGTGAGGAGCAAGCTGCCGCCATCCACCATCAGGCGGCAGGAGAAGCGCCGTGGGGACAGGGGGCAGGGAGTAATGTCCCTAAACTCTGACCCAGGTACTTCACTTGCAGCTGAGGATCCTAAAGACAGTGAATTGAGCGAGGAAGTCAAGAGACTAGAAAGGGAAGAGCGAGAGGACGCCACGTCTTCCCAGGAACCCTCTTCTGGTGACAGTCTAGATGAGGGAGAGGGGGAGTGGTCACAGAAAAAGAAAAAGGGTAACAGAAAAACGGCCAGAGGAAGGAGGGGGACCAGGTCTCGAGCTGCCTCTTTGGAGTGCGACCCCTCTGACTCTCTGGCCGTGATCCAAGCGCCATTGGAGGGTTCAACCGCCCCCCCCTCTGGTGGATCTCTCCAACCGGTTCGGGGCTCTCCAGGACCTCCCTCTGGAGGGGGGGTGGGGACCCGGGGCCGGAGGTTGCGGACAAGGTGGTTGGGGCTCAGGAGATGGCTGGGTCTTCCTCTAGGGGGGCAAATACAAAGCCCTCTGGGGGGACGACTAGCCCAGGACCACCAGACGAGGGCAAGAATGTATGTAAGGAGAGAATGGATGAATCTGTTTGTCTTAAGCGCACTAAAAACCCGTCATTATCGGAGGAAGAGGTTGGGACTGTCAGTGGTGGGAAGAAAAAGGCTATCTAATTCAATCAATCATGATGGCGGCACCCACCCCGTTGATGCTGGCAACTATTAATGTTTGCAGCATAAAGTCAGATGCGGCAAGGTACACGGCCTTTCATTTTCTCGGCCAACTTGACGCCGACATTTTGTTTTTGCAGGAGACCAGGTTGACCGATATATCAACCTTGCATAAAGCAAGGCGGGAGTGGAGGCATGGGCCCTCCTACTGGTCTCTTGCGGCCGAGCCGTATAGCGGGGTGGCGGTCCTTTTTAAGACCGCAGCGGTTGAATGCAGACGAGTGATCGAATTAGAAATGGGGAGATGCTTGATCCTAGATGTCTCCATGGGGGGACAAGAGCTTTGGCTCATTAACATCTATGGTTCCCAGTCCAAGTGGGACCGCAAATGTCTCTTCCTGAAGATCAAACCTTTTTTATTTTCGAGTCGGCAGGTGGTCTTCGGAGGGGATTTCAACAATGTCACGAGATCCTGTGATAGAGGAGGTTCCGGAGACCGGCTGGCTTATGACTGCGTCGCGTTAAACAGGATAGTGAGTGAGGCTCGCCTGGTGGATGTCCACATCCGGCACAACCCGGGCGACACGGGATTCACCTTTTTTAGAGGTAGTCAGTGCAGGTCTAGGCTAGATAGGTTTTATTTGAAGGAGGAGGCCGTCTCTTCACCGTTGTCGGTTGTGGAGGTGGAGTCCTCCGATCACTGTTTGATTATGTTTTCTCTGAACGTTACAGAGACTCCTCGGATGGGAAGAGGCTATTGGAAGCTGAATTCGTCACTCCTTGAGGAAGAAGCTGTAAGACGGTCTTTTGAGGAATTCTTTCAGAGCCAGGTACCATTGCTGGGCCTAAGTAACACTAAGTCAGAGTGGTGGGAGATGTTCAAACATCGGGTGGTGAGATTCTTCCGGCAGCTCTCGAACCTCAGAAGCCTGAACAGGGATCGCCTGTATCAGAGCCTGAGGAGGAAACTCGAGCATCTTGTCTCGACTGGAGGTAGCCGCGAGGAGATCTCCAGAGTGAAGTCCTTGCTGAAGAGGTGTCAGTACGATAGGCACGCATCTTTGGTTTTCGAGAGGGACTATGGGAAGTACTTCTCGCCCGACCCTTACAGAAACTGTAAGATGTCAGTGAATAGTAAGATAGTGACGGGGCTGGTGGACAGTACGGGGTCCCTGAGAAGGTCCAGATCAGTGATCTTGGAGGTCGTCAGTTCCTACTACTCGCACCTCTTGGGAAGGAGGGAGCTTGATCGTGACGGGATGTCGGCTTTCCTGGCTGAATCTGTTCCTGAGCCAGGGGCTGACCTCTCGCTGGGCGATTTGGCAGAAGCGATCAAAGAAGAGGAAGTGAGACTGGCGATCGATGGGCTTAGGCCCAAAAAGTCGCCAGGTCCGGATGGCTTAACATCCGAGTTCTTTAGGACCTTTAGGGACTCTTTGGTCCCCCTCTTGACTCAGGTGTTTAACGAGTGTCTCTCCTCGGGCACTCTGCCGAGATCATTAAGGAGGTCAGCTTTGATCATTTTGTCAAAGGGTAAGGATCTGTCACGCATTGAGAACTGGCGTCCCATAGCACTTCTCAATGTGGACAGGAAGATTTTGGCTAAGATACTTTTCAACAGGCTGGTGAAGTTTGCACCCTGGCTCCTTTCGGAGGTTCAGCACTGTTGCGTTCCTGGCCGTAGCACTTTTAGTGCTGTTCTAGGTGTCCGAGAGGCCGTGGAGCAAGGCAGGGCAGGCCTCTGGAAGGGGTTCTTGCTGATCCTGGATCAGGCAAAAGCCTTTGATCGGGTTAACCACGAGTACCTCTGGTCCACTCTTTTGAGGTATGGTCTGCCTGGAGGGTTTGTGGACTGGCTTAAGACCTTGTATGCAGGGGCTGAGACTTTCCCTCTGGTGAATGGGTGGATTGGACGACCTTTTGGGGTAGGATCCGGTGTCCGTCAGGGCTGTCCTCTTAGCCCTTTGCTTTACGCGTTTGCGATCGATCCCTTCCTCAGAAGGATCGATTGTGGACCGTTGGCGGGGGTGCGGATGGGCGGGGCGGCGCCGGAGGCTATCCTGAGGGTGGTGGCCTACGCGGACGATGTCACCGTCTTTGTTTCTTCGCAAGAGGAGGCAGCAGCGGTGATGTCAGAAGTGGAGCGCTACTCGGAGGCATCCGGGTCCAAGGTCAACCAGGATAAGTGTGAGAGTCTCTGGCTGGGAGGCGGAGATCCCGGGTTTGATCTTCCGGACACCCTCCCCGAACCCCAAGAACATGCCAAAGTCCTGGGCATCGAATTCGGCCAGGGTGATTACCCCACGAAAAACTGGGAAGGCAGAATCAAACGTGTCGCCCAAAGAGTGGACCAATGGAGGGGTTGGTCTTTGACCCTGAGGGAAAGGGTTGGCCTGTGCAAAGCTTTCCTGCTCCCCTTGCTAATCTACCTGGGCAGCGTCTGTGTCTTGCCAGAGCCTCTCTGGACACGGGTCTACAGTCTGTTCTTCCAGATGTTATGGGGGAACAGACTGAACCTAGTCAAGCGGGAGGTCACTTACCGCACGAGGAGACTAGGGGGTTTGAATATGGTGAACCCCGTGGTGTTCCTAGTGAACACCTTCTTGAAAGTGAACGTGACAAACCTCTGGAAAGAGAGGGCTCCTCCGTGGGTATTCTCCTGCAAGGGATGGTTTCAGCCTTTCTTCCAGGAATGGGAGACAGGGGGAAGATTGAAGGATCTTCGCACACCACACGGGCATCTCCCGGCTTATGTTACCCCGGTTCTGAAAATGATCCGCCGGTGGGGTCTGGGAATGTGGGAGGTGAGGTCCCTCCCGAGGAAACTCCTCGATATGAGGGTCTTGCTTTCTCATTTTCAGAGTCCATTGGCCCTCAAAGACTGCCCAAGTCGGGATATGGAGGTTGGGTTGAGTTTGTTAAATTCTAGCAGGATCCCCGAGAAGTACTGGGACTTGACTTGGCGCTGCTTCCATGGTAAGCTGTATGTGAGGGACAATTTGAAGTTCAGGAGCTCCGAAGACAGGAATTGCCCCCTTGAGGCTTGTGCTAACGTGCTGGAAAGCATGGAGCACTTCCTGCTTCATTGTCCCTTTAATACAGAGGTGTACAACAGGGTGGGGGCTTCCATTGGTTGGCCGCGGCTCGCTACTCTGTCCTACACCGGGTGGGCCTATGGAGCGTTCGGAGACCTTGGGAGAAGGGACCGAGACACTTTATGTTATGTTCTGCTACCAGAGCTAAGGAAAGAGAGGAGATCTGTCCCTACGATAGAACTCAGCTGAATCCCTACGATGTAACAGGGAACCTGATCCTGCGATCAGACCTGCTAAAGTCCTAAGCTAGTCTGTACGGAGACCTATAGATGTGGGGAAGGAATCCCTACAAGTACTAAGGACTGGGAGGAATATGGGACACCTCCTAACAGAAATAGTAGCAGACAGACGAACAAACAAAATATATAGAACATAGAGGTCCGTAGACCAAGCAAACTAACAGAGAAAGATACAGAGCACAGGCTAGCTAGAAAGTAGTTATACAATGAAGTGCAGCAAAGCCAGAAGGGCGGAGCAGGCTTAAATAGGCCAACAAGGTCATGTGACCAGCAAAGGAAAAAAAACCTAAGAGCAAGGTTCTAACAGTACCCCCCCTTCTAAGAGGATCCTCCGGATCCCCTAGGACCAGGCTTATCAGGAAATCTCCTGTGAAACGCTCTGATAAGTCTGGACGCGGAAACATCATCCGACCTCACCCAAGAGTTATCCTCGGGTCCGAAACCTTTCCAGGCCACAAGATACTGCAAACTACCTCTATACAGTCTAGAGTTAAGGATGCGAGAAATTTCATATTCCCCGTCCTCCACCACCGGAGGAACAGAGGCAGAGGCGTCACAATCCGATACAACAGCTTTTTTCAACAGAGAGACATGAAATACCGGATTAATTCTCCAGGAGGTAGGAACCTCCAACCTAACAGCAGATTGGTTGACAACCTGAAGCACCTTAAAGGGCCCTACAAACTTGGGACCCAATTTCTTAGAAGGAATCCTCAACCGCAGATTCCTAGAGGACAACCAAACCATGTCACCAACAGCGAACAAAACCTCCTGTCGTTTCCTATCAAAGTAGTCCTTAGATTTTCTGTTGGCCTCCTGAAGATTACCACGCACATCCGTCCAAACTCTCTCCAAATCACCGGAAAAATTCTCCTCCTCAGGCACGGCAGATCCCAACTTGGAGAACGACCCAAACGACGGATGTCTCCCAGAACAACAAAAAAAAGGCGAACAACCAGCAGAAGAAGATGTATGATTGTTCAGAGCAAATTCAGCAAGTGGCAGAAACTCAGACCACCCCTCTTGATTGTCTGCCACAAAACAACGCAAGAACTGCTCAACATCCTGGTTTTTCCTTTCTGTCTGGCCATTAGATTCAGGATGATATCCGGACGAGAACGATAAATGAACTCCCAACCTGTCACAAAAGGCACGCCAAAAACGAGCCACGAACTGAGGACCCCTATCAGAAACAATGTCAGTAGGAACGCCATGAAGTCTGACAATTTCCTTGACAAAGGCCTTAGCGAGAGTTTTAGCGCAGGGCAGTTTGACAAAGGGAACCAAGTGACACATCTTGCTAAAACGGTCCACGACCACCCAGATGACAGTAAAACCCTCAGAGGGGGGAAGGTCAGTTATAAAGTCCATAGCCAAATGTGTCCAAGGAGCACTGGGAACCTCCAAAGGACAAAGCAACCCCGCAGCAGGAGTATGTGAGGACTTAGATCTAGCACATATATTACATTGACGCACCCACTTAATGACTTCCTTCTGCCATCCAGGCCACCAAAAACTGCGACCCACCAGTCTCTTGGTCTCAGAGATTCCGGGATGACCTGCTAACCGAGATTCGTGACACTCAACAAATAAATCTCTCCTAAAGGTCCCAGGCACAAACAACCTCCCATGGGGAGTGTTAGATGGGGCATTCTCTTGTGCTTTAAGAATCTCATCTTCCAAAACGGAGTCCAAAGCAGCTATCACAACACCTTCTTGTAAAATGTTCTCCTCTTTCTCAGCACCGACTATGGGAGAAAAACTGCGAGACAAGGCATCCGCCTTAACATTCTTAGTACCAGGGATGTAAGTAACGGAGAAATTAAACCGCGAGAAAAACAGTGCCCACCTAGCCTGACGGGCATTCAGGCGCTTGGCAGCATCAAGATATATCAGATTTTTATGATCCGTAAGAACCTGAACGGGAAATTCCGCACCTTCCAAGAAGTGACGCCAGTGTTCAAATGCGAGTTTAATAGCCAATAATTCCCGATTACCAATATCGTAATTCAGTTCAGTCTCCGAAATTTTTTTTGAAAAAAAGGCACAGGGATGTAATCCATCCCCGTTATCCTGAGACAATACTGCGCCAACCCCCACAGAGGAAGCATCAACCTCAACCAAAAACGGCTTAGTCACATCAGGCTGCATAAGGATGGGAGCAGAGGTGAACCTCTCCTTGAGATACACAAAAGCTTCAATGGCCTCAGAAGACCACTGAACCGCATCAGCACCTTTCCTGGTGAGATCGGTCAGAGGTTTGACAATACTAGAAAAATTTTTTATGAATTTTCTGTAATAATTGGCGAAACCTAAAAACCTCTGTATCGATTTCAAACCAATAGGCCTAGGCCATTCCTGTACAGCTTGAACTTTAACCGGGTCCATCTCAAAACCTTCACTGGAGATAATGTAGCCCAAAAAACTAATTCTCTGTACAGCGAACTCACATTTCTCCAGCTTAGCAAAAAGCGAATTGTCCATTAATAACTGTAATACCTCACGTACGCTCCGCCAATGAGACTCCAGATCCGGCGAATAAATCAAAATGTCATCCAAATACACAACCACATTTTTGCCGATCAAAGGTCTCAGGATGTCATTAATAAGATTCTGAAAAAATGCAGGAGCATTAGTAAGACCAAAAGGCATAACCAGATTCTCAAAATGACCCACAGGAGTGTTAAAAGCAGTCTTCCATTCATCACCCTTCTTCATGCGCAACAGATTGTATGCCCCCTTAAGGTCAATTTTAGAGAACCACTTGGCCCCCATTAACTGGTTAAACAGATCAGGAATCAATGGCAGTGGGTAAGGATTGCGTACAGTAATTTTGTTAATCTCACGAAAATCCAGACAAGGACGTAAACCGCCGTCCTTTTTTTTTACAAAAAAAAATCCAACCGCCACAGGAGACTTAGAGGGCCTAATGTGACCGGCGGCCAAACTTGTCTGTATGTATTCCTCCAAAGCCTTCCTCTCAGGAATAGTAAGGTTAAATAAACGACTTTTAGGAAGAGTCGCTCCAGGGACAAATTCAATAGAACAATCATAGTCTCTATGAGGAGGCAAAACCTGCGATTCCTTCTCAGAAAAAACTCTCCAAAAATCCTGAATAGGAACAGGCAATTCTCCCCTATCCAAAGCTGCAATACGCCCGTTACAACACTTGTCATAACATTTATGGCTCCAGGATTTAATTTCATTGGTAGACCAATCCAGTACAGGATTGTGAAATTTTAACCAGGGCAATCCCAGTATTACTGGAGAAGGCAAGTTATTCAAAACTACCAAATCCAATTTCTCATGGTGAACACCATTAATAGTGAGAGGAAATTCACAGACCTTGAGAGTAATATTCTTCAAAGGGGAACCATCCACAGAAACCACAGCAATGGGGGATGATAAAGGTTCGGGTTTTAAATTGAGTCTTTCCAAGAATCCCCCATCAATTACATTCAGAGTAGACCCACAATCAACAAACACCTGAAATTCCATTAATTTTTCCTGAGCAATCGTGGAAGCAGCTAAAAATACACCCTTGGAATTTAAACAGGCAATACGGGCATGACTGACCATTTTTTTTTCTTTCTTCATACGAAGCTCACAGCCTTTAATCAAATGACCAGATTTTCCACAATAGAAACACAAGCCTTCAGAAAATCGACGGTCTTTTTCTTGAGAGCGAGGTGCCACCGATCCAATCTCCATCGGTTCACCACTGTTAGTACACACATTCTCATAACCAGAAACTGACATAGCAGAGGATTTGCTCTCATTAACCCTTGCACGCAGTCTCCTATCCACCCGTATAGCTAATTGCATAGCCTGTTGCAAATCTTCAGGTGTAGGATAAGCAATTAGCAGGTCTTTAACCCTTTCACTGAGCCCAGCAAGAAATAGACTTTTCAGAGCAGAATCGTTCCACCCTATTTGAGTAGACCAACGACGGAAATGAGTACAATATTTTTCCACATTACCTGATCCCTGTTTCAAACGTCTCAACTCAGTCTCAGCTGATGCGACACGGTCAGGATCATCATATAATAGTCCCAAAGCAGAAAAAAAACTATCCACTGATCTGAAGCATGTATCACTAGGTTGCAAAGAAAAGGCCCACTCCTGAGGCTCTTTGCGCAAAAGTGACATTAAGAACCCTATGCGCTGGGATTCATCCCCAGAGGACTTGGGTCTCAAACGAAAATACAATAAGCAAGCATTTTTAAATGAAAAAAATTCTCGATGTTCACCAAAAAATAAATCCGGCAAACATACCTTAGGCTCCAAGAAATGTGCTCCAGGACAGTTACTCACGTGCTGACGGAGCTCGGCCACCTCCAGAGAGAGTCCCTGCAGGCGATGAGCCAAATCCTGAACCGACACCATGATGGAACAGAAAAATCTTTCCTTAGAGAATTTGCAGGCTGGACTTACTGTTATGTTCTGCTACCAGAGCTAAGGAAAGAGAGGAGATCTGTCCCTATGATAGAACTCAGCTGAATCCCTACGATGTAACAGGGAACCTGATCCTGCGATCAGACCTGCTAAAGTCCTAAGCTAGTCTGTACGGAGACCTATAGATGTGGGGAAGGAATCCCTACAAGTACTAAGGACTGGGAGGAATATGGGACACCTCCTAACAGAAATAGTAGCAGACAGACGAACAAACAAAATATATAGAACATAGAGGTCCGTAGACCAAGCAAACTAACAGAGAAAGATACAGAGCACAGGCTAGCTAGAAAGTAGTTATACAATGAAGTCCAGCAAAGCCAGAAGGGCGGAGCAGGCTTAAATAGGCCAACAAGGTCATGTGACCAGCAAAGGAAAAAAAACCTAAGAGCAAGGTTCTAACACTTTATTCATAGTCAGCGCAGTGGTAAGGTATTTCACGTAGAACGCACGAGTTTTAGTCTCGACGCAGAGTAAAATCCTCCATGTAGATGAAGTCTGTAGGAACATCCTAGGTGACCTGGTGAAGGTACGTTCTCTGGAGTATGAAAGACTGGATGCCCGGAGGGCGGCCCGTCTCTGGAGGGGCTTTTCCTTCAGGGTACCTTAGTCCGGTAGTACTCCTATATCCTGGTGGTGGGCTGATGTCTTTCCACCCTAGATTTTTGTTTTGTATTTCTGTCTCCTGAATAGAAGGTTTGCCGGCATCGAACTTGAGCCTTGAATGGTGAGTGTGTAGGTTGTGTTCTGTATATATTGTAGATAATGTATAATAGGGGTTTTTAGTTAGGTTGGGTGGGGGATTTGGGGGATTTCTTCATCAGCGGTGATAAGAGGACTGATCTGGCCTGGTCCAGGCCCCGCCTGGGGAAAAACTCTGGGGCCTGATCCTAGCTCGGAGTAATCCTGAACTTTGTGGCCAGAGCTGGATCAGGGGTGGCGGGATAGTTAGTCTAGGTCTGTGTTTTATATATATATATTAAAAAATTACAAAAAAAAAAAAAAAAAAAAGGTTTAAAATTGTCCATGTCACTATTGTATATATTGTTATTTTTGGTTTTCTGTGGTGTGAATTAGGTGCGGTAAGGGGGTGACTGTAAGGTCAGGCAGTGGGACCAGTAGGTTAGTGTTAGTGTCCGGTTGTATATACGTTATATTAGGTTTAGTGTTTTATTGTATATAGGACGGTATTTTATGTGTATATAGGACAGTGTGAGAGTTGTGTGGGATTGTATATAGTAGTATGAATGAAGCTGGGCCGGGGGTTTTATAGGTTTTATAATAGTTATTTCTTGTATATGTATATATTCCTGGGGGGATTTATTTTCTGTGATTTGTCGTCTTGTTTTGTTCTTATGTTCGGTGTCCTGTAATGTATTATTGTTCTGTCATGTACTGTACTTATTCTATCAATAAAAAAAAGACCTGCAGTGTATATATACACAGGACAGGAGGAGTGGTACTGTGCAGTGTATATATACACAGGACAGGAGGAGTGGTACTGTGCAGTGTATATATACACAGGACAGGAGGAGCGGTACTGTGCAGTGTATATATACACAGGACAGGAGGAGCGGTACTGTGCAGTGTATATATACAGGACAGGAGGAGCGGTACTGTGCAGTGTATATATACAGGACAGGAGGAGCGGTACTGTGCAGTGTGTATATATACAAAGGACAGGAGGAGCGGTACTGTGCAGTGTGTATATATACACAGGACAGGAGGAGCGGTACTGTGCAGTGTGTATATATATACACAGGACAGGAGGAGCGGTACTGTGCAGTGTGTATATATACACAGGACAGGAGGAGCGGTACTGTGCAGTGTGTATATATACACAGGACAGGAGGAGCGGTACTGTGCAGTGTGTATATATACACAGGACAGGAGGAGCGGTACTGTGCAGTGTGTATATATACACAGGACAGGAGGAGCGGTACTGTGCAGTGTGTATATATACACAGGACAGGAGGAGCGGTACTGTGCAGTGTATATGTAACATCCATGGTGGCGTGCTTGCATGGCTTACCACCTCCCAATATGCAAGACCGCAATCTTACCTATCAGGCCAGGCTGCACACTTTGCTCCAGTACCTGCTGTTTGTATGTCTCTTGTCTCCTGGCTTAGGGCGGCGGCGCTGTTACTTCTTGATTCTTAAAGCTACAATGTGCGCAGTCCTAATGCGTCCCCAGCCTATTGCTGTGATTCACTGGATACTTAAACCCCCTCCACCCAGTAGGAGGTTCCTGAGCAACACTTTCCATCTGTGTGTTTCTTGCAACTGAGTTGCTAGGTCCTATTCTGTATCTAGTCTCTTTCTGCCACCATGGGGGCTGTATACCCAGGCCTGTTACCTGTACCTGTGACTTCTAGTCAGTTTCCACCACCCTGGGGGCTGAGTTCCCAGGCTCGTTCCTGTATCTTGTTCCTTGTTCAGATCTTGTCTGAACAGTGTCCTAGTCCGTTACCTGTTTGTCTCTATGTCTGTACCTTTCCCTTTTCCTGCAGTGTCTGAACCTGCACCTAACTCCAACTTGTTGTCTCTGTACTTCTGTTTGTGAGATTTGTGTCCACTCGCTACTTCATTGTAAGTACCTTGTGTGTATCTGCTCTGCTTGTTCTGTTTCCCTGCCTCCGTATCTAACTCCTGTGTTCCAGCTATCTTCTTGTGTTTTCCAGTCTGTTCCATGTGAACAGAGCCCTGTCCTGTTTACCGCATCTGCGGGTTTTGCTCTGCTCTGCTTGTCTACCGCATCTGCGGGTTTTGCTCTGCTCTGCTTGTCTACCGCATTTTCGGGTTTTGCTCTGCTCTGCTTGATTACCGCACCTGCGGGCTCTGCTCTGCTTGTCTACCGCACCTGCGGGCTTTGCTCTGCTCTGCTTGTCTACCGCACCTGCGGGCTTTGCTCTGCTCTGCTTGACTACCGCATCTGCGGGTTTTGCTCTGCTTGTCTGCCGCATCTGCGGGTTTTGCTCTGCTATGCTTGTTTACCGCATCTGCGGGTTTTGCTCTGCTATGCTTGTTTACCGCACCTGCGGGTTTTGCTTTGCTCTGCTTGTCTACCGCACCTACGGGTTTTGCTCTGCTTGTCTACTGCACCTGCAGGTTTTGCTCTGCTCTGCTTGTCTACTGCACCTGCGGGTTTTGCTCTGCTCTGCTTGTCTACCGCACCTGCGGGTTTTGCTCTGCTCTGCTTGTCTACCGCATCTGCGGGTTTTGCTCTGCTCTGCTTGTCTACCGCACCTGGGGCTCCTTTCCTGTGTCCCATTCTGTACTGGTCCCTATCCTGCCTGCGTTCCTACCTGCCAGTACCCGCCTGTCTGCATGCCAGTCGTGCCTGCTAGTGTCCACCTGTCTGCATACCAGCTGTGCCTGCCAATACCCACCTGTCTGCATACCAGCTATGCCTGCCAGTATCCACCTGTCTGTATGCCAGCCTAACCTGCCTGTTCCTGCATTCCCCGGTGTGGGTCAACAGCTGTGACCGGGGTCTGACCTGGAGTAGCACCTGGTCCCTCTGCTCGGTTCCTCCCTGGTTCACGGAGTCGACTGAGCCGCCGTGTGACCTTGGTCGGACCGAGTTGATACTTAGTTACGCCCCTCCAGGCACTCCTCAGTTCATGTTACAGTGGGGTCACTAATCATGCTCACGCCAGTCAGTCCGGGCGTGTGCGTAACAGTATATATACACAGGACAGGAGGAGTGGTACTGTGCAGTACATATGACGCGCCCCTGGGCCTGTGTCGCGCTGCGTTGCGCACGCGGGAGCTTACCCGGAGCCGGATCTCTTGAGGGTTGTAGTCTCGTGGCGGTGATCCGGTCCGTGCCCAGGGAGTCAGACTAAGTGGCGCTGTATCAGCGGTAGATGTTGGACGACTACGCCACCCGTTGAGTACAGCTAAGGAGCTGCTGCTGCAGGGCAGACCACTGAGGCCGGTGGTAGGATTGTGCAGCGTGATAGTATAACCCCCAACGGGAGGGGTATGGCCTCAGGGCAGCCGACGTGGACGATGGGGGTAGCAGGAACCACTCGGAGACGGTACGGTGTAGTTCAGGGTCTTTACTGGTGACAAAGATAGACCCTCCCGGAGTACTGGCTAGCGATTGGGGCCTGGTCAGTCCTTGAGCAGATGGGATCTCCCCTGGCCAGGCGGAGTTGTAGGCCTCCAAAACTGACTGTACTCTTCTGGCTACCTTGCTAGAGGCGGGTATAAGTAGCCCACGTCCCTGAGTGTACCGTGTGGTGCTCACCCGTATGGCCGGTGACTCGGGGCCTTCTAGTAGCTTCCGCTCCACGACGGCGGTGCTGGTCCCATGCGTGTGACCGTGCCTTCGGGTTTCTGGGCCAGAGGACCTGCAATCCCCTGCCGGTCGGTTTCTGCTGCTGGATAGGAGTTAGTCCCCACAGCCTCGGACTCCGGGTCCGGTGAGAAATCTTCTCAGTCAGGGCGAGCTCTGCAGCTGCCAGCCCCTGACTCCTTGTTGCACTGCTCCTACAGAGCTCCTGTTGTTCTTTTCCCATAGCTGCTTCTCTTCTCTGTCTCTACTTCTGGCATGGCCCAGGAGCTGGGCCCAGCCGGAGCCACAGCTCCCTGTCAGCCCTCCTGGCTGAACTCTCCCTTTGAACTCCCTAACCCTGCCTCAGCCCCAGGTTTATATAGGGGAAGTCCTTCCCCTCCCAGGACTGGGCAGGAGGTGTGGCATGCATAGGATTCCTGACCAAGAGACCTCCCACCTGCTCTCAGACATAACATTGCATTACTGTGGAAACCAGACCCCTGGGGTGCCACATTCCCCCCTAGTGAAATTTAGTACTCCGGGACTAAACATATTTTTTTAGAAAGACATAACAGGGTATAACAATAATAATACAATAAGAAAAACACATAAAGGTGGTCACGGCATGTCCGCAACCGGGTGCAGTCTTTGAAGGAAACAAAGGTGTCCATTTCACCAAAACAGGGAGACGTAACCAGGTAGGGGTCTGTCCTGCCCCGAGTCCTTAACAGTCTTTAGTCCGTCCTGGGTTACGCTCCAACTATGTACAAAGGATTCCCGGTAAATCCACCAAGGACTCCTATAAATTACTAGAAACACATAATTATTTACAGGATATGGCCGCTCTCAGTCCTCGGCCAGTGGGGATAAGGATTGGCTGCTCACAGTCCTCAGCCTGGTAAGGGATAGGGACACACGGGGAACAATTCACTAATCCCAACGGGGACCATATTTTAATTAGCAGCAGTCCTTGTACCCTAACGGGTAACTATGTACAGCTCTTTATTCACGCTACTTCCCTTCAGTAGCTATGTCCTCTTTGGGCTCCCTCCTGAGGGTAGTCCTCAGACCCGTCCGGGTCCTCTTAGCTTTCCTCGTATTGGTAGTACTGCAGCTCCTCCTCGGTTAGCCGGGTTAGTATCTCTGCGACAGTCCTCCCCCCAGGTGGCCAGGACTTTACCTCCCTTTGGGCTGCCCCGGTTAATTGGGCCACCAGGATGCTCACTTTTTGCTCTTCTGTGAGGGGATACACCTGGAAGAGGCTATCCAGCTTTTCTCTAAAGTCATGCAGGGTATGTGACTCCCCTGAGTACTGGGGTAGCCAGGCCGCTCCCGGGATATAGGGCATGGTGAAAGGCATGACTGCAGCAGCGGTGGCGCTGGCGGGGGTTGAGACAGTGAAGCTCTCCTCCGTATCCGACATCTTCCTCCCCCCTAGTGGACCGTGGCCTACCTTGCGATGATCCTCTTCCGTAGGCCGCGGCTCCGCAGTGGATCGTCAGGGTTGAGGACCTTCCGTCGCGTTCCTGTGACGTCGGCGTCTGCTGGACTCCTTCCAGGACCTTACGCAACGTCCGGACGTGAGGCGGGGCTTCGGTTCTCGCGCGCTTTCGGAGTCCACGCCCCTCTTCTTCCCGCGCGGCGTCTTCAAGATGGCGTCCAACGGCGGGAAAACTCCACGGATGGCGGGAAGAAGGCAGAAGATGGCGCCGGATGGCGGGAAAACTTCGCGGATGGCGGGAAGAAGGTAGAAGATGGCGCCGGATGGCGGGAAACCTCCACGGATGGCGGGAATCTTCACCACTGGTAAGTTTGAACAGTCTTTTTCAGGCACGCAGTACCCGGTGGTTGCGGGCACGAAATCCTGCCGACTACGCCAAAAGTTGACGCGCCCCTGGGCCTGTGTCGCGCTGCGTTGCGCACGCGGGAGCTTACCCGGAGCCGGATCTCTTGAGGGTTGTAGTCTCGTGGCGGTGATCCGGTCCGTGCCCAGGGAGTCAGACTAAGTGGCGCTGTATCAGCGGTAGATGTTGGACGACTACGCCACCCGTTGAGTACAGCTAAGGAGCTGCTGCTGCAGGGCAGACCGCTGAGGCCGGTGGTAGGATTGTGCAGCGTGATAGTATAACCCCCAACGGGAGGGGTATGGCCTCAGGGCAGCCGACGTGGACGATGGGGGTAGCAGGAACCACTCGGAGACGGTACGGTGTAGTTCAGGGTCTTTACTGGTGACAAAGATAGACCCTCCCGGAGTACTGGCTAGCGATTGGGGCCTGGTCAGTCCTTGAGCAGATGGGATCTCCCCTGGCCAGGCGGAGTTGTAGGCCTCCCAAACTGACTGTACTCTTCTGGCTACCTTGCTAGAGGCGGGTATAAGTAGCCCACGTCCCTGAGTGTACCGTGTGGTGCTCACCCGTATGGCCGGTGACTCGGGGCCTTCTAGTAGCTTCCGCTCCACGACGGCGGTGCTGGTCCCATGCGTGTGACCATGCCTTCGGGTTTCTGGGCCAGAGGACCTGCAATCCCCTGCCGGTCGGTTTCTGCTGCTGGATAGGAGTTAGTCCCCACAGCCTCGGACTCCGGGTCCGGTGAGAAATCTTCTCAGTCAGGGCGAACTCTGCAGCTGCCAGCCCCTGACTCCTTGTTGCACTGCTCCTACAGAGCTCCTGTTGTTCTTTTCCCATAGCTGCTTCTCTTCTCTGTCTCTACTTCTGGCATGGCCAAGGAGCTGGGCCCAGCCGGAGCCACAGCTCCCTGTCAGCCCTCCTGGCTGAACTCTCCCTTTGAACTCCCTAACCCTGCCTCAGCCCCAGGTTTATATAGGGGAAGTCCTTCCCCTCCCAGGACTGGGCAGGAGGTGTGGCATGCATAGGATTCCTGACCAAGAGACCTCCCACCTGCTCTCAGACATAACATTGCATTACTGTGGAAACCAGACCCCTGGGGTGCCACACATATATACACAGGACAGGAGGAGTGGTACTGCGCAGTGTATATATACACAGGCAGGAGGAGTGGTACTGCACAGTGTATATATACACAGGACAGGAGGAGTGGTACTGTGCAGTGTATATATACACAGGACAGGAGGAGTGGTACTGTGCAGTGTATATATACACAGGACAGGAGGAGTGGTACTGTGCAGTGTATATATACACAGGACAGGAGGAGTGGCGCTGAGAGTAGCACCTGCCTCCTGAGCTCAAGCACTTCCAGGAGGAGGGTCGTCGTCTGCCTCTCTTCTCCCCAGGGAGAGGCAGGCTTACTGGGAGGCCGGCATGGCTTCCCAGCCTCCTATCCCCCAGTCTATGCCGGCGGGGGAGAAGGAGCCTCAACAACCGGCCCAGGAGGGAGTGAGGAGATCGGGAAGGGTGAGGAAGAATACATCCACCTGCTCCAACCCCGAGACTGTTCACCGCCAGCCCAGAGAGGGAGACCGCGGCACCGCAGGCCCCAGGAACAAGAGCCCAGCAAGATCCTGGGGGGAGATGAGCTCCAGCGAGGCCACAAGTTCCTTCTCCTCCCGAGTGGTCGCCACATTGCGAGAGTACGAGGACGCCGGCAAAGCACTAACCCAGCTGAAAGAGGAGCTGAGGGAGGCCCGGGTCCTGAACACCCGGGCGTCCAACAAGGAAAGACCCGCGACCTCCCAGAGGTTTAAAGCCCTCAGAGACGAGGTGGTCAGGTTAGTGCTCCTCCGGGAGGGGATTGAGAAAAGCGCAGGTCCCTTCCTGGAGAGGTTTAAGAACCAGCGGCGGTTCTCAGAAATGAAGGGGTTAAACACCTCAGGAGAACCGCCAGCCGGCGTCCTTAGTGAAGAGGAGGAGGAGGATGAAGAGGTGACTGGAGTTCCAGGTGCTGGAGCCAGTGAGGGGCAGAGCCGGAGTTCCAGTGGTCTCCCTGCAGGGCAGAGGACTTGCACAGCAGAGGCTGGAGTGTCGGGGGAGGAGGAGGAAGGAGGACTGCTGAGGGAGATCCGACTGCTGGAGTCTCCAGTGGACCTGACGCGGTTTTCCTTCGGTGAGGACAAACCAGTGGAGGAGACCAAGAGGAGGAAGAGGAAGACCGGAGGAGCTGCACAGGAGGTGGTGAGTTACAAGTATGTACCAATGTCTGATGTTGCGCCTGCCACCTTCTGTTTAAACCCCTCCAAACCTAAAGGCACGGGCTCTGCAGTGGGCTCGAGGCAGAGGCAAGGTGGGGAGAGGAGGAGGACATCCGGCGATGCTGCCATCTGTGCGGGGAACAGTGCAGGGGGCGAGGCTGTGGAGGTACTCACAGCGCCGGACATAGGAAGTTCTGTTGAGTTTCCCACCCTGCCCTCTGCGGCTAAGCCGGTTATCACCGGGGCTGGGGGGGCAGGGAAGGATGTGAAAAACACATCTGCAAAGAACACTGGGCGCACTGCTGCGACAGGGGGGCAGTGTGCCCCAGCGCCCAAAAAGGACACTAAGACCCCAAAGTCTGTGGGTGTAGGGCGGGCAGAGGTGCCGAGAAAACAGTCTGGCCAGAACAAGGACCAAAATGCTGCAGTAGGGGGGCGGGGCGCTCCAGGAGACGACCTGCAGAAAGCCAGCAGCAACCAAAGGGAAACGGGTGTGGTGCTGCAGGGAAAGGATTCTCTGGGAGTGCTCCCCTCCCACGGCCCAGCAGGTGTGAGTGCAGAGACACCAGACACAAGGGAGGAAGGAATGGAGGTGACTGTGGAAGGTGCAGAGAACAGCAGAGGTAATGGGGTTACAAGTAAAGGGAATGGAAGTAGTGGTGCAATGAATGATGGGAGTAATGGTGGAGCAGATGATGGGAGTAATGGTGGAGCAGATGGTGAGAGTAGTAGGAATGGTGGAAGTAGTGGTACAGTGAATGATGATGCAGCAAATGGTGGGGGTAGTGGTGCAGTGAATGATGATGCAGCAAATGGTGGGGGTAGTGGTGGAATGAATGCTGGGAGTTGTGGGAATGGTGGGAGTTGTGGTGTAGCAAATGTTGGGGGTAGTGGTGTAATGAATGGTGGGAGTAATGGTCCTGTGAATGGTGTGAATAGTACTGGAGTGAATGGTGGGAGCAGCACTGGTGTTGGTGGGGGGGAAGTAGGCGCTGGTCCCGCTGCCCCCCCAGCATTGGTGGGGGCTTCAGCCCAAAGCTATTCAGGAGCTGTCAGTGCTGGGGGTAGTAGTGCGCCCTCGTCTGGTGGCCCTGGGGATGGTGACTTGCAACAGCAGCTCCTGGACGCCCTGAGGAGAGGGGAGAGCTCCATCACTGTAGAGGGGAGGGAGGTTGATCTGTCTTTCTGGATAGAGAGACATGGTCTTTCAGCCTTCCGAGATAGAGGGGCAGAGACTGTCTGGTCTCTGCCGACAACGAGGCAGAGGAGTAACCGTAGGAACGTGGTCCGTCTCCAGTGGCTAAGCAAGGATGCCTGTCCTGATAGGTCGAAGGTGGTTGAGCTCCTGCTGGGGATGGGCTTTGCGGCATATGACATCTTTGCCTTGATCCATCCCTACGGGACCTCCTACTTCGATGTCAGCTTCGTGAGACCGGAGGGCCTTGAGCTTTTCTGGTCTCGCCATGAGCTGGCTCGGAGTCGCCCCGAATGGCATGGTCTCTTTTCCCTGGCAATAACCCGCCAAGATTCAGTCAGTAAAGTGACCGTTTTGACTAGTAACGAGTCGCTTTCCTGTATGGACATTACCACCTGGGTGAGTCGATACGGAGAGGTCACCAATATTCCCGAAAAGAATCTGGATGACCATGGTATCTGGTCAGGGGCCTGGACCTTCATGGTGAGATTGAAGGTTTCGGGAAACACTGTTACCCATATCCCCTCCTCAACCTTTTTGGGGAGGGATAGGATCTTGATTTTCTACCGGGGGCAGCCTAAGGTCTGTCACAGGTGCGGTAGCCCCACACACTTCAGTGCGCAGTGTACCTGCTGCCTGTCGCAGGATTAGGTGTAACTTGTGTGGTGACCTCGGTCACCCGTTCAGTCGCTGTCCGCGTTCCTTCGCCAATGCGGTCCTGAAAGCGGCGAGTGCGGGACAGGCGCAAGCCGGGACTAATATTGCCGGTGAAGGGACCAGTAGGGGCGGGGGAGGCAGGGATCCGGTGAGGAGCAAGCTGCCGCCATCCACCATCAGGCGGCAGGAGAAGCGCCGTGGGGACAGGGGGCAGGGAGTAATGTCCCTAAACTCTGACCCAGGTACTTCACTTGCAGCTGAGGATCCTAAAGACAGTGAATTGAGCGAGGAAGTCAAGAGACTTGAAAGGGAAGAGCGAGAGGATGCCACGTCTTCCCAGGAACCCTCTTCTGGTGACAGTCTAGATGAGGGAGAGGGGGAGTGGTCACAGAAAAAGAAAAAGGGTAACAGAAAAACGGCCAGAGGTAGGAGGGGGACCAGGTCTCGAGCTGCCTCTTTGGAGTGCGACCCCTCTGACTCTCTGGCCGTGATCCAAGCGCCATTGGAGGGTTCAGCCGCCCCCCCTCTGGTGGATCTCTCCAACCGGTTCGGGGCTCTCCAGGAACTCCCTCTGGAGGGGAGAAGTGGGGACCCGGGGCCGGAGGTTGCGGACAAGGTGGTTGGGGCTCAGGAGATGGCTGGGTCTTCCTCTCGGGGGGCAAATACAAAGCCCTCTGGGGGGACGACTAACCCAGGACCACCAGACGAGGGCAAGAATGTATGTAAGGAGAGAATGGACGAGTCTGTTTGTCTTAAGCGCACTAAAAACCCGTCATTATCGGAGGAAGAGGTTGGGACTGTCAGTGGTGGGAAGAAAAAAGGCTATCTAATTCAATCAATCATGATGGCGGCACCCACCCCGTTGACGCTGGCAACTATTAATGTTTGCAGCATAAAGTCAGATGCGGCAAGGTACACGGCCTTTCATTTTCTCGGCCAACTTGACGCCGACATTTTGTTTTTGCAGGAGACCAGGTTGACCGATATATCAACCTTGCATAAAGCAAGGCGGGAGTGGAGGCATGGGCCCTCCTACTGGTCTCTTGCGGCCGAGCCGTATAGCGGGGTGGCGGTCCTTTTTAAGACCGCAGCGGTTGAATGCAGACGAGTGATTGAATTAGAAATGGGGAGATGCTTGATCCTAGATGTCTCCATGGGGGGACAAGAGCTTTGGCTCATTAACATCTATGGTTCCCAGTCCAAGTGGGACCGCAAATGTCTCTTCCTGAAGATCAAACCTTTTTTATTTTCGAGTCGGCAGGTGGTCTTCGGAGGGGATTTCAACAATGTCACGAGATCCTGTGATAGAGGAGGTTCCGGAGACCGGCTGGCTTATGACTGCGTCGCGTTAAACAGGATAGTGAGTGAGGCTCGCCTGGTGGATGTCCACATCCGGCACAACCTGGGCGACACGGGATTCACCTTTTTTAGAGGTAGTCAGTGCAGGTCTAGGCTAGACAGGTTTTATTTGAAGAAGGAGGCCGTCTCTTCACCGTTGTCGGTTGTGGAGGTGGAGTTCTCCGATCACTGTTTGATTATGTTTTCTCTGAACGTTACAGAGACTCCTCGGATGGGAAGAGGCTATTGGAAGCTGAATTCGTCACTCCTTGAGGAAGAAGCTGTAAGACGGTCTTTTGAGGAATTCTTTCAGAGCCAGGTACCATTGCTGGGCCTAAGTAACACTAAGTCAGAGTGGTGGGAGATGTTCAAACATCGGGTGGCGAGATTCTTCCGGCAGCTCTCGAACCTCAGAAGCCTGAACAGGGATCGCCTGTATCAGAGCCTGAGGAGGAAACTCGAGAATCTTGTCTCGACTGGAGGTAGCCGCGAGGAGATCTCCAGAGTGAAGTCCTTGCTGAAGAGGTGTCAGTACGATAGGCACGCATCTTTGGTTTTCGAGAGGGACTACGGGAAGTACTGCTCGCCCGACCCTTACAGAAACTGTAAGATGTCAGTGAATAGTAAGATAGTGACGGGGCTGGTGGACAGTACGGGGTCCCTGAGAAGGTCCAGATCAGGGATCTTGGAGGTCGTCAGTTCCTACTACTCGCACCTCTTGGGAAGGAGGGAGCTTGATCGTGACGGGATGTCGGCTTTCCTGGGTGAATCGGTTCCTGAGCCAGGGGCTGAGCTCTCGCTGGGCGATTTGGCAGAAGCGATCAAAGAAGAGGAAGTGAGACTGGCGATCGATGGGCTTAGGCCCAAAAAGTCGCCAGGTCCGGATGGCTTAACATCCGAGTTCTTTAGGACCTTTAGGGACTCTTTGGTCCCCCTCTTGACTCAGGTGTTTAACGAGTGTCTCTCCTCGGGCACTCTGCCGAGATCATTAAGGAGGTCAGCTTTGATCATTTTGTCAAAGGGTAAGGATCCGTCACGCATTGAGAACTGGCGTCCCATAGCACTTCTCAATGTGGACAGGAAGATTTTGGCTAAGATACTTTTCAACAGGCTGGTGAAGTTTGCACCCCGGCTCCTTTCGGAGGTTCAGCACTGTTGCGTTCCTGGCCGTAGCACTTTTAGTGCTGTTCTAGGTGTCCGAGAGGCCGTGGAGCAAGGCAGGGCGGGCCTCTGGAAGGGGTTCTTGCTGACCCTGGATCAGGCAAAAGCCTTTGATCGGGTTAACCACGAGTACCTCTGGTCCACTCTTTTGAGGTATGGTCTGCCTGGAGGGTTTGTGGACTGGCTTAAGACCTTGTATGCAGGGGCTGAGACTTTCCCTCTGGTGAATGGGTGGATTGGACGACCTTTTGGGGTAGGATCCGGTGTCCATCAGGGCTGTCCTCTTAGCCCTTTGCTTTACGCGTTTGCGATCGATCCCTTCCTCAGAAGGATCGATTGTGGACCGTTGGCGGGGGTGCGGATGGGCGGGGCGGCGCCGGAGGCTATCCTGAGGGTGGTGGCCTACGCGGACGATGTCACTGTCTTTGTTTCTTCGCAAGAGGAGGCAGCAGCGGTGATGTCAGAAGTGGAGCGCTACTCGGAGGCATCCGGGTCCAAGGTCAACCAGGATAAGTGTGAGAGTCTCTGGCTGGGAGGCGGAGATCCCGGGTTTGATCTTCCGGACACCCTCCCCAAACCCCAAGAACATGCCAAAGTCCTGGGCATCGAATTCGGCCAGGGTGATTACCCCACGAAAAACTGGGAAGGCAGAATCAAACGTGTCGCCCAAAGAGTGGACCAATGGAGGGGTTGGTCTTTGACCCTGAGGGAAAGGGTTGGCCTGTGCAAAGCTTTCCTGCTCCCCTTGCTAATCTACCTGGGCAGCGTCTGTGTCTTGCCAGAGCCTCTCTGGACACGGGTCTACAGTCTGTTCTTCCAGATGTTATGGGGGAACAGACTGAACCTAGTCAAGCGGGAGGTCACTTACCGCACGAGGAGACTAGGGGGTTTGAATATGGTGAACCCCGTGGTGTTCCTAGTGAACACCTTCTTGAAAGTGAACGTGGCAAACCTCTGGAAAGAGAGGGCTCCTCCGTGGGTATTCTCCTGCAAGGGATGGTTTCAGCCTTTCTTCCAGGAATGGGAGACAGGGGGAAGATTGAAGGATCTTCGCACACCACACGGGCATCTCCCGGCTTATGTTACCCCGGTTCTGAAAATGATCCGCCGGTGGGGTCTGGGAATGTGGGAGGTGAGGTCCCTCCCGAGGAAACTCCTCGATATGAGGGTCTTGCTTTCTCATTTTCAGAGTCCATTGGCCCTCAAAGACTGCCCAAGTCGGGATCTGGAGGTTGGGTTGAGTTTGTTAAATTCTAGCAGGATCCCCGAGAAGTACTGGGACTTGACTTGGCGCTGCTTCCATGGTAAGCTGTATGTGAGGGACAATTTGAAGTTCAGGAGCTCCGAGGACAGGAATTGCCCCCTTGAGGCTTGTGCTAACGTGCTGGAAAGTATGGAGCACTTCCTGCTTCATTGTCCCTTTTAATACAGAGGTGTACAACAGGGTGGGGGCTTCCATTGGTTGGCCGCGGCTGGCTACTCTGTCCTACGCCGGGTGGGCCTATGGAGCGTTCGGAGACCTTGGGAGAAGGGACCGAGACACTTTATTCATAGTCAGCGCAGTGGTGAGGTATTTCACGTGGAACGCACGAGTTTTAATCTCGACGCAGAGTAAAATCCTCCATGTAGATGAAGTCTGTAGGAACATCCTAGGTGACCTGGTGAAGGTACGTTCTCTGGAGTATGAAAGACTGGGTGCCTGGAGGGCGGCCCGTCTCTGGAGGGGCTTTTCCTTCAGGGTGCCTTAGTCCGGTAGTACTCCTATATCCTGGTGGTGGGCTGATGTCTTTCCACCCTAGATTTTTGTTTTGTATTTCTGTCTCCTGGATAGAAGGTTTGCCGGCATCGAACTTGAACCTTGGATGGTGAGTGTGTAGGTTGTGTTCTGTTTATATTGTATATAATGTATAATAGGGGTTTTTAGTTAGGTTGGGTGGGGGATTTGGGGGGGGGGTTCTTCATCAGCGGTGATAAGAGGACTGATCTGCCCTGGTCCAGGCCCCGCCTGGGGAAAAACTTTGGGGCCTGATCCTAGCTCGGAGTAATCCTGAACTTTGTGGCCAGAGCTGGATCAGGGGTGGCGGGATAGTTAGTGTAGGTCTGTGGTTTATATATATATATATTAAAAAAATACAAAATAAAAAAAAAAAAAAAAAAAAAAGGTTTAAAATTGTTCATGTCACTATTGTATATATTGTTATTTTTGGTTTTCTGTGGTGTGAATGAGGTGCGGTAAGGGTGTGACTAAGGTCAGGCAGTGGGACCAGTAGGTTAGTGTTAGTTTCCGGTTGTATATACGTTATATTAGGTTTAGTGTTTTATTGTATATAATCTTGTATATAGGACGGTGTTTTATGTGTATATAGGACGGTGTGAGTGTTGTGTGGGATTGTATATAGTAGTATGAATGAAGCTGGGCCGGGGGTTTTATAGGTTGTATAATAGTTATTTCTTGTATATGTATATATTCCTGGGGGGATTTATTTTGTTTCTATTTTCTGTGATTTGTCGTCTTGTTTTGTTCTTATGTTCGGTGTCCTGTAATGTATTATTGTTCTGTCATGTACTGTATATATACAGGAGGAGTGGTACTGTGCAGTGTATATATACAGGACAGGAGGAGTGGTACTGTGCAGTGTATATATACAGGACAGGAGGAGTGGTACTGTGCAGTGTATATATACAGGACAGGAGGAGTGGTACCGTGCAGTGTATATATACAGGACAGGAGGAGTGGTACCGTGCAGTGTATATATACAGGACAGGAGGAGTGGTACTGTGCAGTGTATATATACAGGACAGGAGGAGTGGCACTGTGCAGTGTATATATACAGGACAGGAGGAGTGGCACTGTGCAGTGTATATATACAGGACAGGAGGAGTGGTACTGTGCAGTGTATATATACAGAACAGGAGGAGTGGTACTGTGCAGTGTATATATACAGGACAGGAGGAGTGGTACTGTGCAGTGTATATATACAGGACAGGAGGAGTGGTACTGTGCAGTGTATATATACAGGACAGGAGGAGTGGTACTGTGCAGTGTATATATACAGGACAGGAGGAGTGGTACTGTGCAGTGTATATATACAGGAGGAGTGGTACTGTGCAGTGTATATATACAGGACAGGAGGAGTGGCACTGTGCAGTGTATATATACAGGACAGGAGGAGTGGTACTGTGCAGTATATATATAGGACAGGAGGAGTGGTACTGTGCAGTGTATATAAGCCCGTCTGCTGTGCTTTTATAGTAGATAAGTTTATATAATACTAGATGGAGGCCTGATGCTCTGGCATCGGGAGGGGGGTAATGTCATGATGGGGGCAGGCTTTGCCGCGTTGAGAATCTCTCCCCCCATGTGCTGACTTCTCCCGTCCGTGCTCTCTTCTTTGACCTGTCTACCCCATGTGCTCTCCCCCTTGTCTGCTGTCTCACTCCTTCCTGTGCTGTGTTCTCCCCTCATGTGCTGTCCCGTCTGAGCTGTTTCCCCCCCCGTGCTCTGTCTCTCGTGCCCCCCCCCCTGTGCTCTGTCTCTCGGCTCCCCCCCTGTGTTCTCTTCTTTGACCTGTGTACCCCATGTGCTCTCCCCCTTGTCTGCTGTCTCTCGTGCCCCCCCCCTGTGCTCTGTCTCTCGGCTCCCCCCCCTGTGTTCTCTTCTTTGACCTGTCTACCCCATGTGCTCTCCCCCTTGTCTGCTGTCTCACTCCTTCCTGTGCTGTGTTCTCCCCTCATGTGCTGTCCCGTCTGAGCTGTTTCCCCCCCCGTGCTCTGTCTCTCGTGCCCCCCCCCCTGTGCTCTGTCTCTCGGCTCCCCCCCTGTGTTCTCTTCTTTGACCTGTGTACCCCATGTGCTCTCCCCCTTGTCTGCTGTCTCTCGGCCCCCCCTGTGTTCTCTTCTTTGACCTGTGTACCCCATGTGCTCTCCCCCTTGTCTGCTGTCTCTTGGCCCCCCCTGTGCTCTCTTCTTCCCTCCTGTGTTTTCTCGTTTGAGCTGTCTCCCCGCGCAGTAAATCAGACCGCCGCCATCTTTGTGCAGGCAGATGGCGGCGGTCACATTAAAACTGCGCATGCGCTCCTCCTGTACAAAGATGGCGGCAGTCAGTGAATCATTCGGCTGATCCCGGCGGCGGCGTGTACAGCGTGTTCGCGACGGTGTTCCGCTGGTGGTACCGCGCAAGAGGCTGCGTACAGCGTATATAGTGTGTGTGTGTGTGGAGAGTATGGCGTATACAGTGTGTGTGTGGTGTGACGGTGTTCTGCTGGTGATACCGTGCAAGAGGCTGGTACCACCAGCGATTTCCAAATTGAGACACCCATCACTTGGGTGTCCCAATATGGCGGTCGACGAACTGCCACCGCTTGGAATTCTGGGATCCGGACACATCTGGACGGAACAGGACGTGATGACATAACAAGGTAAGTGTATTATAGATGGTGCCATATAGATATACAGTGGTGGCTAAAAGTATTGGCACCCCTGCAATTCTGTCAGATAATACTCAGTTTCTTCCTGAAAATGATTGCAATCACAAATTCTTTGGTATTATTCTCTTCATTTAATTTGCTTGCAAAGAAAAAACACAAAAGAGAATGAAGCAAAAATCAAATCATTGATCATTTCACACAAAACTCCAAAAATGGGCCGGACAAAAGTATTGGCACCCTCAGCCTAATACTTGGTTGCACAACCTTTAGCCAAAATAACTGCGAACAACCGCTTCCGGTAACCATCAATGAGTTTCTTACAATGCTCTGCTGGAATTGTAGACCATTCTTCTTTAGCAAACTGCTCCAGGTCCCTGATATTTGAAGGGTGCCTTCTCCAAACTGCCATTTTGAGATCTCTCCACAGGTGTTCTATGGGATTCAGGTCTGGACTCATTGATGGCCACCTTAGAAGTCTCCAGTGCTTTCTCTCAAACCATTTTATAGTGCTTTTGGAAGTGTGTTTTGGGTCATTGTCCTGCTAGAAGACCCATGACCTCTGAGGGAGACCCAGCTTTCTCACACTGGGCCCTACATTCTGCTGCAAAATTTGTTGGTAGTCTTCAGACTTCATAATGCCATGCGCACGGTCAAGCAGTCCAGTGCCAGAGGCAGCAAAGCAACCCCAAAACATCAGGGAACCTCCGCCATGTTTGACTGTAGGGACCGTGTTCTTTTCTTTGAATGCCTCTTTTTTTTCCTGTACACTCTATCTTGATGCTTTTTCCCAAAAAGCTCTACTTTTGTCTCATCTGACCAGAGAACATTCTTCCAAAACTTTTTAGGCTTTCTCAGGTAAGTTTTGGCAAACTCCAGCCTGGCTTTTTTATGTCTCAGGGTAAGAAGTGGGGTCTTCCTGGGTATCCTACCATACAGTCCCTTTTCATTCAGACGCCGACGGATAGTATGGGTTGACACTGTTTTACCCTCGGACTGCAGGGCAGCTTGAACTTGTTTGGATGTTAGTCGAGGTTCTTTATCCACCATCCGCACAATCTTGCGCTGAAATCTCTCGTCAATTGTTCTTTTCCGTCCACATCTAGGGAGGTTAGCCACAGTGCCATGGGCTTTACACTTCTTGATGACACTGCGCACGGAAGACACAGGAACATTCAGGTCTTTGGAGATGGACTTGTAGCCTTGAGATTGCTCATGCTTCCTCACAATTTGGTTTCTCAAGTCCTCAGACAGTTCTTTGGTCTTCTTTCTTTTCTCCATGCTCAATGTGGTACACACAAGGACACAGGACAGAGGTTGAGTCAACTTTAATCCATGTTAACTGGCTGCATGTGTGATTTAGTTATTGCCAACACCTGTTAGGTGCCACAGGTAAGTTACAGGTGCTGTTAATTACATGAATTAGAGAAGCATCACATCATTTTTCAAACAGTGCCAATACTTTTGCCCACCCCCTTTTTTAGGTTTGGTGTGGAATTATATCCAATTTGGCTTTAGGACAATTCTTTTTGTGTTTCTTTATTGAAGACAAATTAAATGAAGAGAATAATACCAAAGAATTTGTGATTGCAATCATTTTCAGGAAGAAACTGAGTATTATCTGACAGAATTGCAGGGGTGCCAATACTTTTGGCCACCACTGTATGCATAGTGTGTAATGGACACTCTATACTCACACTATATACTCTGGCACAGCTGTACTCTATATAGTATATACACAGCTCCATAATGTAATTTTTAACAGGTTATTCTATATCCTGTATATACATCAGACTTTCCAAAGTTTAGTTGAAAATGGTGGACATGATGAGACACAGGCTCCTCAGTCAGAGAAGGATGATATTTACCACAATGAGCGCTAAACTGTATGTTTTAAGACTCTACAAAATGGACATCCCCTCACAGCAGCTGCTTTACCTCATAAACTACAGGCAGGAGCCATCCAAGTACAAGGCCAGAGCCGGGAGCCATCCAAGTACAAGGCCAGAGCCGGGAGCCATCGATGTACAAGGCCTGAGCCGGGAGCCATCGATGTACAAGGCCTGAGCCGGGAGCCATCGATGTACAAGGCCTGAGCCGGGAGCCATCGATGTACAAGGCCTGAGCCGGGAGCCATCGATGTACAAGGCCTGAGCCGGGAGCCATCGATGTACAAGGCCTGAGCCGGGAGCCATCGATGTACCAGGCCTGAGCCGGGAGCCATCGATGTACCAGGCCTGAGCCGGGAGCCATTGAAGTACCAGGCCTGAGCCGGGAGCCATTGAAGTACCAGGCCTGAGCCGGGAGCCATTGAAGTACCAGGTCAGAGCCGGGAGCCATTGAAGTACCAGGCCAGAGCCGGGAGCCATGATTCCACATCGCTGCCTTTCTCTTACTGACTCCAGGGGGCGGGGCTTCAGCGCAGTGAGTGGGGTGATTTCTGAACGCCGCCATTTGATTTGCTGATCAAATCTGTGGACACACCCACTATTAGCCGAGAGCCGCGATCTGACAGGAATGTGGGCGCGAGACCTTCCCGCGCTGTGAGCGTCACGTGACCGCGCCTCCGCGCGCGCGCACACATCGCAGTGTTCTGAGGTAAAAAATCAGCAAATGGTGGCGGTGAGGTCTTGTCTGAGGTGAGTGTGACTGACATCACCGTGTATGAAGCTCCTGGGGGGGTAATATATCAGCACCGCCATTCTGCTATGTGGTTCATTGTTGCTTTTATCCCTTCTGTGATCAGATGAGAGTTTGGTCAGGAAATACGTGAAGAAGTCACGCCATTTTTGAGTAATAAAATGCGGCGCGCTGCTCATGGGAAGGCGTTACTATAATGCAAATTTATTTTTTTCTGCCTTCATTATTTTTTTCTTTTCATCCCAAAAAAAAACAACACTTTTTTTTTTCCTGTTTTTGACAACATGGCCTTATTATGAGGCTTGTTATTTTTAGGACCCCATTCATTTTACAATGTAATGGAGGAAAAACGGGAGGAAATTCCAAGTGTGGTGAAATGGTGGCGGAAAAAAGCAATTTCACTGTTGTTTTTTGACGGGTTTTGTTCTCACAGCGTTCATTCTGCGTCCAAAAATGACCTGATCTGAGTCTCCAGGTCAGTACGATTACAGCCATACCAAAATTGGTTTTTGATCAAAATTATGTTAACTAAATACCATGTATTTATTATTATTTTTGCACTGTGCGATCTATCCATTTACTTCCTGTTATTTGGGTATTTTGCTTGTTTTTGGTTTTTCTCTGTCTAGTGGCCTTGTGTGAACATGCATTTACATTTTGCATGCACATCAATTTACGTTTCAGTTCAGACTTCCAGGTTTTTTCTTTGTAGTTCAGTGTGCTTCAGGGCATATAAAAGGGTGTGGCCGCCCTCTGTCTGAGCTGAAAGGTTCATTCTGCCTTGGTTTTATGCTCACACTAGGGATCCAGTCTCTCTGCCCTTGTCCATATGTATGTCACTTGACAAATGGTAAGGTTTTTAATATTAGAGTTAGGACTGTCCCATAAGGGTTGCCGTGACGTGGCGGGATGGCTTTTACATTATTTTGATCAAAATTATGTTAACTAAATACCCTTTATTATTTATTATTATTTTTGCACTGTGCGATCTATCCATTTACTTCCTGTTATTTGGGTATTTTGCTTGTGTTTGTTTTTTCTCTGTCTAGTGGCCTTGTGTGAACATGCATTTACATTTTGCATGCACATCAATTTACGTTTCAGTTCAGACTTCTAGGTTTTTTCAAAATTGTGCACAGGTTTTTTCTTTCTTTAGGGAGGTGTTGGATATGTGTTTTTTTGGGGGGGAGGGGGGATAAATATTTTTGCTTATAATTGATTTTTTTTCTCTCTGAGGAGCTGATACATATGATGTGTTTTCTGTCTTATGGAATACACTGCAATCATTTGATCACTAGTTCTTATACAGGGTGTCCCTAAAGTCTGGATACATATTTTTAATAAACAAAATTTTATTACCATTATATAGAATAGGAATTTTAAATAACTTCTTCAATATGCTTTCCAAAATTTGTGATGCAAAGGTTGATCCTCTTTGCAAAATTCTATTATAGTTTTAATTATGATTTTAATTAATTTAATTATGAGAATTCCTATGTGTCCAGACTTTAGGGATACCTTCTAGTATTGCACTATATAGTGAAAATTATGATCTCCTATGAAGCCCAGCCAGTAGCTGGGCTTCATAGTAGTGCCAAGATGGTGATGACGGGAGCCTCCAGTTGGTTCCCAGAAGTTAATGCAACCCACAAATGTCCCACATCAGGACAATTCCTAGGATCGTCCTACTTAAATGATGTTGTCATTTAAGTGGTTAAACAGCAGCAGATGGATCTAGGTTCAGTTGCAGATGTTAGAGGCAGGTGCCGGCTGTATAACACGGCCAGCATTCACTGTGTATTCTCTGGGCTGAACTCTTGAGTCTGCTCCATTCCCGAAGTACCAGTACCTCTTATGTTGGGAAGGCTCAACATATAGGTATAGAAACCGTTAACTACTGTTAGCGAAATTCGCTCTTCTATTCCTTTTGAATTCCAAATATTAAAATATGTTTTTAGATTTCGAGGAAATCAATACCGCACAGTCTTGTATGGTGTACTAGATAGGATTTCTGCTTTATTAGCACACGTAGGCTCTTAAATAGTGTCACAGACAGGGAAATTGTTCCTTCTGAAATACACTGCCCAAAAAAATAAAGGGAGCACTTAGACAACAAAATATAACTCCAAGTAAATCAAACTTTTGTGAAATCAAACTGTCCACTTAGGAAGCAACACTGATTGACAATCAATTTCATATGCTGTTGTGCAAATGGAATAGACAATAGATGGAAATTATTGGCAATTATCAAGACACCCTCAATAAAGGAGTGGTTCTGCAGGTGGGGACCACAGACCACATCTCAGTACCAATGCTTTCTGGCTGTTTTGGTCACTTTTGAGTGTTGGTTGTGCTTTCACACTTGTGGTAGCATGAGACTCTACAACCCACAGAAGTTGCTCAGGTAGTGCAGCTCATCCAGAATGGCACATCAATGCGAGCTGTGGCAAGAAGGTTTGCTGTGTCTGTCCAGAGGCTGGAGGCGCTACCAGGAGACAGGCCAGTACACCAGGAGATGAGGAGGGGGCTTTAGGAGGGCAACAACCCAGCAGCAGGACCGCTACCTCCGCCTTTATGCAAGGAGGAACAGGAGGAGTGTAGCATCGGCGTCTCTGCCTCCTGCTAGGCAGAGACGCCGTCCCTCTCACCTTCCTGTTCAGCGCGCGGCATCCTCCAGCGCTCCTTCCCTTGCTGCTGCCGGGGGCCGCGCGCGTCGTCCTAAGGAGTCCCCGGCCAATTGCCGAAGGAATTCCCATATATAAGGCACCTCCTCAAAAATGGAGGTGCCCGAGCAAAGTTGTTTGCACTGTGTCTCTCCTGTGCTTCAGCCCTCAGGTTCCGCTGCTAGCCTGACTTCTCGTCCAGCCTGCCACCCTGTTATCTGTCCGTTGCCTGCCAGCCTGCTCACCTGGAGCGCTCACCTGTTACCTGCCTGTTTCCTGCCTTGGCTATCTGCCCGCTCACCTGGGAGCATCCGCCTGCCCCGTCTGTCAGACCGCTCACCTGGGAGCGTCCACCAGTTACCTGCCTGTTACCTGCCTCGTCTGTCAGACCGCTCACCTAGGAGCGTCCACCAGTTACCTGCCTGTTACCTGTCTCGTCTGTCTGCCTGCTCACCTGGGAGCGTCCACCAGTTACCTGCCTGTTACCTGCTGTGTCCGTCAGCCCGCTCACCTGGGAGCGCCCACCAGTTACCTGTCAGTTACCCGCCTTGTCTGTCTGCCCGCTCACCTGGGAGCACCTGCCTGTTTTCTGCCAGCCTGCCTGGAGACCCTGCCGTCACTTGCTGTGACCACCTTTCTGGTAAACCTAAAGACTGCTACTCGCCCTGCTTTCTCAAACTGTGACCACCTGTCAGCTACCAGAGACTTCCGCCTGCTTGCCGTGTCCATCCACCATACCGATCAGTCCCAGCCATCTGACCCGTGGGAACCACCTGCTCTCTTACAAGGTCGTCCCCAGAGTAGCACCTGGTCCCTCTGCCCGGATCCTCCCTGGTCACGGTGTCGTTAGCTGCCGTGGGGATTAGTCCCCACAGCCTCGGACTCCGGGTCCGGTGAGAACTCTTCAATCAGCGCGAGCTCTACAGCTTCCAGCCCCTGATTCCTTTTAGCACTGCTCCCACTGAGCTCCTGATCTTTCTTTCCTATAGCTGCTCCTCTCCAGACCAGACTATGTCTCTGTCTGGGACTCTTCTTCTTCTCTTTTCTCTCCTCTCTCACCCTGCCTCAGCCCCAGTTTATATAGGGGAAGTTCTTCCCCTCCCAGGACTGGGCAGGAGGTGTGGCATGCATAGGATTCCTGGCCAGGAGACCTCCCAACTGCTCTCAGACGTAATATTGCTATCACTGTGGAAACCAGACCCCTGGGGTGCCACAGATACTTAGTCACGCCCCTCTGGGTCCCTCCTTGCACCTCGGCACAGAGGTTCCACCACCCGGACCCGTAACAAGGAGCACTGCCAGAGCCCTGCAAAATGACCTCCAGCAGGCCACAAATGTGCATATGTCTACATAAACGGTTAGAAACCGACTCCATGAGTGTAGCATGAGGGCCCGACGTCCACAGATGGGGGTTGTGCTCACAGCCCAACACAGTGCAGGACTCTTGGCATTTGCCACAGAAAACCAGGATTGGCAAAGTCGCCACTGGCGCCCTGTGCTCTTCACAGATAAAAGCACGTTCACACTGAGCACATGTGACAGACGTGACAGAGTCTGGAGACGCCGTGGAGAGTGATCTGCTGCCTGCAACATCCTTCAGCATGACCGGTTTGGCAGTGGGTCAGTAATGGTGTGGGGTGGCATTTCTTTGGAGGGCCGCACAGCCCTCCATGTGCTCACCAGAGGTAGCCTGACTGCCATTAGGTACCGAGATGAGATCCTCAGACCCCTTGTGAGACCATATGCTGGTGCGGTTGACCCTGGGTTCCTCCTAATGGAGGACAATGCCAGACCTCATGTGGCTGGAGTGTGTCAGCAGTTCCTGCAACATGAAGGCATTGAAGCTATGGACTGGCCGCCCGTTCCCCAGACCTGAATCCGATTGAGCACGTCTGGAACATCATGTCTCGCTCCATCCACCGATGGATGGACCAATGTTGTGCCACAGAGTGTCCAGGAGTTGGCGGATGCTTTAGTCCAGGTCTGGGAGGAGATCCCACAGGAGACCATCCGCAGCCTCATCAGGAGCATGCCCAGGCGTTGTAGGGAGGTCATACAGGCATGTGGAGGCCACACACAATACTCAGCCTCATCAGGAGCATGCCCAGGCATTGTAGGGAGGTCATACAGGCACGTGGAGGCCACACACAATACTCAGCCTCATCAGGAGCATGCCCAGGCGTTGTAGGGAGGTCATACAGGCACGTGGAGGCCACACACAATACTCAGCCTCATCAGGAGCATGCCCAGGCGTTGTAGGGAGGTCATACAGGCACGAGGAGGCCACACACAATACTCAGCCTCATCAGGAGCATGCCCAGGCGTTGTAGGGAGGTCATACAGGCACGTGGAGGCCACACACAATACTCAGCCTCATCAGGAGCATGCTCAGGCGTTGTAGGGAGGTCATACAGGCACGTGGAGGCCACACACAATACTCAGCCTCATCAGGAGCATGCCCAGGCGTTGTAGGGAGGTCATACAGGCACGTGGAGGCCACACACAATACTCAGCCTCATCAGGAGCATGCCCAGGCGTTGTAGGGAGGTCATACAGGCACGTGGAGGCCACACACAATACTCAGCCTCATCAGGAGCATGCCCAGGCGTTGTAGGGAGGTCATACAGGCACGTGGAGGCCACACACAATACTCAGCCTCATTTTGACTTGTTTTAAGGACATTACATCAAAGTTGGATCAGCCTGTCGTGTGTTTTTCCCCTTTAATTTTGGGGGTGACTCCAAATCCAGGCCTCCATTGGTTAATAAATGTGATTTCCATTGATGATTTTTGTGTGATTTTGTTGTCAGCACATTCAGCTTTGTACAGAACAAAGTATTCAATGAGAAGATTTCATTCATTCAGATCTAGGAGGGGTTATTTCAGTGTTCCCTTTATTTTTTTGAGCAGTGTATGAGCCAATAGGAACTTCAGGGGTGTGAATAGAAGTATGAAACTTCCCTGCCTGTCAGTGTTATTTGATCAGCTTCACACAGGAGTTACAATACAAGATGGAGAAGGCCATGTGGATACAAACGATGAGACAAGGGCTTTGGTGTCTCTCCGAAAAACGTGTTGTAACATCTAAGGAATATGCTGTCTCCGATGGGTCATAGCTAGTGTTGAGCGATACCTTCCGATATCAGGAAATATCGGATCGGATTGGATCGGACCGATGCCCAAAAAGTATCGGATATCGCCGATTCCGATACCGGAAACCAATGCAAGTCATTGGGACACAAATATTGGAATGAAAATAAACCCTTTCTTTCCTTGTAGGTTAATTCTACATGAAGGAAAACAACTAAGAATAATGTAGAATGTATTGGGGGAGGTGGTTGCCCAAATCGATGGGAACAGTGCTCACAGTGAAACATGAAAAGCCGGCAATTCAGCAGCGGCATACACCGGTACCCGACAATTTAGAACAGAAAGAATAGAGCATCACACATAGATTAGATAGATAGAAACATGTCAGTCACATATATATGAAGTACAGTGACAGTGTTGCTTACTGTACTTGTCATTTAGTGTAAAGGATTTATTTAAAAAAAATAATAGTGTTTTCATGCACCGTCTCTTTAAGAAAGCCAGCCGGCAATTCAGCATCTGTACCCGACAATTTACAACAGAAATAATAGAGCATCATACATAGATTAGATAGATAGAAACATGTCAGTCACATATATAATAAGTACAGTGACAGTGTTGGTTACTGTACTTGTCATTTAGTGTTAAAATAAAGGATTTATTAAAAAAAAAAATTGCCGTGGTGTTCCCCGTAATTTTAGTCTCTAGCGGAGGTTATGCAGACGGCTGGGGCAGATGTTTGAAGCCTGGGAAGGGGGTAATACCCACGGAGCTTCCCAGGCTACTAATATCAGCCCCCAGCTGAATACCTAGCCTTTACTAGCTATTAAAATGGGGGACCCCCCCAAAAAAATGACGTGGGGTCCCCCCTAATTTAATAGCTAGCAAAGGCTAGGCAGACAGCTGGAGGCTGATATTAATAGCCCAGGAAGGGTGCCATGAATATTGGCCCCCTCCCAGGCTAGAAACACCAGCCGTCAGCCGCCCCAGAAATGGCGCATCCATTTCTGGCACTTAGCCTCGCTCTTCCCACTGCCCTGTAGCGGTGGCAGTGGGGTAATAGGGCTGGGGTTGATGTCAGCTTATAATGCCAGCTGACATCAAGCCCAGGAAAGTAATGGAGAGGCGTCTATAAGACACCCCCATTACTAACCCCATAGTGAAAGTTAAAAGAAAACACAAACACCCAGAATAAAGTCCTTTAATTGAAATAAAGACACAATTCTTTATTGTTCTAAATTAAACCATACTTACCATCACGCCCATTCCAGCTGAAGCCAACGATCTCCTGTAATAAAAGAAAAATAATAAAGCAACCTCATCCTTACCTTTCCATGGTTCCCACGACAGCTTCAGCTCTGCTACATTCACATGACAGGCTGGACCGCAGCAGAATGCTGCCATCCAGCCTGTCATCCCGCAGACACTGAGAAGCGCAGGCTTGCTTGCGCTCCTCAGTGTCTCTCTGTGACGGCATCCAGATGAGCCGAGGTCATGTCCAATGAACTCAGCTCACCTCATGCACGTCACTGACAGCGTGGGAGAATTCTCCTGCACATGCAGTGAGCGTGAGAGACTCGGCTCATCTGGATGCTGTCACAGCCTGACACTGAGGAGCGCAAGCATGCCTGCGCTTCTCAGTGTCTGCGGGATGACAGGCTGGATGGTAGCGTTCTGCTGCGGTCCAGCCGGTCATCTCGATGTAGCAGAGCTGGAGCTGTCCTGGGAACCATGGAAAGGTAAGGATGATGCTGCTTTATTATTTTTCTTTTATTACAGGAGATCGTTGGCTTCAGCTGGAATGGGCGTGACGGTAAGTATGGTTTAATTTGGAACAATAAAGAATTGTGTCTTTATTTCAATTAAAGGACTTCATTCTGGGTGTTTGTGTTTTTTTTTTTTTAAATACTTTACTAGAAATTCATGGTGGTCATGTCTAATATTGGCGTGACCCCATGAATTTCGGGCTTAGGGCCAGCGGATAATACAAAGCTGGCCCTAACCCCTTTATTACCCAGTGAGCCACCGCACCAGGGCCCTGGATGAGTTGGGTACAGCGCCAGAAGATGGCGCTTCTATGAACGCGCCATTTTCCGGGGTGGCTGCGGACTGCAATTTGCAGTGGGGGGGGCAGAAAGCTTGGGCCTCCCAGCGCTGCGGATTCCAGCCCCCAGCTGCCTAGTTGTACCTGGCTGGACACAAAAATAGGGCGAAGCCCCACGTCAATTTTCTTTAAATTATTTCATGAAATAATTAAGAAAAAAAGGGCTTCCCTATATTGTTGTGTCCGGCCAGGTACAAATAGACAGCTGGTGGTTGGGGGCAGCCTGTTCCTGCCTGCTGTACCTGGCTGGACACAAATATAGGGCGAAGCCCCACATCAATTTTTTTTTTTATTATTTCATGAATTTCATGAAATAATTTAAAAAAAAAAATACGTGGGGCTTCGCCCTATTTTTGTGTCCAGCCAGGTACAACTAGGCAGCTGGGGGCTGGATTCTGCAGCGCAGGGAGGCCCAAGCTTTCTGGGCTCCCCCCTCCCCCCCTGCAAATTGCAGTCCGGAGCCACCCCGGAAAATGTTGCGTTCATAGAAGCGCCATCTTCTGGCGCTGTACCCAACTCATCCAGGGCCCTGGTGCGGTGGCTCACTGGGTAATAAAGGGGTTAGGGCCAGCTTGGTATTATCCGCTGGCCCTAAGCCCGAAATTCATGGGATCACGCCAATATTAGACATGACCGCCATGAATTTCTAGTAAAGTATTTAAAAAAAACACAACACCCAGAATAAAGTCCTTTAATTGAAATAAACACACAATTCTTTATTGTTCTAAATTAAACTCTACTTGCCATCATGCCCATTCCAGCTGAAGCCAACGATCTCCTGCAATAAAAGAAAAATAATAAACCAGCATCATCCTTACCTTTCGATGGTTCCCAGGACAGCTCCAGCTCTGCTACATAGAGATGACAGGCTGGATCGCAGCAGAAAGCTGCCATCCAGCCTGTCATCCCGCAGACACTGAGAAGCGCAGGCATGCTTGCGCTCCTCAGTGTCAGGCTGTGACGGCATCCAGATGAGCCGAGTCTCTCACGCTCACCGCATGCGCAGTAGAATTCTCCCATGCTGTCAGTGACGTGCATGAGGTGAGCTGAGTTCATTGTCGGCTCATCTGGATGCCGTCACAGCCAGACACTGAGGAGCGCAAGCATGCCTGCGCTTCTCAGTGTCTGCGGGATGACAGGCTGGATGGCAGCGTTCTGCTGCGGTCCAGCCTGTCATGTGAATGTAGCAGAGCTGAAGCTGTCCTGGGAATCATGGAAAGGTAAGGATGATGTTGCTTTATTATTTTTCTTTTATTGCAGGAGATCGTTGGCTTCAGCTGGAATGGGCGTGACGGTAAGTAGAGTTTAATTTAGAACAATAAAGAATTGTGTCTTTATTTCAATTAAAGGACTTTATTCTGGGTGTTGTGTTTTTTTTAAATACTTTACTAGAAATTCATGGCGGTCATGTCTAATATTGGCGTGATCCCATGAATTTCGGGCTTAGGGCCAGCTGATAATGCCAAGCTGGCCCTAACCCCTTTATTACCCAGTGAGCCACCGCACCAGGGCCCTGGATGAGCTGGATACAGCGCCAGAAGATGACGCTTCTATGAACGCAACATTTTCTGGGGTGGCTGCGGACTGCAGTTCGCAGCAGGTGGGGCCCACAAAGCTTGGGCCTCCTTGCGCTGTGGATTCCAGCCCCCAGCTGCTTAGTTGTACCTGGATGGACACAAAAATAGGGCGAAGCCCCACATTTTTTTTTTTTTAAACTTATTTCATGAAATTCATGAAATAATAAAAAAAAAAGGGCTTCCCTATATTGTTGTGTCTGGCCAGGTACAAATAGGCAGCTGGTGGTTGGTGGCAGCCCGTTCCTGGATTCTGTACCTGGCTGGCATACAAAAATATGGCAAAGCCCACGTCAAAATTTTTGGGAAAAATTAATTAAAAAATAAATAATAATTTAGGGACTGCATCTTTATTAACCCCTCAAGTGTCATTTAGTGTTAAAATAAAGGATTTATTAAAAAAAAAAATTGGCGTGGGGTTCCCCGTAATTTTAGTCTCTAGTGGAGGTTAAGCAGACGGCTGGGGCAGATGTTTGAAGCCTGGGAAGGGGGTAATACCCACGGAGCTTCCCTGGCTACTAATATCAGCCCCCAGCTAAATACCTAGACTTTACTAGCTATTAAAATGGGAGACCCCCCAAAAAAAATTACGTGGGGTCCCCCCTATTTTACCCTCTTCGCAACCTTGGGCTTTGTCGTTTTTGCTTTTTCGTTTTTTGCTCCCCTTGTTCCCAGAGCCATAGTGTCTTTATTTTTTGGACAATATGGCCGTGTGAGGGCTTATTTTTTGCGGGACAAGTTGTACTTTTCAACGCCATTACTAGTTTTACCATATCGTGTACGGGAAAACGGGAAAAAAATTCCAAGTGCGGTAAAATTTTTAAAAAAATGCAATACCACAGATGTTTTTTATTTATTTTTTTTACCACGTTCACTGAATGCTAAAACTGACTTGCCATTCTTATTCTCCAGGTCATTACGAGTTCGTAGACACCAAATATGTATAGGTTATTTTATATTTAAGTGGTGAAAAAAAGTTCCAAAATTTGGTAAAAAAACCTAAAAAAAATAGCGCCATTTTCCGAGACCTGTAGCGTCTCCATTTTTCGTGATCTGGGGCCGGGTGAGGGCTTATTTTTTGCGCGCCGGGCTGACGTTTTTATTGATAACATTTTGGGGTAGATCCGATGTTTTGATCGCCCGTTATTGCATTTTATTGCAATTTTGCGGCGACCAAAAAACGTAATTCTGGCGTTTAGAATTTTTTTCTCGTTACACCGTTTACCGATCGGATTAATTCTTTTTTTATATTGATAGATGGGGCGATTCTGAACGCGGCGATACCAAATATGGCTATGTGGGTTTTTTTTTTTATATTTTATTTTGAATGGGGCGAAAGGGGGGTGATTTAAACTTTTATATTTTTTTTATTTTTTTTATATTTTTAAAAACATTTTTTTTGCACTTACTGCATGCTTCAATAGTCTCCATAGGAGACTAGACGCAGCAGTTGTCTGATCGTCTCTGCTACATACAGGGGACGAGCAGATCCCCTGCATATAGCAGAAATGGTCCTGTGCTATGAGCGCCGACCACTAGGTGGCGCTCATAGCGACGAGATTATGACAACCACAGGCGTCTGCTGCAGACCCTGGGTTGTCATGCACGCCCATCGGTGACCCGCGATCACGTGACGGGGTCGCCGGTGGGCGGGGCTTATGACGCGCAACCCGGAAGCGCGCGTTAAATGTCGCTGTCGGAGATTGACAGCGGCATTTAACATGTTAACAGCCGCGGGTGGATCGCGATTCCACCCGCGGCTGTTGCGGGCACATGTCAGCTGATTCTTACAGCTGACATGTGCTCGGTTCAGTGAGGGCTCAGCGCAGCAGCCCTCACTGAACCGGGGGTGCGCAAATGTGTGTACTAATACGGCATGGGCTCTAAAGGGGTTAATAGCTAGCAAAGGCTAGGCAGACAGCTGGGGGCTGATATTAATAGCCCAGGAAGGGTGCCATGAATATTGGCCCCCTCCCAGGCTAGAAACACCAGCCGTCAGCCGCCCCAGAAATGGCGCATCCATAGGATGCGCCAATTCTGGCACTTAGCCTCGTTCTTCCACGCTGCCCTGATGCGGTGGCAGGGGGTAATAGGGTTGGGGTTCATGTCAGCGCCAGCTGCCATGAAGCCCAGGTTAGTAATGATGGACTTCTATAAGACACCCCCATTACTAACCTACAAAGTGTTAAAAAGAAAAAACACACTACACCCAGAAAAAAATAATTTATTTGAAATAAAACACACAATTTTATTTAATTCTTAGTTTACTAAAAAAAAATAGTTACCTGTCCACGTTCCTGCGCTAATCTCCCATGCACAGCTGTCACATCTGGAGATGTGACAGCTGTCATTGCTGCTGTAAGCTCACACTGCCGGGAACACGTCCGCTCCCGGCAGCGGGAGCCACTGACTGAGGTCACCGGAGTGCATTCAGTCAGCGCTGCTCCGGAGAACTCCTTTACGGCACTGCTGTACCGTGGGAATTTCTCACGATACAGCAGGGCCGTAAAGGAGCTAACCGGAGCAGCGCTGCCTGAACTCCGGCGAACCCGCTTATGCAATGACGGGGCTGCTTTACGGCCCCATCATTCTAGCGGCGGCAGCGGTTCAGAGCGGTCACATTCTATGTGGCTGCTCTAAACTGGAGATCATCGTGGGACACTCGTGGACTACTACGGAGGGGTAAGAATAAGGTTGTGGTTTATTATTTTATATTTTATTACAGGAGATCGATAGCTTCGGGGAATTAGGTGTCTAGGTGAGTATAGGTGTAGTTTTTTATTTTTTACTTTATTTTAGATGGCGATCGGCGGGGACAGGTAATGTATGAACTAATTTATTGTAGGTAACCACTGGCCACCAATGACATGTATTTAACATTTATTGGGGACACAGTAGGGCAATTTAAATAGCAGGATCAGGCTGATGGGAACTACTGCTCCCATCGAGCTGATCCTGCTGGCAGGAGTGGACGGGGGACAGACATAGGCCGATGGGAGTAGTAGTGTCACATCGGCCTATGTCTGCCTGCACGCACACACCAATCATGACGGGCTGATGGTCTGGGAGGTGAGGCTGACATGTGCGGCCGTGGGAAAGTTCATGTGAGTTCATGCAATGCAGTCAAGCATGAACTCACATGAACCCTCTGAGGGCACCGCGGCTACTTCAAATGAACAGCTGATCAGCATCACCTGATACCTCAGCTGTTCATTTGAAATAACCGGCGGGAAAGCGCAGCACAGAACGGGAAAGCCGGCGTGAAGTCTTTTCATTGCCGGCTTCCCCGCCCGGGTCCTTCGCTCCCCACTCCTTGGTGCTGTGCTCCCCGCCCAGTCCTAACTAGTGTTGAGCCACCCCCGTAGTGTTCGAGTTCGGTTCGGTTCGTCGAACACCCGTGTGTTCGCCGAACTGTTCGTCGAACTGTTCGTCGAACACCTTCGAACACCGTTAAAACCAATGGCAGGCAAACAAAAACACATAGAAACACATAGAAAACACCTTCAAAGGTGTCCAAAAGCTGACAAACTGCTCAGAAGACACAACTAACACATGGAAAAGTGACAAGTACATATAGTCATGCGAAAATAAAAGAGGTGGAGGAGTAAAAGGAGGGGGAGACACAGATATAGGCATGTCATGCCCTTCTAAAATCCAAAAAGTGAGAAGCCGACACGGCCAGTCCGCTCCTGCCCGTGCCACCTCCGTGTCGCCGGGTTTGTGCCAGAGCCGCGGTGAACCCTGATGGCCAGCCCCCCTCTCCCAATACTGGTGCCTGTCCGCTGGTGGGTCGAGCGAGCCCCCCTGTGGTGGAGGCAGCTCTAAGCTTTTGAATTTAAATTGTCTCTCTAATTTGAATGAATACACTTTAAATCCATTTACAAGGATCTATTGGAGGGCAAGTCTCATGCCAGCAGCCGCGTAATTCCAGCTCCAGTAGCGTCCACTAAAGCTGCTGCAGTTAAAAAGCTTTTATAAGGATCGAGCTCGGCTGTCCACCGCTAGGCATCCTACTGCCAGTCCCAGCCCCTATGCCTTGGGGTGCCTCCTGATGCTCTTCACTGAGTATCCCATGGTCCCGAAGCATTTCCTTTGAAAAAATTAAGTGTCTAAACTACAGGTGGTGTAGCTTGCTTAACAGCCGGGATAATCCGCTGACTAGCAGACACTGCTACTAGGCACAAAGTATTTCCTGGGCTAGATGCAGTTAAAAATTTGTAATTAGATACTCTCGTTGGATGCTGAGAAAGCATTCCATAGAGTCTCCTGGCACGCCATATATGATTCTCTTAAAAAGCTTGGGGTAGGGGTCTAGGGGACCCTTTTATAGCCAAAATCACGGCCCTGTATCGCAATACGTCACCTAGGCTGAAGATAAATGGAACTGTAGCACCCTGAGGGCTCGGTTGCTACAGACGTATTGCACCTCACCCAGAGGTGTGATATCTCACTCTCAGGTAAGGATGGAGTGTGGATCAGGACCCGACACCTGCATGCATTACACCACATTGCCGTGGGGCAGGGCGACCAATATGCCCCTGAGATGGGCACGACAGTCCCTGTCCCTGGCTGGAGTGGGGGGAGGGAACACTGAGGAAGGGGAACCCTGTAGTGCAGGAGCAGGGAGGAAGCAGTTCCTGGGTGCATTGAGAAGGGAGTATAAAAGGTGGGCACCATCTTAGTTCAGTGCAGAGAAGTCTGAGCAGAAGTGGCAGGGAGCAGGGGCTCTGCATGAGCTCTGCTCCGGAGGCGGGCCTAGTAACAGAGGCCCAGGCCTGGAAGAGGGAGAAGGAAGGAAGAGGAGCGGAGAAGGCTCCAGGAACGAGGAATGAAGGGATCCCAGGGGTGCGGACGGGCGAGTCGCCACCGCACGCCCGAATCCACCTGCGTGGAGGGGTCAGGCCAAAGGGGGAGACCGGTCCCCGAACTAGTGGAGGCAGGAAACGACCCTCAGCTAGAAACCGGAGGCTCTGACATTTTATGTGGCGCAGCCCCTCGCTACACCCGCTAGGAAGGCACCACATAGGGTCAGGGAAACTGGCGCCAAGTTTACCAAGAGGAGGCCCGAGGCAGCCGGACAGAAGTGTTGGTAAGAAAGGCCAGACAAAGGACACACAAAGGGGGTCCTGTGAAGTGCTCCAAAGTTATCTGGGAGTTGTCTGAGCCCCTCACCTGGTGAGCACAGTACGATGTGGGCAGCCGTTACCTGCAGACGTGGTCTGGATAATAAGAACTGTGAGTAAAGGCCCTGGACTGCATCACTGACTCCGTGTCGTTACTGCTGCTGCCCTGCATCATCACCCCCATCCTCCGCATACACTGCCCTGAGGCTATACTCCTCCCGTGGGGAGTTATGCTACGCTCTGCTGCACCCACAACACCAGCCTCAGCGGTCTGCCCTGTAGCGGCGGTTCACTCTGACCGCAATCCACGGGTGGCCTAGTCGGACATTTAAACATGAAAACCACATAAATAGTTCCGCCACTGGTTTGACCGCCCTGAGCCACGGAACCGGGTCGCCGCCACGAAGACTACAACCACCAGCATCCACCAAAAAGGGTCCGGCTCCGGGTGTCCCAAGGCCCAGGGGGTGCGTCAGAACATTTTCATCACCTTTCACAATCACCAATGGGACAAGGCAGGGATGTCCTCTGTCCCCTCTCTTATACATCCTAGTGACGGAGCACCTGCTCTCATCAATTCGCCATAACCCCAATATTAGGTGGATTGAGGTGGGAGGCACCGAGTACAAGTGCTCTCTATTTGCTGATGATGTCCTAGTATATATCACTCAATCACATATATCCATCCCTGCTGTTATGGCTGAAATAGATCACTTTGTTACATGGTCAAATTTTAAAATCAATGCAGCGAAGTCTGAGGCCCTCGATGTCTCCCTCCCCAAATCCATATAGGATTCCATCCAGTCCAACTTTCCCTTTGCCTGGCCCTCACAGGGTATCAAATACTTAGGAATTCCTATTCATAGAGACCTCTCCCATCTATGTTATCTTAATTTTGGGCCCTTTATTGAACAACTCCATACAGACCACGGTTGGCAAGTTAGAACTGTAAGATTCACTACGTGAACCACTGGTGTTTTGTGGAAAAGCACATGTACACCGCGTTCCAAATTATTATGCAAAAAGTGTTTAGGAGTGATAAGGGAAGAATTTGTTTGTTTGTCAGTTAAACTCATTGATGGTGATGTGTGTCAGGGCTCTTTATATCACTATAAGCAATTGCAGACACCTGTGCTAATTAGTTTGGCAGGTGTGTCCAATGAAAGGCAAGACTACTTAAGAAGGCTCTCTCACATTATTAAGCAGCCTACATTTTCTGCCAAAATGGGAAAGAAAAAGGATGTGTCGGCTGCTGAGAAGCAACAAATTGTGGAGTGTTTAGGTCAAGGCATGACTACAATCAACATTGTGCGATGATCAGGATGAAGTGTCTTGGCAATCAAGAAGTATGTAGCTGATTCACAGTACACACGTGTGCGTGCTGATAAGGGCAAATTGAGGACTCTTTCCTACAGGCAATTACGTCAGGTTGAAAGAGCAGCGGCAAAAAAGCCTTGTCATAGCAGCAGACAAGTTTTTGAAGCTGCTTGTGCCTCCAATGTCCCCCGAACAACAAGATGCAGGGTCCTTCAGAGGTTTGCAGCTGTGCATACGCCATCCTGTCGACCTCCTCTATCCACTTCACACAAGCAGAAACGGCTCCAGTGGGCCAAACATTACATGAAGACTGATTTCAAAACTGTTTTGTTCACGGATGAGTGCCATGCAGCGCTCGATGGTCCAGATGGATGGAGTGGAGGATGGCTGGTTGATGGACACCCCACGTAAACACGGCTACAGCGCCAACAATGAGGAGGTGGAGTAATGTTTTGGGCTGGAATCATGGGGAGAGAGATTGTCGGCCCCTTTAGGATCCCTGAAGGCGCTAAAGATGAACTCCATAATGTATGTGGATTTTCTCAAACAGCACTTCCTGCCATGGTTCAAGAAGAAGAACCGTGTATTTCACAGCAAGATCATTTTTCTGCATGATAATGCACCATCTCATGCTGCACATAAAACATCTGCATCTCTGGCTGATATGGGCATAAAAGGGGACAAACTTATGGTGTGACCCCCATGCTCCCCTGACCTCTACCCCATTCAGAACCTTTGGAGCATCATTAAAAGGAGTGTCTATGATGGCGGGAGGCAGTTCACATCTAAGCAACAGCTCTGGGAGGGTATTCTGTCCTCATGCAAAACAATTGAAGCAGAAACCATCCAAAACCTGACAAATTCAATGGACGAGAGAGTTCAGAAGCTCCTTTTGAACAAGGGGTCCTATGTGAAAATGTAACATCACCTAGAATAAAGTTTTGAGTTGAAAACTGTTTGATTTCAGTTTCTAACAACCTGCTAATGCTTATAATTTCAAAAATGACCATTTTTTTGGTCTTTATTAAAATGAAAAGGTTGATCGAAAAGTTTGGGGGATCTAAGAGTGTGGCAACCCAGTAGTCATGATTACTTCGAATTCTGACAATATGAGGGTCATGCTGCAGGTAGTGCAGCAAGAAGGCACTTATGTGTCTTGCGCATCTCGGAGCCCCAAAATTATTTTCCGGGCTAGATGCAGCTAAAAATTATTTTTAATTTTAAATCTGGTGAAGCTTTAGTATAGATGGCCTAATAGGATCAGTGCTGCACACTGCTACAAAGCCCAAATTATTTTCCAGTCAAGATACAGATAAACATGATTAGTAATTTGAAAGCTTAAAACGTTTGGTAGGGTGATTTTAACCAATCATCAAGCTTTTACTCTCCCCAGGATGACACAGGGGTAGAAAAGTCGTTTCGGATCCATGATTTGTTCATCTTTATGAACGTGAGTCTGTCTACATTATCAGTGGAGAGCCGCGTGCGCTTATCTGTCAGCACACCACCAGCAGCGCTGAACACACGTTCAGACAGAACGCTGGCTGCGGGGCATGACAAGATCTCCAAGGCGTAAGTGGCTAGCTCCGGCCATTTATCCAGATTGGAAGCCCAAAAAGAGCAAGGGTCCAGTGACACAGTCGTGGCTTCAATGTTTACTTGGAGATACTCCTGTACCATCGTCTCTAGGCGTTGACTATGTGTCAGACTTCTTGTCTCCTGTGGCCTTGCAAAGGATCGGCTAAAAAAGTGGTGACATGATTCCGCAAAATTGATGTTACCAGCAGATACTGTGGTTCTGTTACAGTTTGAGTGCTGAACACTTGACGGTCCCACGGTTGGCAAGTTGGAACTGTGAGATTCACTACGTGCACCACTGGTATTTTGTGGAAAAGCACATGTAAGATTCTGCAACAGTCTCTGCTGATACTCCTGCATGCGTGCATCCCTTTCTATGGCAGGAATAATTTCTGCAAATTTACTTTTGTACCGGGGATCTAACAGTGTGGCAACCCAGTAGTCAGGATTATTTCTAATTCTCACAATTCGAGGGTCATGTTGCAGGTAGTGCAGCAAGAAGGCACTCATGTGTGTTGCGCATCCAGGAGCACCAAGTCCCTGTTGTGTTGGTGGCGAGGTAACAATCATGCTTCCTTCCTCTGTCCTCTCCCCCCAACCTCGCACAACAGAAATGTGATCAAGGTCTCCCTCATCTGATGAGTCTTCCATCAGTTCGTCCTCCACTTCTTCCTGGGCTCCTGCACCTTCCTCACTAGTTTGGCTGCTACCATGCGCCCTGGTAAAACCATCTCCCCCACCCTCACATGCCTGCCGCCTTGGTGCTGCCGACCTTCTGGACCTTGCAGATGTTAGCCCTTCCGCATACAACTCCTCCTCCTCTACTTCCTCCACCTCCTCTTGTGCCACCACCTGACTCCGAATTCTGTTTAACATGTGCTCCAGCATGTAAATCACCGGAATAGTCATGCTGATAATGGCATCGTCAGCACTAAACATCTTCGTCGCCATTTCAAAACTGTGCAGAAGGGTGCATAGGTCCCTGATCTGAGACCACTCCTCCAGCGTGATTTGCCCCACCTCTGAATCTCGTTGGCCCAGGCTATACGTCAGAACGTATTGCACCAGGGCTTGTCGGTGCTGCCACAGTCGCTGCAACATGTGCAGAGTTGAATTCCACCGAGTAGGCACATCGCATTTTAGCCGGTGAAGTGGCAGGCCCAACGACTTCTGTAGAGATGTAACTCGCTGAGCTGCGGGATGCGAACGGCGGAAGTGAGCACACAGCGACCGTGCCCTCTGCAGAAGGCCATCTAGTCTGGGATAGTGGGCTAAAAATTGCTGGACAACCAGGTTCAACACGTGAGCCATACAAGGCACGTGTGTGACATTGCCCCGGCGAAGGGCTGCACCCAGGTTTGCAGCATTGTCGCACACGGCCTTCCCTGGTTTCAGGTCCAGTGGAGACAACCATTCATGAAATTGGTTCTCCAGAGCTGACCACAACTCCTCAGCTGTGTGACTCATATTTCCCAGACATTTCAATGTAAAAACCGCCTGATGACGTTGAGCCCTACTGCCAGCATAGTAAGGAGGTGTGCAGGATCCCTTCTGCGCAGTTAGAAAGCTTGTGGCATGACCAGACAGGCTTTGGGTGCAGGTGGAAGACCGAGAGGAGGTTGAGGAGGCAGAAGCAGTGGAGGAACTTTGACATAAAGAGGATTGACGCACAACTCGTGGGGACGGCAAGACTTGGACAGCAGCCCCTTGTCCTGCTGTCACCATAGTTACCCAGTGCCCAGTCAGCGACATGTAACGCCCCTGTCCATGCCTACTCGTCCAAGTGTCTGTGGTGAAATGCACCCTGTCACACACAGAGTTTCTCAAAGAAGCGGTGATGTTGTGTGCGACATGCTGGTGGAGCGCAGGCACACCTTTCTTTGAGAAGTAGTGCCGACTGGGCATCTGGTACTGGGGCACTGCGACGGACATAAGGTCTCGAAAATCCACTGTGTCCTCCAGGCGGAAAGGCAGCATTTCTGTAGCCAAGAGCTTGCAGATGGTGAAATTCAACCTCTTAGCTTTCTCATGGCTAGGAGGAAATGGTCTTTTACTTGTCCACATCTGAGGGACCGAGGGCTGGCTATTGTGCTTAGACGGGGTTGATAAGGGTGTCCCCGGCAAACTGCCGGTCTGTGAGGAAGATGCAGGCGGACATGTTAGGTTGCCTTCATCCAAAGGTGGTGCTATCGATGTCGGACAGCGCTCAACACCAGCTGGTGTTACCACCTCCAAAGAAAATGATGACCTGCCAATCACGCTGGCTGTTGCGGGCAAAGAGGTGGCAGGTCTGCGCCCCAAAACAGGTGTGACTGCTGTCCCCCCAGTCACAGAGGATGAAGAGGCCGCGGATGCACAAGATATGGAAGACGGTGGTTGGCCCGGCCGGCTAGGCCGCATTGTAGCACACTGAGCTTCCCACTGCAACTTATGCTTCATGTCCATGTGCCGGTTCATGCATGAAGTACTCAAACTATGTATTTTTTGGCCTCTACTTAGCTTTTGCTGACAAATGTTACAGATAACACGAGTTGGGTCATCTTTATCGATCTGAAAAAATGCCCAGGCTATGCAAGGCTTAGCACCCATGCGACCTGAAGAGCCACCACGACTTGTGGTGAGAGGCAGAGTTGTGTTTGAGGATGCAGTTGTTGACGTGCTTCCAGTACTACGTCTCTGTCCAGGCGCAACCTGACCTCGTCGTCACTAGCATCTTCCTCCACCTCCTCTGCTGACCTCATCTCTTGGCTGACTGTGGGTTGACAGTAAGTGGGATCTCCGACCTCATCATCATCACCCTGTGCGTTATCACACCCGTCGTCCTCAGAGCCAACCTGTTCCTGCCCTGACAAAAAACTAAAGTTGTCGCTCCAATCAGGTATTTGAGTCTTATCATCGTCTTCCTCATTGTCTCCACCAACAGGAGTTACAGTTTGGGAATGAGGGTCTACATTATGGTCAGAACCTTCTGCGTCTGTCTGGTCCTGGATCCGACTCATAAAGATTCTGGGCATCAGTGCAGATCATTTCCTCGTCTGGATTCACAGAAGCGCTGGAGTCGACCTCTGATTCCCAGGCTATAGTATGAGTAAACAGCTCTGCAGACTCAACCATCTGTTCTACCTCATACTCAGACGGGCAGCTGGAGATTTGGGAGCTGTGAGGAAGCAAGTGCGATTTGGGTGACACCTTTGAGGACTGGAGTATTTGTGATGTTGAAGTTGATGTGGAGGAGAGCCCACTTAAAGGAGCACTTGATATCCGTTGAAGCACCTGCTGTTTTTGTGCCTCATCTGGAATTTGTAGCGATTGGCGTGGCCGTAAGAAAGGGATCTTATCACATTGTCCGCTAAAAGAAGTAGACATTTTAGTTTGGCTGGAAGATGGTCTTTCTTCTGCAGATGTTACTGTTGCTTTAACACCTACCCCACGGACACAACCTTTTTTCCCGTTCCCAACACGCCTATTCCCCTTTCCACCAGCAGCAGGCCTTTTTCCACTCATTTTGGTGGTTAACTAATTCACAACTCTGGAGTTGTTTGCACAAAAAAACAATGGATGGTAACCGAGCAGAGCTGAGTGGCCAAACTGTGGTATTAGGCCAAAACTATTGGCTGGGTTAGATGCAGAAAAAAATTATTTTGAATTTGCAACCTGATGGAGGTCAGTATAGATGGACTAATAGAGAAAGTCCGACACACTACTAGAAGGCCAAATATTTTTTCAGAGGTAGATGCAGAAAAAACTATATTCAGTTTGCAACCTGATGGAGGTCAGTATAGATGGACTAATACAACAAGTCCCGCACACAGCTAGAAGCCCAAATATTTTTTCAGAGGTACTGTAGATGCAGATAAAAATTATTTTTAATTTGCAACCTGATGGAGGTCAGTATAGATGGACTAATAGAGAAAGTCCGACACACTACTAGAAGGCCAAATATTTTTTCAGAGGTAGATGCAGAAAAAATTATATTCAGTTTGCAACCTGATGGAGGTCAGTATAGATGGATTAATAGAACAAGACCCACACACAGCTAGAAGCCCAATATTTTTTCAGAGGTAGATGCAGAAAAAACTATATTCAGTTTGCAACCTGATGGAGGTCAGTATAGATGGACTAATACAACAAGTCCCACACACTGCTAGAAGCCCAAATATTTTTTCAGAGGTACTGTAGATGCAGATAAAAATTATTTTTAATTTGCAACCTGATGGAGGTCAGTATAGATGGACTAATAAAGAAAGTCCGACACACTACTAGAAGGCCAAATATTTTTTCAGAGGTAGATGCAGAAAAAAATATATTCAGTTTGCAACCTGATGGAGGTCAGTATAGATGGATTAATAGAACAAGACCCACACACAGCTAGAAGCCCAATATTTTTTCAGAGGTAGATGCAGAAAAAAATATATTCAGTTTGCAACCTGATGGAGGTCAGTATAGATGGACTAATAGAACAAGTCCCACACACTGCTAGAAGCCCAAATATTTTTTCAGAGGTACTGTAGATGCAGATAAAAATTAGTTTTAATTTGCAACCTGATGGAGGTCAGTATAGATGGACTAATAGAGAAAGTCCGACACACTACTAGAAGGCCAAATATTTTTTCAGAGGTAGATGCAGAAAAAAATATATTCAGTTTGCAACCTGATGGAGGTCAGTATAGATGGACTAATAGAACAAGTCCCACACACTGCTAGAAGCCCAAATATTTTTTCAGAGGTACTGTAGATGCAGATAAAAATTAGTTTTAATTTGCAACCTGATGGAGGTCAGTATAGATGGACTAATAGAATGATGCTATGCCCAAAAGATTTTACTTCACTAGGTGCAGTAAAAAAATTGGTATTCTATACACAGGTGGTATATCTTGCAACACAGATAGGCTACTCCACTGACTAACACACTCTGCAATAGGCCAAAAAGGATTAGCTTTGCTAGATTCAGCCAAATGCTGTGAAAAAAACTTGCACAGCACTGGCACAGACCTGCCTGGCAAAAACTGATGGGAACTGATGTAACCTAGTCCTGAAAAGGACTGCAATTACAATTAGTCTTTACTCCCACAATCTATCTATTTAAGAGCACAGACCTGCCTGATAAAAGTCGTAGGAAATGCTGTAACCTAGTCCTTAAAAGGACTGCAATCACAACTATTCCCTACTCCCAAGCTATCTGTATATTTGTGCGAAAATTGGCTTGAAATTAACAAGGTATAGCGCACACAGCAACAGCGGTGCCGTCTAACACGCAGCTGCAGCAGTGAGAAAATGGTGGCGACGGGGAAAATGGCTTGGTCTTATAGGGCAAGGACATGTGACATACACTGCCAATGACACATGCCCTTGCTTGTGTGAAAAAAAGCACTTCGCTCCGTGTGTGCGCTGCTGATAGGCTGACAGATTGCACCTCCCCACTGTAAATGCGGGAAAGAGAAAAAAAAGTGGAGATCTTCATTGTTCCTGCAGAGATCCATCCCCTGCCCCTCCCCCCACCCCGCTGTACACTCAAACTGCGTATTAACATAAATTTTCATCATTACTGAGAAAAAATCCAGTTATGATTTTGGTGCACGAACAGTTATCGAACATAACCTCGAACAGCCGAATTTTTCTCAAATTGTTCGTGTTCGCCGAACGGCTCGAACACCACCCAAAACAGCTCGAATTTGAGATTGGCGAACAGTTCGAGTAGAACAACGCTCATCTCTAGTCCTAACTTACGATCGGGATGGGAGGTGGCGAGGGGAGCGGAGGATCGGGGTGGGAGGCTGCGGGGAAGCGAGTATGGGGCTGAGTGATTGTTTAAAAGCCGGCGGGCGGTAAAAAGCCGCCGGCTTTTAAACAATCAGGAGAATTCTCCCACGCTGGGATGGCATTGAGATGACAGGCTGGATCGCAGCTGAGCGCTGCCATCCAGCTTGTCATCCTTCAGAGACACTGCAGAGCGCAGGCATTATGGGAACTTCCGATTCCGGTATCCGATATTGTAAAAATATCGGAACTCAGTATCGGAACTCCGATACCGCGAATATCGGCCGATACCCGATATTACAGTATCGGAATGCTCAACACTAGTCATAGCGTATCTGTGATAGAGAAATGCAGCTGTGAATGCAACCTGCATCGCTATGGGATGGCGTAAAACCAGGTGTGTACCTCCAGTGTTAAATGTGTGTAGCAAAAGTGCTTACTTGCTATGAGCGCCGACCACTGGGCAGTGCTCGTTACATCACGGCAATGACAACCACAGATGTCTGCTGCCAACCCCGGGCTGCCATGCCAACCCATCGGCGAACCGTGGTCATGTGACATGGGATTAGTGACGAGTTTCCGGCGCAGTGATGTTAAATGCTGCTGTCGGATATTGACAGCGGCATTTAACATCTTAACAGCTGTGGGTGGATCGCAATTCCACCCGCGACTGTTAGGGGCAAATGTCAGCTGTCATGTGCCCGGAAACATGCGTGCTCAGTTCCAGAGCCCGCATGCAGTGCAGGGATACGACCTTGCATGTACCCATACGTCTAAGGTCGTAAAGGGGTTAACGGAAGAAATAAAGGGGATAATTCTTCAGGAGATTTAGTCTTCCTTAGCCTCCTTTTCCACAATCCTGGTCCCTGCCTTCATCAGGGCCAAGAAGAAGGTTCATATGGAAGAAGAGTCGAACTCAGACATACTGCCCTCCTGTGGCTAAGTTCACACAATGCATTCTTGCGGCGCTTTTCCTGCGACTGAAGCGCTGCAAAAACGCTTGTACTAGGTCTGCCAGTTACTGTAGTGCGAATCCGGATGTGCTGTGCACATGATGCGGAAATTTCCGCTCCGGATTGCATTGCGGTAAAAACTGCAGCATGTCCATTGTTTGGGCGTTTCCACCGCAAATTCGCACCCATTGACTTGCATTGAATCGCAGCAAACCCGCAAGTATAGATATTATACCTGCGGATATGCTGCATTTCAATGAAAGTCAATGGGCGCGTAATGTCGCCGGAAACGTGTTGCGAGTTTTACCCGGGTTTTACATCTCCTCTCATCCGACCGCCACTCTCACTGATAACAGTGAGAGCTGCGTGGATGGGAGGAGCAGAAGTCTGCTCTGCCCAGCCTGCATGCCCACGGTAAAAAAAAAAGTAAAAATAAACCTTATACTCACCTGTCCGGGGCGGCCCCCGGTGTCCTCCAGGTGCCCGGCGATGCCATCTCCCCTGCGGCCATCGGTATGCTGCGGGAAGCGGGCTCGCTGCCCACAGTGTACCGAGCTGCCAGGACCTGCGCTGATGTCACTGATCAGCTGATGGTCACGCTACCATCATCTGATTGGTGATGTCACTGATCAGCTGATGGTCACGTGATAATCAGCTGATTTGTGACGTCCGCGATCAGCTGATCGGTCTCGTGATCGATCAGCTGATGGTCACCTGACCCTGGGAAAATTTGCAAGAATGTTCCCAGGGTGGTAAGCTCACTGTGGCAGATCAGCTGATCAACCCCAGTGACCTCCTGCAGCATGTATACTGACAGGAGTGACTTTACACCCCTGTCAGTATACAGTGCTGTCTTCTACAGCAGTGACATCAGTGATCGTCGTGGGACACTCATTGGTGGCACGTGGACTGCGTCATTGACGGCGGACAGGTGAGGAATATGGTTGTTTGTTATTTTACGTTTTTTTTCAGAAGATCGATGGCTTCTCGGACAGAGTGTAATAAAAAAACTTGTAGAACCGTGTGTTCTAGAAATTTCATTCAAATACTTTATTCTGGCCGTGTCTTTTATTGAAAAAGCAGCGACCATTTTACTGCGCGGTTAGTAATGAGGGCGTCTTATAGACGCCCTCCATTACTAACCTGGGCTTCACGTCAGCCGCCAATACAAGGCTGACTTGAACCCCAACCCCATTACCCCACTCACCACCGCTACAAGGCAGTGGGAAGAGCGGAGGCTAAACGCCAGATTTGGCGTATCTTAAGGATGCGCCATTTCTGGGACTGCTGAGGGGTGATATTAATAGTCGTGGAGGGGGCTAGTATCCATGGTCCCTTCCCTGGCTATTAATATCAGCCCGCAGCTGATTTAATTTAGCCTTTGCTGGTTAGATTTTATAGGGGTCCCAACGTCAATTTTTTACTGGGATCCCCCTGTAATCTACCCAGTAAAGGCTAAACAAACAGCTGTGGGCTGATATTAATAGCCACGTAACATTGTTGGCTAATGGCTCCTTCCCCGGCTACTAATATTACTAATATTAGCGGTTGGCTTTCCCACTGCTGGTTATAAAAATGACGCGGGAGCCCACGTAATTTTTTTTTTTTTCATTTTAGGCTCTGTGCCCACGATCTGGACGTAGCAGCGCTTTGGACACATTTTTTTTGCTGCATCTATACGTTGCATTCTATTGAATGCAAGTAAATCCACATGTGTTCACTGAACCATGCGTATTCACCGCATTCTATACATTCTAGTGGTCAAATTTTTGTTGCAGAGACTAGTGACTCCACAAGAGAATTTGACATGTGGTGGTCCTGAAAGACGCACCGCATGTCAGTGTCCACTTGTGATCCGCAGCCTCAGATGCACGCATAGTAGACATGGGATTTCTAGAGATCCCATCCACTATACCGTAACATCTGGACACTGCGGGTTTGACTCTGTATAAACACGCAGCGTCAAACCTGCAGCGGCTCCTGACGGTGGCCACGTACCCAAACTCACACGCAGCATGTCAATTTCTGTAGCGGACACACTAGTCTCCGCTGCAGATTTTGACTGATTGAAGTGCCATTATATTTGGTGGATTCACATGTACCGACAACAAAAGTGTCATGACTATGAAAATTGTACATTCACACTGAAGGCATCAAAACTATGAATTACATAGTAACATAGTTTTTAAGGTTGAAGGAAGACTAAGTCCATCTAGTTCAACCCATAGCCTAACATGTTGATCCAGAGGAAGGCAAAAAAAACCCATGTGGCAAACACTATGCTCCACATTGTGGAAAAAAATTCCTTCCCGACTCCATACGACAATCAGACTAGTTCCCTGGATCAACGCCCTATCAAGGAATCTAGTATCTGTAATATTATACTTTTCAAGAAAGGCATCCAGGCCCTTCTTATATTTTAGTAGTGAATCACTCATTACAACATCATGCGGCAGAGAGCTCCATAGTCTCACTGCTCTTACAGTAAAGAATCCGCGTCTGTGATTATGATTAAACCTTCTTTCCTCCAGACGTAGAAGATGCCCCCTTGTCCCCGTCTCAGGCCTCAGAGTAAAAAGATCAGTAGAAAGGTCTTTGTACTGTCCCCTCATATACTTGTACATAGTAATAAGATCACCGATAAGCCTTCTTTTTTCCACAGTAAATAACCCCAAGTGTAATAACCTGTCTTGGTATTGCAGACCCCCCAGTCCTCTAATAACCTGTTTTGGTATTGAAGACCCCCCAGTCCTCTAATAAACTGTCTTGGTATTGCAGACCCCCCAGTCCTCTAATAACCTGTCTTGGTATTGCAGACCCCCCAGTCCTCTAATAACCTGTCTTGGTATTGCAGACCCGCCAGTCCTCTAATAACCTGTCTTGGTATTGCAGACCCCCCGTCCTCTAATAACCTGTCTTGGTATTGCAGACCCCCCAGTCCTCTAATAACCTGTCTTGGTATTGCAGACCCGCCAGTCCTCTAATAACCTGTCTTGGTATTGCAGACCCCCCAGTCCTCTAATAACCTGTCTTGGTATTGCAGACCCGCCAGTCCTCTAATAACCTGTCTTGGTATTGCAGACCCCCCGTCCTCTAATAACCTGTCTTGGTATTGCAGACCCCCCCGTCCTCTAATAACCTGTCTTGGTATTGCAGACCCCCCGTCCTCTAATAACCTGTCTTGGTATTGCAGACCCCCCAGTCCTCTAATAACCTGTCTTGGTATTGCAGACCCCCCGTCCTCTAATAACCTGTCTTGGTATTGCAGACCCCCCAGTCCTCTAATAACCTGTCTTGGTATTGCAGACCCCCCAGTCCTCTAATAACCTGTCTTGGTATTGCAGACCCCCCAGTCCTCTAATAACCTGTCTTGGTATTGCAGACCCCCCAGTCCTCTAATAACCTGTCTTGGTATTGCAGACCCCCCAGTCCTCTAATAACCTGTCTTGGTATTGCAGACCCCCGTCCTCTAATAACCTGTCTTGGTATTGCAGACCCCCCAGTCCTCTAATAACCTGTCTTGGTATTGCAGACCCCCCAGTCCTCTAATAACCTGTCTTGGTATTGCAGACCCCCCAGTCCTCTAATAACCTGTCTTGGTATTGCAGACCCCCCAGTCCTCTAATAACCTGTCTTGGTATTGCAGACCCCCGTCCTCTAATAACCTGTCTTGGTATTGCAGACCCCCCAGTCCTCTAATAACCTGTCTTGGTATTGCAGACCCCCCAGTCCTCTAATAACCTGTCTTGGTATTGCAGACCCCCCAGTCCTCTAATAACCTGTCTTGGTATTGCAGACCCGCCAGTCCTCTAATAACCTGTCTTGGTATTGCAGACCCCCCGTCCTCTAATAACCTGTCTTGGTATTGCAGACCCCCCCGTCCTCTAATAACCTGTCTTGGTATTGCAGACCCCCCGTCCTCTAATAACCTGTCTTGGTATTGCAGACCCCCCAGTCCTCTAATAACCTGTCTTGGTATTGCAGACCCCCCGTCCTCTAATAACCTGTCTTGGTATTGCAGACCCCCCAGTCCTCTAATAACCTGTCTTGGTATTGCAGACCCCCCAGTCCTCTAATAACCTGTCTTGGTATTGCAGACCCCCCAGTCCTCTAATAACCTGTCTTGGTATTGCAGACCCCCCAGTCCTCTAATAACCTGTCTTGGTATTGCAGACCCCCCAGTCCTCTAATAACCTGTCTTGGTATTGCAGACCCCCGTCCTCTAATAACCTGTCTTGGTATTGCAGACCCCCCAGTCCTCTAATAACCTGTCTTGGTATTGCAGACCCCCCAGTCCTCTAATAACCTGTCTTGGTATTGCAGACCCCCCAGTCCTCTAATAACCTGTCTTGGTATTGCAGACCCCCCAGTCCTCTAATAACCTGTCTTGGTATTGCAGACCCCCCAGTCCTCTAATAACCTTGGTCGCTCTTCTCTGCACCCGCTCTAGTTCAGCTACAGTTATATGAAAAAGTTTGGGCACCCCTATTAATCTTAAGCTTAATGTTTTATAAAAATTGGTGTTTTTGCAGCAGCTATTTCAGTTTGATATATGTAATAACTGTTGGACACAGTAATGTTTCTGCCTTGAAATGAGGTTTATTGTACTAACAGAAAATGTGCAATCTGCATTCAAGCAAAATTTGACAGGTGCATAAGTATACATCCTATAGCAGCGATATAAATGCAGGATAAATCGCATGAGACTACACACCAAGTGAACGGGCTCCACAATGAATCTGCCCGATGTATCGCGTTGTGGACTGCGCACGGTGTCCTGGAGATATTAACCCTTTAACAATACGGTCGATTTTCACGTTGAATTCTAAGTAGACTGTAATAATAAATCTGCCAAATTATTTCCCTCTTAAAGATGAAATCCAATAAATCAGATTCCGAGACTTTCCCATTATTAAGATTCTTTGGCAGTCGGAGTCATCGGACCGGTTATATATGCAGAGTGTCGAAGTGGAGCGATGGGACGGGAACTGAAATATATCAATGAGGCAAAAAAAAATGCTCGGTTCTCTCCCGGTTCAAAGGAGAATCCATGGGGAATCTGGGAATGTGTTTGCATTTCCAGGACAAAGCTGCCTGCTTTCACTTTCACTTTCCTGTCGGGTCGGGAACTAAATCTGAAGAGAATATGAAGCTTTGTGAAGACCGGAGAGGGAGACTTATCAATAAAGGTCCCGCCATGGGGTTAACGATGACCCTGCTGCTTCTCCTCCTGCACACATGTGAGTGTTACCGTATCTGTATACTGTGTGTATACGCTCCTGCAGCCACAACCCCACCCTCTCCATTATCTGCACTATGTGCACAGGGTTTATGTTACTTCTCATTTATAATACACGTGTAAATATATAAATGTAGCAGAGCTGGCATTGCTCATGGTCGTATCATGAGGTGTAGGATAATAATAGACTGAACTTGATCCACTTAATCTTTTTTCAATCTTGCTCTGCATCTTGTCCATTATTTCCGGGGCTGCAAGAAACTAGTGACAAAAATGATCTGCTTGTTGATAGCCCTTATTGTTCGTGTATATAATGTATCATGAAATCATTACACACGTGTGTTCTTCATATATTAATCATCCTGAGGTTCGTCATCCTCTCATGTTCTCAGAGCAAATTTGGGGCAATTAATTATCGGTTTTATGCTAGAGAAATCGTCGCTAGTCTTAGTAAATATCCCCCAATTTTGGTTTTCTTATTCATCTTGCTATGGGAAAAATATTGGTGTAATCGAGACTCGTCCTGTAAATCCAGCTGCTTCTTGATGGAGTAATCAGGCGTGGCTGAGATATTTCAGTATTACTACATAATACCTGCACATCTAGTTATACAGAATTAAGGCAGGTGCAGGCCACCGCATTTTCGGTCCTAAAACATCGAATCGCACTCGGACCAATGTTATTATTCTATAGGGCCGTGCACATGTTCGATTTTATCCTCGGACCGAGGAAAAACTTGCAGCACGCCCAAGTTGCCTCCATTAGGCTATGTGCACACAGTGTGTTTTTTCCTCGCAGAATTGCACCAAAAATGCATATCCCATGACTTCCTATGACATTTTGCAAGTTCTGTGCACACGATCAGAAATTTTCCTGACGGGATTTCATGTGCGGAAAAAAATGCAGCATGTCCATTCTTTGTGCGTTTTTGCCTATACAGTGCATTGGCAAAAACGCATCAAAAACACATGAAAACGCTGCGGATTTTCCAAAGCGTTTTTGCTGCTAAGAGGTGCAGAAACGCCTAAATCGGATTGCAAGTCTATGAGTCCGTGAAAAAAAATCGGGCTGCACTCGGATGACATCTGATTGCGGTGTGATTGACAGAATGGAGAAGGTGGAGAAAACTTTCTTTTTTCCACCTTCTCCTCATCCGAAAACAAATCGGATCATACTCTGATCACACTAGAGAAAATACAGTCATGTGACCCCTAGTCATAGGGCCACCCAGAAATGTCATACAGTGGTCTTATAAAAGTTATCAGAAACGGTATTTTCTGAAGCTCTAAGTTCAGAGGTCACAATATTTCCCAATATACTTTCCATATCAAGTATTCGCTGCAAGATCTCTGCATGAAGTCACTGAATAGAAATTCTTACAGCTTTATTTTAGGGAATATCCTGTCCTGGTGGTGTGACGCTCGGGCGCAGCGCCTGTAACCGGCCCGGCAGCTTCATGGTGTCATCAGGAAGGTTCATAACCTGAAATGATTCAGTGTCAGTGAGCAGAGATCTGTAAGACCTTGAATAAGTGACGCAAAAAATACTCGATAATGGAAAACTTATTATGATTAATAATGCAATATCTCTAAGATTAATGTCCCTTTTTGGAGGAATGTGAGAGAGAAGGAACCCGGAGATGGGAGCGGAGGAATGTGCGGGGATATTAATGTTATCTATTAAGAGGAAAAAGTAAAGTACTAAGAACAAGCTACAGTGGAATTAAATGTATATACACACATACTGTACATGTGCAGATACATACCGTATATACTGTATATATGCACGCACATATACATTATTTGAGGCTAAGTTGATTTTAGCAGATTTTCTGCTGCGTATTCATTAGCGTAAAATCTGCAACGCTTTATAGTTTCAGCAAAGTGCATAAGATTTTAAGAAGTTTATCCACAGCATAATCTGAGAGGAGCTGGAGATTTGAGATCCCAGTAAATCAATTTATGCTGCAGATACAGGCGCGAGTTTTACCCTTTGTCATGCACCTTATTTGCAGCTGTATGTTCCTCTGCGGGTATCATTGCGGGACCCCCAAAGGCTGCAGCTTTCTGGACTGCAGGGGTATTCGAGGTGCAGAAAGTAATGGAAATCTAACAGAAATGGCTGTATTCATTAAAAGTGGCATGAAAAAAAAAACATCCCGGCCCAGACACAGAGGGCGCCACCTCACTTCTAGTTTAAAGCGGAGCCCTAGCAGAGCTATGGGCAGAGAGTGACATGACTCGGCTTTGTAGGGCCATCAGGGGTTAAGTGTCTTGTAAGTAGCAGGGTATGGGGGTCCCCATAGGAGGGAGGTCTAATAGGGGGGGGTTTTAGGGCATCATTTAGGGACATATAAATAGGGTGGGTGAGTCTGTGGGGGCATTCAGGGCACGGTGACACAACATGAGAAGGTCCTGCCCAATTTTTTTCTATGTTTGTGTCAGCTATAACAGAGATCTAGTTCTGTATCATGATGGTGTCAATTCGGTTTGGCGGTGTGAAGGGGTTCTTGGATTTGGTGGAAAATTTTTATTGGGGGGGTTGTGCATCAAGTAAATGGCACCCTCCACTTGTGTTTGGAATTTGGAGATGGCCTGGCGACGTTTTTGGGGCTCTTCAGGGTGGGTTTGCCTGGGGGAAGACTCGGTGGCATGGTGAAGGTTTCCGGTGACGGAGGTGCCCTCGAGCTGATGGTCGCGGCTGGGGGCAATGCTGGAAGTTCATTTCGGGAAATATCAAGAAACTTCTTCTGCCAAAAGTTATTATTATTTGTTTGATATAACAAACGCCAATTTAATCCAACAATTGGATTTGTCTTTATTTCTTGGTTGGTTAAAGGGGTTGTTTATATGCCAGGTTATTAATGTGCAAAGAAGGACTCTACAATACTCTACAACACTAACCACTAAGTCAAATTATATGTTTGGCTCTCACAGAGCTCCTACAAGTCCCATCTCGATGCCAGTCCTCCTGGGACAGACCACCGCTCTATCTCCACCTCCCCGCACTGTGCCCTCCCTCGGGGAACGGGATGGGTGTGATCTTCTATCCTCACACCATACACCATTCATCCCTCTTCCTTTATAGTGACTGTTGTACAAGTGAACAGTTAAAGGAGTTTTCAGCTCTTATGTAAAAGTTAGCAGTGGGAAGCTTTGCAAATAAAAGAAGAAAAATAAGACATTTTTACCCCCGGAAACTGCCCCAAGCTCCAGTGTCTCCTCTACGATGGTCTCCACTGGTCCATAAAAGATGACCTGACCATGGGACCACTAATAGGCTGCAGGGTCAGTGGGTTCTGGTCAGGGCATCTCTTTACTGTCACAGCAGCAGCAAACTCAGAATAACTACCACCACTAACTTTAACATAACAGTAGAAAACCCCTTTTAGGATCACATAGCTGGACTGGGATGAAAAACGGCACTGATACACAAACCTGCCCCATATCGCATACACTGTTGCCACATATAATTACAAAACAGCGGCAATGAACATTATTGACATTTTTTTCAAGATTATGACCCTTCCCACTCCCTCAACTATGAAAACTACACAAGAAGGAAAATAAAAGTAAAAGCTAGAACGACACAATGACGCGGGCTGGGACAGGTGTACACTACAATATGCTTCAAAATCCAATGTAGCTGGACATACCTCACTGTTATGCACACACCCGGACTGACTGGCGTGTGCTTGATTTAGTGATTCCACTGTGCCATGAACCGGAGAGTGCCTTGAGGGCGGTAACTAAGTATCCACCCGATCCAACCAAGGTCGCACGACGGCTAACGACACCAGTGCACCAAGGATCAACCGAGCAGAGGGACCAGGTGCTACTCCAGGTCAGACCCCGGACACGGCTGTTGACCCACACCGGGGAATACAGGAACAGGCAGGTTAGGCTGGCACACAGACTGGTGGGGGTATTGGTAGGCACGGCTGGCGTACAGACGGGGAGGTACTGGCAAGCACGGCTGGAGTGCAGACTGGATAGGGTCCAGTACAGACTGGGACTCAGGAACAGAACCACAGATGCGGTAGACAAGCAGAGCAGAGAGGAACCGCTGGAGCGGTGGTCAAGACAGAGCAGAGAGATACCGCCAGAGCGGTGAGCAAGGCAAAGCAGGGCGAAACCGCCAAAGCGGTGAGCAAGGCAGAGCAGGGCGAAACCGCTGGAGCAGTGAGCAAGGCAGAGCAGACAGATACCGCCGGAGCGGTGAGCAAGCAGTGCAGGGCGAGACCACCGGAGCGGTGAGCAAAGCAGATCAGGCAGGAGCCGTCGGAGCGGTGAGCAAGGCAGAGCAGAGAGGAACCGCCGGAGCGGTGAGCAAGGCAGAGCAGGCAGGAGCCGCTGGAACGGTGAGCAAGGCAGAGCAGGCAGGAGCCGCCGGAGCTGTGAGCAAGGCAGAGCAGGCATGAGCCGCCGGAGCGGTGAGCAAGGCAGAGCAGGCAGGAGCCGCCGGAGCGGTGAGCAAGGCAGAGCAGGCAGGAGCCGCCGGAGCGGTGAGCAAGGCAGAGCAGAGAGAAACCGCCGGAGTGGTGAGCAAGGCAAAGCAGAGAGAAATCGCCGGAGCGGTGAGCAAGGCAGAGCAGGCAGAAGCCGCCGGAGCGGTGAGCAAGGCAGAGCAGGCAAGAGTCGCCGCAGCGGTGAGCAAGGCAGAGCAGAGAAGAACAGCCGGAGTGGTGAGCAAGGCAGAGCAGAGAGAAATCGCCGGAGCGGTAAGAAAGGCAGAGCAGGCAGGAGCCGCCGGAGCGGTGAGCAAGGCAGAGCAGGCAAGAGTCGCCGGAGCGGTGAGCAAGGCAGAGCAGAGAGGAACCGCCGGAGCGGTGAGCAAGGCAGAGCAGGCATGAGCCGCTGGAGCGGTGAGCAAGGCAGAGCAGGCAGGAGCCGCCGAAGCAGTGAGCAAGGCAGAGCAGGCAGGAGCCGCCGGAGCATTGAGCAAGGCAGAGTAGAGAGGAACCGCTGGAGCGGTGAGCAAGGCAGAGCAGGCAGGAGCCGCCGGAGCGGTGAGCAAGGCAGAGCAGGCAGGAGCCGCCGGAGCGGTGAGCAAGGCAGAGCAGACATGAGCCGCCGGAGCGGTGAGCAAGGCAGAGCAGGCAGGAGCCGCCGGAGCGGTGAGCAAGGCAGAGCAGGCAGGAGCCGCCGGAGCGGTGAGCAAAGCAGAGCAGAGAGAAACCGCCAGAGTGGTGAGCAAGGCAGAGCAGAGAGAAATTGCCGGAGCGGTGAGCAAGGCAGAGCAGGCAGGAGCCGCCGGAGCGGTGAGCAAAGCAGAGCAGGCAAGAGTCGCCGGAGCGGTGAGCAAGGCAGAGCAGAGAGGAACCGCCGGAGCGGTGAGCAAGGCAGAGCAGGCAGGAGCCGCCGGAGCGGTGAGCAAGGTAGAGCAGGCATGAGCCGCCGGAGCGGTGAGCAAGGCAGTGCAGGCAGGAGCCGCCGGAGCAGTGAGCAAGGCAGAGCAGGCAGGAGCCGCCGGAGCGTTGATCAAGGCAGAGTAGAGAGGAACCGCCAGAGCGGTGAGCAAGGCAGAGCAGAGAGAAACCGCCGGAGCGGTGAGCAAGGCAGAGCAGAGAGAAACCGCTGGAGCAGTGGGCAAGGCAGAGCGGGCAGAAACCACCGGAGCGGTGAACAAGGCGGAGCGGGCAGGAACCGCCGGAGCGGTGAGCAAGGCAGAGCGGGCAGGAGCCGCCGGAGCGGTGAGCAAGGCAGAGCAGGCATGAGCCGCTGGAGCAGTGAGCAAGGCAGAGCAGGCATGAGCTGCCGGAGCGGTGAGCAAGGCAGAGCAGGCAGGAGCCGCCGGAGCGGTGAGTAAGGCAGAGCAGAGAGAAACCGCCAGAGCGGTGAGCAAAGCAGAGCAGAGAGAAACCGCCGGAGCAGTGAGCAAGGCAGAGCAGGCAGGAGCCGCCGGAGCGGTGAGCAAGGCAGAGCAGGCAGGAGCCGCCGGAGCGGTGAGCAAAGCAGAGCAGGCAAGAGTCGCCGGAGCGGTGAGCAAGGCAGAGCAGAGAGAACCTCCGGAGCGGTGAGCAAGGCAGAGCAGGCAGGAGCCACCGGAGCAGTGAGCAAGGCAGAGCAGGCATGAGCCGCCGGAGCGGTGAGCAAGGCAGAGCAGGCATGAGCCGCCGGAGCGGTGAGCAAGGCAGAGCAGGCAGGAGCCGCCGGAGCGGTGAGCAAGGCAGAGCAGGCAGGAGCCGCCGGAGCGGTGAGCAAGGCAGAGCAGAGAGAAACCGCCGGAGTGCTGAGCAAGGCAGAGCAGAGAGAAACCGCCGGAGCGGTGAGCAAGGCAGAGCAGAGCGAAACCGCTGGAGCGGTGAGCAAGGCAGAGCGGGCAGAAACCGCCGGAGCGGTGAACAAGGCAGAGCGGGCAGGAACCGCCGGAGTGGTGAGTAAGGCAGAGCAGAGATAAACCGCTGGAGCGGTGAGCAAGGCAGAGCAGGAGGGAAACCGCCAGAGTGGTGAGCAAAGGCAGAGCGTAGGGAAACCGCCGGAGCGGTGAGCAAAGGGAGAGCAGAGATAAACCGCCGGAGCGGTGAGCAAGGCAGAGCAGGAGGGAAACCGCCGGAGCGGTGAGCAAAGGCAGAGCAGAGGGAAACCGCTGGAGCGGTGAGCAAAGGCAGAGCAGAAGGGGACAGGGCTCTGTTCACACGGATCAGACTGGAAGGGAAAGGCAGAACCAGATACACACAAGGTACTTGCAATGAAGTAGCGAGTGGACTCTAAACTCACAATCGGAAGTACAGTGACAATGAGTACGAGTTAGGTGCAGGTTCAGACTCTGCAGGAAAAGGGAAGGTACGGATATAGAGAAAAACAGGTAACAGGCTAGGAGAGTGTACAGACAGGAACTGAGTGTTCAGACAGGAACTGACACTGCAGCGAGATACAGGAGCGAGTCTGGGTATACGGCCCCCAGAATGGCGGACAAACAGGCTAGTAGAGTGTTCAGACAGGAACTGAGTGTTCAGACAGTAACTGACACTGCAGCGAGATACAGGAGCGAGTCTGGGTATACGGCCCCCAGAATGGCGGACAAACAGGCTAGGAGAGTGTTCAGACAGGAACTGAGTGTTCAGACAAGAACTGACACTGCAGCGAGATACAGGAGCGAGTCTGGGTATACGGCCCCCAGAATGGCGGACAAACAGGCTAGGAGAGTGTTCAGACAGGAACTGAGTGTTCAGACAGGAACTGACACTGCAGCGAGATACAGGAGTGAGTCTGGGTATACGGCCCCCAGAATGGCAGAACGAACAGGCTAGGAGCGTGTTCAGACTGGCCTGGGAATACAGCCTCCAGGAAGGTGGACAGGGAGGAAACCAGAACGGGACCTGGCACATCAGAGGCAAGGGGCCCTCTGAAGGTAAGAATTGCTCAGGCACCAGCTTCAAGGTGGAGCTGGTTTAAATATCAAGTGACAGACAGCAATAGGCTGGGGACGCATTAGGGGTGTGCCCACAGCAGCTACAAGAAACAGGAAGTAACCGGGCCGCCGCCCTAAGCAGTCAGAACAGAGACAAGCAGACAGCATGAATAGAAGCCAGGCTAGCAGACTGGAATGAAGATCAAGTTTGCGATCTTGCATAGTGGGAGATGGTGCACTATGCAAGCCCGCCACCAGGTATGTTTCACTCATGTTCATAAAGATGAACAAATCATGGATCCGCAAGGACTTTTCTACCCCTGTGTCATCCTGGGGAGACTAAAAGCTTGAGGATTTTGGAAAATCACCTCACCAACCATTTTAAGCAACTCTGGGGCAATTGATGCCACTTAAGTGGTGTCTGTGCCACAATTTTTGGAAAAAATGGAGACTCTTTTTGGAGTCCCCTTGCTGTGTTTTACATGACGTTGGCATCGTCAATTCCAGGTGGGCCGGGTCGCTCCCCCCCCCCCCTTTTAACCGTAAGAAACTACATACACTATGGCTTGGGGTAACACAGATGGTTGAGTCTGCAGAGCTGTTTACTCATACTATAGCCTGGGAATCAGAGGTCTGCTCCAAAGCTTCAGTGACTGCTAGTCAGCGTAGTAGCCCAGCTGTGAAGCTAGCTACACCGCCTGTGTATCTAATAACAATTTTTTACTGCATCTAACCCAGCCAATCATTTTGGGCTAGTAGCAGTGTCTCATAGTCAGCTTAGTAGCCCATCTGAAGCAAGCTACACCACCTGTGTATCTAATAACAATTTTTTACTGCATCTAACCCAGGAAATCCTTTTGGGCTAGTAGCAGTGTCTTGTAGTCAGTGGAGTAGCCCATCTGAAGCAAGCTACACCGCCTGTAGATCTAATTACAAATTTTTAACTGCATCTAGCCCAGGCAATACTTTGGGCCTAGTAGCAGTGTCTGCTAGTCAGTGGAGTAGCCCAGCTGTTTTGCAAGCTACACCGCCTGTAGATCTAATTACAAATTTTTAACTGCATCTAGCCCAGGCAATACTAGTAGCAGTGTCTGCTAGTCAGCGGAGTAGTCAAGCTGTTAAGCAAGTTACACCACCTGTAGATCTAATTACAAATTTTTAACTGCATCTAGCCAGGCAATACTTTGGGCCTAGTAGCAGTGTCTGCCAGTCAGCGGAGTAACCCAGCTGTTAAGCAAGCTACACCACCTGTGCTTTGGACACTTAATTTTTTCAAAGGAAACGCTTCGGGCCCCCGGGACACTCAGTCAAGAGCATCGGGGAGGTGGCCCAAGGCAAAGGGGCTGGGACTGGTAGCACACCTTGCGGCGGACCGCCAAGCTCGATCCTTATAAAAGCTTTTTAACTGCAGCCGCTTTAGTGGACGCTACTGGAGCTGGAATTACCACGGCTGCTGGCACCAGACTTGCCCTCCAATAGATCCTTGTAAAAGGATTTAAAGTGTACTCATTCAAATTGCAGAGCCAATTTAAATTACAGAGCTTAGACCTGCCTCCACCTCGGGGGGTCTCGACCCTCCAGTGGACAGGCACCAGTATTGGGAGAGCTGGGCTGGCCGTCAGGGTCCACCGCGGCTCTGGCACAAACCCACCGACACGGAGGTTGCACGGGCAGGAATGGTCTGGCCGTGTTGGCTTCGCACTCCAGCGTAGTCCCTCTGCCCACTCGTGCCCGTAACCTTAAAGGGATGCGCAAGCGGCTTTTCTTCCCACGGCTGTTCCCCGCCCAGCAGGAACGTGGGGGAGCTCAGGCCGGCCTTCCACCGTACTCCCTTACCTTCCTCGCCCTCTTTCCTTCTTCTGTTCTCCATCTAACCCCTCGGCTCTGTGTTGTTCTCTCTCCCTCCAGCTCTCTCCTTCTCACAGGTGGACTACCGCGTGTATTCACACTGTGGCCAATCTTTTGGGCCCAGGCGTAAGAAGTCGTCGAGGTAATGGATAATATGTGCCCCCTTAGAAACGTCCATGATGACCCATTCGAGGAAGCAACTAAACGCCTCAAATAGTGAGCAGGATATGGAGCACCCCATGGGCAAACAGCGATCTATATAGTATGGTCCTTCCCAGAAGCAGCCCAATAGGCGGACACTATTCGGAGGCACAGGTAGTAAGTAACCAGAACGCCCCCTCAATGTCTGTTTTGGCCATTAGGGTGCCCCTTCCCAACTTCTTTACCCGGCTGATTGCCTTGTCAAAGGAGGTACAGTATATACTACTGTACTTGGTTCCGTGTCGATGTTGTCGTTTACTGCTGAAAAAGAGAATGGACAGCACCTCCAAAAGCATACGATGATCTAATGCCTCTCGGCAAAAATATATAAAACTGAACATGAGGTTCTTAGTTTAACATTCTGATCAGACTGTATGAAGCCCACTGCCACCTCGTAGTGGGTCCTAACATTTCCTGCCTGAATGGGAGCGGAGCCGTGCTCCAACCACCGCCGCAGCGACAATGCACCAGCAGGGCGGGCGGCCTGGTGCCTCACAGCACCCATGCTGCAAGGCCGAGTCCCCATGACTCCAGGCCGCGCCGCCCCACAAGCAGAAAACCACAGCAACAATGGCCGACACACTGCACCAACACCACAAGAAAGGAGCATTGTGACTCACCTTCCTCAAGCTCTCAAGTGAGAGCAAAAATAGGCTGGACCCTCTTTGCAGTCTCCTGCTAATTAAAATCACCTGCCAAATGGGAGGAGTGCACATCCGGAATAAAAAGGGACAGATCATGCATTAAGCTGAAAAAGAGAGGTGCTTTGAAGGTGTTTTCTATGTGTTTCTATGTGTTTTTGTTTGCCTGCCATTGGTTTTAACGGTGTTCGACGAACCATTCGGTGAACATGCCGGTGTTCGACGAACCGAACCCGAACACTACGGGGGTGGCTCAACACTAGTCATGATTCCCATGTTCTCTGTGCCAATGGACGGTCATGTGTGTGTAGCACCCTGAGGATTCGGCTGCTACAGGGGTATTACACCTCAAGCCAGAGGTGTGGTATTCCACTCCCGGGTAAGGATGGAGTGTGGAACTGAGCTCAGTAGGCTGCATGCACTACACACATCCCATTTCCGGGGGACAGACCAATGGTACTCCCACTAGAGAAATGTGCAGGTACGACAGTGTCTGTCCCTGGCTGGAGTGGGAGGGGGGTGGAACATCCCAGTAGTGTAGGGGCAGATAGGGGGAGCAGTCTGGGTAGTGCTAGGAGCTCATTGGGTGCTGGTCACCTGAGCTCACACATAGAGGGAGTATATAAGGTGGGAACCATCTTAGATCAGGGTCAGTCAGTCTGTCAGTCTTTTGTAGAGGTCAGTCAGTCTGTCAGTCTTTTGTAGAGTGAGTCAGAGGAAGAGAGCAGAGGAGAAGAGCAGCTCCAAGGCCCAGAGAGAGAGAGGAGAAAGAAGGACCCAGAGGGGGAGAAGAGAGAACTCCAAGAACCCAAGATTAGATCAGCGGGTGAAGAGTTGGCACAAGGGTACCGGATCCCAAGCTGGTGGAGGGCATTAATCCTTAGCCAGAGACCGGAGGTCGTGGGCAGGATCTGCCACGACCACCCACTAAATCCACCCGGAAGGCAAACCAAGAATAGGGTCAGGGAACCCAGAGACAAGGGTTTACCAACAAGAGGCCCGAGGGAGCCGGACTTAGGTGGATCCCTGGTGGGGAAGGCCAGAGAGAAGGAACGTCAGAAAGGGAGCTCAGGATCACGCTCCAGAATTACTTGGGAGTTGGCCGAGTCCAGGACCTGGTGGACGCAGCACGGCTCGGGCGGTCACTCAAGGCCGGAGTGACCAGCATAACAGCAGTAAGTAAAGACCCTGAACTGCACAGCCCGACTCTGAGTCTCATTACCATCCTCACTGCACCCCCACAACCACCATCCTCTACACCTGACCCCCTGAGGCTATACCCCTCCCGTTGGGGGTTATACTACCTGAGCTGCACACACATCACCAGCCTCAGCGGACCCTGCTGCAGCGGCGGCCGTATTGACCGCAATTCAACGGGTGGCGTAGTCGACATAAAAGAACATCTAGTAACATCTATAAGGACTGCCACACACTGAGCTTGACACCCTGGGCACGGACCGGGTCACCGCCACTCGGAGACTACAACCCCCCCCCTATCTGATCCGGCTCCGGGTAATCCCCCAAACAACACTGGCCCAGGGGGCGCGTCAACTTTGGCGTAGTCGGCAGGATTACGTGCCCGCAACAACCGGGTACTGCGTGCCTGAAGAAAAGTTCACCGTTACCTTAAAAAGAAGTCTCCCGCCGGTTCCGGAGGGTCCCCGCCAACGGACCCCATCACAGGTCGTTTCCCGCCGGTTGTCCGCCATTTGCAGCTTTTTCCCGCCATCCATGGAGTTTCCCGCCACTGGGAGACGATTCCCGCCATTTCCAAAGATTTCCCGCCTTGGAAGAGCGGACGCCATTATGGGCGTGCCAGAGGGTGGCAAAAGGCCACCTCCCATCGTGGGCCAGGTCGAAGAATGGCGCCAAAAGCGGAAACCGCGCCCACCAACAGAGACTGTGATGCTGGAAGTGTCCATCAGCGTAAGAGAACTGCCCCTGGAACTGACAATCACAAAGTTGCCCCGGGACCACCCTAAATGTGGGCGGAGACAGAACAAGAGAGCAAAGATGGGTGTCGCCTGGAGCAGTCTGGAGAGAGCGCACCCGGAGACAAGAAGTCTGGAGAGGAGTCCAGAGAAAGCCTACCCGGAGATGGAGGGAGAGTCAGGCAGCACCGACCCAGTGGTCAGGAGCCTGCTGCAAGCAACGACCCCACTAGGCTTAGTGGAGGTCCTGGCACAGCTCCCCCGAGACCGGGAGTGTGCACAGACTGCGCTGGAGAGCCTCGGACGGAGGATGGCCCGGGTACAGCGAGAGACGTTGGCGGAGTGGAGCTGAGAGATGGCCCAGCAGACCGAAACCCGACAGCGGAGCACGCCACCCGAGACGAGGAGACAGACCGCCTCTGAGGATGGTGCAGGAGGACTGAAGGCCGGAGACGGCGCCGAGAAGGGAGCTGAACGGACGGAGGCAGGTAAAGGGGACGTCTCTACCCCGAGCCGGGAAACCGCGTGCCTGCCCCAGCTCTCCGTCGCAGAGCCCGAAGTTCCCCCTGCCGTGCCCGTCGCTGCATCGTCACCGCCGCCGACTAGGCCTCAACCGGAAACCGCGGCCGCGACCCCTGTGACGTCACACGCCTCGACCTCGAGCGTGGCCAAGCAGGAAATACCATCAGCCTGGTCGCAAGGCCTAGTACCCCCGGGCGCCGCAATTCCAACAGCGCCCCCTACCTCCACGGAGCCACCGGCCTGGTCGCAGGGCCGAGTAACCCAGGGCGCCGCCGTTCTTACGGTGCCCTTTGCCTTTAGGGTGCCCCAAGCCTGGTCGCAAGGCCTGGTCAACCCGGGCGCCGCTACCATCAACGCGCCCTCAACATCTAGAGTGCCGCACCTGGGTGAAAATCTATTTGCCCAGCATACGTGCCCGGATGGGCAGCCCTTTGTATGGCCCCAGGAGTACATTCAGCTGGAACTCCAGAGAGCAAGGCCCATGTGCGAGCCCCTGATTCCGGTTCCGAAGCCCGTCAGGAGGACCCAGCCCCCGCTAGAGGAGGCACAGTTTGAGTGGGACCCCACCGGAGAAGACCTCATGGGGTTCACTCAGGAGACTCGGGCGGCCGCAGCGGAGCGTGCAGAGTGCTGCCGGCAGCAGCTCGAAGTCTTCGAGAGGGAGCGGAGAGAGAGGCGGGTCCGGGAACAGCAAGCACAGATAAGGAGCGCGGAGCAGAAGAGCCGGACCAGGAGGAATCCCCGTGCAGCTCATGGTCCCCCTTCCACCGGGACTGTGATAAAATTCAACATGCAGCATGGGTGGGGCTTCATTAGAGACCATCATACCCCCGGCGACGTCTTTGTGACCCGCAGAGACGTAGAAAGCCATCTGCCGGAGGGACACAGAGGTCGTGACCTGTATGTAGGGGACGAGGTCACCTTCACCCGGCACAAGTGTGCCAAAGGACCCTACGCCCTCCATGTGCATCGCCTGACGGAGGAGGAGCTGCGGTGTGAGGAGGAGCAAGAGGGCCCGGACGGGCCTGAAACTGAAACCAACCAACAAGAAAGAGCAGGAGGACGCCGTCGTTGAAGTACGGTAGAGAGAGACTGTATAAAGTTGCCCGTCGGGGTACCAAGAACTGTTACTTATTTAAAATATGTTCCCCGTTGGGACAAAGTGTGAACTGATGCCCATGTGTCCCTAGTTCCTAATACCTGGCCGAGGACTGAGAGCGGCCATATCCCCTTTGTATATAGTTGCGCTTCCTAAAGCGCCCCCTACTGGTTTTATGGGAAAACCATTTTTCTTCAAGAGACTGTCGCACTTTACCCGGTCACAAGTTACACCGTGACCGGAGGAACCAGCGACAGGAATGTTTACAAGAATGTTATTTATGAAAACGTTTTATTGCTGATATATATATGATGTTTTATATGTTTATATGTTGATGTTTATGAAAAATAATTGTATGTTTTGGATGTTTTTATCTTTAACAGCCCGAGGACGTGCTGTGATTTACCAGGGGGGAATGTAGCACCCTGAGGATTCGGCTGCTACAGGGGTATTACACCTCAAGCCAGAGGTGTGGTATTCCACTCCCGGGTAAGGATGGAGTGTGGAACTGAGCTCAGTAGGCTGCATGCACTACACACATCCCATTTCCGGGGGACAGACCAATGGTACTCCCACTAGAGAAATGTGCAGGTACGACAGTGTCTGTCCCTGGCTGGAGTGGGAGGGGGGTGGAACATCCCAGTAGTGTAGGGGCAGATAGGGGGAGCAGTCTGGGTAGTGCTAGGAGCTCATTGGGTGCTGGTCACCTGAGCTCACACATAGAGGGAGTATATAAGGTGGGAACCATCTTAGATCAGGGTCAGTCAGTCTGTCAGTCTTTTGTAGAGGTCAGTCAGTCTGTCAGTCTTTTGTAGAGTGAGTCAGAGGAAGAGAGCAGAGGAGAAGAGCAGCTCCAAGGCCCAGAGAGAGAGAGGAGAAAGAAAGACCCAGAGGGGGAGAAGAGAGAACTCCAAGAACCCAAGATTAGATCAGCGGGTGAAGAGTTGGCACAAGGGTACCGGATCCCAAGCTGGTGGAGGGCATTAATCCTTAGCCAGAGACCGGAGGTCGTGGGCAGGATCTGCCACGACCACCCACTAAATCCACCCGGAAGGCAAACCAAGAATAGGGTCAGGGAACCCAGAGACAAGGGTTTACCAACAAGAGGCCCGAGGGAGCCGGACTTAGGTGGATCCCTGGTGGGGAAGGCCAGAGAGAAGTAATGTCAGAAAGGGAGCTCAGGATCACGCTCCAGAATTACTTGGGAGTTGGCCGAGTCCAGGACCTGGTGGACGCAGCACGGCTCGGGCGGTCACTCAAGGCCGGAGTGACCAGCATAACAGCAGTAAGTAAAGACCCTGAACTGCACAGCCCGACTCTGAGTCTCATTACCATCCTCACTGCACCCCCACAACCACCATCCTCTACACCTGACCCCCTGAGGCTATACCCCTCCCGTTGGGGGTTATACTACCTGAGCTGCACACACATCACCAGCCTCAGCGGACCCTGCTGCAGCGGCGGCCGTATTGACCGCAATTCAACGGGTGGCGTAGTCGACATAAAAGAACATCTAGTAACATCTATAAGGACTGCCACACACTGAGCTTGACACCCTGGGCACGGACCGGGTCACCGCCACTCGGAGACTACAACCCCCCCCCTATCTGATCTGGCTCCGGGTAATCCCCCAAACAACACTGGCCCAGGGGGCGCGTCATGTGCAGCAGAGTGGGTGGTGTTCTCGCCACCCTGTATTCCTGATGTCGATGCACAGTCACGTGACCATACTCATGCGATTTATGTACTTGGGGTCCAATACTGACTGAACTCCTTTACTTTGCTTCTGTTGAGAGAAGCCTGGGGAGACTCACCCACAAGTATACAAATCACATACATGCAGTGATATGACCGTGTACACACACGGAGAATACAGGAGAATCATGACAGTGGGCACATCACACGCTGTCTATAAGAGGGATTCGTGTGAGAATGTCCTTCCTTGACAAAAAAAGTAAAAATCCACTTATACCAGTAGGGATGGAATCACTGGACTGACTGGGATCCAGAGAGAGAGAGAGTGGAAATTAGTATTGCGTCTAAAAAAATAAAGAAAAAAAGTTATGAAAAAAACTAAAAAATAAATGTAAAAATTCAAATCACCTTTTCCAAGACAAAAAAAAGGAAAAGAATAAAAAGCAAACACATTTGGTATTGGTGCGTTCGTAAAAGTCCGATCTTTTAAATTATGGAATAAAATGAACCCGATCATTAAACACCGTGTAGAGAAAAACAAAATCAAAACGCCAGAAATGTTTTTTCTTGTCATCTCACTTTCTTAAAAAATGTAATAATAAGCAAACAAAGCGATGTACTCTGACGTGTTTCAGTACATTATGTGGGAAAATAAATGCTGCCATTCAAAACTACAACTCGTCCTAAGAGGGTTAAGCAGATGTTGTTCACTAATTGACAACCTCTTTATGGCCAGGTTCAGGAACTCTATGGCTTTAGTGATGGCTTTATGCAAAAGATTAAACTTTTATCTAAGCAGCCCCGGGCAAAGTGTTACACGCACGCCGCTAGGTTCAGATAGGGGTAAGACAGGTTACATGAATTCTTTGGAATCCTGGGGGAACCGTTACTCAGGGCGACCATAGACCAGGTGCTGCAGCTTCTCTCAGGCACACAGGGGTATTGACCTCAGGCACAGACACGTAGGTTGTTTCACTTGCTGACCAGACACACTCGACAAGAATCCTCATAAACGGTAGAACAGTAGCATTTAATAAGAAGCCGCACAGCCAGTGCAAGTTAAGTCTTATGAGCAACAGGATCCAGTGACACTGACAGCAGCATGTTGCAGTGACAGAGACCATGATTCCAGTGATGTATCACTTAGTTTAGTGGGTGCAGCAGTTGTGGTAGAATCACAGTTTTTCTGCTGCAGATCTAGCAGAGCTCTGAATGCTAAGCTGTGTATAACCCCACCCACACCACTGATTGGCAGCTTTCTCTGTATAACCCCGCCCACATCACTGATTGGCTGCTTTCTGTAAACTCTGTATATTCACAGAAAGCTGCCAATCAGTGGTGGGGGCGGTGTTGGACTAGGGGGCACAAGACACGTAGTCCCGTAGTGATAATATCCTGCTGATAAAACTCTGATAGCATTGAAACAGCAAATCACAGCCCAGTTAGTGACACATCTCTGGAATCAGGGTCTCATTCCCTACATCATGGTGCTCTCAGATTACATAGTGAAAACCTGCTGACAAATTCCCTTTAATTGTGATCAGATTGAGAACTTAGTGAGCCTGGGATTTGGGAGTTCTGTCTAACCAGAGCTGGTCTGCTATGTTAAATGGGTTGTCTAGTCCAAACTAATCAGTCTGCAGTCACTCTGTGTGACTGCAGATGTATGAATCCCCCCAGCACATGCACTGTGCACTGCGGGGATTCGCCAGTTTCAGACCCGGGAACGGAGGGTATGTATGAGTTATACAGACTCCTGGCCAGTGGGCACGACCTCGCTCTCTATACACTTCAAGTGTATATAGCGAGGCCGCTGGTTTGGACCAGACAAGCCCTTTAAATTCTGTTGATTTTTTTTTCTTGTCTCCTCCCAGTTTTAAAATGTTCATGTTTATGATAGCGCCATCATACTCCACCACACTTTACATTTCACAGGGTACATGTACCAGCAGGATATGATATTACAGCGTGACACATAGCTCAACGCATACCAAGAGGAGTGCGTGCCCCGCTCACAAGCTACAATATATGAGGAAATAGGGCAAACACAAAAGGTAATAAAAAATGCTTGTTGTGTATAGTCTGACCATCAGTATAATAAATAGGGATTTTCAAATAACGCTGCATGAACCGGTCACCAGCCAGAATGTGTACAAATACAGATATAAAGTGATACTGAGTGTGTGGAAAAGAGAACGGGATAGTTAGTTAGTTTAATGAGGTGATAGGCTAGTCTAAAGGAATTATTTCTTAGGGCATGCTTGAAACTGTGGATACTGGGAATTAACCAAAATGCCTGGGGTAGTGCATTCCAGAAAACTGGTGCAGCACGAGGGAAGTCCTCAAGACGAGAGTGAGGTTCGGATTATAGAGGATGTTTGTCTTAGGTCATTAAATGAGAGGACGGATAGGGTGGCAGACAGAGATGAGGTAGGAGATGTAGGGTGGTGAAGAACTGTGGAGAGCATTGTGTGTCATAGTGGTAAGTTTATATTGGACTCTGTAGCGGATGGGCAACCTGTGCAAGGACTGGCACATGGTGTCGGCACCAGTGTAGCGGTGGGATAAAAATATGATCCCACCTGATGTATTTATGATGGATTGAAGTTTAGCAAGAGGGAGATCGATTAGTGGAGAGTTGCAATAGTCCAGGAGAGAATGAATCAGAGCAACAGTAAGAATTTTTGCAGAGTTAAAGGTGAGGAAAGGTTGAATTCTAGAGATGTTGTTGAGGTGTAGGTAACATGAGCGAGCGAGTGATCGGATGTAGGGAGTGAAGGAAAGATCTGAGTCAAATAAAATCTCAAGACAGTGGGCGTATTGCTTGAAAGTTGTAGTAGAATCACACACAGAATTGCCACATTAAGGCTTAGATAGGTGAGTAGATGGGGGGGGGACACAAGGCGTTCAGTTTTTGACAGATTGAGTTTTAGACAGAGGGAGGACATGATGTTAGTGACAGCAGACAGACAATCACTGGTATTTTGTAATAATTCAGGGGTGATGTCAGGAGAAGAGGTGTGTCATCAGCATAGAGATGGTACTGGAAACCGAATCTACTCATGGTTTGTTCAATAGTGACGGTCTATAAGGAGAAGAGGAGGGGACCTAGGACTGAACCCAGAGGAACCACAACTGGAAGGAGAAGAAGCGGGAAGAAGAGCAGGCAATATATACAGTGAAGGAGCGGTCAGAGAGATAGGAGGAGAACCAGGAGAGAACAGTGTCCTTGAGGCCAATAGTGCGGAGCATAGTGAGGAGGAGCTGGTGATCCACAGTGTCGAATGCTGCAGAGAGATCCAGGAGATCAGCAGGGAGTAGTGACCATTAGATTTAGCTGTTAGTAGATCATTAGAGACTTTAGTGAGGGCAGTTTCAGTAGAGTGTGAGGAGCGGAAACCGGATTGTAAAGGATCAAGAAGAGAGTTATCTGAGAGACAGCGGATTAGATAAGAGTGGACCAAGTATTCCAGGAGTTTAGAGATAAAGGGGAGATTGGAGACCGGTCTATAGTTGACATTGCAATTCTGGTTGAGAGTTGGTTTTTTTAACTAAAGGGTTTATGATGACGAAATTGAAGGAGGATGGAAAAAAATTAGAAAAAAGTTAGGGGTTAAATATTTTAGTTCAGTGAGTGGTGACAGCCAGACAAAATGACTAGAGGAGGTGAGAGGGAATAGGGTCATTAGTGCAGGTAGCAGGGCAAGAAGAAGTGTGGAGCTGGGTAACATCTTCTTCTGTGACCGGATCAAAGACAGAAAGCGAACTTGATAAAGTGTTCTGGGTTTAGGGGGTGCAGCTATATCATGGGCACTTTCCAGTGTTTTATTATAAGGTTTCAAATCCAAACTGGGTTAAGAGATTGAGGAGATTGGGGCCAATGATGACTGCAAATTCTTCATAAGCTGCTGAGTATTGATAGCAGATCGATAAGTGTGGTAAGTGGGGTTTCATGAATGGACAGTTATTGATAGAGAATAAAAGAAGGTTGTAGTCAGAAAGAGGGAGAGGGGAGTTAGTAAAATCATACATGGAGCCGAGCCGGGAGAAGACCAGAACCAGTATCTTCATGCGTAGGAACGTTAGGAAGCTGTGAAAGCCCAAGAGAGGAGTTTAGAGACAGGTGATGAGTGGCAGATGGGGAGAGCACATCATCAATGGGGATGTAAAAGTCCCCTAAGATAAGATATCACAGGATAGAAAGTGTGGAAATCCCCGGTGGAAGGGCCTGGAGGGTGATACACAACCACCACTCTCAGGGAGAAGGGGTCAAAAAGTCTGAAGGTGTGGACTTCAAAAGAAAGGAAGACTTGTGAGGCTACTGGGTGGATAACCTGAAAAGCAAATTTTAATGAAAGAAGCAAACCAACATGTCCAACTTGTCTGTTCTGAGGTATAGGGGTATATGAAAAATTTAGGCCACCATACAAGAGGATAAGAATAAAAATGAACACTGAATAAAAAGACCCATATCTCTCGAACCGTATGGCACATTTAAAAATAAAACAAAATAAAGAAATATTCAGGGCAAAGCGTTAATTAAAATAAGTGCGTTAACTGAACACTTTTTACTTAGAGACAGATCCTATTTAACGTCACCCACCTTCAAAAATAAAGTAATGAAGTAATTAACAAAAAATTATGTGTTATTGTTGTCTCTAAAAAAGTCCAGTCGTAATGCAAAATTATTTTAAAGATTCGTTATTTACCAAAAAAGAAATAAAAAAAACTAAAATGCCTTCATTGCCAATTTTTGGTCGCCTGTCTTTCCAAAGAAAAATACAATAAAAAATAGTCAAAATGTCACATACAGTGTACCACAAAATGGTAGCAATAAAAACATCAGCTCAGTAAGCAAAAAAATAACTCTTGCACAACTCCATCGACAGAAAAAAAAACCTCTCAGACAATAGGTCTTAAAAAAACGGCAACATAATTTTTTCTGAATGTTTTTTTTTTCGCTACTATAAAGGTACTGACCTGGAGAGTCGTGTTGCCAGGTCACTATTACAACTCAATGAACACAATAAATATAAATCCACAACCCCCAAAAAAGAACAAAATTGTGTATTTTTATCAATTTCACCTCACTTCAATTTTTTCCCACTTTGCAGCACACTGTATGGTAAAATTAATGATGTCTTTCAAAATTATAACTTATCCCATAAAAATCAGTACAAAAATAAATAAAAGCCATCATACGCTTATGGCGACAAAAAAATAAAAAAATTATGGCTCTCGGAACAATAAAATGAAAAAAGTGAAAATATATAAATGAAAAATTCCAGAAGTTAAATCTAATTTGGGGTCATCTAAATGAATGCCTAGATATGAAAAGGCATTAACTCTAGTGGTAACATTTCTTTACACACAGTTCTTTAAATCTTTAAAAGTGGGCCAATGTTATCTGTTTTGTTTTTTTTCCTCTCTCCTATTTTTTGGGAGATTGTGGGGTTGGGGTATTATCTGTCATTTTTTATGTTTGTAAAGTTCGTAATAAAAAAGTTTAAAAAATGTGTGTTACTTTGCGACTGGCACTACCATGTGGATACTGTTTAAAAAAAAACCATGGCACCACTACTAGGGTTCCTTCACACAGCAGGAATTTTCACGTATGAGAAAATTGGTCGAAGTTTTATCAGTGTCATTCCATCAGAGTTGGGTCAGAGTGTCAGTTTTTATCAACGGAGTTTGGTCTGAGTGTCAGTTATTGTTATCACAGTTGGGTCATTGTATCAATATTTGCCATCAGTGTTTGGTCAGTTTCAGTTTTTACAATCAGAGTTTGGTCAGAGTGAAATAATGCGTGTACCACTTTGTGGCTGGCACTAGCGTGTGGATACTATTGAAAAAAAAACATGTTACTGAGGCTAGTTCACACATCAGTGATTTTCTCATAGGAGAAAATCAGAACAGGTTTTATTAGTGTTTTTCCATCAGAGTTTAATCAGTTTCAGTTTTTACCATCATAGTTTGGTTACAATGTCAATTTTTATCATTAATTAGAGCTTGCTCAGAGTTTCAGTTTTTATTACCAGAGTTGAGTCAGCGTATCAGTGTTTTTACCATCAGAGTTTGGTCTGAGTGTCAGTATTTACCATCAGTGTTTTGTACAATTGTCAGTGTTTTTACATCAGAGTTTGGTCAGAGTGTTCGTTTATATCATCAGAGTGTCAGTTTTTATTATTAGAATGTCATGCATCTGGATTCGAACTCTTGACTCTGTGTTCTGTGGTCGGCATCTCTTTCTGCCGAGCCACAGCAGATTCACCTTTTCTTTGGATGTTTTAGTTCTGTTATCTTTGTTCTGTTGGTTTTGGGTAATCATGTGTTTTTCATTTACTTTGTCTGTCCTATCACCTTTTGGGTGCAACTTTAAATACCTTCCCTTACTGGTGTTTTCTGCTAGTGATAGACTTTCTTGGATTCATTCACTTTGCTGTAGTTTGTGTTGGTTGCAGTTGTTTTGTGTATGATTCCTGGGGCCGCGATTGCGATATCTTAGAGTGGCAACCTACGCAGTCAGGCTGGGACAGACCAGGGTCAGAGAAGGGATTTTCCTAGTTTTTAACGGGGACCTGTCAGATTCAGGTGTTTGTTTCCCTGGTTTGTACATATGAATGTGCCTTGGCAGTCATAACACAGAGTTTAGTCAGGGTGTCAGTTTTTATCATCAGAGTTTGGTCAGAGTGTCAGTTTTTATCATCAGAGTTTGGTCAGAGTGTCAGTTTTTATCATCAGAGTTTGGTCAGAGTGTCAGTTTTTATCATCAGAGTTTGGTCAGTGTCGGTTTTTATCATCAGAGTTTGGTCAGAGTGTCAGTTTTTATTATCAGAGTTTGGTCAGAGTGTCAGTTTTTATCATCAGAGTTTGGTCAGTGTCGGTTTTTACATCAGAGTTTGGTCAGAGTGTCAGTTTTTATCATCAGAGTTTGGTCAGAGTGTCAGTTTTTATCATCAGAGTTTGGTCAGAGTCGGTTTTTATCATCAGAGTTTGGTCAGAGTGTCAGTTTTTATTATCAGAGTTTGGTCAGAGTGTCAGTTTTTATCATCAGAGTTTGGTCAGAGTGTCAGTTTTTATCATCAGAGTTTGGTCCAAGTTTCATCAGTTTTTCTTGGATAAAAAAAAATGATAAAGGTTTCTCAACATTCTCCTAACAGTCTGTGAAAAATAGTCAGCATCCAGATGGAATCTGAGTGCTGGACGATTTGTTTTTTCTTCATGATTTTGTGCGAACCACTCGGCCAGCAAAATATACATGGACATTTGAACAGTCCTATGGAAAGTCATTGGTAGGAGTTCTATCTCTAACAAACGCGGATGGAACTCATGCAAGAAAATCTTGCCGTCTGAATGAGCCCACAGTGTTCTATTTGTGTCCAGCAGCAGCCACATGTTAGTGCCGGCCACAAAGTAGCACCCACCTGTGGCAGCCATCCAGCAGTGCCTTTAATCTATCTCATACCACATACCGTAATTTTTAAAAAATGATGTTATCTATGTAAAAGTGTTTGAACAAAGTTAATATTTTTCTACCATATAATTAATTACCCTGGCACTCTGCCAATCTGGTGCGCAAGCAAACAGTGATTAGACTCACTGACTCAAAGAGAGTAAAGTCTGAACAAAAAAATCAGCATTTAAGTCAGATAAAGAGAGTAAAGGACAGTGGGGACAAGAACAGCCGGCAGAGCCAACATTGGACTCCTTACAGAAAGTCCTGACACTGGCCATTGCCAGGATATATTATCCTGAGAATTGGTGGGTGACCCCCGACCACCCTACATTTACTTATTATATAATGTACAGTGACTGCCCAAAGTCTAACAGCCCACCGGAAATCTGCTGGTTAGTGCAGTCTCATGACTGGAAAGACAGGAGATCATTACAGAAATTCTGAGGCGGCATCGAATTTTAGATCATAGGACAGGATGGATGGAAGGGACCATACATAGTGCTCCTGCCTTCTCAGACTTAATATTGTAACCTACTGTAGATTTTATATATTCACCTAATAAGTCGCAGAATCCTGAGCGGAAGAACATTCATAGTGATGGTTTATTTGTAGGATGATTAGAATGTACACTTCAGCTGCTGCAGAACCTCATCTAGAAATAGAAGGTCAGCTGACAACACAGCACGGGGTTATCGGAGTGAGATAACCTTCTGTGGACCTGGTATCAGGATGGTGCATTGTTTGTCATTGTAAACTTTGCTACATCTGTAGGTAGGAGAGAGGGTTAAATGCAACTACCCTATGGGGACGGGTAAAATTAGGTGAGCAGTAAGGAGGGGTTAAACACTCGCTGCTGCTACAATCTAGTTTGTCCAGCGCAGCCACAGCATTCACGGCTGTTTGTTATTCTGCTTTGCGTTTTTTGTTTAAGTGTTGTATGTCTCTTCTAAATTCGTCATGGCAGCTGTCGGGAATGGGTGTTGAGTTGGTGGGAAATTGTGTAGGGGAGATGTATTTTGGGTATGCATCCCCCCAAAAAATGTAATGATGTGGCTTCAGATGTCTGGCTCTATTTCCGGGGCTCTCTCTTTGCATCTTCTAATCGTTTTCTTAATATAATGGCTGCGGTGACCAACATTCTTTTATTAAAGGGAATCTGTCAGGAGATTTTTGCTATTTAATCTGAGTGCAACATGATGTAGGCGCAACGAGTCTAATTCCATATATGTATCACTTATTAAGCTGTGCGCTGTAGTTTCAATACAATCAGTGCTTTATCAGCAGGTGATTATTGACGCGCCCCCTGGGACATATTCCTTTCTTTCAGGGGAATACCCGGAGCCGGATCAGATGGGGGTTGTAGTCTTCTGAGTGGCTGTGACCCGGTCCGTGCCCAGGGTGTCAAACTGAGTTGTATGTGGCAGTCATACAGATGTTATAAGTTCTTTATTGTCGACTACGCCACCCGTTGTATTGCGGTCACTATGGCCGCCGCTGCAGCAGGGTCCGCTGAGGCTGATGGTGTAGGTGCAGCTTGTGATGGTATAACCCCCAACGGGTGGGGTATAGCCTCAGGGGGATCAGGTGCAGAGGATGGGAGTTGTGGTGATGCAGTGTAGACGGCAATCAGAGACAGAGTCGGGTATGCAGTTTAGGATGTTTACTCACTGCTGATGTTCCGGTCACTCCAGCTTCGAGTGACCTCCCGAGCCGTGCTGCGTCCACCAGGTTCTGGATCCAGCCAACTCCCAAATAAGTCCGGAGCGTGACCCTGAGCTCTCCTTCTGTCCTTTCTCTGGCCGTCCCCACTATTGATCCACCCAGGTCCAGCTCCCTCGGGCCTTCTGTTGGGAGACCCTTGGCCTTGGGTTCCCTGACCCTCCTCGTGGTATGCCTTCGTGGTGGATGTGGTGGGTGACCGTGGCAAACGCTGCCCACGGTCTCCGGTCTCTGGCTGGGGAGTGTTTTTGCCCCCACCAGCTTGGGTTCCGGTACCCTGTGCCGACTCTTCACCCGGGGATTTAAGTTGGGTTCTTGGAGTCCTTTTCTTCTGGTTCCCCCTCTGGGTCTCTCTCTCTCCTCTCTCACTCTGGGTCTCTCTTCTCCTCCGCTCGCTGACTTTCTCTCTGCAACTGACCCTGTTCTTAGTTGGTGCCCACCTTATATACACCCTCTATGTGTGAGCTCAGGTGACCAGCACCCAATGAGCTCCTATCTTTACCCAGGCTGCTCCCCCTATCTGCCCCTACACTACTTGGGATGTTCCACCCCCCTCCCACTCCAGCCAGGAACAGACTCGGTCGTACCTGCACATTTCTAAGTGGGAGTACCGTCGGTCTGCTCCTCGGAAATGGGATGTATGTAGTGCATGCAGCCTACCGAGCTCAGGTCCACACTCCATCCTTACCCGGGAGTGGAATATCACACCTCTGGGTTGAGGTGCAATACCCCTGTAGCAGCCGAATCCTCAGGGTGCTACATTATCACTGCAGGACTAGGTCTCACATGCAGCCCAGTTCAGCTAATCTCTGTAACCCCGTCCCCACCACTGATTGGCAGCTGACAATGCACAGTGTACACAAGCTGCCAATCAGTGCTGTGGGCGGGGCTATAAACAGCTCAGCATTCTGAGAACTGCTACTTCTACAGCAGAGAAGACAGGGATTCTATCAAAACTTCACCAAACAGCCCAGTAAGTGATACATCAGTGGAATCAGGCTCTCTGTCCCTACATTATGCTGCTCTTAGATTACATAGCAAAACCTTGCTGACAGAGTACCTTTAGAATAGCTAATTGATGGTTCCAGTATATTGCTATTAATAGTTGTTAGGTAAGGCAGAGACCTTTGGATTCTACCAGACTCAAGGCTTTGGGTGCAAGTACAACCTTTGCACCACTTACAATTACACCAGCATTGTTCCCCATGCTCTTCTACCACATGTAATTAATCAGCAGCCTGTTTAATAAAACGCCCTTTTCCTGTGATCGCTGTAGCAGAAAGAACATAGAGATTTTTATTTTATACTTTCGACACCATCATTAACACTCGTACTTAGGGAAGTTTTCTTTATATGTTGTCTCCATGAAACTTTCTTGCGTGTATTAAAGTTTGTACTAAAATAGTTTCTGCAATTCTAGTGGCGGGCGTAGATTCTAAGAAACGTGGATAGCTTCCAATCCGCCTCTTCCTCTAGTAAAGGAAACCTCACAATAATACGCTTTGGAAAGGGCCAGAGTCGTTCCTCCTAAATAATTACAAGTGTTTTCTTTATTTACTGGGCGCCTTTTTGTGAAATGGTCCTGGAAATCTGTAATCATAGCTGTGATCCCCTATTAAGGGTGGTAGCAACTGTGTGAACGTGGCTTAACAGTCTATTCTTTTAACTGATTCATGCTTTGAGGGTAGGTGCCCACGTAGCGTTTTACAAGTGTAGCACCCTGAGGATTCGGCTGCTACAGGGGTATTACACCTCAACCCAGAGGTGTGATATTCCACTCCCGGGTAAGGATGGAGTGTGGACCTGAGCTCGGTAGGCTGCATGCACTACACACATCCCATTTCCGAGGAGCAGACCGACGGTACTCCCACTTAGAAATGTGCAGGTACGACCGAGTCTGTTCCTGGCTGGAGTGGGAGGGGGGTGGAACATCCCAAGTAGTGTAGGGGCAGATAGGGGGAGCAGCCTGGGTAAAGATAGGAGCTCATTGGGTGCTGGTCACCTGAGCTCACACATAGAGGGTGTATATAAGGTGGGCACCAACTAAGAACAGGGTCAGTTGCAGAGAGAAAGTCAGGAGCAGAGGAGAAGAGAGACCCAGAGTGAGAGAGGAGAGAGAGAGACCCAGAGGCACAGAAGAAAAGGACTCTAAGATCCCAAACTAAATCCCCGGGTGAAGAGTCGGCACAGGGTACCGGAACCCAAGCTGGTGGGGGTAAAAACACTCCCCAGCCAGAGACCGGAGACCGTGGGCAGCGTTTGCCACGGTCACCCACCACATCCACCACGAAGGCATACCACGTGGAGGGTCAGGGAACCCAAGGCCAAGGGTGTCCCAACAGAAGGCCCGAGGGAGCTGGACCTGGGTGGATCAATAGTGGGGACGGCCAGAGAAAGGACAGAAGGAGAGCTCAGGGTCACGCTCCGGACTTATTTGGGAGTTGGCTGGATCCAGAACCTGGTGGACGCAGCACGGCTCGGGAGGTCACTCGAAGCTGGAGTGACCGGAACATCAGCAGTGAGTAAAACATCCTAAACTGCATAACCCGACTCAGTCTCTGATTGCCGTCTACACTGCATCACCACAACTCCCATCCTCTGCACCTGATCCCCCTGAGGCTATACCCCACCCGTTGGGGGTTATATCACCAAAGCTGCACCTACACCAACAGCCTCAGCGGACCCTGCTGCAGCGGCGGCCACAGTGACCGCAACACAACGGGTGGCGTAGTCGACAAATAAAGAACTTATAACATCTGTAGGACTGCCACACACACTGAGTTTGACACCCTGGGCACGGACTGGGTCACAGCCACTCGGAAGACTACAACTCCCATCTGATCCGGCTCCGGATATTCCCACTAACGAATATGGCCCAGGGGGCGCGTCACAAGTATATTTGATGCGGAATTTCCGCAGCATAAACGCTTGTAAAACGCTTGGTAATCCGCCCCCCATGGTCCCCAATGAGAATCCGCAAGTTCTATGCCCATGCTGAAGATTTTTCCGCAGCATTTTTGATGCGCACCAAAATCCGCAGCAGGTCAATTAATTTTGCGGAATTGCCTTTTCAATGCAATAAAAAACGCAAGGCAATTCCGCATGTCGAAAACGCTCGAAAAACACGCCATAAACGCTTGCGAAATTCCGCATGCGTTTTTCCGGGAAAGGACATGCGGAAATGAAGCGCAAATTTTCCGCTTCATTTCCGCAACGTGGGCACATAGCCTGAAAGTGGCTTAAAGAAGCGACCTGTTCATTCTTAGGGCAGTTTCCGTTTGGAAGCCACTTGCTATTTAGAATTTACGCTATAAAAAAAAAAGAGCCGCAGAAAAAACGACTGAGAAGCAGGAGTTATCCTGAATCGTCTTTGCCGTGAAAAACTTGGCAGGTCCACCTGAATCTTACGGACATCGCGGGCACATACCCAAAGGGAATCTGCATGAAAAAGCGCAGCAAAATGAACATGGAGCAAAGCAATGTCAAAATGACTACTGTGCTCATGTTCCATCTTATGTCAACTTTTTTTTCGAACCCTGAAGCAGATAAAATAAGTAGCTTATACTTAACAGTATACAGACATAGAAGCCGGTGGCAAAGCCACCTCAGGAAAACGACTACCTGCGCTTTCCTCAAGCGTCTGCGCCTAGGAAGACTGAGTGGCTGTGCCGGCGTCTGAAAGATACTGTATGCACATACACTAAGGGAGTTTTTATTTTCTCTAAGAGGTTTTGAAGAGTTCTTTTTCCTGTTAGCGATGTGAGTGACAGCTCAGCCACCCTATGGATAGCAGGGCCTTGTCAGGCTGCTAGTGATGTGAGTGACAACTCAGCCACCCTATGGATAGCAGGGCCTTGTCAGGCTGCTAGTGATGTGAGTGACAACTCAGCCACCCTATGGATAGCAGGGCCGTGTCTGGCTGTTAGCGATGTGAGTGACAGCTCAGCCACCCTATGGATAGCAGTGCCGTGTTGGGCTGTTAGCGATGTGAGTGACAGCTCAACCACCCTATGGATAGCAGGGCTGTGTCGGGCTGTTAGCGATGTGAGTGACTGCTCAGTCATCCTATGGATAGCAATGCCGTGTCGGGCTGTTAGCGATATGAGTGACAGCTCAGCCACCCTATGGATAGCAGTGCCGTGTCGGGCTGTTTGCAATGTGAGTGACAGATCAGCCACCCTATGGATAGCAGGGCCGTGTCGGGCTGTTAGCGATGTAAGTGACAGCTCAGCCACCCTATGGATAGCAGTGCTGTGTCAAGCTGTTAGTGATGTGAGTGACAGCTCAGCCACCCTATGGATAGCAGTGCCGTGTCGGGCTGTTAACGATGTGAGTGACAGCTCAGCCACCCTATGGATAGCAGGGCTGTGTCAAGCTGTTAGCGATGTGAGTGACAGCTCAGCCACCCTATGGATAGCAGTGCTGTGTCGGGCTGTTAACGATGTGAGTGACAGCTCAGCCACCCTATGGATAGCAGTGCCGTGTCGGGCTGTTAACGATGTGAGTGACAGCTCAGCCACCCTATGGATAGCAGGGCTGTGTCAAGCTGTTAGCGATGTGAGTGACAGCTCAGCCACCCTATGGATAGCAGTGCTGTGTCGGGCTGTTAGCGATGTGAATGACAGCTCAACCACCCTATGGATAGCAGGGCCGTGTCGGGCTGTTAGTGTTGTGAGTGACAGCTCAGCCACCCTATGGATAGCAGTGCCGTGACGGGCTGTTAGCGATATGAGTGATAGCTCAGCCACCCTATGGATAGCAGTGCCATGTCGGGCTGTTAGCGATGTGAGTGACAGCTCAACCACACTATGGATAGCAGGGCCGTGTTGGGCTGTTAGCGATGTGAGCGACAGCTCAACCACCCTATGGATAGCAGGGCCGTGTTGGGCTGTTAGCGATGTGAGTGACAGCTCAACCACCCTATGGATTGCAGTGCTATGTCAAGTTGTTAGCGAAGTGAGTGACAGCTCAGCCACCCTATGGATAGCAGGGCCATGTCGTGCTGTTAGCGATGTGAGTGACAGCTCAACCAGCCTATGGATAGCAGGGCCGTGTCAGGCTGCTAGTGATGTGAGTGACAGCTCAGCCACCGTATTGATAGCAGGGCCGTGTTGAGCTGTTAGTGATGTGAGTGACAGCTCAGTCACCCTATGGATAGCAGGGCCGTGTCGGGCTGTTAGCGATGTGAGTGACAGCTCAGCCACCGTATTGATATCAGGGCCGTGTCGGGCTGTTAGCGATGTGAGTGACAGCTCAGCCACCCTATTGACAGCAGGGCCGTTTCGAGCTGTCAGTGTTCTGTTTGGGTTTCTTCCAGGTGTTTTCCTTCCAAGATAATTGCCAGGCTATTTAACTGGCTGGCAATGTTAGATCATTGCCAATTGTAGCTTCAGCTCAGTGGTGTGCTTACTCTGTGCTCTGTATTTTGTCATTCTGATCTTTTGTTGCCGGACCTTGGATTTGCCTTTCGACTACGCTTTTGTATAACCTCTTTTGCCTTTGAGTACTCTGACTTTAGTTGCCAGACCCCCGGACTTTGCCCCTGACTATCCGCTTCTCTCATCCCTCTGTCTTTAACGTACCTTCATGGTTTTTGACCTTGGACTTCTTGTCCACTCTGCACTTGTTTTTTGTTTTTTTTACAACAGCCATTTTTCAAAACCGGTTATGGAAATCAAAATCCAGTCAAAAAATTCTTAATATGAAGAGCAAAGTTGATTTCCAATAGGAATTAATAGAGAAGTTTTTTCCAAGTGTTTTCAAAATGGGTATTGAGGAACAATTTGGAGCAGAACTACTAAAAAAAAACTCCTCAAGAAATGTCATGTACTCATAGTTTAAGTGGTCATTTATTTTCTTCTTTGTTATGTGGCCACTCCAGTATTTTTGCAAAGTGTAGTTGTGTTGTGTATATGTATGTATGTACACACGTGGTCAAAAGTGTTGGTCCCCCTCGTTTAATGAAAGAAAAACCCACAATGGTCACAGAAATAACTTGAATCTGACAAAAGTAATAATAAATTAAAAATCTATGAAAATGAACAAATGAAGGTCAGACATTGCTTTTCTGCTTCCACAGAATTTAGAAAAAAATAAACTCATGAAATCGGCCTGGACAGAAATGATGGTACCCCTGAAAACAATGTGACAAAAGGGACATGTTAAATCAAATTGTGTCCACTAATTATCATCACAGGTGTCTACAATCGTGTAATCAGTCACTGTGCCTGTATATAGGGCTACAGATACTCACTGTGCTGTATATAGGGCTACAGATACTCACTGTGCTGTATATAGGGCTACAGATACTCACTGTGCCTGTATATAGGGCTACAGATACTCACTGTGCTGTATATAGGGCTACAGATACTCACTGTGCCTGTATATAGGGCTACAGATACTCACTGTGCTGTATATAGAGCTACAGATACTCACTGTGCTGTATATAGGGCTACAGATACTCACTGTGCCTGTATATAGGGCTACAGATACTCACTGTGCTGTATATAGGGCTACAGATACTCACTGTGCTGTATATAGGGCTACAGATACTCACTGTGCCTGTATATAGAGCTACAGATACTCACTGTGCCTGTATATAGAGCTACAGATACTCACTGTGCTGTATATAGAGCTACAGATACTCACTGTGCCTGTATATAGAGCTACAGATACTCACTGTGCTGTATATAGAGCTACAGATACTCACTGTGCCTGTATATAGAGCTACAGATACTCACTGTGCTGTATATAGAGCTACAGATACTCACTGTGCCTGTATATAGGGCTACAGATACTCACTGTGCTGTATATAGATCTACAGATACTCACTGTGCCTGTATATAGGGCTACAGATACTCACTGTGCCTGTATATAGGGCTACAGATACTCACTGTGCTGTATATAGGGCTACAGATACTCACTGTGCTGTATATAGGGCTACAGATACTCACTGTGCTGTATATAGGGCTACAGATACTCACTGTGCTGTATATAGGGCTACAGATACTCACTGTGCTGTATATAGGGCTACAGATACTCACTGTGCCTGTATATAGGGCTACAGATACTCACTGTGCTGTATATAAAGCTACAGATACTCACTGTGCTGTATATAGGGCTACAGATACTCACTGTGCCTGTATATAGGGTTACAGATACTCACTGTGCCTGTATATAGAGCTACAGATACTCACTGTGCCTGTATATAGGGCTACAGATACTCACTGTGCTGTATATAGAGCTACAGATACTCACTGTGCCTGTATATAGGGCTACAGATACTCACTGTGCTGTATATAGGGCTACAGATACTCACTGTGCCTGTATATAGAGCTACAGATACTCACTGTGCTGTATATAGAGCTACAGATACTCACTGTGCCTGTATATAGAGCTACAGATACTCACTGTGCCTGTATATAGGGCTACAGATACTCACTGTGCTGTATATAGAGCTACAGATACTCACTGTGCCTGTATATAGAGCTACAGATACTCACTGTGCCTGTATATAGAGCTACAGATACTCACTGTGCCTGTATATAGGGTTACAGATACTCACTGTGCTGTATATAGGGCTACAGATACTCACTGTGCTGTATATAGGGCTACAGATACTCACTGTGCCTGTATATAGGGCTACAGATACTCACTGTGCTATATATAGGGCTGCAGATACTCACTGTGCCTGTATATAGGGCTACAGATACTCACTGTGCCTGTATATAGGGTTACAGATACTCACTGTGCCTGTATATAGAGCTACAGATACTCACTGTGCCTGTATATAGGGCTACAGATACTCACTGTGCTGTATATAGAGCTACAGATACTCACTGTGCTGTATATAGGGCTACAGATACTCACTGTGCCTGTATATAGGGCTACAGATACTCATTGTGCTATATATAGGGCTGCAGATACTCACTGTGCCTGTATATAGGGCTACAGATACTCACTGTGCCTGTATATAGGGCTACAGATACTCACTGTGCTGTATATAGAGCTACAGATACTCACTGTGCTGTATATAGGGCTACAGATACTCACTGTGCCTGTATATAGGGCTACAGATACTCACTGTGCTATATATAGGGCTGCAGATACTCACTGTGCCTGTATATAGGGCTACAGATACTCACTGTGCCTGTATATAGGGTTACAGATACTCACTGTGCTGTATATAGGGTTACAGATACTCACTGTGCTGTATATAGAGTTACAGATATTCACTGTGCCTGTATATAGGGTTACAGATACTCACTGTGCCTGTATATAGAGCTACAGATACTCACTGTGCTTGTATATAGGGCTACAGATACTCACTGTGCCTGTATATAGGGCTACAGATACTCACTGTGCTTGTATATAGGGCTACTGATACTCACTGTGCTGTTTGGTGACATGGTGTGTACCACACTCAACATGGACCAGAGGAAGCATAGGAAAGAGCTGTCTCCGGAGATTAGAAAGAAAATTATAGACAAGCATGTTAAAGGTAAAGGTTATAAGACCATCTCCAAGCAGCTTGATGTTCCTGTGACTACAGTTGCACATATTATTCAGAAATTTAAGATCCATGGGACTGTAGCCAACCTCCCTGGACGTGGCCCAAAGGAAGAAAATTGATAACAAATCAAAGAGACGGATAATACGAATGGTAACAAAAGAGCCCAGGATAACTTCTAAAGAGATTAAAGGTGAACTTCAAGCTCAAGGAACATCAGTGTCAGATCGCACCATCGGTCGTTGTTTGATCCAAAGTGGACTTCATGGGAAGCGACCAAGGAGAACACCATTGTTGAAAAAAAATCATAAAAAAGCCAGACTGGAATTTGCCAAACTACATGTTGACAAGCCACAAAGCTTCTGGGAGAATGTCCTATGGACAGATGAGACAAAAATGGAAGTTTTTGGCAAGGCACATCAGCTCTATGTTCACAGATGGAAAAATGAAAAATATCAAGAAAAGAACCCTGTCCCTACTGTGAAACATGGAGGAGGCTCTGTTATGTTCTGGGGCTGCTTTGCTGCATCTGGCACAGGGTGTCTTAAATCTGTGCAGGGTACAATGAAATCTCAAGACTATCAAGGGATTCTAGAGAGAAATGTGCTGCCCAGTACCATCATTTCTGTCCAGGCCTTTTTCATAAGTTTAATTTTTTTAAAAAATTCAGTGGAAGCAGAAAAGCAATGTCTGACTTTCATTTGTTCATTTTCATAGATTTTTAATTTATTATTAATTTTTCAGATTCAAGTTATTTCTGTGACCATTGTGGGTTTTTCTTTCATTAAATGAGGGGTACCAACAATTTTGACCATGTGTGTATGTGCCTGTGGTTCATGCTTCTTCTGTTTGTATTATCACCAAAATGCAAAAGCATGTCTGCGAAGATTATTGTTCTGGAATGTCTTGACACTCCAACCCTGCCATTTAATGCTCTATTCACTCTTACAGGTTGTGCCCTTGAGATCACTGTTCCTCCGTCACAAGTTGGGATAGTTCAGAATGACGTTCTTCTGCCTTGCACCTTCAAAGTGGCAAAACCTCCAGTAAACCTACAGTACTTGGCCATCTTCTGGCATTTTGGAGAACAAGAGATTGTAAGATATGACACAAAGACAAAGGGGTCTACTTTACGATTCATCATCGATGAGCAGGAGGTCAAGCAGGGCAATGCCTCTCTGACCATCCGCAATGTGACCGTCTCCGATAAGGGCTCATACAAGTGCACCGTGATTTACAGTCCAGACACTCAAGAAAAGCAAATTCAATTAAATATTCTTGGTAAGTACGTTATTAAAATGGCCATAGTCTTACAGGGGCAGGTACGCAGTTGTCTTTCTTTACTGGGTCCCCTGGGACTGTAAGTCACAATAAAAAGTCGCTCTTCAAAAACATCTGTATGAATAAAGCCTCATGCACACAGCAATCTTGTGCTGATTTGTAGGGGTAGAGTATGGCGTTCATTTCACATCTTGACATTAAACACCTACAATGTAGGTCACATATTCAACATCAATATTTCTGGGGGAAAACCCATGTCCATAAAATTAAACCTATAAAGATCCCTCAGGTAAACCAAAATTCCAAATTAAAATGCCTAGAAAGATATATTTATTTAAAGAAATCACAAAAACATAGTATTATGGACATGTAGATCCTCCGTAGGTATCAGTAGGGTGCCATTATCAAAGTTTACAATCATCCTCCATAACCCAGCATGTGATGGCGCATGATACTATAAATATTTTTTACCACCATTTGTATGGACCTATGTAACAAGGATCCATAATAAAAATGTATGCATGACCTTTTTATGGTATGTATTAACTCCTCACATCTTACAGCTACTTGCAGAGCAAAGTAGTCACAAGTTTGCAACAAAGTGCTCCTGCCGGCTGGCTAAAAAAAATGTCCTGACAGAGAAGACGCAGAGATTCCTTTTTCCTCCCAGAGTTTTTAGGAAGTGAAGGACCTTCTCAAATCCCTCTTGGCCTGTTACCTGGATGGATTCGCCCCCCTCCCCTTCCCTGTCCTTGTAGTCAGGAGAATAAGCAAAATAAGTCCGAGTATCTCCGAACTAATATAGCTCAAGAATTTGGATGCCTTCACGGATCCTTGTACTTCTCATCTTCTAAACTTGTGCAGAATACTCACCTACAGTTAGGTCCATATATATTTGGACTGAGACAACATTTTTCTAATTTTGGTTCTAGACATTACCACAATGAATTTTAAACAAAACAATTCAGATGCAGTTGAAGTTCAGACTTTCAGCTTTCATTTGAGGGTATCCACATTAAAATTGGATGAAGGGTTTAGGAGTTTCAGCTCCTTAACATGTGCCATCCTGTTTTAAAAGGGACCAAAAGTAATTGTGCAGATTAAATAATTGTAAATAAAATGTTCATTTCTAGTACTTGGTTGAAAACCCTTTGTTGGCAATGACTGCCTGAAGTCTTGAACTCATGGACATCACCAGACGCGGTGTTTCCTCCTTTTTGATGCTCTGCCAGGCCTTCACTGTGGTGGTTTTCAGTTGCTGTTTGTTTGTGGGCCTTTCTGTCTGAAGTTTAGTCTTTAACAAGTGAAATGCATGCTCAATTGGGTTGAGATCAGGTGATTGACTTGGCCATTCAAGAATATTCCACTTCTTTGCTTTAATAAACTCCTGGGTTGCTTTGGCTTTATGTTTTGGGTCATTGTCCATCTGTAGTATGAAACGACGACCAATCAGTTTGGCTGCATTTGGCTGGATCTGAGCACACCGTATGGCTCTGAAGACATCAGAATTCATTTGTCTGCTTCTGTCCTGTGTCACATCATCAATAAACACTAGTGACCCAGTGCCACTGGCAGCCATGCATGCCCAAGCCATCACACTGCCTCTGCCGTGTTTTACAGATGATGTGGTATGCTTTGGATCATGAGCTGTACCACGCCTTCGCCATACTTTTCTCTTTCCATCATTCTGGTAGAGGTTGATCTTGGTTTCATCTGTCCAAAGAATGTTCTTCCAGAACTGTGCTGGCTTTTTTAGATGTTTTTTGGCAAAGTCCAGTCTAGCCTTTTTATTCTTGATACTTATGAGTGGCTTGCACCGTGCAGTGAACCCTCTGTATTTACTTTCATGCAGTCTTCTCTTTATGGTAGATTTGGATATTGATACGCCTACCTCCTGGAGAGTGTTGTTCACTTGGTTGGCTGTTGTGAAGGGGTTTCTCTTCACCATGGAGATTATTCTGCGATCATCCACCACTGTTGTCTTCCGTGGGCGCCCAGGTCTTTTTGCATTGATGAGTTCACCAGTGCTTTCTTTCTTTCTCAGGATGTACCAAACTGTAGATTTTGCCTCTCCTAATATTGTAGCAATTTCTCGGATGGGTTTTTTCTGTTTTTGCAGCTTAAGGATGGCTTGTTTCATCTGCATGGAGAGCTCCTTTGACCGCATGTTTACTTCACAGCAAAACCTTCCAAATGCAAGCACCACACCTCAAATCAACTCCAGACCTTTTATCTGCTTAATTGAGAATGACATAACGAAGGGATTGCCCACACCTGTCCATAAAATAGCCTTGGAGTCAATTGTCCAATTACTTTTGGTCCCTTTAAAAACAGGGTGGCACATGTTAAGGAGCTGAAACTCCTAAACCCTTCATCCAATTTTAATGTGGATACCCTCAAATGAAAGCTGAAAGTCTGAACTTCAACTGCATCTGAATTGTTTTGTTTAAAATTCATTGTGGTAATGTCTAGAACCAAAATTAGAAAAATATTGTCTCTGTCCAAATATATATGGACCTAACTGTATTTTTGTCAAACTACTCTTATGCAGTCCTGACGAGGTGCACTGCCAAGACCAATTATCATGAATGAAGTGGAAAAGGCAATTGCCCGCCTTCGAGCATTCAAATTCCCTGGGGACACGTGGGTTGGCAATCAAAATTTAAGAATCCTAGAGTAAATGTCTGAGCCATAATTTAGTTAACCGATGTCAGGAATCCTAACATGCTCCGAACTCCTTGAATCTCTGACTGATGCTATGATAGTAAACAGCTCCAAGCTGGGAAAAGACCCTACCAAACTGTGGATCATACCATCATATCTCCCTACTGCGGGTAGATATTAAGATGCTAAGCAATACCCTTGAATGATGAAGTAATCTGTTTATATATGAATCCAATCTAACCAAATAGGTAATATGCATGACTTCTCATCAGCCTTAGGTTTACATCACGTATTCTTTAATTTACAAGTAACACATAATAATGGCGACTTTCAATGTCTTTGGATGCTGTGGTATGGCCCTACTTGGAGAATTTTTGCTTTTCCCATTCTGGGGTCTAAGGGTTAACGTTTCTCCTTGTGGAGAGTGACAAGCCAAGCCTGGCATGTCAGAGTGAGGAGACTTATATGCCATGCATGCTCCTCTGGGAAATGAAATATGTAAATTGTATCCTCAAAGAGAAACAGGACTTGGTCTCCAGCACCATCTATTGGAAGCAGTGACCCTAAAAGTCAATATGACTTAGGATAAAAGCCAAACCAGAATCTCAATTTGCAGACATGTTGTTTCAGGGTGTTACCACTTATATGTGCGAAGTATGAGATCTGATTTGTCTAGGTGAGAGGCTCTGGACTGGGGAATAAGGGGTAACATTTCTCCTTGTGGAGAGAGAAAAGCCAAGCCTGGCATGTCAGAGTGAGGAGACTTATAAGCCATGCACGTTCTTCTGGGAAATAGGTGACGCTAGAGTTCTAATCCTCTTCCTCTCTGAAGAGACAATTTTCATATTGGCCTTTCCATTCAAAATGTATTAGATGGGTCCAACTTCTTCACCAGAAAGCCAGAGCCTGAGCCCTGCTAAATCCATTTTCCCTCAACTGGGATACAAGGCAAGGTGCCCATAACTTGAGCTTCAGGCTGCATTTATTGTTGAAACTGGTAATCTGTATATAGATGCCACGTTGTTATACACACCTCGCTTCTGCCAGTCCTGTCTCTCATAGAATAATTTTGCATAATCTGATAATCGGCCCTCTGGTCTGGGGCCCCCATCAGCGTTTTCTTGCTCACAGCCTCCCCATTATCATTTATTGGGTACTGCTCTACCACCTTACCGGCTCATCTCCTCTATAAGGGATGAATGGGTAGATTAAGTGCTTGCGCAATCCCCCTATTCTACAACAAGCCCTGATAATTGTTTCTGTTATTTGTAATATATGTTATTAGGCTTGATTCCAATATGTCCCCTATCTGGCTCAAACAGAGCGGACATATATTCCTTGTGTCCATCTTTACAAGAGCGTTGTGGTCCACTGTGAGGGTCACAAGTGGAGGCATACCGTGAAAACTGAGATCCCCGTACCGCTTCCTTGGTCATGAATGACTTCCACACTCCCAGATTTTTCTTGCATCCCCTAAGCAAAGTAACAGTATAGATGTTTTATACCGACTTGTTCAAGTATAGAAACAAAATCACTATAAAATCAGCATGAGCATCTGATGGCCATAAAACAGATAAGTAGTGGTCCCTAGCTTAGATCCTTGGATTCCTAAATTAGTCTTATCCCATTATACAGCACATAAGACTCTGCAATATATTTCTCATAGAGCTCACTACAATTCCACCATAATCATGAAGTATCTTTTTCTACCTCCTTTGGTCCAGATCAATGAGCAGGTGGTCAAATTATCAAATGACAACATGGGAGTCTCAGTCTCAGATGACTCTAGAGTCCCATAAGAAGAGATAGATGAACTTGACAATTTTGGGTGGACCAACCAATCATCTAATGTGTATGGGGTCCTTCCAACTCTCTTTGACAAATGTTGGTGCAGAGAATGATAGAGCATGTTCAGTTTCAACGCTTAATCCTTTTGTTTTATTGGGAGATAAGACTCCTGCCTTTATATGAACGGGGTGTGTATGTGCTTAGGGTAATCGGGAGGGATAGCTATCACCAAATGATTGTCCCACAGCTATCCAAGGCGTGTTTGTATCTTTACAAAGATGTTCATTGAACGTTGATAATACATACGATGTATGAACACCCTAAGCATTGATCTACACTGGCCGATTTCAGACATTAAACAACCATTAATTGGTAAGCTGATTGGTGGACATTTAATCACCTGTTTAGAAAAGCTGACCACAGTATATATTCGCACAGAACAATAGGTAACTTGATCTCGCTGTGCGTGTAGAATACCATTGTTCTCGATAGCACATCTCATGTTTACACAGGACTATGTGCTGCCCCAAAAAAATTTCTAAGATGGCTTAAAAATCATTTTACCCAATAAATGAGTGTTTTTCTTGCTCACCGGTTGCTCTACGACCTGTTTAGCCAAGACGATAATCGGTAAACGAGTGTACCTAAGAACACTTTCCCAAGTATCGACCAATATAAATGCACTGTAAGACTTGCTCACTTTCTCCTGATTATTTCCCCTCCTGCACTGATTTACCTTCCAAATGCTCCTAATTCCAGTTATAATAACCAGTAGCCAGAGATAGCTGTTGGCTTAAAGGTTGTTCAGCTACCAGATATCTCTCCCGACTTCTCCATAACCATGAACGTTCAACTTGGCCAAGTGTTCGTGCGTTTTTCACTTGAAGAGAGAGGACAAAGTGAACTCTGGTGAAACTAAACTTGTCTCTGGTGAAACTAAAATCTAACATACCTAACCCCTCTCTCCCATGACATCTTCCATTGAGCGGAGAGTCAGGACACCAATATACACATTATGTTTTGGTCACCTTAACAATGAAAAATCTAATACATATTTTTTTTATAAATTCTAATCTTATATTGTTTCTGTATCAGCTGTTCCAGTGGTCAAGATACAAAAACACGCTGTTCAGAGAGGTGTGACAAGTCTTCTTCAATGCTCGATCACAAACTTCTACCCAAATGATATGAAGGTGATTTGGCTCATGAATGGTAAGATATTGAGTGGATCAGCGCAGGATGACAGGACGAACGCGGATATGACCTTTACAAGGAACAGCTCTGTGAATGTTGCATTTCTTGAGGATACGGGAAATCCAAAAATTACTTGTAAGGTGGAACATGAGTATCTTCAAGATCCTATTGAGGATTTCTACAGTGTACAGTATGGAGGTGAGTTCACCCTGGCAGGACAACTATCATGCATATCATATATTGCATATTTTATCATATTTATAAAAATAGATTTCGGTTTTACCCAAATCCATAGGGTATAAAACAAGATAACATTGATTCTCAAAGACTGATGGGTGGAGATGAATGGTCATTCCCTGACAACAAAGAGACACAATCTGGTCTTGGATTCAATAAAGTCACACAATAATCAATGTCTATAGTGCCAGATACAGCTTAATTTTCCATAAGCAAGATTATATTAGGTGGCGGCTCCTTCCAACAACTTTTTAACAATAATATGAAGTTTTGAACTCAACTTCTAGCATGTTCAATCCTCCTAGTAATTTAGAGAGGTGTAGGAATGGCTACTCAAGTCATTATCCACTAGATTATATTTGGCCATTGTAGTTGGTATTACTTTTCACAAACAAGTATTATTTGATCTCCGATGACCACATAAATGTTTTCTCCAGAATTTTCAGTCTTCTGTTTGGGTTTTCAAGTATCTGAATTATGAGCTTTTGATTCTTCACAATTGTCTCCATCTATCTTGTTGCTGATCATCCTCTACTCTTAAAGTCTTTCACTCATTGTCAGTGAAACCCTTTAAGATATGTTTTGAGGAATTCGATTCAAGTATTCTATATCTGCCCTACAATTTCTTTAAATACTGTTATTAATATGTGCTACCTATGTTTACTTTCGTTCCTGGCAATGATTTTTTTCCACACGTAGTGTTTTTTGCTCTTGAGTTGGGTTTTGTAAAATCTACAAGATGAACAAAGCTTCGGTCCGGTTATTTTGTGGTACTAGCGTTGGGTTAGACTTCTTTCTTTGGGTCTCCTCCAAAACTTGAAGCACATAATTCCATGTAATTAGTTTTATATGAATACAATAACTGATGAAACATCTATCCTCAGCTGCTCCTACCGTCAGTATCAAGGCTTCGAAGACTCCCGATGGTAATGATCAGATTTATATGTGTGAAGCGATGAACTATTCCCCCGAAGAAGTGACAATGCGCTGGTTGTTGGATGGGAAGAGAATCGATTCTTCCAAACAAAGTAACAATGGATATTTCCATAAAGAGATTTATCATCAGATTCAGCTAAATGGGAACAACCAACCATCCCAGATCTCTTGCGAGGTCCAACATGAGACATTAAAAGGTCCTATAACGATAACAGAGGAAGTCAAACAGGAGAGTAAGTCATTTACACAAGTATTATACTGTCTGGTGTTTATGCTGTGAATATATCATTGGTACTATGCTTAACAGACACGATTCTTTATTGGTCGCCATATGACACAAATAAGATGGATGATAATGTAGTCACACATTGAAAATATTTTAGTCAAAGCTTAGTCTTTGCCGAAATTGTAGAGGAAAGATCCCACTGATCCGTGTTCAAGCTGCTTCATAGCATCTGTAGTGGATACATGAGCCACAAACTGTCCATGAACAGTTTACTAAAAGTTATTAAAGTACAAGATGTTGAAGCCAAGGGCATAAATGCTAGAGAGAAAGACCATGTGGCTCCTTCCGTTTTACTGTTCTGTGTAGAGAACCTGTGGAGGCCTTTTATGGAGATTTTTGGGCCCAAAACTCATGAAAAGCGCTTAGAAACAAATGCCGGGCCCTTTTGCTCTTCATGGCAAAACTGTGCACCACTGACCTAAGCTGACTTCTAGCTGTTCAGAGTCATGGCACTAGAGTTCAAGTCTTCTTCCTCTCTGAAGAAAGAATGTGCATATTTAATTTTTCAGGGGAGTGATGAATGGCCTACAAGCCTCCTTACCCTGGCATGTCAGACATGTCACTGTGCACAAGGAGAAATGTTACTCCCTAGACCAGAGCTGGGCAAAGTGTGGCCCGTGAGTCACATCAGGCCCTCCGGCTGGTCCACAAGCCGAGACAGCCGAAAAGTTGAAAAAAGTGGCCCACGGGCCGCACCATGCCCTCACCCACCGCCAGTCGCCCTCTGTCACAATAATTTGCTTCTTCAGGATGCAGACAGTGGTAAATACATTGGTGGAGGATGGAGCAGCCGGCTCTTTCTTCCACAAATCAGTGTGAGGGCCAGCAGACACAATGACATCACTTCATCACTTCTGCTGTGTGGATAGTGCACCAGAGATGGGAGCAGAGCGCCGGGGGAACAGGAGTGAGGCGAGTATGTGGTGTTTTTGTTTTTTCCATGTGTGTATTGGAGGTTTGTATGTGTATAGGAGGCCATGTGGGGATTCATAATGTATTTAGAAGGCTATGTGGGGCCTCATACTGTATATTGGGGCTATGTGGGGGCTCATACTGTATATAGGGGCTAACTTGGGTCTTAAACTTTATGTAGTGGTTATGTGGAGTCTCATACTGTATATTGGGGCTATGTGGGGGCTCATACTGTATATTGAGGCTATGTGGTGGCTCATACTGTATAAGATGCTATGTGAAGGGTCATACTGTATAAAGAGGCTTTGTGGGGCCTCATACTTTCTATAGGGGGCTATGTGGGGCTCATACTGTATATAAGAGGCTATGTGGGGGCTCATACTTTCTATAGGGGGCTATATGGGGCTCATACTGTATTTAGGAGGCTATGTGGGGGCTCACACTGTATATAGAGAGGCTATGTGGGGGCTCACACTGTATATAGGGGCTAATAATTTACATAAGGGGCTATGTGGGGGCTCTTATTGTATACAGTGAGACTATGAGGGTTCTCAAACTGTATATAGAGAAGTTATGTGGGGACTCATACTGTATATAGGGGCTAACTTGGGTCTTAAACTGTATGTAGCGGTTATGTGGAGTCTCATACGGTATATTGAGGGGCTATGTGGGGGCTTATACTGTATATAGGGGGCTGTTTGTAGGCTCATACATTATATAGAGAGATATCAGCATACTTAACTCTGTTCAGTATTAAGTGATAATATAAATATAAAATAATAATTATAATTATTGTTATGAATTAATTTTAGTCTATTGGTTCGGCCCTCAACAACAGTCACATCTCTCATGTGGCCCCTCGGGAAAATGAATTGCCCACCCCTGCCTTAGGACAAATCCTCCATGACTATTGTCTATGTACAGTATGGCTGCATTGGTTTTACTCTGCTTTCTGTCCTGTTTGTTTTTGTAGGTGATTGTAAGAGATCGTGCCATTTTGGTATCATCGGTGTCTTAGTAGGATTACTGGTCACCTCACTACCAGGACTCTGGTTTTTCATGAAGAGAGGTGAGATACTTCTATATATTTATTGTGCAGTTAAATTCCTCTGATCTAGGGTTGTCGGATATATAAAGCTGAGACAAGATGTCACGATTCTATTTTATACAGAGAACTGTAGGTTTTTCAAGACTTTGGGGGAAATCTCATTACTAACCAACTAAATTTCTTTTTAATTCCTACAGATTCCCAGAGGTTTCAAGTGGGTCACATTCACAGGATCCAGACCGAGAAGAAAGTTACCTATTACTGTACGGCTTCCAACTGTCTTAATGACGTGCAGGTGACCTGGACGATCAAGGAGAACAATGGGAAAAAGGTCGAAATCTCGGAAAATAATCAAGAAAAAGATGAAGAAGCTGCCCTCGTGGTCAGCGGTGACTACACTGTGGAAACGGAGCGATCACAGCAGGATAAACTCCACCACGCCATCTCAGCTCTGAGCTTCACACCGGTTGTCTCCAAACACAAAGAGATTGAGATCTTCTGCAAGTTCCTCTGTAACAAACAAAGTCGGGGGAAGAGTCTTACATGCAACTTCACTTTTAGTAAGAGAATTCAATGTTTTCCAAAGTATTTCTTGCAAATTCTGTTTTGCTGCAATAATAATATAAATAGAACACAAATAAATTGTAAAGGTTTCTGTGGTCAATAATAATGACTTCTTTTCATTTCTAGAAAAGCCAGAACTGTCCGTCCCGGTGAATATGTCTCTGGGTGACAATGGCGACGTCCTGTGTTCTATCTCTCTGCAGAACTTTTATCCTAAAGATATTGAGATAAAATGGAGCCACGGCCTCGGACAGTTCCAGGATGTAGAGAAACTTGATGAGACATTTACCAAGAACAATGACTTTACTTTTAATGTGAGAAGTGTCTGTAGGGTTCCGGGTCATCTGTTCAAGGATCAAGGATATAGAGTACGAGCCGCATGGAGCCATGAAACGGAGAATGGGCAAAAGGAGGTGTCAATCACAGGTAAAAAAAACTTCTTCATTACATCTAGGTTACGTCATAAAGGAACACTAAACATGGAAAATGCACAAACAAAAGAATACTTAGCTTTTCTTCTCCTTAGGGCAAGTTTATATATTGCATATTGGCTGTGAATTTGTTTGTGGAAAAATGGCGTACCACAGAAAGGGAATTTTCCTAAGTGGTTGGAATGATCTCCGGGAACTGAAGTTATAGCTGGATTCATTGTGCTGTTTCCCAATCTGTGAAACAGAACAGATAACAGCTGGATTAGGCAATACGGTCAATGGCCACATTTGTCATCTGTTACCTCTGCTTTCTAGAGAAGTAGCTGTGTGACCCGCTACTACTCAGTAGCGTTGGCCCTCCCTGGGAAAGGTGTACTCTTACGGCGGGCAGGTGGTAGAGGGGGATGCAGTCGTGGCCCTGGCCTGGTCCGTGCCCAGGGCGCACACATTAAAAGTATGGGCTAGTGGATGAGTGGTTATTGTCGACTACGCCACCTGTGGTTTCTGGTGATGACCACCAGCGCTGCGGCAGTCCTCTGAGGCAGGTGTACAGGGCAGCTCAGCTGGTACTACTCCCCACAGGCGGAGCAGAGGCCTCAGGGCAGAGAGAGAGGGGAGGATGACAGTCTAGTAGATGGTGGTGTGTGTGCAGCGCCGCGCAGGAAGGACAACAGAGGCAAGGGGGTGCAGTCTTCCAAGCTTTACACACTTTGCTTTAGTAGTGGGCACAAAACTTCTCCTTGCTCCTCACGGCGCGCTGCGACCACCAGGAAGGGGCTCAGCACACTCCGGGTAGTTTAGGTGCACTTTATGGGACCCCTGGACCAGAATGTTCCTCTCCTTGGTGAGTTCTCCCACTAAGTCTTCTCCTGACTGTGTGCGTGGTGTGAACTTGGTGAAAGGCCAGTTCCCGCTGCATCAGCGCAGTTTAAGGGATACGAGTGGCGTACGCCGCTCCGTCCATATCCCCCCCTAGGGATCCCAAAAGGCCTCCGGGCTTTTCCGACTGAGACGTGAAGTAACAAAGCAGCAGCAGGAGTCCCTCTGACTAGGCCAGAGTAAGGAAATACAGGTGTCGTATGCCGCTCCGTCCGTATCCCCTTTAGGATCCTTTTGCCTGTGGAGCTCTTCTCCTCCGCTCTCCTCCGAGGCCCTCTTACATGGACTAAGACATAGGACAGAGCCGGCTATAACTCGACTCTGCCCCAGCCCCCAATCTCAAGGCCTGAGACCGGGCATCGCAGCCTCGTGAGGCAGCTGCAGCTTGTACTGTCTGGCTCCTCCAGGGAACTCCGACCAAAGACCCAGTATTAAAGATGGCATCCATATTTATATGGATGTATTAGTGTAACCTAAAAGTGTGTCCTCCACCCTCACCCACTACATGGTTCCCCCTATCTTTGGTTCCCCCCATTTCCGTTATCCCGGCTGGGGCAGCACCCTGGTGCATATAAGCCCCCCACAGAACAGGAGAGGTGTAGTGTTGAGTGCTGAGGCTGGGTCCCGTGTGGTGCTCCATCCTTACCTTGGAGAGAAGATACCACACCTCGGTCTGAGGTGCAGTACCCCTGTGGTGACTGAACCCTCAGGGGCGCCACATTCCCCCCTGGTGAAACACAGCACGTCCGCGGGCTGGAAAGAGAGCAAAGCATAGGTACAGACTTTTTATATGCTTTATAACAACCAAACAATCTTCCCTACAAGGGAGGCACTGATACTTGAATGTTGCAGATAAATAGTATAAAATATATAAAACTTTAAGAAGACATTTTGCATGTAGACAGATCAGTAGAAAATATAGTAGAAAAGAGAGTCAGTTCAGCAGCAAGAGGGACCTGTCCCAAACCCTCAACGTAGGCCCTGGGATGGCTGCAGGGCATGGAGATCCTGAGTTGGACCTCTAGGAGAGCCACTCCAGACAGGTTTTGCTTCTGAGGTCTGAGGTAGAAGTAGAAGTGTTTTTTGCATAAAACCAATAGGGAGCACCTGAATAGATGCAAAAACTATTTACAGGAAGAGTCAGTCTACTGCTAGAGTCCGCAGGGACAAATGTCTCTCTATACCGGGAGGAAAACATTATTCAACATAAACAATAAACACAAGTCAAAACTGGGAGGTACAGCCTCCGGGGCCGCTCAGTCTAGGTACCTCCACCAGGGGAAAGGCTCATTCTTCCCTACGGAGCCAGATCGGTCCCCCACCGGCAGGTGCGCAGGGGCATCACCCTCGAACACCCTATGCACGTCCAGGGCGTACCACTCACGCTCCCCGTGGTGGCGGGTGTATGAAACTAGATCACCCGGGTAGAGGTTCCGGCCAGGGTTATCCCTCTTCAGCTGCGGTTTGACGTCCCGTCGGCTCACGAAGACGTCTTGGGCAAACTGGGGGCTCCGAATGAAGCCCGATCCCGCCTCCTGGTGGAAGCGGACTATCAGCCCTTCCTCCCGGGGGCTTGGATGGGCGGCCTCCTCCTGGCGGGCCTTCGAGTTTGCGGCCTTAGCGCGCACCTCAAGGCGCTCGCAGCGTATCCGCCTCTCCCGCCGCTTCTTGTCAAGTTGGAGGAGCTCTTTGCGGCAGAACTCCATCCTCCTCTGCGCTTCAGCCCGGGTCTCCTGGGGGAAGCCCATCAGGTCCCCCCCCTGGTTATCCCAGGCCATCTCTTCCGCCGCCGGACAGGCAACCAGAGGCGCGGGAAGCAGCGACAGCAGGGATTGCTGCAGGTCCTCCAGAGACACGGACCAGTCCGGGTTGGGGTTGGTGGCATCCCCAGTAGTCTGAGGCTCCTCTGGACCGGGAGTCGGGAGGCATTGCAGGCGGTGACAGTCACTTGGGCCTCCAGCTCCGGAGCAAAGAGCTGCTCCCACACGACGGCATCTGTGGACAGGGGTGCCGGCATCAGATCCATGAGGGCCTCCGTGCGTCTCGCTCCCGGGACAGGGATTTGCCTCTTACCCGATCCTGGGCTGCACGCGGCCTTCGGGGTTTCCTCCGCCTGGGTTGCGGTCCTCGTGGTTAGGGCTGCAGAGCTCTGACGGCGGGCCCGGATCCTGCTGAGCATCTCCTCCCGCCACTCCGCGGCGGCCAGTCGCTGGGCCTCAGCGACTCTCTGGGTTAGGTCCTGTGCCTCTTCCCGGAGGAACTCGGCCTCCTCCGGGGTCAAACGAATTCCCCGTATCCCGAGCGGGGCAGCAGCTTGTAGGGCGGCATCGGAGGAGCTCTTCTGCGCTGCGTCCATCGTCGCTGCAAGCTGTGGTGAGTCTGGGATTGTTGCGGCCACACCTCGTTGTTGCTTTCGTCTCCTCCTTCTTTTGAGGCGGCTCCAAGGCGGTTGGCTGACAGGCACTCCTTAGGACGTCCCATCCGTCTTGACAGACACTACCATGCGGACAGTCTCTAATGCAAGGGGCTTTCTTAGCCTTTGGCGCCATGGGGGAAGCCAGGCCCACGATGGGAGGTGTTGGGTTGCTGTCCTTTTTGCACACAATGGCGTCCGTTCTTCTTGGGCGGGCGCCATTTCAGCAGCAGAAGGGAAGGAAGGGAGACACAGGATCATTACTAGTGGGTAGGCGGAGCCCCACAGGATAGTTCACCTCAGATTTATAAAAAGTGACGACCGGCCCCTCCAGCCTAGGCTCCTCCTACCCCCATGATTCTCCAGTCTAAAATTTGAGGTCGCAGAGGATAGTCGCTGCCTTTGCAGCTCCTCAGAAGATTTTTTTATTTTTGTCCCGGAGACCTGGACCCCCCGTGGTCTAGAGGTCTCAGGGGGTCTCAGCGCTGCTGGGACCCCCACCCCTCCCCTGGCGGATCTGCGTACCCCCTAAGGCGGTCCCCGCAGAACCCTGCCAGCCCCGGGGGATACAGGGCGCTTCCTGGCGGAGACGCAAACCGCGCCTGTGGGGTCCCTGCGCGCTCCGCCGTGGGGGAAGCTAAGGGCCACGGCGCCACACATCCCTGGGGGTCCCTGTGGCGCTCAGCTGGGTAAGTGCTCAGTATGTATGAGTCCATCAGAGGCTGCTGCGGCAGCCGCTGTTACTTTAATCAATGCGGTGACTGCTGTTTTTTTATCCGCAGGTGGAATCCCTGCAGTGATGTGTCAGACGAGCGGGAGCGGAGGACGGAGAAGCCGCGCGCTTTTTTGAACGGCTGCGGGGGGCGTGGCCTCGCGTCCCCTCGGCTGCCTGTCTTTCGCGGGCAGGAAGCGCTCTAAGCGCGCGCCGGAGCGGTTCCCGCCCCTTCCTCTTCCGGCTTTTTCATGCGCGGTGGCCATACCACGCGGCGTCCTCCTGCTCCTAGCTCGTCTCTCGTCCCCTCATTCCGGACGGTCCACTTCAAAAAAAGACCGGGAAGAGCAGTCACCGCGGCCAGCTGGGTGAGTCGCTTCTGTCTTTAAGGCAGAAGGTTCCTCTCTCACCTCCGCAGCGCGGGGCACCTCTCTGCAACCCTGTTAAGGTAGTCAGACTGTGCTGTACCTGCCGCTGTTACCTCTCAGCTGAGGTATTTCTGGGGCTCGCACACCTCTTTTAAAAAGCAGAGGTTGTCCGCAGTCTGCAGCATTAACCCCTCGAAGGCAGTTAACCCTTAAATCTTGCTCTGTTGGGCAGCTGGGGTAGCTTTCTCTCCTAGAGGAGCTGTAACCCTTCAGCGCTTGGTTTCCCCTGGGAAGAACAGGCTGTGGTACGGGATCACTCTGTCCTAGTTACTGACCACACCTTTAAGGGATTATTCGGCCTTACAAAATTCTGTGTGAGGGCATGTCGGATCAGGGTCCAGAAGGCGCGGACCGCCTCCCAGGTCCGCTTCAGGATCTGTCTCGCGTATCTGACACGCAGGAGTCCTCGACGGCGTCAAGTTTAACGCTGGTCGGGGGGCTCAGTGATGTTAAAGTGGAGGCGCTCACTCGCTCCATTGATAGCCTGTCTGGCCTTCTAGGTCATTGGGTATCAGCTAAATCCCAACAGACTTCTCGTGGCAAGAAGCGCCACAGGCCGGTACTGTCCCCTCCGCACAGCGAGACGGAGGCCTCAGAAACTCCGACAAGCTCTGCTGGGGAGATCTCCGATTCTGACGAAGAGGATCGGCAGGGGCGCTCTGCTTCGCTTTTGGGCCGCGTGGATGCCTTTATTGTGGCTATGAGAGAGGCGTTACAGTTGCCTGATGAGGTATCGAGACGCCCTCGTAAGTTTTGCTGTTTCAGGAGTCGCGTCGGACTCGGTCGACTCTGCCATCGCTCGATGAGCTTAGCGAGGCGGTGGAGAAAGAACGCCTGTTTCCGGATAAGCGTTTTCAGGGGACACAGATTTTTGATGCTCTGTACCCCTGTTCCAAAATGGTCGCTAATTGGGTTCCCTCTCCTGAGGTGGACGTTCCTTTATCTCAGCTGAGCAAATCTTCTCTGCTTCCTGTTAAAGGGAAGGCGAGTCTGCAGGATCCGCTAGACAGAAAGACAGAGTTAGCGGCGAAATCCATCTAGGAGGCCGCGGGTCATGGATTCCGAGCGTCTTTAGGAGCCATGTGTGCTGGTGAGACGTCTCTGCGGTGGTTGGATCAGCTACGGACGGCGTGGCAAGATGGGACCCCGTTATCTGAGGTAGAAAGGCTCATCCAGTTGTTGGAAGAGGCGGCCCGATATGGCAGAGACGCAGTACTGGATACTACTTCGGTTCTGTCCAGAGCGCAATCCTCGGCCGTCACAGTCAGAAGAGCGCTGTGGCTTAAGCAGTGGACTGGAGACGCTGTATCCAAGCAAGGTTTGCTGAGTCTGGCGTACAAGGGCGGTCAGCTTTTTGGTTCTGACCTCACGGAGATGATTGCTAAGGCCAAAGCAAAGGATACGGCTTTGCAGCAGCGGAGAGCAGTGGCGTCTATGTCTGGCAAGTCTAGTGTCGGTGGTGGTCGTCGGTCCTTTCGGCCCAGGGGACGGTTCGGTCAGTCCTCTTGGGGATCGAGTCGTCCCTCGTCTTCCGGAAAGAAGACCTCTCAAAAATCCCGTACTCCCTGGAAACAGAATTTCCGTCAAGACAAACAGGAAACTGACAAAAAGCCCGCTAAGGCGGACTGATGCCAGGTGCTCACCCGAGGGTTCCCGGGTGGGGGGTCGTCTGCTCCAATTCGAGTCGACTTGGGCATCCCACGTATCGGACGCCTGGGTGACGCGGGTTATGTCGGCAGGCTATTTCATAGAGTTTCATTCTCGACCCCCAGACAGGTTTTGCCAGTCTCGCATCCCATCTGAGGCCAAGCTGGCAGCTGCACTGCTGCGGGAGGTCGATTCTCTTCTGCAGAACGGCGTAGTGGTTACGGTTCCACCGGAGGACCAGGGAAGAGGGTTTTACTCCAACCTCTTTGTGGTTCCCAAAAAGGAGGACAAGTTTCGCCCCATTCTGGATCTCAAAGAGTTGAATCTTCATGTCCGGACCCGGAAGTTCCGCATGGAATCTCTTCGCTCTGTTGTGGCGGCCCTGTCACAGTACGATTTTTTGGTGTCAATCGACATCCGCGACGCCTATTTGCATGTCCCCATTGGAAGGACCCACCAGCGCTTCCTGCGTTTTGCCATAGGTCAGGCCCATTATCAGTTTGTGGCCCTGCCGTTCGGGTTGGCCTCGGCGCCCAGGGTTTTTACAAAAATTCTGGCGCCACTTATGGCGATTCTCCGAAGACAAGAGGTTACGATTCTTCCCTACCTGGACGACCTGTTGATAGTGTCATCCACAGCGGAGGAGGCGGTGACAGCTCGCGATCTATCCCTTCAGCGCCTGGAAGATTTCGGGTGGCTGGTCAATTGGAAGAAGTCATCTCTGGAGCCGTCACAGTCAATCCTGTTACTGGGAATGCATTTCGACACGGTACGGGCAGTGGTGTCCCTGCCTCCGGACAAACAAGCGAACCTTCGTCACCAGGTTCAAGCCATGAGGTCGACGACGGCAATGTCCCTTCGAAGGTGTATGCGCCTTCTGGGTCTGATGGTGGCGACAATGGAGGCGGTACCGTTTGCTCAATTTCATTCCAGGGGTCTCCAAGATCTCATTCTGACCCGTTGGGATCGATCGCCGGCTTCGCTGGATCGCAGTGTCATTATCTCCCGCAGGGTGCGAGAGTCTCTCGGATGGTGGTTACGTCCGGAGGTGTTATCCCTGGGGAAATCTTTCCTCCTTCCACGGTGGTCGGTCATAACCACCGATGCCAGCCTGACGGGCTGGGGGGGAGTTTGGAACGATCTCTGGATTCAGGGAGTCTGGTCGTCAGAAGAGTCTTCTCTGCCGATCAATATCCTGGAGTTGAGGGCGATCTTTCTCTGCCTCCGCCATTGGGCGGTCCCTTTGAGCGGTCTGCCAGTCCGAGTTCAGACGGACAATGCGACAGTGGTCGCATATATCAACCATCAAGGCGGGACGAGGAGTTCCAGACTCATGATGGAGGTCTCTCGGATCATGTTATGGGCCGAGTCCAGGGTTCCAGTCATCTCCGCGATTCACATTCCAGGAGTGCGGAATATCACAGCGGATTTTCTCAGTCGCGAGCAAGTGGATCCGGGAGAATGGAGTCTTCATCCGGAAGTGTTTGCACTGCTGTGCTCCCGTTGGGGAACTCCCCAAGTGAATTTGATGGCATCCAGGCTGAACGCCAGGATTCCGACGTTCATGTCCAGGTACAAGGACCCGGAGGCCGTGGCGGTGGATGCTCTAGTAGCCCCGTGGGACCAGTTCGAGCTGATCTACGTATTTCCACCGGTATCTTTACTACCTCTGGTGATCAGACGGATCAAACTCGAGCGAATCTCGGCAATTTTGGTGGCGCCAGATTGGCCGAGGAGGGCGTGGTTTTCAACACTGGTGTTGCTTCTGGCAGCACCTCCGTTTCCACTACCTCTTCGCCCGGACTTGTTAACCCAGGACCCATTCGTCACCCGGACCTGAAGTCTCTTCGTTTGACGGCGTGGCTCTTGAGACCGAAATCTTGACCCGTCAAGGGTTTTCAGCCGAGGTCATTGCCACTCTGCGAGCGGCCAGAGGGCCTGCTACGACTAGGGTTTATCACAAAACTTGGGAGGCCTTCTTTTCGTGGTGTTCTGGATCTTCAAGAAACCCGAGGGTTTTTTCCATTCCCAACTTATTGGCCTTCCTGCAATATGGATTGGACAAGGGTCTGGCAGTCAGTACCTTGCAGGGTCAGGTATCTGCTCTATCCTTGCTTTTTCGGAAGGCTATTGCCTCACGCAGGGATGTGCGTTCCTTTTTTCGCGGGGTAACACGTCAGTTTCCGCCTCTGAAGAAGTTTGTGGCTCCTTGGCGGCTTAATCTAGTCTTGGAGGCTCTTCAACACAGACCTTTTGAGCCTATGGATTCTGCTACGCTTTTTTTGCTTTCTTGGAAGGTGGCCTTTCTGGTGGCGGTCACCTCTTTGAGAAGGGTTTCTGAATTGGCGGCACTGTCTTGCTCGCCCCCTTTTCTGGAATTCCACTCGGATCATGTGGTGCTTCGCACCCGTTGTGACTTTCTGACTAAAGTGGTGTCACGTTTCCATGTTAATCAGGACATCGTGTTGCCCTCACTCTGTCCAGAACCGAGGAATTCAAAGGAGCGGGCCTTGCACTCATTGGATTTAGTGCGGGCTTTGAAGTTTTATCTTTCAATCACGCAAGGGTTTCGGAAGTCGGACTCTCTTTTTCTGATTCCTGCTGGTCGTCGGCGTGGTCGGCGGGCGTCCAAAGACACTATAGCTCAGTGGATACGGTCGGCTATCCTAGAGGCGTACCAGCTCAGAGGCGAGCCTTTCCCAATTAAGGTTCGAGCTCACTCCACTAGAGCTTGTGGGGTCGTCGTGGGCCTTTCACCAAGGGGCCTCGGCAGCTCAACTCTGCTGGGCGGCTACCTGGAGTTCCGTTCACACTTTTTTACAAAATTTTATAAGGTGGACGTCAGTGCTTCCGCTGATGCGGCCCTAGGACGTAGGGTCCTGCAGGCTGCAGTGGTTTAGGTTATCTCTTTAACTTGAGTTTAGCGCTGGTTGCGCGTTTATCTAAGTTGTTGGGTAGTTGGCGATTCTGCCACTGTTTCCTACCCTTAAGTTCTGGACTGCTTTGGGACGTCCCACTAGTAATGGATCTGTGTCTCCCTTCCTTCCCTTCTGCTGCTGAAAGACGGATTTTGGTAAGACCTTACCTGTAAAACTTTTTTCAGGGAAGGAAGGAAGGGAGACACAGCACCCTCCCAGGGCAGAAGTGTATTATTGTTTTCCAGATGCGGCGCGACCCCTCTCTGATGGCGGTTATCTGGGTTGGGGTTGGCGCGCAAAGGCTCTGTTCCAGCATTGCCAGCTCATCGCAGTTGTCAGGTCCAGTTAGTAGTACCTGGGACTGTGTGGTTTCTACTGTTATATGCATAACCTGTTCTCTCGTTTTTTTCTGAGTTTTCAGAAGAGGTTGTGTTGCTCCGCTGGTGTTATCTGCTCTTCCTTAGCTTGTGTACGGACTGGAGAATCATGGGAGTAGGAGGAGCCTAGGCTGGAGGGGCTGGTCGTCACTTTTTCTAATCTGAGGTGAACTATCCTGTGGGGCTCCGCCTACCCCACTAGTAATGATCCTGTGTCTCCCTTCTTTCCTTTGCTGAAAAGGATTTTACAGGTAAGGTCTTACCAAAATCCGTCTTTTAAGTGTATAACAGCAGTCTGTTGTAAAGGCGCACAGTACCCGTCGGCAATGGGGATAACTTTCCGTTGATGCGGGCACGCAATCCTGCCGACTACGCCAAGTATGTATGACCCGCTACTACTCAGTAGCGTTAGCCCTCCCTGGGAAAGGTGTACTCGGACGGCTGGCCGGTGGTAGAGGGTGATGCAGTCGTGGCCCTGGCCCCGTCCGTGCCCAGGGCGCACACATTAAAAGTATGGGCTAGTGGATGAGTGGTTATTGTCGACTACGCCACCTGTGGTTTCTGGTGATGACCACCAGCGCTGCGGCAGTCCTCTGAGGCAGGTGTACAGGGCAGCTCAGCTGGTACTACTCCCCACAGGTGGAGCAGAGGCCTCAGGGCAGAGAGAGAGGGGAGGATGACAGTCTAGTAGATGGTGGTGTGTGTGCAGCGCCGCGCAGGAAGGACAACAGAGGCAAGGGGGTGCAGTCTTCCAAGCTTTACTCACTTTGCTTTAATAGTGGGCACAAAACTTCTCCTTGCTCCTCACGGCGCGCTGCAACCACCAGGAAGGGGCTCAGCACACTCTGGGTAGTTTAGGTGCACTTTATGGGACCCCTGGACCAGAATGTTCCTCTCCTTGGTGAGTTCTCCCACTAAGTCTTCTCCTGACTGTGTGCGTGGTGTAAACTTGGTGAAAGGCTGGTTCCCGCTGCATCAGCGCAGTTTAAGGGATACGGGTGGCGTACGCCGCTCCGTCCATATCCCCCCTAGGGATCCCAAAAGGCCTCCAGGCTTTTCTGACTGAGACATGAAGTAACAAAGTCAGATATCGGGGGCCGGTACCCCTCTTGCAGCAGGAGTCCCTCTGACTAGGCCAGAGTAAGGAAATACAGGTGGCGTATGCCGCTCTGTCCGTATCCCTTTTAGGATCCTTTTGCCTGTGGAGCTCTTCTCTTCCGCTCTCCTCCTAGGCCCTCTTACATGGACTAAGACATAGGACAGAGCCGGCTGTAACTCAACTCTGCCCCAGCCCCCAATCTCAAGGCCTGAGACCGGGCATCGCAGCCTCCTGAAGCAGCTGCAGCTTGTACTGTTTGGCTCCTCCAGGGAACTGCGACCAAAGACCCGGTTTTAAAGATGGCATCCATATTTATATGGATGTATTAGTGTAACCTAAAAGTGTGTCCTCCACCCTCACCCACTACATGGTTCCCCCTATCTTTCGTTCCCCCCATCTCCGTTATCCCGGCTGGGGCAGCACCCTGGTGCATATAAGCCCCCCACAGGACAGGAGAGGTGTAGTGTTGAGTGCTGAGGCTGGGTCCCGTGTGGTGCTGCATCCTTACCTCGGAGAGGAGATACCACACCTCGGTCTGAGGTGCAGTACCCCTGTGGCGACTGAACCCTCAGGGGCATCACATAGCTAGAGAACGAGGTTTTGCACAGAGATGAGTGGAGTCCAAGCTGCTGCAGCACCTCAGTCTGGGCAATCCAACGTAATAGCAGAGTAGTAGAGGAAAACCGGTATCCTGCGCTGCTGGTAGCGATCCAATCAAACATTCAAATAAACATAAGTGGTAGTAATGCAGTTTATTTTTTTTACCCGTTTCGAAGTAATCCAACCAAGTCAGCTGTCCACACACAGTACATATTTGTCTTTACTTGTCTTTAGACTCTGATTGGCGCCCAGTGATGGGAGAGATTGAGAAATCTGACTTCATAGATGGTAAAGAAGCTAAACTGCTTTGTCGAGTCTCTGGCTATTTCCCTGATGTTCTGGATGTGAGATGGTTAAGAAGAGATGCAGAAAGTCAGGAGTTTCAGATTCTATCTGCCAATGACAAATACAAGATCCCAGTAATGGAGGCCACACAACAAGAAGACAAGACGTTCACCTATACAGCCGGTCTGATGGTATCTGTGTCAGTGGCAACAGATTATGGGGCGGAATTCATCTGTCGGGTGAGACACCCCAGTCTGAAGGCACCTCTGGAGCAGAGCACAAAAGAACTTGGGGTGAAGGGTGAGTCTTTATATCCTGTATTATACTCCAGAGCTGCATTCACTATTCTGCTGGTGCAGTCACTGTGTACATACATTACATTACTGATCCTGAGTTACATCCTGTATTATACTCCAGAGCTGCACTCACTATTCTGCTGGTGCAGTCACTGTGTACATACATTACATTACTGATCCTGAGTTACATCCTGTATTATACTCCAGAGCTGCACTCACTATTCTGCTGGTGCAGTCACTGTGTACTTACATTACATTACTGATCCTGAGTTACATCCTGTATTATACTCCAGAGCTGCACTCACTATTCTGCTGGTGCAGTCACTGTGTACATACATTACATTACTGATCCTGAGTTACATCCTGTATTATACTCCAGAGCTGCACTCACTATTCTGCTGGTGCAGTCACTGTGTACATACATTACATTACTGATCCTGAGTTACATCCTGTATTATACTCCAGAGCTGCACTCACTATTCTGCTGGTGCAGTCACTGTGTACTTACATTACATTACTGATCCTGAGTTACATCCTGTATTATACTCCAGAGCTGCACTCACTATTCTGCTGCTGCACTCACTGTGTACATACATTACATTACTGATCCTGAGTTACCTCCTGTATTATACTCCAGAGCTGCACTCACTATTCTGCTGGTGCAGTCACTGTGTACATACATTACATTACTGATCCTGAGTTACATCCTGTATTATACTCCAGAGCTGCCCTCACTATTCTGTTGGTGCATTCACTGTGTACATACATTACTGATCCTGAGTTACATCCTGTATTATACTCCAGAGCTGCACTCACTATTCTGCTTGTGCAGTCACTGTGTACATACATTACATTACTGATCCTGAGTTACATCCTGTATTATACTCCAGAGCTGCACTTACTATTCTGCTGGTGCAGTCACGGTGTACATACATTACATTACTGATCCTGAGTTATATCCTGTATTATACTCCAGAGCTGCACTCACTATTCTGCTGGTGCAGTCACTGTGTACATACATTACATTACTGATCCTGAGTTACCTCCTGTATTATACTCCAGAGCTGCACTCACTATTCTGCTGGTGCAGTCACTGTGTACATACATTACATTACTGATCCTGAGTTACCTCCTGTATTATACTCCAGAGCTGCACTCACTATTCTGCTGGTGCAGTCACTGTGTACATACATTACATTACTGATCTTGAGTTACATCCTGTATTATACTCCAGAGCTGCACTCACTATTCTGCTGGTGCAGTCACTGTGTACATACATTACATTACTGATCCTGAGTTACATCCTGCATTATACTCCAGAGCTGCACTCACTATTCTGCTGGTGCAGTCACTGTGTACATACATTACATTACTGATCCTGAGTTATATCCTGTATTATACTCCAGGGCTGCACTCACTATTCTGCTGGTGCAGTCACTGTGTACATACATTACATTACTGATCCTGAGTTACATCCTGCATTATACTCCAGAGCTGCACTCACTATTCTGCTGGTGCAGTCACTGTGTACATACATTACATTACTGATCCTGAGTTACATCCTGCATTATACTCCAGAGCTGCACTCACTATTCTGCTGGTGCAGTCACTGTGTACATACATTACATTACAGATCCTGAGTTACATCCTGTATTATACTCCAGAGCTGCACTCATTATTCTGCTGGTGCAGTCACTGTGTACATTACATTACTGATCGTGAGTTATATCCTGTATTATACTCCAGAGCTGCACTCACTATTCTGCTGGTGCAGTCACTGTGTACATACATTACATTACTGATCCTGAGTTACATCCTGTATTATACTCCAGAGCTGCACTCACTATTCTGCTGGTGCAGTCACAGTGTGCATACATTACATTACTGATCCTGAGTTACCTCCTGTATTATACTCCAGAGCTGCACTCACTATTCTGCTGGTGCAGTCACTGTGTACATACATTACATTACTGATCCTGAGTTACATCCTGTATTATACTCCAGAGCTGCACTCACTATTCTGCTGGTGCAGTCACTGTGTACATACATTACATTACTGATCCTGAGTTACATCCTGTATTATACTCCAGAGCTGCACTCACTATTCTGCTGGTGCAGTCACTGTGTACTTACATTACATTACTGATCCTGAGTTACATCCTGTATTATACTCCAGAGCTGCACTCACTATTCTGCTGGTGCAGTCACTGTGTACATACATTACATTACTGATCCTGAGTTACATCCTGTATTATACTCCAGAGCTGCACTCACTATTCTGCTGGTGCAGTCACTGTGTACATACATTACATTACTGATCCTGAGTTACATCCTGTATTATACTCCAGAGCTGCACTCACTATTCTGCTGGTGCAGTCACTGTGTACTTACATTACATTACTGATCCTGAGTTACATCCTGCATTATACTCCAGAGCTGCACTCATTATTCTGCTGGTGTAGTCACTGTGTACATACATTACATTAGTGATCCTGAGTTACATCCTGTATTATACTCCAGAGCTGTGCTCACTATTCTGCTGGTGCAGTCACTGAGTACATACATTACATTACTGATCCTGAGTTACATCCTGTATTATACTCCAGAGCTGCACTCACTATTCTGCTGCTGCACTCACTGTGTACATACATTACATTACTGATCCTGAGTTACATCCTGTATTATACTCCAGAGCTGCACTCACTATTCTGCTGGTGCAGTCACTGTGTATATACATTACATTACTGATCCTGAGTTACATCCTGTATTATACTCCAGAGCTGCACTCACTATTCTGCTTGTGCAGTCACTGTGTACATACATTACATTACTGATCCTGAGTTACATCCTGTATTATACTCCAGAGCTGCACTCACTATTCTGCTGGGGCAGTCACTGTGTACATACATTACATTACTTATCCTGAGTTATATCCTGTATTATACTCCAGAGCAACACTCACTATTCTGCTGGTGCAGTCACTGTGTACATTACATTACTGATCCTGAGTTATATCCTGTATTATACTCCAGAGCTGCACTCACTATTCTGCTGGTGCAGTCACTGTGTACATACATTACATTACTGATCCTGAGTTACATCCTGTATTATACTCCAGAGCTGCACTCACTATTCTGCTGGTGCAGTCACTGTGTACATACATTACATTACTGATCCTGAGTTACATCCTGTATTATACTCCAGAGCTGCACTCACTATTCTGCTGGTGCAGTCACTGTGTACATACATTACATTACTGATCCTGAGTTACATCCTGCATTATACTCCAGAGCTGCACTCACTATTCTGCTGGTGCAGTCACTGTGTACATACATTACATTACAGATCCTGAGTTACATCCTGTATTATACTCCAGAGCTGCACTCATTATTCTGCTGGTGCAGTCACTGTGTACATTACATTACTGATCGTGAGTTATATCCTGTATTATACTCCAGAGCTGCACTCACTATTCTGCTGGTGCAGTCACTGTGTACATACATTACATTACTGATCCTGAGTTACATCCTGTATTATACTCCAGAGCTGCACTCACTATTCTGCTGGTGCAGTCACAGTGTGCATACATTACATTACTGATCCTGAGTTACCTCCTGTATTATACTCCAGAGCTGCACTCACTATTCTGCTAGTGCAGTCACTGTGTACATACATTACATTACTGATCCTGAGTTACATCCTGTATTATACTCCAGAGCTGCACTCACTATTCTGCTGGTGCAGTCACTGTGTACATACATTACATTACAGATCCTGAGTTACATCCTGTATTATACTCCAGAGCTGCACTCATTATTCTGCTGGTGCAGTCACTGTGTACATTACATTACTGATCGTGAGTTATATCCTGTATTATACTCCAGAGCTGCACTCACTATTCTGCTGGTGCAGTCACTGTGTACATACATTACATTACTGATCCTGAGTTACATCCTGTATTATACTCCAGAGCTGCCCTCACTATTCTGCTGGTGCAGTCACTGTGTGCATACATTACTGATCCTGAGTTACATCCTGTATTATACCCCAGAGCTGCACTCACTATTCTGCTGGTGCAGTCACTGTGTACATACATTACATTACTGATCCTGAGTTACATCCTGTATTATACTCCAGAGCTGCACTCACTATTCTGCTGGTGCAGTCACTGTGTACATACATTACATTACTTATCCTGAGTTATATCCTGTATTATACTCCAGAGCAACACTCACTATTCTGCTGGTGCAGTCACTGTGTACATTACATTACTGATCCTGAGTTATATCCTGTATTATACTCCAGAGCTGCACTCACTATTCTGCTGGTGCAGTCACTGTGTACATATATTACATTACTGATCCTGAGTTACATCCTGTATTATACTCCAGAGCTGCACTCACTATTCTGCTGGTGCAGTCACAGTGTGCATACATTACATTACTGATCCTGAGTTACCTCCTGTATTATACTCCAGAGCTGCACTCACTATTCTGCTGGTGCAGTCACTGTGTACATACATTACATTACTGATCCTGAGTTACATCCTGTATTATACTCCAGAGCTGCACTCACTATTCTGCTGGTGCAGTCACTGTGTACATACATTACATTACTGATCCTGAGTTACATCCTGCATTATACTCCAGAGCTGCACTCACTATTCTGCTGGTGCAGTCACTGTGTACATACATTACATTACTGATCCTGAGTTACCTCCTGTATTATACTCCAGAGCTGCACTCACTATTCTGCTGGTGCAGTCACTGTGTACATACATTACATTACAGATCCTGAGTTACATCCTGTATTATACTCCAGAGCTGCACTCATTATTCTGCTGGTGCAGTCACTGTGTACATTACATTACTGATCGTGAGTTATATCCTGTATTATACTCCAGAGCTGCACTCACTATTCTGCTGGTGCAGTCACTGTGTACATACATTACATTACTGAACCTGAGTTACATCCTGTATTATACTCCAGAGCTGCACTCACTATTCTGCTGGTGCAGTCACAGTGTGCATACATTACATTACTGATCCTGAGTTACCTCCTGTATTATACTCCAGAGCTGCACTCACTATTCTGCTGGTGCAGTCACTGTGTACATACATTACATTACTGATCCTGAGTTACATCCTGTATTATACTCCAGAGCTGCACTCACTATTCTGCTGGTGCAGTCACTGTGTACATACATTACATTACTGATCCTGAGTTACATCCTGTATTATACTCCAGAGCTGCACTCACTATTCTGCTGGTGCAGTCACTGTGTACTTACATTACATTACTGATCCTGAGTTACATCCTGTATTATACTCCAGAGCTGCACTCACTATTCTGCTGGTGCAGTCACTGTGTACATACATTACATTACTGATCCTGAGTTACATCCTGTATTATACTCCAGAGCTGCACTCACTATTCTGCTGGTGCAGTCACTGTGTACATACATTACATTACTGATCCTGAGTTACATCCTGTATTATACTCCAGAGCTGCACTCACTATTCTGCTGGTGCAGTCACTGTGTACTTACATTACATTACTGATCCTGAGTTACATCCTGCATTATACTCCAGAGCTGCACTCATTATTCTGCTGGTGTAGTCACTGTGTACATACATTACATTAGTGATCCTGAGTTACATCCTGTATTATACTCCAGAGCTGCGCTCACTATTCTGCTGGTGCACTCACTGAGTACATACATTACATTACTGATCCTGAGTTACATCCTGTATTATACTCCAGAGCTGCACTCACTATTCTGCTGCTGCACTCACTGTGTACATACATTACATTACTGATCCTGAGTTACATCCTGTATTATACTCCAGAGCTGCACTCACTATTCTGCTGGTGCAGTCACTGTGTACATACATTACATTACTGATCCTGAGTTACATCCTGTATTATACTCCAGAGCTGCCCTCACTATTCTGCTGGTGCAGTCACTGTGTGCATACATTACTGATCCTGAGTTACATCCTGTATTATACTCCAGAGCTGCACTCACTATTCTGCTTGTGCAGTTACTGTGTACATACATTACATTACTGATCCTGAGTTACATCCTGTATTATACTCCAGAGCTGCACTCACTATTCTGCTGGTGCAGTCACTGTGTACATACATTACATTACTTATCCTGAGTTATATCCTGTATTATACTCCAGAGCAACACTCACTATTCTGCTGGTGCAGTCACTGTGTACATACATTACATTACTGATCCTGAGTTATATCCTGTATTATACTCCAGAGCTGCACTCACTATTCTGCTGGTGCAGTCACTGTGTACATACATTACATTACTGATCCTGAGTTACATCCTGTATTATACTCCAGAGCTGCACTCGCCATTCTGCTGGTGCAGTCACAGTGTGCATACATTACATTACTGATCCTGAGTTACCTCCTGTATTATACTCCAGAGCTGCACTCACTATTCTGCTGGTGCAGTCACTGTGTACATACATTACATTACTGATCCTGAGTTACATCCTGTATTATACTCCAGAGCTGCACTCACTATTCTGCTGGTGCAGTCACTGTGTACATACATTACATTACTGATCCTGAGTTACATCCTGCATTATACTCCAGAGCTGCACTCACTATTCTGCTGGTGCAGTCACTGTGTACATACATTACATTACTGATCCTGAGTTACATCCTGCATTATACTCCAGAGCTGCACTCACTATTCTGCTGGTGCAGTCACTGTGTACATACATTACATTACAGATCCTGAGTTACATCCTGTATTATACTCCAGAGCTGCACTCATTATTCTGCTGGTGCAGTCACTGTGTACATTACATTACTGATCGTGAGTTATATCCTGTATTATACTCCAGAGCTGCACTCACTATTCTGCTGGTGCAGTCACTGTGTACATACATTACATTACTGATCCTGAGTTACATCCTGTATTATACTCCAGAGCTGCACTCACTATTCTGCTGGTGCAGTCACAGTGTGCATACATTACATTACTGATCCTGAGTTACCTCCTGTATTATACTCCAGAGCTGCATTCATTATTCTGCTGGTGCAGTCACTGTGTACATTACATTACTGATCGTGAGTTACATCCTGTATTATACTCCAGAGCTGCACTCACTATTCTGCTGGTGCAGTCACTGTGTACATACATTACATTACTGATCCTGAGTTAAATCCTGTATTATACTCCAGAGCTGCACTCACTATTCTGCTGGTGCAGTCACTGTGTACTTACATTACATTACTGATCCTGAGTTACATCCTGTATTACACTCCAGAGCTGCACTCACTATTCTGCTGGTGCAGTCACTATGTACATACATTACATTACTGATCCTGAGTTACATCCTGTATTATACTCCAGAGCTGCACTCACTATTCTGCTGGTGCAGTCACTGTGTACTTACATTACATTACTGATCCTGAGTTACATCCTGTATTATACTCCAGAGCTGCACTCACTATTCTGCTGGTGCAGTCACTGTGTACATACATTACATTACTGATCCTGAGTTACATCCTGCATTATACTCCAGAGCTGCACTCATTATTCTGCTGGTGTAGTCACTGTGTACATACATTACATTAGTGATCCTGAGTTACATCCTGTATTATACTCCAGAGCTGCGCTCACTATTCTGCTGGTGCAGTCACTGAGTACATACATTACATTACTGATCCTGAGTTACATCCTGTATTATACTCCAGAGCTGCACTCACTATTCTGCTGGTGCAGTCACTGTGTACATACATTACATTACTGATCCTGAGTTACATCCTGTATTATACTCCAGAGCTGCACTCACTATTCTGCTGGTGCAGTCACTGTGTACATACATTACATTACTGATCCTGAGTTACATCCTGTATTATACTCCAGAGCTGCACTCACTATTCTGCTGGTGCAGTCACTGTGTACATACATTACATTAGTGATCCTGAGTTACATCCTGTATTATACTCCAGAGCTGCGCTCACTATTCTACTGGTGCACTCACTGTGTACATACATTACATTACTGATCCTGAGTTACCTCCTGTATTATACTCCAGAGCTGCACTCACTATTCTGCTGGTGCAGTCACTGTGTGCATACATTACATTACTGATCCTGAGTTACCTCCTGTATTATACTCCAGAGCTGCACTCACTATTCTGCTGGTGCAGTCACTGTGTACATACATTACATTACTGATCCTGAGTTACATCCTGTATTATACTCCAGAGCTGCACTCACTATTCTGCTGGTGCAGTCACTGTGTACATACATTACATTAGTGATCCTGAGTTACATCCTGTATTATACTCCAGAGCTGCGCTCACTATTCTACTGGTGCACTCACTGTGTACATACATTACATTACTGATCCTGAGTTACCTCCTGTATTATACTCCAGAGCTGCACTCACTATTCTGCTGGTGCAGTCACTGTGTGCATACATTACATTACTGATCCTGAGTTACCTCCTGTATTATACTCCAGAGCTGCACTCACTATTCTGCTGGTGCAGTCACTGTGTACATACATTACATTACTGATCCTGAGTTACATCCTGTATTATACTCCAGAGCTGCACTCACTATTCTGCTGGTGCAGTCACTGTGTGCATACATTACATTACTGATCCTGAGTTACATCCTGTATTATACTCCAGAGCTGCCCTCACTATTCTGCTGGTGCAGTCACTGTGTGCATACATTACATTACTGATCCTGAGTTACATCCTGCATTATACTCCAGAGCTGCACTCACTATTCTGCTGGTGCAGTCACTGTGTACATACATTACATTAGTGATCCTGAGTTACATCCTGTATTATACCCCAGAGCTGCACTCACTATTCTGCTGGTGCAGTCACTGTGTACATACATTACATTACTGATCCTGAGTTACATCCTGTATTATACTTCAGAGCTGCACTCACTATTCTGCTGGTGCAGTCACTGTGTACATACATTACATTACTGATCCTGAGTTACATCCTGTATTATACTCCAGAGCTGCACTCACTATTCTGCTGGTGCAGTCACTCTGTACATTCATTACATTACTGATCCTGAGTTACCTCCTGTATTATACCCCAGAGCTGCACTCACTATTCTGCTGGTGCAGTCACTGTGTACATTACATTACATTACTGATCCTGAGTTACCTCCTGTATTATACTCCAGAGCTGCACTCACTATTCTGCTGGTGCAGTCACTGTGTACATACATTACTGATCCTGAGTTACATCCTGTATTATACTCCAGAGCTGCACTCACTATTCTGCTGGTGCAGTCACTGTGTACATACATTACATTACTGATCCTGAGTTACATCCTGTATTATACTCCGGAGCTGCACTCACTATTCTGCTGGTGCAGTCACTGTGTACATACATTACATTACTGATCCTGAGTTACATCCTGTATTATACTCCAGAGCTGCACTCACTATTCTGCTGGTGTAGTCACTGAGTACATACATTACATTACTGATCCTGAGTTACATCCTGTATTATACTCCGGAGCTGCACTCACTATTCTGCTGGTGCAGTCACTGTGTACATACATTACATTACTGATCCTGAGTTACATCCTGTATTATACTCCAGAGCTGCACTCACTATTCTGCTGGTGCAGTCACTGTGTACATACATTACATTACTGATCCTGAGTTACATCCTGTATTATACTCCAGAGCTGCACTCACTATTCTGCTGGTGCAGTCACTGTGTACATACATTACATTACTGATCCTGAGTTACATCCTGTATTATACTCCAGAGCTGCACTCACTATTCTGCTGGTGCAGTCACTGTGTACATACATTACATTACTGATCCTGAGTTACATCCTGTATTATACTCCAGAGCTGCACTCACTATTCTGCTGGTGCAGTCACTGTGTACATACATTACATTACTGATCCTGTACTAATCCTGAGTTACATCCAGGGCCAGTTTTAGGCAAAGTGGGGCTCTGGGCAAAAGTTTAAAGTGGGGCCCCAAATGCTGACATATTGCACCATCACACAGAAACATTTCGATTGTATTTACATGCGCTGAGTTCAGGCCGTTAAACCAGCGTGCTCGATAATGTTGAAGTCGTTCGGCACTTGTTTCCCAGCTTCTTTACCAGGGCCACCATCAGGGCATTACTGCCATTACTGGCGTATAGGGCTCGGTGAGCAGAGAGCGCTTGGTCGGGGCCCCGTTCTTCTGCTCACCGGGCCCCAGCGGCAGCATTCTGCCGATTCAATGAACATGCATCCTCAGACACAGGTTCACTTTACATCGGTTGAGGAAGAATGATGGGGAAAGAATGATCACTAATAGATCAATCTGTCCCCATACAGTATCTTGTTATCAGCAGCATATCTGCAGTTTGCAGCGGGCGATGTGCTGCTGAGAACAAGGATTTTTGTTCCGTCATAAACAATCCAATCGCCCTATGAATAGGCAGCATTTTGCTTGTTTACTATAATACACCCCATAGTCCTCCACATAGTATAATGCACCCCATAGTCCTCCATATTGTATGATGCACACTCCATAGTCCTCCATATTGTATAATGCACACCCTATCGTCCTCCATATAGCATAATATACTCTCCATAGTCCTCCATATAGTATATTACCTGTTTAGTATAATGCACCCCATAGTCCTCCACATAGTATAATGCACACCCCATAGTCCTCCACATAGTATAATGCACCCCATACTCCTCCATATTGTATGATGCACACCCCATAGTCGTCCATATAGTATAATATACTCCCCATTGTCCTCCATAAAGAATATTAGTTGTTTAGTATAATGCACCCCATAGTCCTCCACATAGTATAATGCACCCCATAGTCCTCCATATTGTATAATGCACTCCCCATAGTCCTCCATATAGTATATTACTTGTTTAGCATAATGCACCCCATAGACCTCCACATAGTATAATGCACACCCCATAGTCCTCCAAATAGTATAATGCACTTCCCATAGTCTTCCATATAGTATATAACTTGTTTAGCATAATGCACCCCATAGACCTCCACATAGTATAATGCACATCCCATAGTTCTCCATGTAGTATAATGCGCTCCCCATAGTCCTCCAGATAATATAATACTCACCCCATAGTCTTCCACATAGCATAATGGACATCCCATAGTTCTTCATATAGTATAATGCACCCCATAGTCCTCCACATAGTATAATGCACCCCATAGTCCTCCATATTGTATAATGCACTCCCCATAGTCCTCCATATAGTATATTACTTGTTTAGCATAATGCACCCCATAGACCTCCACATAGTATAATGCACACCCCATAGTCCTCCAAATAGTATAATGCACTTCCCATAGTCTTCCATATAGTATATAACTTGTTTAGCATAATGCACCCCATAGACCTCCACATAGTATAATGCACATCCCATAGTTCTCCATGTAGTATAATGCGCTCCCCATAGTCCTCCAGATAATATAATACTCACCCCATAGTCTTCCACATAGCATAATGGACATCCCATAGTTCTTCATATAGTATAATGCACCCCATAGTCCTCCACATAGTATAATGCACCCCATAGTCCTCCATATTGTATAATGCACTCCCCATAGTCCTCCATATAGTATATTACTTGTTTAGCATAATGCACCCCATAGACCTCCACATAGTATAATGCACACCCCATAGTCCTCCAAATAGTATAATGCACTTCCCATAGTCTTCCATATAGTATATAACTTGTTTAGCATAATGCACCCCATAGACCTCCACATAGTATAATGCACATCCCATAGTTCTCCATGTAGTATAATGCACTCCCCATAGTCCTCCACATAATATAATACTCACCCCATAGTCTTCCACATAGCATAATGGACATCCCATAGTTCTTCATATAGTATAATACACCCCATAGTCCTCCACATAGTATAATGCACCCCATAGTCCTCCATATTGTATGATGCACACCCCATAGTCCTCCATATTGTATAATGCACACCCTATCGTCCTCCATATAGCATAATATACTCTTCATAGTCCTCCATATAGTATATTACCTGTTTAGTATAATGCACCCCATAGTCCTCCACATAGTATAATGCACACCCCATAGTCCTCCACATAGTATAATGCACCCCATACTCCTCCATATTGTATGATGCACACCCCATAGTCGTCCATATAGTATAATATACTCCCCATAGTCCTCCATATAGAATATTAGTTTAGTATAATGCACCCCATAGTCCTCCACATAGTATAATGCACCCCATAGTCCTCCATATTGTATGATGCACACCCCATAGTCCTCCATATTGTATAATGCACACCCTATCGTCCTCCATATAGCATAATATACTCTCCATAGTCCTCCATATAGTATATTACCTGTTTAGTATAATGCACCCCATAGTCCTTCACATAGTATAATGCACACCCCATAGTCCTCCACATAGTATAATGCACCCCATACTCCTCCATATTGTATGATGCACACCCCATAGTCGTCCATATAGTATAATATACTACCCTAGTCCTCCATATAGAATATTAGTTGTTTAGTATAATGCACCCCATAGTCCTCCACATAGTATAATGCACCCCATAGTCCTCCATATTGTATAATGCACTCCCCATAGTCCTCCATATAGTATATTACTTGTTTAGCATAATGCACCCCATAGACCTCCACATAGTATAATGCACATCCTATAGTTCTCCATGTAGTATAATGCACTCCCCATAGTCCTCCACATAATATAATACTCACCCCATAGTCTTCCACATAGCATAATGGACATCCCATAGTCCTCCATATAGTATAATGCACCCCATAGTCCTCCATAATGTATGAAGCACACCCCATAGTCCTCCATATTGTATAATGCACACCCCATAGTCCTCCATATAGTATAATATACTCCTTATAGTCCTCCATATAGTATATTACTTGTTTAGTATAATGCACCCCATAGTCCTTCACATAGTATAATGCACCCCAGAGTCCTCCATATTGTATGATACAGACCCCATAGTCCTCCATATTGTATAATGCACACCCTATAGTGATCCATATAATATAATATACTCCCCATAGTCCTCCATATAATATATTACTTGTTTAGTACAATGCACCCCATAATCCTCCACATAGTATAATGCACACCCCATAGTCCTCCATATAGTATAATATACTCCTTATAGTCCTCCATATAGTATATTACTTGTTTAGTATAATGCACCCCATAGTCCTCCACATAGTATAATGCATAATGCACCCCATAGTCCTCCATATTGTATGATACACACCCCATAGTCCTCCATATTGTATAATGCACACCCTATTGTGATCCATATAATATAATATACTCCCCATAGTCCTCCATATAATATATTAATTGTTTAGTATAATGCACCCCATAGTCCTCCACATAGTATAATGCACCCCATAGTCCTCCATATTGTATAATGCACTCCCCATAGTCCTCCATATAGTAAATTACTTGTTTAGCATAATGCACCCCATAGACCTCCACATAGTATAATGCACACCCCATAGTCCTCCAAATAGTATAATGCACTTCCCATAGTCTTCCATATAGTATATAACTTGTTTAGCATAATGCACCCCATAGACCTCCACATAGTATAATGCACATCCCATAGTTCTCCATGTAGTATAATGCGCTCCCCATAGTCCTCCACATAATATAATACTCACCCCATAGTCTTCCACATAGCATAATGGACATCCCATAGTTCTTCATATAGTATAATGCACCCCATAGTCCTCCACATAGTATAATGCACCCCATAGTCCTCCATATTGTATAATGCACTCCCCATAGTCCTCCATATAGTATATTACTTGTTTAGCATAATGCACCCCATAGACCTCCACATAGTATAATGCACACCCCATAGTCCTCCAAATAGTATAATGCACTTCCCATAGTCTTCCATATAGTATATAACTTGTTTAGCATAATGCACCCCATAGACCTCCACATAGTATAATGCACATCCCATAGTTCTCCATGTAGTATAATGCACTCCCCATAGTCCTCCACATAATATATTACTCACCCCATAGTCTTCCACATAGCATAATGGACATCCCATAGTTCTTCATATAGTATAATACACCCCATAGTCCTCCACATAGTATAATGCACCCCATAGTCCTCCATATTTTATGATGCACACCCCATAGTCCTCCATATTGTATAATGCACACCCTATCGTCCTCCATATAGCATAATATACTCTCCATAGTCCTCCATATAGTATATTACCTGTTTAGTATAATGCACCCCATAGTCCTCCACATAGTATAATGCACACCCCATAGTCCTCCACATAGTATAATGCACCCCATACTCCTCCATATTGTATGATGCACACCCCATAGTCGTCCATATAGTATAATATACTCCCCATAGTCCTCCATATAGAATATTAGTTGTTTAGTATAATGCACCCCATAGTCCTCCACATAGTATAATGCACCCCATAGTCCTCCATATTGTATAATGCACTCCCCATAGTCCTCCATATAGTATATTACTTGTTTAGCATAATGCACCCCATAGACCTCCACATAGTATAATGCACACCCCATAGTCCTCCAAATAGTATAATGCACTTCCCATAGTCTTCCATATAGTATATAACTTGTTTAGCATAATGCACCCTATAGACCTCCACATAGTATAATACACACCCCATAGTCCTCCATATAGTATAATGCACTCCCCATAGTCCTCCACATAATATAATACTCACCCCATAGTCTTCCACATAGCATAATGGACATCCCATAGTTCTTCATATAGTATAATGCACCCCATAGTCCTCCATAATGTATGAAGCACACCCCATAGTCCTCCATATTGTATAATGCACACCCCATAGTCCACCATATAGTATAATATACTCCTTATAGTCCTCCATATAGTATATTACTTGTTTAGTATAATGCACCCCATAGTCCTTCACATAGTATAATGCACCCCAGAGTCCTCCATATTGTATGATACAGACCCCATAGTCCTCCATATTGTATAATGCACACCCTATAGTGATCCATATAATATAATATACTCCCCATAGTCCTCCATATAATATATTACTTGTTTAGTACAATGCACCCCATAATCCTCCACATAGTATAATGCACATCCCATAGTTCTCCATGCAGTATAATGCACATTCTATAGTACTCCACATAGTATGATGCACACCCCATAGTCTTCCATATTGTATAATATACTCCCCATAGTCCTCCATATAGTATATTACTTGTTTAGTATAATGCACCCCATAGTTCTTCATATAGTATAATGCACTCACCATAGTCCTTGATAGAGTATAATGCAGCCACCCCCAGAGTATAATGCAGCCACCTCCAGAGTATAATGCAGCCCCCCAGTGTATAATGAAGCCACCTGCAGAGTATAATGCAGCCACCCCCCTGAGTATAATGCAGCCACCCCCCTGAGTATAATGCAACCACCCCCCTGAGTATAATGCAGACCTCCCATAGAGTATAATGCAGGCCCCCATAGAGTATAATGCGGCACCCCCATAGAGTATAATGCAGCCCCCCATAGAGTATAATGCGGCACCCCCAGAGTATAATGCAGGACTCCATATAGAATAATGCGGTCACCCCATAGAATAATGTAGCCCCCCCAGAGCATAATGCAGACCCCATATAGTATAATGCAGTCCCCCAGTCCTGCAATATTATGGCAACCATGTACTCACTGATTTAAAAAAAATAAATACAATACTTTCTCTTCTCGTTCCCCCACTGCCCCGGTGTCCACAGCGCATCTCAACAGCTCCACTGCTCTGCACAGCGTGGTGCGCGATGAAATGACATAATCGCACCCACTCATTCAACTGTATCGGCATCTATGACCAAAGCAAACGATGTCCATTGAGCAATATATACAGTATAGGCTGTTGTTGTTCTTTTGTGCTGCACAAAAGACTTTTTATCCAATGAGCAAAGTTTTGGTCAATAATTGAGTGATTACAAGACATTGATGAAATGAGCGTTGTTAACAATGCTTTCTACACGATTATATTGCAGCATAAAAGCCCCGTAAGTCTCCTTACACCAATTTTGTGCTCTCCACAGAGACAAACTTTACCCTTTAGGTTATGTAACAATCCAAACGATAGCCGGCACTCACATCTTAATAAAATAATTGCTTTATTTGTCCAGAAGTATTAAAGGCACAAAAAATAGTTGAACACAACAGCACAAAAATTAAAAAGGCAGAAAAGAAAGCTCTGCTGTGCTCCCAGGCAACATGTTTCAGACCTGCATGGTTCTTTGTAGAAAAAACCAGGGAGTCTGAACTGAAACGTAAATTGATGTGCATGCAAAATGTAAATGCATGTTCACATAAGGCCACTAGACAGAGAAAAACCAAAGACAAGCAAAATACCCAAATAACTGGAAGTAAATTAATAAATCACACAGTGCATAAAAATAATGATAAATAATAAAGGGTATTTAGTTAACATAATTTTGATCAAAATAATGTAAAAGCCATCCCGCCACGTCACGGCAACCCTTAAGGGACAGTCCTAACTCTAATATTAAAACCTTACCATTTGTCAATGGTCCTTTGTAGGTCTGAAACATGTTGCCTGGGAGCGCAGCAGAGATTTCAATTATTTTTTGTGCCTTTTATACTTCTGTATCAATAAAGCAATTCTTTTATTAAGATGAGAGTGCCGGCTATCGTTTGGACTGTTGCTATCACTGGAGTATTTTGCCATGAACCTGGACAGCTCCTTTTTCTCTATTCTCTTAGGTTATGTGCACATGAAATCTTCTTCAGGCTGATTCCGCCTGATATAGTACCTAAAAAATTCTAAGCTAAATTAACATATGCGCTGCCACATCAAAATGACTTGCTGTGCATATGGTCAGCCTCTTTTTGAGGTTCTGGCTTTGAAAGGCATGAAGTGCCTAAAATAAGTGAGCAGACCATTCTTCCGGTAGCTTCCACCTGGAAGCTATTTACTAGCTTATCTATACAGAAAAAAAAGACACCAACCAGATTACTGCAGCAAAATAGACGCCAAAGAAGATGCTTCAGGAAAAACACGGTTGGCATTTTTCCTGAAGTATTTGCTAATTCAAAAACTGAGCGGGCACACTCACGTCTAAAAGACACCATGTGCACCTAACCTATGGCTACATTCCCACGATGAGTATTGGATGTTGCAGATTTTTTGTAGAATTTCTGCATCTTTTTAAGTAAATTGACTTACTTGACTGGCAATGGTATCGCGTTTTTGATGTTGAAGAGAAATTGTGGATTTGAAACTCACATCTCAGGTCAGTTTTTGGCAAGTAAAAAAAAATGACCAATGGAAATTCTATAATCCCATCCAGTTTGCTGGAACTGTAAGACGTTGCGTTTTTGACACAGTGAAAATACCCTTCCATATTAACCAATATTTCTACTAAGCAGTTGCGATTACATTGACATGGTCACCAGCTACTCGACATGGTCACCTTGACATGGTCACCAACTACTCGGCATGGTCACCTTGACATGGTCACCAGCTACTCGACATGGTCACCTTCTTCGAAGCTAATTATCACTACTGTTACTAAAATGACTTTTGAACCAAAAAACTGAGAGCTCTGACCTGAGGCATAAGTTACTTAAGATCTAATGCCCAGTAGGATACATAATTCACTCCTAATTTTTTTTTTTACCGTGCAGGAATCCAAGCTGTGAATGTGACGCTTCTGAGTAAAGATGTAATTAGAGCAGAAGTTTCACATTTCTTCCCAGAAGAAATCAAAATTACTTGGAGTCGGAACGACAACAAAAAAGCCTATAAGGAATATAAACACACTTTAAGTAAAAAACCCAACAAAGATGGGACCTACATTGTTGTTAGCGACATGACAGTCAAGTCTCAAACCATACAAAAGAAAAAAAAGTATAAAGTGATTGTAACGCATGAAGCATTGAATTCTGGAATAGAGAAGATGGTCCTACGAGAGAGCGGTAAGAAACTCGGACATTTCTGTTATGTATCTGTATTCTGTGACTTTAGAATCATCATCCAGAAAAAAATGGATAGTTTTTTTCTCATTTGTCATCCATATGCCTGATTAGCTGTTATTAATAATTTACAAGACCAAGGACAGTTTACTATTTTACAGAATTGTAATGTTTCCATAAAAAAATCAGATGCAAAAAATACACCTGTGTGAATTGGCTTAAGGGCGAGGCATCACAGTCAGGTTATGTTCAAGTTTTTTTAGGAAATTTTGAAGCGAAAGCCATGTATGAATTAAAATTGAGCAAAAGGTACAGATTTTTCTCCTCTTTTTTTGAATCCACTTCTGTTTTTATCTACAACACCTTAATCAAAAGCCAGAACACAACTTGACTGGCATAAAAAGCTTCGAAAAGTCTCAAAATTCTGGTGCAACTTGAGGGTGTGCTAAAGTTTTGCAACTTTGGGCAATCTCACACCATTTTCACCTACTTCATACACAGTGGGTGAACCTGGGGTGGGACGGAGACGTAGCCATTGTTGCTCATCAAATTTCTGACAAGTGGTGGTGTTCACTATGCCACAGATCTTATTCCAGGAACGACCGGAGTAAGATTTGTGGAGAGGCACATGCCACTCATCAGAAACTCCTGATTCATCATATGTGCTTCTTAGCGAAACAGGAGACTCGCATTCCCCCTTGCCCTCTCAAGGCCGACGTAAAGATAGCCGGTCTTGATGAATTGGAGCCAATGAGTTTTTAGGGTGGATTCCGGGCAGAACCTGCCTTAAAAAGGAATCTTTAGGAACCTTGAAATGGTTAAAAGAAGTGACATGCTCAAAACTTTTTCACAATGTATAGACTAAATGACGCCGCAAGAAAAATATCAAAAACGATTCAGGAAAATGTCCGCAAGTGAGAAAATTTGGGGGTTGCACCAATGTCTAAATGACATCATAATAAATGGTTAAAATTGCTGAGTTCTGGTAAGAACAAGTTACTTTGTAATTTACTTGTTAGTTAAAAATTCCTCCTTCATTGCGAACAGAAGGAATTTTTATTTATTCTCATTTCCTAGACTAGACCTCAGTGGTCGCCGGTCTCCTAGTCAAGGAGCGCAGCGCTTACAAGCTCTCTCCAGTGTCCTTGCGCTTCTCTGATGTGGCAGAGGTTTGCCACATTAGAAAAGTGCAATGATGCTACTGGTCTGAGCTGTCAATCATGGCAAGGTGGAAGACGGGAGGCGGAGGAACAGTGTACTCCTGGAAAGATGTTGAGAAAACCTGTTTAATGGTCCCGTAGTTTTGGAGATCTTGTTTGTCCATTAACAGTAGGCAATCAGTTTACACTTAACTGCTCATTATTCATTTAAAAGCCTCTTTGATCCTCCATAAAGCACATGTCAACCTCTATGTGGGACCTTACATTCAGGGTGCTATCACATGTTTGCATCTAAATGGTGGTAATTGCACCCAGATTATTGCTATTGGCCATGTTGCATTGGTACTCATGTTGCAAATACAGGTGGAGAGCAGTAATCCACATATATTTCCTACGACTCTCCAGTAATGTGTACTAGCATCCTACAGCCAAGGTTCCACTCAGATTCATTCTTTCTGTTGCATATAATACTTTGATTCAGAAAATGGACCAGAATGGTGCATGCTGCAGTTTTTTTTTACCAGACTGACCATCATTCCATGTGGGAAAACGCCCATGAATATCAACTACACTGTACTGTCCTTCAGGGGTCTAAAGTGTAACATTTCTCCTTGTGGAAAGTGACAAGCCAAGCCTGGCAAGTCAGCATGGTGAGCGGACTGCAAACTATGTCCTACGAGAAATGGTTAAAAGATCTGGTAATGTTTAGCTTGCAAAAAAGAAGACTGAGAGGAGACTTAATAGCTGTCTACAAATATCTGAAGGGATGGGATGAAACTGAAAGGGAGAAGATATAGATTAGATATTAAAAAAAAAACATTTTGACAGTGAGGAGATCAATGAGTGGAACAGATGGCCACGAGGTGGTGAGTTCTCCTTCAAACAGAGGTTGGACAGACATCTGTCTGAGGTAGTTTAGTGACTCCTTCATTGAGCCGGGGGTTGGATACGAGGACCCTGTAGGTCCTCTCCACCTCCAACATTCTAGGATTCTTTGATCTGATTTGGCTAGGTGAAAGGTTCTGGACTGGTGTGTAAGGGGTAACGTTTCTCCTTGTGGAGAGTGACATGCCAAGCCTGGCATGTCAGAGTGAGGTGACTTATAAGCCATGCATGCTCCTCTGGGAAATTAATATTCTTGTGTCCTTCAGAAAATACAAACTCTGCTGTAAATGAGGGCAAACAAGGTCCATTTAAATCCTAATTTGGAGTGATTGGCATTGTCAGGGGTTTGTCTGAATCTCATTTTTCAGGGACTCAGGTGGAAGCCTTGGTCGGAAGCCTTAAAAGCACTGCTCAACGTAAGACTAACTAGACAACGCTGTAACTGCAGTCACAAGGATTGAATGTGTAGGAAAAGTCTGAGATGAGAAATTAGTGGCTAAATTATAGAAATTACCTACAAAATCTATTTGGAATAATTCAAAACAATATTAAATTATGTTTCTATCCAGGTAAATTTTATTTAATTGACAATGAGAACAGGAAGACTCTTTTGGAGCAAAAGCCACAAAGTAACATAAATGTTGAGGCTGGAAATCAAGAGCCGCCAATAGGTAAGATTCTCCACCAGGTAAATAACATTTCATAATGATATTCAGCAGAATTACATACCCAGTATACATAATAGTACCACAAACAATATCAAAACGGGACAACCCCGTCCATAGGCCGTATTGAAATGTACAGTATGACTGTGAGGTTCAGGTCCTCTGGACTTCCCTTTATGAATCAATTCCCCTCCGAAAGACTATGTTAAGCCGTCCACTCGCCCGCCTTCTAAATGTTGCCCTACTCACAGTGTGTTTCGCTCTGCTCCATCCGGTGCCCGACCATCGCCCTGAGTTGCCTTGTGCTGGTTGTGAGTCATAGGGGAGGCGGCCGAACTCTGCAGGAATTTGTATCCACCCTGTCTTCCAGAGATTTAATTCCGCGGCTTCCTAGTCTGCTAGTACGGTGTTTACACATTCCACCATATTCTGTCTTCCGTTAATGACCCGGCTTGTGTACTCGTCCTGTCTGACCTCTCTGATCCTCAGCTACATGTATCGAACCTGTGCTTCCTGCCCTGACCTCAGATTGTCTTTGTTTTCACCCTCCTGTACCTCGTACCCGCGCCTCTGACCCTCCGGTCAGCTGCTGCAGTTCTGGAGATTGCTCTGGAGCGGTACCTGGTGTCTACCGGCATCCCAGCCTATCCACACCATCAGAGGCTCTAGTAAAGACCCGATAGACACTTACTCACGCCCCTCAGGGTAAGCCCAGCCCGCGGCACAGTGGGTCCACCCCCACCAGCGTTAGAGACTAAATGCAACCATCTATTCTATGGTACAATGTATTCATGGTGACCGGTCTATGTAAGGAGACACAGGGGAGAAGCAGTTTGGTGGTCTTCATGGTACTCTTCCCACCACAGTCAATCTTCATTTTTGTGCTGTCGTTTTTTTCTTTCATTTCTCTCAAGATCCATAACTTTACATTTCTGTTGACACAGCAATATGAGGGATTGTTGTTGTTTTTTTGCAGAATAAAATACTGTAATACCATAATGAATATAATACTGAAAAAAAATTGGGAAAAAAATTCTATGTGTAAAAATATTAATTCTGCCTTTGTTACTTGGGTTTGGTTTTCATAATTTTTTGGTAAAAATGATTCTGCGGTGCGGGAAGATCACAATGATACCAAATTTATGCAGTTTTTAACATTTTTACTACATTAAAAAAAAAATTAAACCTTGTTAAAAAAAAGAGATTTTGGTCATTTTTTTGTTTTTCTTTCTATAATGACATGTTATGTGTCTGTGGCAGGGCTTTTTTATTTCTAGGAGAGCTGTAGTTTTTTGGTACGATTTTGGGGTACATACAATTGTTTTATTCTATTGTTTTGTGGTGTTAACATGACTGTAAAACATAATTTCTATCAGTTTAATTTTTTATGGCATTACTGTATGGAATAAATCTATATTTTGACAGATCGGACTTTTACCATTGCCAAACAATACTGTCTACAAATAATTGCTGATAAATGTATGTACATGTAATAAAGTTTCTATGTTCTTACTGCAGGGCCACAGAGGAAAGAAGAAGCAAAGTGTTCAGTTGTGGATAAAAGTAAACCTACGAAAAAAAAATCCTACAAATAGAATTTTTTTGTAGAACTTTATCCTCTTCAATAAGTATGAGTCTTTCTGCTCTTATTGCATTAATAATCTGCCTAACAACATTTCTATAGATAAATAAATACTTGTGATACACTGATGTTGTGCCAGCATAGCTCTTATGTCTTAGGGTGCTTTCACACCCGTTTAGTTGCTCCCATCGGGGCTTATGTCTGCACCCCCCACAAAATGGGATTCAGGCGTATACGCCTACTGGATGCGTACACCCAGACATGGTCTTCTACTGAAGGCGGACACCCAGACGCGGTCTTCTACTGAAGGCAGACACCCAGACGCGGTCTTCTACTGGACGCTTACACCCAGATGCAGTCTTCTACTGGATGCGTACACCCAGACATGGTCTTCTACTGGAGGTGGACACGCAGCCGCGGTCTTCTACTGGAGGCGGACACCCAGCCGCGGTCTTCTACTGAAGTCGGACACCCAGACGCGGTCTTCTACTGAAGGCAGACACCCAGACGCGGTCTTCTACTGGACGCTTACACCCAGATGCGGTCTTCTACTGGATGCGTACACCAAGACATGGTCTTCTACTGGAGGTGGACACGCAGACACGGTCTTCTACTGGAGGCGGACACCCGACGCGTTCTTCTGCTGTAGAAACATCACTGTGAACAGCATGAAACATTGTGATACTGACAGACTTCCTGCCTGACATTTCTAATTCTATTTTAACTTTAGTACAGTATTAATAAAGTTTGTGTATTGTCTCCTGGCAATTGTATCATACAGCTGCTCGGATGCAGGGGGTTATTCCCATCTTTCAGGATATGCCATTAATGCTTTATGTATAAAACAAAAAAAGAAAGAGCTCGCTATGTGAAGAACCCAGTGGATAATAGAATAAACATGGGGGGCCAATTGGCCACTCACCTAGGGGGGTTGTGCAGTCCCGGACCACGTGACTGGAAGCCGACTGTGTGTCACCGATTCGTGGCTCCGATACCGCAGGTCCTCAGTTGGATCCAGAACGGGCGTATGATCAAACCAAGGTGGACTGATGAAGATAGTATTGCTATCGAAACGCGTTGTGGAGAGGGCTAATAAATAATTTTTCAGCCCTAATACTGTCCCCCCGGTGATCATTGTCCTAGCACTCCACAGACCGCTTTCTACCTTGTGCACATATAAATGCTTTATGGACCCGCACTGTTGTGAAACAAGAGGTGACTGGGATTACAGAAATGGGCAGTGCTTGGTGTGTAAAACTTTGTCTGTAAAACCCATAGAAGTCAAAGGAAATAGTATAGTGTCGACATGTATATCGTCCCAGGGGTGGCACAGGCGTAGAGGTTGTGTCCATTCCATCCGCAGTGGGATATACAGGTAAACTCTCACTTCTGGAGCTAGCTCTAATACCAAAAGTTTAACATCCCCCCCAATGCCCTTGTGAGTAGTGATCAAGGTTGAGATTGACAGAGGGAGAGCCCTCCCTCCATCAGACAATTGGTAACCAACTGTGAGATCATGGGGTGTCGTTTGTCTGCTATGGCAGCCAGAGGACTAACAATGTCTTACCATACCAGAATGCAGTGTTTTTTCTTGTTCTTATTGGAATAATGTGCACATTGTAGATTCCGACTGAAGACTGCAAAACGAAGAAGGAACATATATTGAAACAGGGAATAAAGAACTATGTGTGAAACAAACCAGAATATACAGTGGGGACAATACGTATTTGATACACTGCCTATTTTGCAAGCTTTTCCACTTACAAAGAATGGAGAGGTGTTATCGTAGCTACAACTTCACCTGTGAGAGACAGAAAAAAATCCAGAAAATCACATTGTATGATTTTACATAATTGACTTGCATTTTATTGCATCCTGTCCTCTTTGCAGAAAAGCACCCCCAAAGTATGATGTTTCCCCCACCATGCTTCACGGTTGGGACGGTGTTCATGGGGTTGTACTCATCCTTTTTCTTCCTTCAAACACGGCGAATGGAGTTGATACAAAAATGTTCTATTTTGGTTTCATCTGACCACATGACCTTCTCCCATGCCTCCTCTGGATCATCCAGATGGTTATTGGTGAACTTCAAGTGGACCTGGACATGTGCTGGCGTGAGCATGGGGACCTTGTGGGCCCTGCAGGATTTTAATCCATGATGGCATAGTGTGTTACTAACGGTAATGTTTGAGACTATGGTCCCTGCTCTCTTCAGGTCATTGACCAAATCCTCCCGTGTAGTTCTGGGCTGATTCCTGTCCTTTCTCAGAATCATCCTTACCCCATGAGGTGAGATCCTGCATGGAGCCCCAGACCGAGGAAAATTGACAGCCATCTTGTGTTTCTTCGATTTTTTAATAATTGTGCCAACAGTTATTGCCTTCTCACCAAGCTGCTTGCCTATTTTCCGCTAGACCATCCCAGTTTTGTGCACGTCTACAATTTTGTCCCTGGTGTCCTTAGGCAGCTCTTTGGTCTTGGCCATGGTGGAGAGGTTGGAGTGTGATTGAGTGTGTCTTTTATACAGGTAACAAATTCAAACAGGTGCAATTAATACAGGTAATGAGTGCAGAGTAGGAGGGCTTCTTAAAGAAAAACTAACAGGTCTGTGAGAGCCAGAATTCTTGCTGGTTGGTCGGTGATCAAATACTTATTTCATGCAATAAAATGCAATTGCGTAAAAATCATACAATGTGATTTTCTGGATTGTATTGTTAGATTCTGTCTCTCACAGGTGAAATGACCTACGATAAAAATTATAGACCTCTCCATTCTATGTAGGTGGGAAAACTTGCAAAATCGGTAGTGTATCAAATACTTATTTTCCCCACTGTATATTACACCTTAGATTCTTTACTCTGATGACAGCTTTAGGCTGTGTTCCCATGATGAGTATTTAATGTTGCAGCATTTCTGCATTGATTAGCTAAATTAGGTTACTTGCATTTTTTTACTATGTTTTGAGTGCATTTTTTACATGTATTTTAATCGAGTTTTTTCAGCTGAATTTTTTGTCTCATGTTATGGAAACTTCCTATTACTTAGCTTTGATAAAACTTTATTGGTAAAGTCTTATTTCAATTACATTATTTTTCTAGTGTGTTTTCTGCATCTGACAAAGACACATGTGGTGCCCCCCACCAATGGATGATGCTATCCTTGCCATGTTTCATCTCTATAGAAAGGTAAAATCGCAATAGAAAAAACATTATGACAATATCTACTGCATGGGACCTCCAGGGGCGAAGACATCCTGATAGTTGGGAATCTCATAAACTGCTAAAAGACCTAGCACATCCCACAGCCAGGCCCACATATGAGCTCACCAAGGGGAGGTATGTCGGTATGTAACCTTGATCTGTGGTACTATCCATTTTCCTAAGGAGTACCTCCCTCTGCTATGCTCTGAACCATTTATGTGATACAAGTTTAATAATTGTCTTGGTGTTATACCTTTTGTTGTATGTACCATATTGTTTTGTTCCCATTTGTATCCTCTTTGTATATTTTTTATAAACACTGCCTATCTTTCCTTTCCGCATTAAATATGTAAAATTTAATAGCTCTGTTCCTCTTGCTCTGTAAACTGCACCCCTGAAGCCATACACTACCTGTTACAGGTGCCAATCCACTTTTATAAATGATTGGTGGTGGCAGCTAGTGATTCTTTTGTTAGTATGGAGCTGTCAGCGACCGTACTAGGGTATATATATATTGGAAGAGAAAAGGAGGAAAACTTCAAAACAAAGTCCAAATAATGTCATGAAAATGTTCATCTTAATTAATTAAATCAGATGTGGCCATGAATCACAGACACAAGGAATTATTAAAATCAATGTGGTAAGAGGGCGCCAAAGAGAAGTATAGAATTTAGTTGGGATTTAGAAACTGAATCATAATTATTCCAATATGGCATGATGTAAAAAATCAAATTAAATTACGCATATTAAATAGATATTCCATAATTCATACAATAATTTAATTAATTCAATAAAGTGCATGTGCCTGTATGATGTTTATGACGCCGGTGCTGGGCCAGTAGATGTTGGGGAATGTCACAGTGGCGGTGACCTGGTCCGTGACCCAGGGCTGTCAATAAAAGGGAGTGATTGATAGGGGATTTAATAGTGTTTGCATAAAGTTTGTGACGCCATCTGTGATATGCGGCTAAGGGGAGCCGCCGCTGCGGAGCAGTCCTCTGGAGCTGATGTTACTGCAGCAGGGATGGTGTAGCTCTCCACAGGTAGAGGTAGCTCCAGGGCAGTGTAGATGTTGTTGTAGGTGGTGAAGTAGGTGATGCTGGGCCTTGTAGTGCAGGAGTGATGGCGCAGATAATAATCACAGAGACAGTGGGGTGCAGTCTTCAGGGTTTACTCACAGTTGCTGCAATCCAAGTTACAGGTACCAGTGTAACTTCTTATGTCGTCCTGTGTTTACTCAGGGAGGGGTTCAGCCAACCCTCAGATATCTCCGGAGTACTCAGCGGGACCCCCTTCTGTGTGTTCTCTCTCTCTGGCCGTCTTCCTACACCTCACACCTAGTGTCCCAATCCAATACCCGTGGGCCTTGTTCCTATCATGTGCTCCCCTGATCTGCTTCCTCCACCCACACCCACTACATAGCCCCTCCCGTCAGCTAGGGACCCAGGACTGTGCTCTCCCTTAGGAGCAATCTCGCCTTACCCCCGCTGCGGGTATGTGTTGGATGCAGGTGTTAGGGTCCCGAGCTGTACTCCTTCCTTACCTGAGAGTGAGATACCACACCTCTGGGTGAGATGCAGTACCTCTGTGGCGACCGAACCCTCAGGGGTGCCACATTTACAAAAAGGATAACTACTATTAACAATTTGGTTGTATTACCATTAGATATGCAACATAAGCAGCTGAAGCTCTAGTCACCAGAAACCAAGGTATATAGATAACATGCTATTACACAAAGATTGTGCCTGAGTGCTACCTATATGGGGATGACGTATACTTACAGTGTAGAAAGTGCAAATGCACTCCATAATGGCGCACGCACCCTTAGTGTAACTGTAAAAATCAGCAGCAAATATTACTTCCATATGAAATTCTTGTATTATACTTTTTATAATGTAATTATGGTTAATGTCACATTGTGCAACATAGAAATTTAGTAAATAAACTGTTATATCAAAAGTTTGATTCTTATTACATATTTTAATAATGTGTTTCAAGGGAGTTTTTGTTCTACATATTTTTTATTTAATGCTGCATGAATTTCTTAGATCGTACATTCATTGCTAAATTAGTCTAGACCCTTTATATAATTTATCATTCATTCAAAATCCCTGCCATTATTACCACACGGGGTAAGGCATTTCATTGTTTGACTACTCCAACTGTAAAGAACCCTTTCCTATATTGCTGTAGAAAAAGTTTTTCCTCCAATGTAATGTAATGATTACCTCCCGGTCGTTTGTTCGGTTCTCATGATAAATACATCTTGTGTGTTGAGTAGAGATGAGCGTTGTTCTACTCGAACTGTTCGCCAATCTCAAATTCGAGCTGTTTTGGGCGGTGTTCGAGCCGTTCGGCGAACACGAACGATTTGAGAAAAATTCGGCTGTTCGAGGTTATGTTCGATAACTGTTCGTGCACCAAAATCATAACTGGATTTTTTCTCAGTAATGCTGAAAATTAATGTTAATACGCAGTTTGAGTGTACAGCGGGGCGGGGGGAGGGGCAGGGGATGGATCTCTGCAGGAACAATGAAGATCTCCATTTTTTTTTCTCTTTCCCGCATTTACAGTGGGGAGGTGCAATCTGTCAGCCTATCAGCAGCGCACACACGGAGCGAAGTGCTTTTTTTCACACAAGCAAGGGCATGTGTCATTGGCAGTGTATGTCACATGTCCTTGCCCTATAAGACCAAGCCATTTTCCCCGTCGCCACCATTTTCTCACTGCTGCAGCTGCGTGTTAGACGGCACCGCTGTTGCTGTGTGCGCTATACCTTGTTAATTTCAAGCCAATTTTCGCACAAATCTACAGATAGCTTGGGAGTAGGGAATAGTTGTGATTGCAGTCCTTTTAAGGACTAGGTTACAGCATTTCCTACGACTTTTATCAGGCAGGTCTGTGCTCTTAAATAGATAGGTTGTGGGAGTAAAGACTAATTGTAATTGCAGTCCTTTTCAGGACTAGGTTACATCAGTTCCTATCAGTTTTTGCCAGGCAGGTCTGTGCCAGTGCTGTGCAAGTTTTTTTCACAGCATTTGGCTGAATCTAGCAAAGCTAATCCTTTTTGGCCTATTGCAGAGTGTGTTAGTCAGTGGAGTAGCCTATCTGTGTTGCAAGATATACCACCTGTGTATAGAATACCAATTTTTTTACTGCACCTAGTGAAGTAAAATCTTTTGGGCATAGCATCATTCTATTAGTCCATCTATACTGACCTCCATCAGGTTGCAAACTGAATCTAATTTTTTTCTGCATCTAGCTCTGAAAAAATATTTGGCCTTCTAGCAGTGTGTGGGACTTTCTCTGTTAGTCCATCTATACTGACCTCCATCAGGTTGCAAACTGAATATATTTTTTTTCTGCATCTAGCTCTGAAAAAATATTTGGCCTTCTAGCAGTGTGTGGGACTTTCTCTATTAGTCCATCTATACTGACCTCCATCAGGTTGCAAACTGAATATATTTTTTTCTGCATCTACCTCTGAAAAAATATTGGGCTTCTAGCTGTGTGTGGGACTTGTTCTATTAATCCATCTATACAGACCTCCATCAGGTTGCAAACTGAATATCATTTTTTCTGCATCTACCTCTGAAAAAATATTTGGGCTTCTAGCTGTGTGTGGGACTTTCTCTATTAGTCCATCTATACTGACCTCCATCAGGTTGCAAACTGAATATATTTTTTTCTGCATCTACCTCTGAAAAAATATTGGGCTTCTAGCTGTGTGTGGGACTTGTTCTATTAATCCATCTATACAGACCTCCATCAGGTTGCAAACTGAATATCATTTTTTCTGCATCTACCTCTGAAAAAATATTTGGGCTTCTAGCTGTGTGTGGGACTTTCTCTATTAGTCCATCTATACTGACCTCCATCAGGTTGCAAATTAAAAATAATTTTTTGTCTGCATCTAGCTCTGAAAAAAATATTTGGCCTTCTAGCAGTGTGTGGGACTTTCTCTATTAGTCCATCTATACTGACCTCCATCAGGTTGCAAACTGAATATATTTTTTTTCTGCATCTACCTCTGAAAAAATATTGGGCTTCTAGCTGTGTGTGGGACTTGTTCTATTAATCCATCTATACAGACCTCCATCAGGTTGCAAACTGAATATAATTTTTTTCTGCATCTACCTCTGAAAAAATATTTGGCCTTCTAGCAGTGTGTGGGACTTGTTCTATTAGTCCATCTATACTGACCTCCATCAGGTTGCAAACTGAAAATAATTTTTTGTCTGCATCTAGCTCTGAAAAAATATTTGGCCTTCTAGCAGTGTGTGGGACTTTTTCTATTAGTCCATCTATACTGACCTCCATCAGGTTGCAAATGAAAAATAATTTTTATCTGCATCTACCTCTGAAAAAATATTTGGGCTTCTAGCTGTGTGTGGGACTTGTTCTATTAGTCCATCTATACTGACCTCCATCAGGTTGCAAACTGAATATAATTTTTTTCTGCATCTAGCTCTGAAAAAATATTTGGCCTTCTAGCAGTGTGTGGGACTTTCTCTATTAGTCCATCTATACTGACCTCCATCAGGTTGCAAATTAAAAATAATTTTTATCTGCATCCAGCTCTGAAAAAATATTTGGCCTTCTAGCAGTGTGTGGGACTTTCTCTATTAGTCCATCTATACTGACCTCCATCAGGTTGCAAATTCAAAATAATTTTTTGTCTGCATCTAGCTCTGAAAAAATATTTGGGCTTCTAGCAGTGTGTGGGACTTTCTCTATTAGTCCATCTATACTGACCTCCATCAGGTTGCAAATTCAAAATAATTTTTTGTCTGCATCTAGCTCTGAAAAAATATTTGGCCTTCTAGCAGTGTGTGGGACTTTCTCTATTAGTCCATCTATACTGACCTCCATCAGGTTGCAAATTCAAAATAATTTTTTGTCTGCATCTAGCTCTGAAAAAATATTTGGCCTTCTAGCTGTGTGTGGGACTTGGTCTATTAGTCCATCTATACTGACCTCCATCAGGTTGCAAATGAAAAATAATTTTTATCTGCATCTAGCTCTGAAAAAATATTTGGCCTTCTAGCAGTGTGTGGGACTCATTGTATTAGTCCATCTATACCAAGCTCCACCAGCTTTTAAATTAATAATAATTTTTAGCTGCATCTAGCCCTGAAAATAATTTTTCTTCCCAATAGTGGTAGCAATAGAAATATGGGGCGCGCTCCTGGCTTACAAAAATATACGCTTCATAACACAAAACACCAGCCTAGCGCACTGCATTAATAAGATGGCATCATCGTCTCCCCCAGTGCTAGGCCTACTACCCAGGCTAGCATTCCTGTGCCTAAAACACAATGTATGGGTCCGCGCTAGCCACGATGCTGAGGGGTCTAAAGCTGCTGCTAACGTTTTATAACAATTCAATTGGCAGATTTTCACAGAGCTCTTCCACAACGCCCACCCATCGGGCAACAGTTGCCCACCTTCCCTATGGGATCTAGTGGCGAATAGTTGATGCCATTAATCAGAGCGTCAGTTGCCCCGTCGACGTGGCAAGCATACGGTAAGGCATGGGAAGAGTGGACACGACTAGTAGCAGGCAGACGGGTTGACCAATGTGAACAAGCCAGATCACAAGTCACCATAGAATTTCTCTACCAGCTAATTATGAGGGGCATATCAGGGGCGTCAGCGCAGCGGTGTCTGACCGGAGTAGCATTTCACTTCCAACTACTGAATTGGGGAGATGTGACAAAGGTTCATCATCAGACAATCCATAAAAGGGTGGAAAAGGGGTCAGCCAAGTCAGGAGTGTAGACGTCCCGTCCCGTGTCACTAAAACTGATTTCTCACATCATATCCCTAACACCATTAACATGACACTCACAATTTGAAGCAACACTACTGTCTACTGCATTTGTGATCGCCTTCTTCGGGGCGCTATGCATAAGCGAATTAGTCCCTCAATCCAAAATTACCACCAGTGGAGACTTATTACACCAGGACGTAGTCATAGCCAATAATGCCATACGTCTACGCATACACAAATCGAAAACGGTTCCAGCGGGCAGGGGCACTTGGGTACTTCTACAACCCACAAACGGTACATTGAGTTGGGTAACAATAGTAAAAACATATCTAACCATCAGATCACAAAGTAATTTCTTCCTATCACACATTGATGGAATGCCATTATCAAGATACCAGTTCCAAGCTATATTTAATAAATGCATAACATCGGCAGGGAACCACCCCAAAGATTACGGGACACACTCATTCCGCATAGGCGCGGCCACGGAAGCAGCAAGAGCAGGACTGTCAGAAACGGAAGTTCAGAGGATAGGGAGAAGGCGATCCACGTGTTTGGCAAGATACATAAGACCGGACTTGTTATCCTAACGTGGTTTGTTTCTTTTACAGGTGACGCTAAGCCAACAGTGTGGGTGATAGGCCACTCGTATATGTATTGGGCAGAAAAAAGGGCGAAAGTCTGCCCAGGCGGGAGGAAATTAGAGTTTCATAACACATATTTCAACTAGAGAGGTATTAGAGGCCTGCTATGGCCACAGGTACTAATGGAGGTAATCAAGGTAGGGAGAGAGGCAAGATGTCCGGTCATCTTAGTTATACAGGCCGGGGGAAACAACCTAGGTCATCATAACAGCGCATAACTAATGGCAATAATGAAACTAGACACTGAGCGCTTCAGAGAATTTTTCACAAAACTAGCGATAGTATGGTCAGAGATTGTGCCGATAGCGGTATGGCAAGGTGCGCGAGACATCACGGCCATCGAACGGACAAGGCGGGTAATAAATATTCGGATGGCAAAATTTAGAATAGACAGAGGCGGTGTAGTGGTACGACACCGACAACTGGAAGGAGATAAAGCAGGCCTCATACGGCCCGACGTTGTTCACTTAATGAATATTGAACTGGACATATTCCTGTCAGGACTCCAGGACGGAGTGGAACAAGCGTTAAGAGTGATGGGTGGGGGTCAGAGTCCTGCATACGAGTACGCAGGATCCTCCGTGGCCTGGAAATAGAAAGGACATGTTGGAGAGTTACACTTGTTGGCCAACTTGCCGGAGAGGAGACCCAGGGCATGCTGCAACAAGCTGAATTATTTTAGAAATAAAATGTCTTTCTAATGGAATGAGTATAAAGAGTTAATAAAGCTGTGACCGATCCTCACCTATCCAGTTATAAGAGTTACATTAGTGTATTGTCAAGGAAAGGGGGGCAGTAGGGGGGCTGAGCGTCTGGGTTTGGTTGGGGGTCCCCACAGTCTGCCTAGGCTAGATGCATTTAAAAATTCTTATTAGATACACAGGCGGTGCAGCTTGCTTCGCAGCTGGACTACTACGCCCAAAGTATTGCCTAGGCTAGATGCAGTTAAAAATTCTACGCTGACTAGCAGACACTGAAGATTTGGAGCAGACCTCTGAGCTCTTCAGACTCAACCATCTGTGTTACCCCAAGCCATAGTGTATCTAGTTTCTTACAGTTAAAAAGGGGGGGGAGCGACCCAACCCACCTGGAATTGACGATGCCAACGTCACGTAAGACACAGCAAGGGGACTCCAAAAAGAGTCTCCATTTTTTCCCAAAATTGTGGCACAGACACCACTTAACCCTAGAACGCATACCTGGGGCCTCGCAGGCCCGCCCTGTTAATTGTTTTCTATTTTCTGCAAGATTACTTTAGTTAGAATTTTGAAACTCTAGGTATTCTTCATGTATATAGTTGTTTGTCATTTGAGTTTGAGTTATTCCATGTTATTTGCACACGAGCCTAAAAGGCCCCAGGTATATGAAAGTGTAGATTTTTATGGTCATGCGTTCTAGGGTTAAGTGGCATCAATTGCCCCACAGTTGCTTAAAACGGTTGGTGAGGTGATTTTACCAAATCCTCAAGGTTTTAGTCTCCCAAGGATAACACAGGGGTAGAAAAGTCCTTGCGAATCCATGATTTGTTCATCTTTATGAACGTGAGTCTGTCTACATTATCAGTGGAGAGCCGCGTGCGCTTATCTGTCAGCACACCACCAGCAGCGCTGAACACACGTTCAGAGAGAACACTGGCTGCAGGGCATGACAAGATCTCCAAGGCGTGAGTGGCGAGCTCCGGCCATTTTTCCAGATTGGAATACCAAAATGAGCAAGGGTCCAGTGACACAGTCATGGCTTCGATGTTCACTTGGAGATACTCCTGCACCATCCTCTCTAGGCGTTGACTATGTGTCAGACTTCTTGTCTCCTGTGGCCTTGCAAAGGATAGTCTAAAAAAGTGGTGAAACGATTCCACAAAATTGCTGTTACCAGCAGATACTGTGTTACTGTTACGGTTTGAGTGATGAAGACTCGACAGTCCCACGGTTGGCAAGTTAGAGCTGTGAGATTCACTACGTGCACCACTGGTGTTTTGTGGAAAAGCACATGTAAGATTCTGCAACAGCGTCTGCAGATACTCCTGCATGCATCAATCCCTTTTTATGGCAGGAATTATTTCGGCAAATTTACTTTTGTACCGGGGATCTAAGAGTGTGGCAACCCAGTAGTCGGGATTACTTCGAATTCTGACAATCTGAGGGTCATGTTGCAGGTAGTGCAGCAAGAAGGCACTCATGAGTCTTGCGCATCCAGGAGGACCAAGTCCTTGTTGTGTTGGTAGCGAGGTAAGAATCATGCTTCCTTCCTCTGCCCTCTCCCCTCAACCTCGCACAACAGAAATGTGATCAAGGTCTCCCTCATCTGATGAGTCTTACATGCCCATCGCCAGTTCGTCCTCCACTTCTTCCTCGGCTCCTGCACCTTCCTCAACAGTTTGGCTGCTACCATGCGCCCTGGTTAATCCCTCTCCCCCACCCTCCCATGCCTGCCGCCTTGGTGCTGCCAACCGTCTGGACCTTGGAGATGTTATCCCTTCCGCATACGACTCCTCCTCTACTTCCTCCACCTCCTCTTGTCCCACCACCTGACTCTGAATTCTGTTTAGTGTGTGCTCCAGCATGTAAATCACCGGAATAGTCATGCTGATAATGGCATCGTCGTCAGCACTAAACATCTTCGTCGCCATTTCAAAACTGTGCAGAAGGGTGTGTGGCGCCCCTGAGGGTTCAGTCGCCACAGAGTTACTGCATCTCACCCAGAGGTGTGGTATCTCACCCTCAGGTAAGGAAGGCATATGGCTCGGGACCATAACACCTGCATCCAACACATACCCGCAGTGGGGGTAGGGCGAGATTGCTCCTAAGGGAGAGCACAGTCCCAGGTCCCTAGCTGGTGGAAGGGTCCTATGTAGTGGGTGCTTAGGGGAGCAGCTTAGCGGAGCACATGACAGTGAGAGTATAAATAGGAAGCCATCTTAGAAAGAGCAAGCCAGTCAGAGGAGGAAAAGTGACAGGAGCAGAGGCTCGGCATGAGCTCTGCTCCAGAGGCGGGCCTAGCCTGGGAGGCCCAGCACTGAAGGAGAGAAGAGAGGAGTGGGAGCAGGAAGGCTCCAGGAACCGAAGGGACCCTAGGGCTATGGGCCGTGCAGAAGGCCACCCGTACTCCTGCTGCTACCAGGAGGTAGAGGGGTCAGACCAGATAAGGGGAACCGGTCCCTCAACTAGCGGAGAAACAGCAAGGCTCAACTAGAAACCGGAGGCTGCAGCATTTCATGTACTGCAGGTAAAAGTCCACACCAGTCTCACTAAGAAGGTAGCCACATAGGACCCAGGGGACGGAACACAAGTTGCCCGCCAAGGCCCGAGGATACCGGATAGAAGTGTCACTGGGTGTGAGGTGCAGGTAGAAGGCCAGAGAAAGGACACACAGAAAGGGGTCCTGCTAAGTACTCCGGAGCTATCTGGGGGTGGACTGAGCGCCTCACTGAGTACGCACAGCACGACGGGTGAGATTGCTCTGGTACCTGTAATCTGGACTGCAACAACTGTGAGTAAAGATCTTGGGACTGCATCACACGGACTCTGTGTTCATTACTGACTCCCTGCACTACAACCACCATCATCCACCCACACTGCCCTCAAGCTACATTCTTCCTGTGGTGAGTAATAATACCATTGCTGCAAAACCACCAGCTTCAGAGGACTGTTCCGCAGCGGCGGCCCCTTTTGCCCCACTCCAGAGGTGGCGTAGTCGGACATTATAAAACCCATATATACAAATTACCCTTGGATTGACCGCCCTGGATCACGGACCGGGTCACCGCCACAGTGACTACAACCCCCAGCGTCTACCGGCCCGGCTCAGGGTACCCTACGGCCCAGGGGGCACGTCAACTTCATAGGTCCCTGATCTGAGACCACTCCTGCAGCGTGATTTGCCCCACCTCTGGATCTCGTTGGCCTAGGCTATACGTCAGAACGTATTGCACCAGGGCTTGTCGGTGCTGCCACAGTCGCTGCAACATGGTCAGAGTTGAATTCCACCGTGTCGGCACATCGCATTTCAGCCGGTGAACTGGCAGGCCCAACGACTTCTGTAGAGATGTAAGTCATTGAGCTGCGGGATGCGAACGGCGGAAGGCCATCTAGTCCGGGATAGTGGGCTAACAATTTATGGACAACCAGGTTCAACACGTGAGCCATACAAGGCACGTGTGTGACATTGCCCCGGCGATGCAGCATTGTCGCACACGGCCTTCCCTGGTTGCAGGTCCAGTGGAGACAACCATTCATGAAACTGGGTCTCCAGAGCTGACCACAACTCCTCAGCTGTGTGACTCACATTTCCCAGACATTTCAAAGTAAACACTGATGCCTTGAGCCCTGCTGCCAGCATAGTAAGGAGGTGTGCAGGATTCCTTCTGCGCAGTTAGAATGCAGGTGGCATTACCAGACAGGCTTTGGGTGCAGGTGGAGGACCGAGAGGAGGTTGAGGAGGCAGAAGCAGTGGAGGAACTTCGAGATAAAGAGGATTGACGCACAACTCGTGGGGACGGTAAGACTTGGACAGCAGCCCCTTGTCCTGCTGTCACCATAGTTACCCAGTGCCCAGTCAGCGACATGTAACGCTCCTGTCCATGCCTACTCGTCCAAGTGTCTGTGGTGAAATGCACCCTGTCACACACAGAGTTTCTCAAAGAAGCGGTGATGTTGTGTGCGACATGCTGGTGGAGCGCAGGCACACCTTTCTTTGAGAAGTAGTGCCGACTGAGCATCTGGTACTGGGGCACTGAGACGGACATAAGGTCTCGAAAATCCACTGTGTCCTCCAGGCGGAAAGGCAGCATTTCTGTAGCCAAGAGCTTGCAGATGGTGAAATTCAACCTCTTAGCTTTCTCATGGCTAGGAGGAAATGGTCTTTTACTTTTCCACATCTGAGGGACCGAGGGCTGGCTGTTGTGCTTAGACGGGGTTGAGTAGGGTGTCCTCGGCAAACTGCCGGTCTGTGAGGAAGATGCAGGCGGACATGTTAGATTGCCTTGATCCAAAGCTGGTGCTCTCGATGTCAGAGAGCGCTCAACACCAGCAGGTGTTTCCACTTCCCAATGAACTGATGACCTGCCAATCACACTGGCTGTTGCAGGTAAAGAGGTGGCAGGTCTGCGTCCAAAAACATGTGTGACTGCTGTCCCCCCAGTCACAGAGGATGAAGAGGCCGCGGATGCACAAGATGGGGCAGACGGTGGTTGGCCCAGCCTTCTAGGCCGCATTGTAGCACAGTGAGCTTCCCACTGCAACTTATGCTTCATATCCATGTGCCGGTTCATGCTTGAAGTACTCATACTATGTATTTTTTGGCCTCTACTTATGTTTTGGTTACAAATATTACAGATAACACGAGTTGGGTCATCCTTATCATTCTGAATAAATGCCCAGGCTATGCAAGGCTTAGAACCCATGCGACCTGAAGAGCCACTACGACTTGTGGTCAGAGGCAGAGTTGTGTTTGAGGATGCAGTTGTTGACGTGCTTCCAGTACTCCATCTGTGTCCAGGAAGGCGCAACCTAACCTCGTCGTCAATAGCATCTGTGACGCCCCGCTGTGCTTGGTATCACATATCCTAGAAGAGTGTATTGATGGAATCCTCCACAAGAGGCCCCCATAAACATTCACACATCTCCACCTTCCACCTCAGACCAGCAGAGGGAGCCCGTTAGGGATATAAATAGGAAAGGTGGAGCTAGGCAGTTCAGTTCCTCTGAAGAGTTCCTGCAGTAGAGAAGCCTAAGAGAGGTCAGTCTGCAGTGGAGCTCAGTCTAGTCTAGAGAACTCAGTTAATAGTTCAGCAGTGGAGCACGAGGCTCCTGCTAACTAGATTCAGATAGGCATAACCGGAATCCCTGGAGAACTACAAGTCCCAGGATGGCTAAGGTGCTGATACGTAACAGAGCCAGGAGACGCTTAGGCCCCGCATAGTGGGAGCGTAAACTCCAAGAGAAGGCCCTACCACAAGGTCAGCCAGCGCAGGACAGAGACAAAGTTAGGCCTAGCTCCAGGCAGGTCAGAAACTTACTACGCAGAGGCAAGAAACAGGAGGCCCTACACCCGCTCATTGGGGAGGATCCTGATATTCACCCTTCACCCTACAGTGCTCCGGGATGTGCCTGAATTTCCTCCAGTAAAAGGTACTGAAGTGACTACCGTGTCCGTTCCCGTTCTTGCTCTGACCCAGCTGGGTCTCGCCTGTCCTGCATTCCCCCTGCATACGCTGCCCTGAGACCTAGCTCCACCTGTGGGGAGCTATACCATCGAGCAGCCTTATCACGGGTCTCAGTGGACTGCTGCAGTGCTGGTGCTTCTCACCAGATACCACAGGTGGCGTCACAAACTCTTATAAAATTAACAATTATTCACTCTTTTAAAGAGTGACCCCAGGGTACGGGCCAGGGAGCCGACCACCGCGACATCCCCAAGGCCAGGCAAAGGCCCGGGTACCGAGTCATCCCCATCCCCTGGGCTAGTCACATCCTCCTCCACCTCCTCCGTTGACCTCATCGACTGGCTGACTGTGGGTTGACAGTAAGTGGGATCTCCAACCTCGTCATCATCACCCTGTGTGTTATCACACCCGTCGTCCTCAAAGCCAACCTCTTCCTGCCCTGACCGAAAAGTCAAGTTGTCGCTCCAATCAGGTATTTGAGTCTCATCATCGTCTTCATCATTGTCTCCACCAACAGGAGTGACAGTTTGGGAACGAGGGTCTACATTATGCTCAGAACCTTCTTCATCTGGTCCTGGATCCGACTTATAAAGATTCTGGGCATCAGTGCAGATCATTTCCTCGTCTGGATTAACAGAAGCTCTGGAGCAGACTTACGTTTCCCAGGCTATAGTATGAGTAAACAGCTCTGCAGACTCAACCATCTGTGTTACCCCATACTCAGACGGGCAGCTGGAGACTTGGGAGCTGTGAGGAAGCAAGTGCGATTGGGTGACACCTCTGAGGACTGGAATATTTGTGATGTTGAAATTGAGGTGGAGGAGAGCCCACTTGAAGGAGCACTTGATATCCGCTGAAGCACCTGCTGTTTTTGTGCCTCATCTGGAATTTGTAGCGATGGGCGTGTCCGTAAGAAAGGGATCGTATCACATTGTCCACGAAAAGAAGTCGACATCTTAGCTTGGCTGGAAGATGGTCTTTCTTCTGCAGATGTTACCCCCCCCCACTGCGGGGGGGCTCGACCCACCAGCGGACAGGCACCAGTATTGGGAGAGGGGGGCTGGCCGTCAGGGTCCACCGCAGCTCTGGCACAAACCCGGCGACACGGAGGTCGCACGGGCAGGAACGAACTTTTTGGATTTTAGAAGGGCATGACATGCCTATATCTGTGTCTCCCCCTCCTTTTACTCCTCCACCTCTTTTCTTTTCGCATGACTATATGTACTTGTCACTTTTCCATGTGTTAGTTATGTCTTCTGAGCAGTTTGTCAGCTTTTGGACACCTTTGAAGGTGTTTTCTATGTGTTTCTATGTGTTTTTGTTTGCCTGCCATTGGTTTTAATGGTGTTCGAAGGTGTTCGACGAACAGTTCGACGAACAGTTCGGCGAACACACGGGTGTTCGACGAACCGAACCGAACTCGAACACTACGGGGGTGGCTCAACACTAGTGTTGAGCACCTTTAGGACAGTTTCATACGCAGAATGTTTTTGTGAAAACCAGCTGCAGTTTTTGATGCAATTTTTTGAGCCCGCACTTGTCCCTTCTCTACATCTCTTACATCCTTTTTACATTGAATCTAAATCCTAGACAAGTAAAGTGTTACTGTTTGATTCCAATGATACCCAGGCAATATAAAAACACTATTCATCCTCTTTTTCCCATAAGATCGATGGTGGAGTTATTCTGATAGCTCTAGGACTTCAGCACCACTAGTCAAGCAGGTAATAATCTAGATACATTCACTGGTAAGGGAACTATTACACGAGAAGGAGGTGAGGCTTCTTTGGTTAAGGATTGCCTCTTGTTTGTTCTCCGCTCCTCTGCCTCCTGGCCTTCTGCTTGCCGGAGGGCACTGTGCTCCTGAAGACTGACCGTTCGGGCCAGCAGCATGGCGGAGCTGATGGCCTGTTCTCCAATGCTGCAAGCAGAGGCAGCTTTGCTTGGTGGCATCGGAGCAGCGCAGGGAACCAGCATTGGGCCAGCTTGAGAGCAGCACTTACTAGGCCCTTTCGATTTGGGTTTCTGATAATTTCCTGTTGAACCTCAACCAAAAATATATTAGTGGTCGGTGACCACTTTGATCTCTGGACTATTGTAACGGGTCTGGGAGGCGGAACCTCTGGGCTACTATACAAGGGAGCGGTCCTTGTAAGGGAGCGGGTGGCGACCAGGCAGGCAGTCACAGCAGGTGACCGGGACAGTCTCTGGAAGAACGGGCTGGAGGTCACGGCAAGTGACCGGGGCAGTCTCTGGAAGAACGGGCTGGAGGTCACGGCAAGTGACCGGGGCAGTCTCTAGGTAAAGGGTAGGTACGACCTGTGATGGCTGAACCTCCAGGTAGGCTAGCAAGGCAGATGGAGGATGTGTGCTCCCAGGTGAGCAAGCGAGAGTCTCTGGAATAGCAGGTGGTCACAGCACGTGACGGCGGAGCCTCCAGGTAGGCAAGCAGGCAGGTAGCGGAGAAGCGCTCCCAGGTGAGCGGGCAAGAGTCTGGAATAGCTGGTGGTCACAGCACGTGACAGCGGAGCCTCCGGGCTGGCAAGCAGGCAGGTAGCGGAGAAGCGCTCCCAGGTGAGCGGGCAAGAGTCTGGAATAACTGGTGGTCACAGCACGTGACAGCGGAGCCTCCGGGCAGGCAAGCAGGCAGGTAGCGGAGAAGCGCTCCCAGGTGAGCGGGCAAGCTGGTCCATAGACAGACTGACCGGAGTTGTAAGGCAGACCGTCGGACCTTAGGCAAGCAGGCAGGTAGCTGATGTGCGCTCCCAGGTGAGCGGGCAAGTTGGTCCTTAGACAGACTGACCGGAGTTGTAAGGCAGACCGTCGGACCTCAGGCAGGCAGGCAGGTAACAGGAAATCAGGCAGGATTAGGACAGCAAGCTGGCAGGAATCTGGCAGGTAACTGGCAGGTAACTGGCAAGGGACCTGAGGGCTGAAGCAGAGTAGAACGGTGCAACAACATTGCTCGGGCACCTCCATTTTGGAGGAGGTGCCTTATATATGGTAAAGTCCTCCGGCCATTGGCCGGGGACTCCTTAGGACGGCGCGCGCGGCCCCTTTAAGAGGGAGGGAGGGCGCGCGCGCGCGCCCTAAGCACAGTGGCCGGGAAGGAGCGCGCGCTGCCAGCAGAGCGGGAGAGGGACGCCGGGCACGGAGCAGAGCGGTGAGGGGAACAGCGTCCCTGCCTAGCAGAGGGCAGGGACGCCGGCACTACAGTACCCCCCCCTTTAGGCCCCCCCTTTTTTAGGCCAGATAGAAATTTAGCTAGGATGAGAGGGGCATGGATGTTCTCCCGGGGCTCCCACGTTCTCTCCTCAGGACCAAACCCCTTCCAATCTACCAGAAAAAAGGTCTTTCCTCTTACCCTTTTGGTGGCAAGAATGTTCTCTACCTCAAACTCGTCCTCAGCAGAAACCGAAGCAGGAGGCGTACCTGTAGACTTGGAAAAAGAGTTAAGCACCACGGGTTTGAGGAGAGATACATGGAAGGAGTTAGGGATCCGTAAGTTGGCCGGGAGTTTCAATTTATAGGCCACCGGGTTGATCTGACTGATGACCTCCAGAGGACCGATGAACCGAGGTCCTAACTTGTAAGAAGGTATCTTGAGTCGAACATATTTAGATGAGAGCCAGACTTTATCTCCTGGACGAAATTGTGGAGGATCCAGGCGTTTTTTGTCAGCGTGTCTTTTCATACGCTCGGATGACAGAAGGAGTGCGGACCGGGTACTCTCCCATATGGAGGAAAATTTGCTAACGAGAGATTCCGCAGCCGGGTTGTCCACAGAGGTGGAGACAGGAAAAGGAATCCGAGGATGCTGACCAAAGACTACAAAAAACGGGGATTTGGAGGAGGATTCGCTCTCGTGATTATTATAAGAGAACTCGGCCCATGGTAGGAGATCCACCCAGTCAGAATGGTGGGCATTAACGAAGTGCCGGAGGTAACTGGTCAGGTTCTGATTGATCCGCTCCACTTGACCATTGGACTGTGGGTGGTAAGCGGAAGAGAAGTCCAGGGTGACGTCTAGTAGTTTACAAGTGGCTCTCCAGAAACGTGAGGTGAACTGTACCCCACGATCCGACACGATGTGGAGGGGCAGGCCATGAAGACGGAAGATGTGGCGGATAAAGTCTTTAGCCAGCTCGGGTGCAGACGGAAGGTCTGGCAGGGGAATAAAGTGAGCCATCTTGGAAAAGCGGTCAGCGACCACCCAAATGACCGTACAACCGGCAGAGACGGGGAGATCAGTTATAAAGTCCATTGCTATATGCTGCCAGGGGGCAGCAGGTACAGGAAGCGGAAGGACGCGTCCGGCTGGCAGATGTCTCGGGACTTTGTTGCGGGCGCAGGACACACAGGCAGAAACAAAGTCTATTATGTCCTTGTGCAGGGTAGGCCACCAATAGTGCCGGGCAATAACCTGGAGGGTCTTTTTCTGACCGGCGTGGCCAGCTAGTTTAGACGAATGGCCCCAGTGTAGGATCTTCTCCCGATCAGGTACTGAAACAAACGTCTTACCGGGAGGGAGACGATTTAGACTCACGGGAGCCACCTGCATTACTCTGGCGGGATCGATGATATGTTTAGGTTCTTCCTCGAGATCGGACACCAGAAAGGATCGGGACAAGGCGTCTGCTTTGACGTTTTTGTCAGCCGGGCGAAAATGAAGAACAAAATCAAAGCGAGCAAAAAACAAGGACCACCGGGCTTGGCGCGGGTTAAGTCTCTGGGCATGCTGGAGGTAAGCCAAGTTCTTGTGGTCAGTGTAAATTATTACCGGATGAAGAGCCCCCTCGAGTAGGTAACGCCACTCCTCCAACGCCAGCTTGATGGCCAATAACTCTCGGTCTCCTATGGAATAGTTGCGCTCAGAAGAGGAGAAGAGTTTGGAGAAGAAGCCACAAGTTACCATTCTCCCGGAAGATGATTTTTGAGTAAGTACCGCTCCGGCTCCAGAGGAGGAGGCGTCAACTTCCAGGAAGAACTGCTTGCTGCCGTCCGGGCGATGCAGCACCGGGGCGGAAGAGAAGGCCTGTTTTAGGGAAAGAAAGGCCTCCTCTGCTTCGGGCGGCCACTCTTTGGGATTAGTACCCTTACGGGTGAGCGCGGAAATTGGGGCAGTCCGGGAAGAAAAGTGCGGGATGAAGAGGCGGTAATAGTTGGCGAAGCCCAGGAACCGTTGAATAGCCTTCAACCCCTCTGGTCGGGGCCATTTCTCGATGGCAGACAGTTTCTCAGGATCCATTTGTAGGCCGGTCTGAGAGATAATGTAGCCCAGAAACGGAAGCGAGGTCTGCTCAAAGAGGCACTTCTCATATTTAGCGTAGAGATGGTTCTGCCTGAGCCTGAGCAGGACCTGACGAACATCCCTCCGGTGAGTCTGGAGATCCGGAGAGAAGACCAAGATGTCGTCCAGGTACACCACTACGCAGGAGTAGAGAAGGTCCCGGAAGATGTCATTGACCAACTCTTGAAAGACGGCAGGAGCGTTACAGAGGCCAAAGGGCATTACCAGATATTCATAGTGGCCGTCCCGGGTGTTGAATGCCGTCTTCCATTCATCCCCCTGACGGATACGAACCAGGTTGTACGCCCCACGGAGGTCCAGTTTGGTGAAGATTCTAGCCCCCCTCAGACGATCAAATAACTCCGGAATGAGCGGAAGGGGGTACTTATTCTTCACCGTGATCTGGTTAAGGCCTCTATAGTCTATACAGGGACGGAGAGAGCCGTCCTTCTTTTTGATGAAAAAGAAGCCTGCTCCCGCTGGGGAGGTAGATTTCCGGATGAATCCCCTGGCCAGATTCTCCTCAATATATTCGGACATCGACCGGGTCTCAGCAGCGGATAATGGATAAATACGCCCACGGGGAGGAGAAGTACCAGGTAACAGGTCGATAGGGCAGTCGTATGGTCTATGAGGGGGTAGTGTCTCTGCCTCCTTTTTATTAAAGACATCAGCATAAGACCAATAAGGAATCGGAAGTCCAGGTAGATTAGCTGGGGTAGGAGAAGGACGGACGGGATGAACGGGAACCAGACAGGTCTTATGGCAGCCCTGTCCCCAGCGAAGGACTTCTCCGGTCTGCCAGTCAAGAACGGGTGCATGTTTCTGGAGCCAAGGTAGGCCTAGCAAGAGGGCGTGAGAGAGTCCAGGCAGAACATGGAAGGAGATACTTTCAGAATGCAGCATTCCCACCTGCAGAGTAATGGATTCGGTGATGAGTTGGATGGGGCGTGGTAAGAGCCCCCCATCCACGGCAGCAACAGACAAGGGTACAGCCAGAGGTTTGGTGGGGATGCGGTATTTCTCTACCAGGGACTGTGAAATAAGATTCCAGGCTGCTCCAGAGTCCAGTTGGGCTAGTTCGAAATAACGGTTCTCCCCGTAGACGATTGAAACTGACAACAGCAGGGATGGAGAGGATTTATTCTTGTCTAGGTGGACCTCTCTGAGCGAACCTAGACACAGGCGTTTCCCGACCTCTCCGGGCAGGCACGGATCCGGTGCTCCTTACTGCCACAGTAGAAGCAGGTCCCCTCGGCACGGCGTAAGTCCTGACGGGTCTTGACCATCTTGGTCTGGTCGACCTGCATAGGCTCAGGAGGGTGTACCTGGTTAGAGACAGAAGGAGTGACGGGCTTCTGAAAAGTAGGAGCTAGACGTGGTAACCTCCTCTCACGGGTGACCTCTCTGGCACGCTCCTGGAACCGTAGGTCAATCCGGGTGGCAAGAGTTATTAAGTCATCGAGAGTGGTAGGAATGTCCCGACCGGCAAGTTCATCTTTAATACGGCCGGACAGACCCTCCCAGAAGACGGAAACCAGAGCGTCGTTATCCCAGGCCAGCTCCGAGGCAAGGGTACGGAACCGTATGGCATATTGGCCCACGGTGAGACTTTCCTGACGGAGGCGTAGCAACGATGATGCGGATGAGGTCTTCCGTCCGGGTTCGTCGAAGACTTTCCGGAAAGCCGTGAGAAAAGCAGGCAAGTTGGACACCAGGGGGTCTCCTCTCTCCCATAGAGGATTTAGCCAGGCCAGGGCCTCCCCGGTGAGATGGGACATGATGAATGCAATTTTGGCTCGGTCGGAGTTAAACTGGTGGGACAATAGTTCAAAGTGCAGGGTGCACTGATTTATGAAGCCCCGAGCCTGGGCTGAGTCGCCTCCGAAGCGAGGAGGTGCAGAAAGCCGAGGTCCGGGGTAGGATATCATGGTGTTAGTGGACAGCGGAGCTGCCGGATTGCGAGACATGGCACTGGCGGAGGTTGTTGGTGGAGCAGTCAGAGTGTCCAGGCGAGTATTGACATTCCGCAGGTGACCCAGGATGGACTCCTGTTGGGACCTCTGACGGGACAGTTCATGACACAGGTCCGAGAGCGAGGGAGCTTGGGTGCCACCGGGTTCCATGGCCCGAGCAAACTGTAACGGGTCTGGGAGGCGGAACCTCTGGGCTACTATACAAGGGAGCGGTCCTTGTAAGGGAGCGGGTGGCGACCAGGCAGGCAGTCACAGCAGGTGACCGGGACAGTCTCTGGAAGAACGGGCTGGAGGTCACGGCAAGTGACCGGGGCAGTCTCTGGAAGAACGGGCTGGAGGTCACGGCAAGTGACCGGGGCAGTCTCTAGGTAAAGGGTAGGTACGACCTGTGATGGCTGAACCTCCAGGTAGGCTTGCAAGACAGATGGAGAATGTGTGCTCCCAGGTGAGCAAGCGAGAGTCTCTGGAATAGCAGGTGGTCACAGCACGTGACGGCGGAGCCTCCAGGTAGGCAAGCAGGCAGGTAGCGGAGAAGCGCTCCCAGGTGAGCGGGCAAGAGTCTGGAATAGCTGGTGGTCACAGCACGTGACAGCGGAGCCTCCGGGCTGGCAAGCAGGCAGGTAGCGGAGAAGCGCTCCCAGGTGAGCGGGCAAGAGTCTGGAATAGCTGGTGGTCACAGCACGTGACAGCGGAGCCTCCGGGCAGGCAAGCAGGCAGGTAGCGGAGAAGCACTCCCAGGTGAGCGGGCAAGCTGGTCCATAGACAGACTGACCGGAGTTGTAAGGCAGACCGTCGGACCTTAGGCAAGCAGGCAGGTAGCTGATGTGCGCTCCCAGGTGAGCGGGCAAGTTGGTCCTTAGACAGACTGACCGGAGTTGTAAGGCAGACCGTCGGACCTCAGGCAGGCAGGCAGGTAACAGGAAATCAGGCAGGATTAGGACAGCAAGCTGGCAGGAATCTGGCAGGTAACTGGCAGGTAACTGGCAAGGGACCTGAGGGCTGAAGCAGAGTAGAACGGTGCAACAACATTGCTCGGGCACCTCCATTTTGGAGGAGGTGCCTTATATATGGTAAAGTCCTCCGGCCATTGGCCGGGGACTCCTTAGGACGGCGCGCGCGGCCCCTTTAAGAGGGAGGGAGGGCGCGCGCGCGCGCGCACCCTAAGCACAGTGGCCGGGAAGGAGCGCGCGCTGCCAGCAGAGCGGGAGAGGGACGCCGGGCACGGAGCAGAGCGGTGAGGGGAACAGCGTCCCTGCCTAGCAGAGGGCAGGGACGCCGGCACTACAACTATCAACCAGTAGAATGTGTAAGTATTAACTGATTCTTGGTACTGATTATTTAGGATAAATTCAGCCAGTGGTAGATAAAATACACAGTCATACTAATGGTCAGAGCTCCAAAATACAAAGTGAATGAACAAAAAATATGTAAATATGACCTCCCTTTGTCTTTAGAAGAGCATTAGTTCTCCTAAGGACACTTGCACCATGTCTGGGAGTTTGTAAGAATATAGTCAGGTGTATGAGTTACAAATAATAGAATGAAAAACAGTCATTAACTGAAACTGAAACAGTTGTGTGGGAAGCTTAAAACTGTGTGAGGCAAGGTCAAACTCTGCTACAATAGTGAGGTTGTGGAAGAAAGCTTCATGTCACAGGTCATTCAACATGGCAAAACTGAGCACAGCAACAAGACACAAAGTAGTTATACCTCATCAGCAAAATCTGTCCCAGGTAAAATTTCAGATTGGGGTTTCAAGATGTGCTGGGCAATATTGAGAACTGTAGATGCAGTGGTCGGCCACTGGAATGGACTTGTAAGACACCTTCAATATCTCAGAGGCTTTAGGTTTCCAATCCAGCACATTTGCTCTCGTTTAGGTTAATTAGTAATAGGTTTATCTAGCTCAGAAAATTCTTTGAACCTTGTAAACTCGTGAACAAACCCAGAAATCTATGCAGACATCTATGATGGGGCAGCACGGTGGCTCAGTGGTTAGCACTGCCGCTTTGCAGCGCTGAGGTCCTGAGTTCATATCATCCCACCAAGGACAACATCTGCAAGGAGTTTGTATGTTCTCCCCATGTTTGCGTGGGTTTACTCCGGGTTCTCCGGTTTCCTCCCACACTCCAAAGACATACTGATAGGGAAATTAGATTGTGAGCCCCAATGGGGACAGTGATGATGGTGTCTGTAGAGCGCTGTGGAATTAAGATCGCTATATAGGTGAGTAAAATATATACATCTCTGATTGCCTGCATCTTAGAGTAATCTATGCTGAACTCTACACAGTTGAGATGATCCCGAAAAGGTCACCTGAATTTCAAAGACGCATTTCTATCATTTGGAAAAAAGGTGATTTTCATACAATTTAGCACAAACACCCAACATCTGAGCAGCTCTCTGAATAACTGTTTGACATCACTTCCCTAGTAGAGTACATACTTACTCCCTGAATATCACATAAAGAGGTCGCTCACACAAGTGTATGACACGGCTGAGTGCTCTCTGAGGTTTTATCGGAAAGCACTCTGTTCAAAGTTATACTAAAGGGCAGTGCCGACCAGCGCTATTTTTCTCATTCCGCTTCAGCATCAGAGAAAAATCGCAGCATACTGCGAGTGCACCCAAGAATCAGATCACAGACACCCATGCAAGTTTTGTGGGTGGTGTGAAACATTGGTCTGCACTAGGATGTCATTCTAGTGCGGACCGACATCCGTAGACAAAGACAATGAAGAAGATGGAGAAATTAAGTTCTCCATCTTCTCAGCACCTGGGATCGATTATTTCATACGAAAGAATCTGATCACACTCAGATGACACTCGGATCAAACTCTGACTGAGTGTCATTAGAATAATTGCCCTGATTCTCTCGCACAAGAGAATATACGCTAATGTGACCCCAGCTATAAGGTTATGTGAAACACATCATCTCCAGAGACAAATGAGAACAGGATGATGACCATGTGGGGCTTTGTGAGCTGGAGTCATGGATGTTATATGGCACCAGGTCGCCGCCCTGCTGGTGCATTGTCGCTGTGATGGTGGTTTGCACACGGTGACGCACCTTTTAGTCTGGGGACCCACTAAGAGGTTCACCATGTCGTGGCAGTGGGCTTCATACAGTCTGATCACAATGTTAAACTAACAACCTCATGTTCAGTTTTGTACATTTTTTCCTAGCGGCATTAGACATATGATTTTTGGATGTGCGGTCCATGTCTTTTTTCTATAATTCTGTCATATAGGATTGGGTTGAAATAATGTATTTTTCTCTCATTTTCCTAAATGGTGGATGCAGATGAGTCGTATAATGTTCAAATCATCGACCGTTAGATGATGAATTACATGTTATTGGGCAAACCTCCTAATGAAAACAGGATTTGTTCCACGGTTTCAAATTCTTCTGCACAACAGATTTTCCAAACATTTTCTAGGTTGTAAAGAACTGAGAATGGTCATTTGTGGAATTCGAAGCATTAAGAGGTCACATTTACTGAGCTTTTCCAATCAAAAACATCTTAATAGGCCAAGTTACATGTTAAAATAGAACCAATTCTTTCACGTCACCTTCACAATTCTTACCTCCATTGAACTTGTGAGTTTTTGGAGAGTTTCTGCTTGAATTTCTTTGCAGGATGTCAGAATCGCCCCAGAGCTGCTCTTCTGATGTGATCGGCCTCCCACCCTCATGGATCTCCTGCTGAGGATACTCCAAAGGTTCTCAATAGGGTGGAGGTCAAAGGAGAATGGTGGCCACCCACGAGTTTCTCATTTTATGCCCATCGCAGCCAATGACTCGGAAGTATGAGGTGGGGCAATGTCATCATGAAGATGTTTTTACTGAATGGAACTGGACCACTTTCTTTTTTTTGTCTGAGATTTCCAAGTTTCCAACAATAACATGGATCCAGGCTCTTCAAAAGGATTTTCAATAAAAGGACACTGAGCTGGTTTGTTTTTATTTTTGTTATAATGTGAGAGTGATATTTAGAAATATTTCCGCTACAGACAGTGATGAATCATTCTGCACTAAACATAATTTCTGAAATGTCGAAAGACCCTCTAAGTGCTTTATAGGAGGATATGTGAATTTTTTACCATTAGGGTTAATACACGAGGCTAGGGACCTCCTTTATATAAGTAATACAGATATCATTATAATGTTACCTAAAAATATCTGCACCGCAATAAATTGCTTTAGTTAATTACTCTGGATGAGGAGACGACCCCAACGCTGCCTGACAGTGTGACTATTGTCCGTCTTAACTCTGCCAATACAAACCAAACCAGACCTGAAATAACACAGAAACGCAGCTTGTAGTAATTCTCGTATATACCTTTACAAAGTTGTAAATATTGCATTTAAATCAAAAAATGGAAACAAAAAAAAAATTGAATACAGCAGCACAATGCCAGAATGTAGACTCGATGCTTTGATTTTATTATACAAAGTTTTACAATACAAAATATGTTTAAAATAATAACATTTACCAGCAAGCACAAATTAGATACCCACACCTTGTGATTTCTAATTTTTACTTCCTGCAATTTAAAGTATATAACTTTTTAGTTTTGCAGCTGAATAGTGTTGAGCATTCCGATACTGAAATATCGGGTATAGACCGATATTCGCTGTATCGGAGTTCCGATACTGAGTTCCAATACTTTTACAATATCGAATACCGGAATTGGAAGTTCACATAATGCCTGCGCTCTGCAGTGTCTCTGAAGGATGACAAGCTGGATGGCAGTGCTCAGCTGCGATCCAGCCTGTCATCAGAATGCCATCCCAGCGTGGGAGAATTCTCCTGCTCAAGCGCTGACATTACATTATCTCCCTTACATTACAATTAAATGGAATAGCAGGAATTAATATTTTTTTAAGACGTTAATGCCACAGACATGGTGGTTGTGGCATTACAGTTGTTGCCCAAATCGATGGGAAAAGTGCTCACAGTGAAACATGAAAAGCCGGCAATTCATCAGCGGCATACACCGGTACCCGACAATTTAGAACAGAAAGAAAAGAGCTTCACACATAGATTAGATAGATAGAAACATGTCAGTCACATATATAATAAGTACAGTGACAGTGTTGCTTACTGTACTTGTAATTTAGTGTAAAGGATTTATTTAAAAAAATAATAGTGTTTTCGTGCACCGTCTCTTTAAAAAAGCCGGCCGGCAATTCAGCATCGGTACCCGACAATTTAGAACAGAAAGATAGAGCATCACACATAGATTAGATAGATAGAAACATGTCAGTCACATATATATGAAGTACAGTGACAGTGTTGATTACTGTACATGTCATTTAGTATTAAAATAAAGGATTTATTAAAAAAAAAATTGGCGTGGGGTTCCCCGTTATTTTAGTCTCTAGCGGAGGTTAAGCAGACGGCTGGGGCAGATGTTTGAAGCCTGGGAAGGGGGTAATACCCACGGAGCTTCCCAGGCTACTAATATCAGCCCCCAGCGGAATACCTAGCCTTTACTAGCTATTAAAATGGGGGACCCCCCAAAAAATGACGTGGGGTCCCCCCTATTTTAATAGTTAGCAAAGGCTAGGCAGACAGCTGGGGGCTGATATTAATAGCCCAGGAAGGGTACCATGAATATTGGCCCCCTCCCAGGCTAGAAACACCAGCCGTCAGCCACCCCAGAAATGGCGCATCCATAGGATGCGCCAATTCTGGCACTTAGCCTCGCTCTTCCCACTGCCCTGTAGCGGTGGCAGTGGGGTAATAGGGTTGGGGTTGATGTCAGCTTATAATGCCAGCTGACATCAAGCCCAGGTTAGTAATGGAGAGGCGTCTATAAGACACCCCCATTACTAACCGCATAGTCAAAGTTAAAGAAAAACACAAACACCCAGAATAAAGTCCTTTAATTGAAATAAAGACACGATTCTTTATTGTTCTAAATTAAACCATACTTACCATCACGCCCATTCCAGCTGAAGCCAATGTCTTCTGCAATAAAAGTAAAATAATAAAGCAACATCATCCTTACCTTTCCGTGGTTCCCAGGACAGCTCCAGCTCTTCTACATTCACATGACAGGCTGGACCGCAGCAGAACGCCATCCAGCTTGCCATGCCGCAGACACTGAGAAGCGCAGGCATGCTTGCGCTCCTCAGTGTCTGGCTGTGACGGCATCCAGATGAGCCGACAATGAACTCAGCTCACCTTATGCACGTCACTGACAGCGTGGGAGAATTTTCCTGCGCATGCGGTGAGCGTGAGAGAATTCTCCTGCTGAAGCGTTGAGCGCAGGAGAATTTTCCCACGCTGTCAGTGACGTGCATGAGGTGAGCCGAGTTCATTGGACATGACCTCGGCTCATCTGGATGCCGTCACAGCCTGACACTGAGGAGCGCAAGCAAGCCTGCGCTTCTCAGTGTCTGCGGCATGACAGGCTGGATGGCAGCGTTCTGCTGCAGGAGATCGTTGGCTTCAGCTGGAATGGGCGTGATGGTAAGTATGGTTTAATTTAGAACAATAAAGAATTGTGTGTTTATTTCAATTAAAGGACTTTTTTCTGGGTGTTGTGTTTTTTTTAAATACTTTGCTAGAAATTCATGGTGGTCATGTCTAATATAGGCGTGACCCCATGAATTTCGGGCTTAGGGCCAGCTGATACTGCCAAGCTGCCCCTAACCCCTTTATTACCCAGTGAGCCACCGATCCGATTTTTCCTGATATCGGAAGGTATCGCTCAACACTACAGCTGAACTAAAAATGTTATTTTTTTGAGTACTAGTTAAAACTTCTATTCAGACCAGGTTGGGGTACATATACATTAGCTTTTCATGTATTTATTTTTTATTTACCACATTTCATTCCCATATTCATTGCAGACAAAATGTGTATATACAGTACAGACCAAAAGTTTGGACACACCTTCTCATTTAAAGATTTTTCTGCATTTTCATGACTTTGAAAATTGTACATTCTCACTGAAGGTATCAAAACTATGAATTAACACATGTGGAATTATATACTTAACAAAAAAAAGTGTGAAACAACTGAAAATATGTCTTATATTCTTGGTTCTTCAAAGTAGCCATTTTTTGCTTTAATGACTGCTTTGCACACTCTTGGCATTCTCTTGATGAGCTTCAAGAGGTAGTCACCGGAAATGGTTTAATAAGTGGGATTTCTTGCTTATAAATGGGGTTGGGACCATCAGTTGTGTTGTGCAGAAGTCTGGTGGATACACAGCTGATAGTCCTACTGAATAGACTGTTAGAATTTGTATTATGGCAAGAAAAAAGCAGATAAGAAAAACGAGTGGCCATCATTACTTTAAGAAATGAAGGTCAGTTATTCCGAAAAATTGGGAAAACTTTGAAAGTGTCCCCAAGTGCAGTTGCAAAATCCATCAAGCGCTACAAAGAAACTGGCTCACATGAGGACCGCCCCAGGAAAGGAAGACCAAGAGTCACCTCTGCTTCTGAGGATAAGTTTATCCGAGTCACCAGCCTCAGAAATCGCAGGTTAACAGCAGCTCAGATTAGAGACCAGGTCATTGCCACACAGAGTTTCAGCAGCAGACACATCTCTTTAACAACTGTTAAGAGGAGACTTTGTGCAGCAGGCCTTCATGGTAAAATAGCTGCTAGGAAACCACTGCTAAGGACAGGCAACAAGCAGAAGAGACTTGTTTGGGCTAAAGAACACAAGGAATGGACATTAGACCAGTGGAAATCTGTTATTTGGTCTGATGAGTCCAAATTTGAGATCTTTGGTTCCAACCACCGTGTCTTTGTGCAACGCAGAAAAGGTGAACGGATGGACTCTACATGCCTGTGAAGCATGGAGGAGGAGGTGTGATGGTGTGGGGGCGCTTTGCTGGTGACACTGTTGGGGATTTATTCAAAATTGAAGGCATACTGAACCAGCATGGCTACCACAGCATCTTGCAGCGGCATGCTATTCCATCCGGTTTGCGTTTAGTTGGACCATCATTTATTTTTCAACAGGACAATGACCTCAAACACACCTCCAGGCTGTGTAAGGGCTATTTGACCAAGAAGGAGAGTGATGGGGTGCTACGCCAGATGACCTGGCCTCCACAGTCACCAGACCTGAACCCAATCGAGATGGTTTGGGGTGAGCTGGACCGCAGAGTGAAGGCAAAAGGGCCAACAAGTGCTAAGCATCTCTGGAAACTCCTTCAAGATTGTTGGAAGACCATTTCCGGTGACTACCTCTTGAAGCTCATCAAGAGAATGCCAAGAGTGTGCAAAGCAGTCATCAAAGCAAAAGGTGGCTACTTTGAAGAACCTAGAATATAAGACATATTTTCAGTTGTTTCACACTTTTTTGTTAATTATATAATTCCACACGTGTTAATTCATAGTTTTGATGCCTTCAGTGTGAATGTACAATTTTCATAGTCATGAAAATACAGAAAAATCTTTAAATGAGAAGGTGTGTCCAAACTTTTGGTTTGTACTGTATATTTATTATACAGTGGGGAAAATAAGTATTTGATACACTGATGATTTTGCAAGTTTTCCCACCTATAAAGAATGGAGAGGTCTGTAATTTTTATCGTAGGTCACTTCAACTATGAGAGACAGAATCTAAAAAAAATCCTGAAAATCACATTGTATGATTTTTACATAATTAATTTGCATTTTATTGCATAAAAAAAGTATTTGATACCAGAGAAAAATAGAACTTAATATTTGGTGCAGAAACCTTTCTTTGCAATTTCAGAGGTCAGACGTTTCCTGTAGTTCTTGACCAGGTTTGCTCACACTGCAGCAGGGATTTTGGCCCCCTCCTCCATACAGATCTTCTCCAGATCTTTCAGGTTTTGGGGCCGTCACTGGGCCACATTGAGTTTCATCTCCCTCCAAAGATTTTCTATTGGGTTCAGGCATGGAGACGCTAGGCCACGCCATGACTTGAAATGCTTCTTACAGAGCGACTCCTTAGTTGCCTTGGCTGTGTGTTTTGGGTCATTGTCATGCTGGAAGACCCAGCCACAACCCATCTTCAATGCTCTTAGTGAGGGGAGGAGGTTGTTGTCCTGTCTCTCACAGGTGGAGTTTACCTACAATAAAAATTACAGACCTCTCCATTTTTTGTAGGTGGGAAAACTTGCAAAATTGGCAAATGTGCGAGGTTATTTTTTTCAATCCCAATGGTTTTTATTCAGTATACAATGAGAAAGAAAAACTTTCTAATAAAAAGTGGGACATACCTCTCAAGAGGGACATGTATTCCCAACTAGAGCATATAAAACAGCACGGTAACGTGATATTATTTTTTAATTTTACTCACTAATATAGCGCCATTATTTCCAGAACACTTTACAGACATTATCATTGCTGTCCCCATTGGGACTCACAATCTAGATGTCCTATCAATATGTCTTTGAAGTGTGGGAGGAAACCGGAGAACCCGGAGGAAACCCATGCAAATACAGGGAGAACATACAAACTCCTTGCAGATGTTGTCCTTGGTGGGATTTGAACTCAGGACCCCAGCTGCAGCTGTAAGGTTGCTGTGCTAACCACTGAACACTGTGCTGCTATAGATCAATACTGCTAGTGTAAAGGTGGAGAAGTCATCCAAACAGATGAAAAGAAAGAGTTCCAGACTTCATAAGTCCAAGAACTTGTTGTAATTTTTATCCTGCCATGCTGCTTTTATGTCTTGCAGATCCGGATTGCCGAGGACGGCAGTCATTAAAGAGGGTGTGTGTAAAGGTGGAGAAGTCGTTCAAACACCTTCTCCGAAGACTTCACTAATGTTATTGTATGGATTTGCTGTTTTATGTGACATAGTTATATGATTTTACAGTCTTTAGGCATCTTGTACAGGAAGCTAGTTCCTCTTAGTCAGTTATGATCGAGCTACAGAAGTAATAAGAAGTGTTATGTAGCTACAGGCCACAAGTGGAGAGTGTGCAGCGACTGAATGTCCAGATCAGCATTCAGAACAGTGTTAAAGAAAACCACTAACTACTATACGGCCGGAGTACAGAGACAGAAAAAGCAGTCACAGCGACACACATTGACCCGTGTGACTTACTGTATATAGAGGGCATTCCTCACTAACTGTGACAATACCGCTGATGGAGGTGTGTTCCCGTAGGCAGCTAGTCTAGAGGGGGCTACTGACAATGTGTGAAACCGGCTCTGGAGGTGTAGAGATAGCATCCTATCCTGGCCAGAGAGGAGCACGGGGTCCTGCACCACAGTGTGGGCGCAGAAGAAATACTCTGTTACTCTGAAGTGTCTTATAACATTAAGATATGCCGTCTGTGTCTGTAACTGAATATGAGCCTCAAGCAAAAGAAGTGTACAAGATTTACTATGTTCTCTGCCAAGAAATGTTACTGTATGTGAAGTTTAACAGTAAAAATGTTAACTTTTTACAACAGACTCCGGATCTACTGAATTGTCACACAAATAAAAGGTCCTCAGTCCATGATCCCACTTGTGGCCTGAAAAGGAGGTAAGTAACCAGTCCTCACAGAGCCGGGCATCTCTGGAGGCAGAAAGTGATGTCGACTCAATCCCTCCCTTACACTAGTACAACATAAAGAGTAAAGTAATACGAGACGACATATAAAGTGTATTTTAGGATGAATTAACAGGCAGCATTATAGCATGCTTTTCAGTGCATTTCCATTATTGCTTTTTAAATCTACATTTAAAATAGTTCCGGTCTCCTAAATTTCTGGGCATTAGGTAATAGAAACCGATGAGAAAATTGCAGAAAAAAAACCTCCTTTCCAAAACCATGACGAATTCTGAAAAAAATACTGTACAAAATAATGGCAAATCAAATATACCATCAAAAATTCTTAAAATTTTGTTTTTGTGTGCAAAGGAACCCAAATGGTGCCATAATGACATCAAGTATCTTAGATTGACCCACAGAGAACATGGAAGCAGAAATGGCTGATCTTGCGAGTGAGCCGGCAACGTGCAGAAAGCAATTCCGATGTCATGTCGTAAACGTTACGGTGCAGCAGGTGACAGCCAGCCATGTTGTAAATTTTCTTCATTTTACGGCAAGTAGTAAATCGAGAATTATAAAAGAAAAAAATATTAGGGAGGCCCAGGAATGGCGGTGTCCCTAGCTGATCCGCTCTACTACAAAGCACTGGCCGCTCAGTATTAACACAAGTCGACATTTTGCTTGATTTTAACCAGTCACCAAATTCACGATCATCAAATGATCTTAGAAAAATGAGTGATGTTCCTTTAAGGCCCACCCATCCATATAATAAAATATATCTTCTGCTCATTTACCGGACCAGAATTATAAATAATGTGAACACTGATGAAAACATTTGGCTTTTCTAAACTTTTAGTCTAAACTTGTCAGAAGTGCTCAACTAAAATGAGAGATCTAAAAAAAACACTTTATTGTGCAACCATTAGACACAGAAAACCTGCCAGCCGTGAACATACAAGCCTAGAATGTGATAATAAGCAGACATTACCGCAAGGGCTGCATTTTACAAAAATGATCGGTCACAGTAGGTGAAACTCTGCAGATGGACTTGAAACCTTGAGATTGCTGATATTTTTCAACAATTTGAGTTCTCAAGTCCTCAGACAGTTCTCTTCATTCTGTTCTCCATGCTTAGTGTGACCCCCACTATGCAAAGGTTGAGTCAACTTCTTCAGGTGTGATTTTCATATTTCCCACACCTATTACTTGACACTGGTGAGTTTGAACGAGCATCACATGCTTGAAACAAAGCTGTTTACCCACAATTTTGTCCGGCCAATTCTTGGGATTTTGTGTGATATCATGTCCAATTTTCCTTTTTTTTTCTTGTCTTGCTCCAATACACACAAAGGAAATAAACATGTGTATAACAAAACACGTGTAATTGTTATTATTTTCTGGGAGAAAAAAATAATCTTCTGGAACAATTTCAATGGAGCCAACCGTTTCGGCCATGACTGCATCTGTCTTATTGTAGATGAGGTTAAGGGACATTAGTGCAATTAGACTACACCCATCCGGCTGATGGCACCGCAATGGCTCCCAGAGTAGCTGCTCGTCGTGGCCTCTTAGCACCGGTATCACCGGAGACATCACAGATAATGCACGTCTGGTTGATGGCCGTCTTCTGTTCAGCTGCATTATATACAGACGGAGAAGTTCTGTATGGAAGATACTGAGTGTGGACGTCACGTTTTCATACTGAATGAAGTTACATTAGTTAATGGATGCTTTACTGAAGAGATCACCGATCTCATCGATGTCTTTATCCCCAGAACCTGGAAAAAAAAGAAGTCATTTTGTGTTAAGTCCTTTTATATGTGACTCCATCCACAATGTATATGATTCATATTTCATCTGTACTCCATATGTGAAGCCATTTTATACTATATTTATCCTTCCTGCCACATTGACAACCACTATCAATTGTATGATCTGAAGAAAGAATTCCTCTTTGGTTGTTCTCTGCCCAGAAAGGGATATGATATTCATAGTCTAAGGTCCACTAGACTGCAAGATAATGGAGAATGAGGCAATGAGCGTTCCTGGGAGCACACTCGCGTCTCGATAATCATGCCGTGTAAACAGGCGGCAGTGAGGAGTTTGATTTGAGCTCAGCTTTCTTCATTAGTAACAAAGAAAAGGAAATGCTCAAAAATCATGGCTTGTCAAAGAACCATGCGGGTCTGAAACTTGTTACCTGGGGGCTCAGTGGAGATTTCTTTTCTGCCTCTTTAATTTTTGTGCTTTTGTGTTTACCCATTTTTTGTGCCTTTTATACTATTGGATCAATTTTTTTTTTAAGAAGATGTGAGTGCTGGTTATCGTTTGGACTCTTGCTATTACTGGAGCATTTTGCCGTGCGCCCGGAACGGTGAACTGATTGCTCCTTTTTCACATAGACTTGAATAGTCGCGTCTCATCTGAAATATGGAAGGGTCCAGTGCGTGCTGCAATTTTTTTCTTAAGAACCTTCGTTCAGTGGGAAAAAAAAAATGTAATCTGCACATCCAGATTGAAAAACCTTGGTTCGAGTGCTGCCGATGTGTCTTTTTTTTCAGGGAGAGCACTGAACCGAAAATACAGATGTGTGAACGTAGACTTATCCTATTACACGTCATGTACAATATATAAAGAAAGATGCATCATGATACACTCACGTTTCCCAAAATTTCTCATAGTCTAGACTATGTTATGGACTAGCACAATTTCCCCTACTGAATCACATACAGTTATATGATAAAGTTTGGGCACCCCTATTAATCTAAAACTTAATGTTTTATAAAAATTGGTGTTTTTGCAACAGCTATTTCAGTTTGATCTATGTAATAACTGTTGGACACAGTAATGTTTCTGCCTTGAAATGAGGTTTATTGTACTAACAGAAAATGTGCAATCTGCATTCAAACAAAATTTGACAGGTGCATAAGTATGGGCACCTCACCAGAAAAGTGACATTAATATTTAGTAGATCCTCCTTTTGCAAAAATAACAGCCTCTAGTCGCTTCCTGTAGCTTTTAATGAGCTCCTGGATCCTGGATGAAGGTATTTTTGACCATTCCTCTTTACAAAACAATTCCAGTTCAGTTAAGTTTGATGGTCGCCGAGCATGGACAGCCCTCTTCAAATGATCCCACAGATATTCAATGATATTCAGGTCTGGGGACTGGGATGGCCATTCCAGAACATTGTAATTGTTCCTCTGCATGAATGCCTGAGTAGATTTGGAGCGGTGTTTCGGATCATTGTCTTGCTGAAAGATCCATCCCCTGCGTAACTTCAACTTTGTCACTGATTCTTGAACATTATTGTCAAGAATCTGCTGATACTGAGTGGAATCCATGCGTCCCTCAACTTTAACAATATTCCCTGTGCCGGCATTGGCCACACAGCCCCAAAGCATGATGGAACCTCCACCAAATTTTACTGTGGGTAGCAAGTGTTTTTCTTGGAATGCTGTTTTTTTGCCGCCATGCATAACGCCTTTTTGTATGACCAAACAACTCAATCTTGGTTTCATCAGTCCACAGGACCTTCTTCCAAAAAGAAATTGGCTTCTCCAAATGTGTTTTTGCATACCTCAGCCGACTCTGTTTGTGGCGTGCTTGCAGAAACAGCTTCTTTCGCATCACTCTCCTATACAGGTTCTCCTTGTGCAAAGTGCGTTGTATAGTTGTCCGATGCACAGTGACACCATCTGCAGCAAGTTGATGCTGCAGCTCTCTGGAGGTGGTCTGAGGATTGTCCTTGACTGATCTCACCATTCTTCTTCTCTGCCTTTCTGATGTTTTTCTTGGCCTGCCACTTCTGGCCGTAACAAGAACTGTCCCTGTGTTCTTCCATTTCCTTACTATGTTCCTCACAGTGGAAACTGAGAGGTTAAATCTCTGAGACAGCTTTTTGTATCCTTCCCCTGAACAACTATGTTGAATAATCTTTGTTTTCAGATCATTTGACAGTTGTTTTGAGGAGCCCATGATGCCACTCTTCAGAGGAGATTCAAACAGGAGAACAACTTGCAAGTGGCCACTTTAAGTAGCTTATCTCATCATTGCATACACCTGGCTATGAAGTTCAAAGCTCAATGAGGTTCCAAAACAAAAAAAAGTGCTTTAGTACATCAGTAAAAAGTAGGTAGGAGTATTTAAAACAAGAAAATGATAAGGGTGCCCATACTTATGCACCTGTCAAATTTTGTTTGAATGCAGATTGCACATTTTCTGTTAGTACAATAAACCTCATTTCAAGGCAGAAACATTACTGAGTCCAACAGTTATTACATATATCAAACTGAAATAGCTGTTGCAAAAACACCAATTTTTATAAAACAATAAGCTTAAGATTAATAGGGGTGCCCAAACTTTTTCATATAACTGTACAAAAGCCATAAGGTAAGGAAGAGACAGCAAGCCACCAGCTGCCCGAGATCTAACGCTACATTTCAGTGTATTTTCTCCACTGGTAAAGCCTTGTTCATATAACACTACTTTCCCCCGCGCCCCAATATCTCCTCCTCACCTTTATCTCCTATAGACATCTCTCTGCTCCCAGGATCATCCATGGATTCGTGACTCCTCGCTCCTATAGACATCTCTCTGCTCCCAGGATCATCCATGGACTCGTGACTCCTCGCTCCTATACACATCTCTCTGCTCCCAGGATCATCCATGGACTTGTGACTCCTCGCTCCTATACACATCTCTCTGCTCCCAGGATCATCCATGGACTCGTGACTCCTCGCTCCTATAGACATCTCTCTGCTGCCAGGATCATCCATGGACTCATGACTCCTCACTCCTATAGACATCTCTCTGCTCCCAGGATCATCCATGGACTCGTGACTCCACGTCACACGGATTTTGCTGTTCGGTTTCTTTAAATCTTTCTCAGAAATCTTACACTCAGTGGTGACACTAAATGTTTTATCCATATTAGTCTTATATTTTTCTGCTGATGGACGAGGCTGTGCCTCTTGTTCTGATACATAAAACCACTGGATCTGGATATCTTTAGGATAGAAATTCTCTAGGATCAGAGAATATTTCACCTCCTCTTTGACCGGAGTTACTCTAATGGGTTTTGTGTTCTTTGGTATACCTAGGAAGATGATAAAAAAAGATTGAGGAAGATTATACAATATACTGAATGTCCACTCTGGACGCCATGATGGGCAAACACCCTGTGCAGATAATCATGGGCAGCCTCAGGGTGGATGGTGCTGAGTGTAGAATCATCTGTTCATGATCGTTGTCCTCCCAGCAGATCGTATGGAGACAGACGCTGGGAGGATAAACATCCTGACGTCCTGGCTTTTGCCTGTCCTGGGGTATTAGGTGTAGAACAGAAAAGTAACTAAAATAATATGATAAATAGGTCCCTTCCTCCAATTGAAAAAGAATGACATTCTCCCAAAGTTCCTGTACCATCAGGAGCATCTTATATGACATGGATGTATTTAAATCTTATGGAAATGTGTTTGCATCATGCAAAATATATTCCCCTAATATACCCACAAATAATAATCAGTCCCTACTATTCTTCCTTTCTCCAGCATCGCAGTATCTGTCCTTAACACCTAAATAAACAATTTTATCCACAGTAGTCTGAGCCTATATACATATTCTATACGCCATCTGACAATGATAAACTACAATACACATGGTGACAGAAGGTGGCAAAGAAATATATTTGGTATCAATATACATGTTAGAGAGAGCAGATTATACTGTGTTAAGTACAGCAGAGCTAAGTGTCACCATAAACTTCTCCAGCTTTCATCTCACAGTATGTTCTGCAATACAAAACCCACACTGACTGCTGTGAGATGAAATCTGGTGGTGTTTGTAATGATACAAGAGATCAGAGCGGCCTCTCGTTGCATCTCACTAGAGGAGAAAGCCTGCTCTAAACTTTTATGGGGGGTATTCTTGCCCAACGCTACATGACGCCTCCAGCTTATGATTGGTCAATATCATGCAGGCGAAAAGCACACGCCCCCAGAGACATATCTCTGATAATGCCTTCTTGGATTTATAATAAATTATAACCTAAACTTTGCAAGCTAATATGTTTGAAACAGATGAGAAGTTAAAAAATATCAAAAAAGTTTTTTTCAGCTCTGCAGCCACTATTTAATTATTTGTCCAGTTTAACATGCTCAAACTGGTGAAGGGTCCTCTATAAGGTTGTCATAAAATGAGCGGTGCACTCACCCTGCACAAGTAAGGGTCCGCTGCTTCTCTCTAGTGGTCTCTCCAGGCTGGGATGCTCCACTCCGCAGATGATCTCTGATTCCTGGTCTCTCACTGTTGGGGTGAACAGCAGTCGGGCTGTACAGGAGAATGTGGAGTCGGGCTGTACCTGGGACTCAGTGACTGACGTCTTATACTTATCATTGTCATGTACAGGAGTAGATTCCATCTGTCCCTTCTCCTTCTTATACCATTTCACAGACACAGCATCGGGAAGATACTGGGAGATGTTGTACTGGAAAGTGTTTTGTCGTCCTATCAGTACATGAGGTACTGGAACCTCCTGCATTACAGGACGCCAGAGAAAACCTTCACAAATAGAAAAAAAAAGTGATCAGGTCTTGTAACACCATGTAAATTTAATTATAAATGGATTGTTTACCATACAGAAACAGAAAAAATGTATAGAAATGACATAGTGATGTACATGTGCCCTGAAACACAAACAGTAAAAACAAAAAATAATACAATGTCCCCAGCATAAAACACGGCCTGATAAAGAGGCGTCAGCGGGACATCACATTGTGGGGTTGTGTGACTGTGACTGTACAGAGTCATTGGATCGCAAACACTGTGTATCGTGCTGCCAGAGGCCGGCAGCCCACGTCCGTGTGACAGTCACGTGGCGAAACATAGCAGTGACATCATGTATCGCTATAGAAGCCACAGTAGTCAACGGCCGGCTCCTGCGCTGGCTACAGGAGAGGTCACCGCACGTCGTGGGAGCCGAGGAAGAGGAGTATCATGTGTGTTTCTTTAAATGTGTTAGAGAACAGCAGAATATTATTACAGGATGGGTCCTGGATGGGGGACAATATTACTGGATGGGTCCTGGATGGGGGACATTATTACAGGATGGGTGATATTATTACAGGATGGGTCCTGGATGGGGGACAATATTACTGGATGGGTCCTGGATGGGGGACATTATTACAGGATGGGCCCTGGATGGGGGACATTATTACAGGATGGGTCCTGGATGGGGGATATTATTACAGGATGGGCCCTGGATGGGGGACATTATTACAGGATGGGTCCTGGATGGGGGACATTATTACAGGATGGGTCCTGGATGGGGGACATTATTACAGGATGGGCCTTGGATGGGGGACATTATTACAGGATGGGCCCTGGATGGGGGACATTATTACAGGATGAGACCTGGATGGGGGACATTATTACAGGATGGGTCCTGGATGGGGGACATTATTACAGGATGAGCCCTGGATGGGGGACATTATTACAGAATGAGTCCTGGTTGGGGGACATTATTACAGGATGAGTCCTGGAGGGGGGACATTATTACAGGATGGGCCCTGGATGGGGGACATTATTACAGGATGGGTACTGGATGGGAGACATTATTACAGGATGGTTCCTGGATGGGGGACATTATTACAGGATGGGTCCTGGATGGGGGACATTATTACAGGATGGGTCCTGGATGGGGGACATTATTACAGGATGAGCCCTGGATGGGGGACATTATTACGGGATGAGTCCTGGATGGGGGACATTATTACGGGATGGGCCCTGGATGGGGGACATTATTACAGGATGGGCCCTGGATGGGGGACATTATTACAAAATGGGTTTTGGATGGGGGACATTATTACAGGATGAGTCCTGGATGGGGGACATTATTACAGGATGGACCCTGGATGGGGGACATTATTACAGGATGAGTCCTGGTTGGGGGACATTATTACAGGATGAGTCCTGGATGGGGGACATTATTACAGGATGGTTTCTAGATGGGGGACATTATTACAGGATGGGTCCTGGATGGGGGACATTATTACAGGATGGTTCCTAGATGGGGGACATTATTACAGGATGGGTCCTGGATGGGGGACATTATTACAGGATGGTTCCTAGATGGGGGACATTATTACAGGATGAGTCCTGGATGGGGAACATTTTTACAAGATGGATCCTGCATGGAGGACATTATTACAGGATGGGCCCCAGGAAGGGGGACATTATTACAGGATCAGCCCCAGGAAGGGGGACATTATTACAGTATGGGTCCTGGAAGGGGAACATTATTACAGGATGGGTCCTGGATGGGGGACATTTTTAAAAGGTGGGTCCTGCATGGAGGACATTATTACAGGATGGGCCCCAGGAAGGGGGACAATATTACAGGATGGGTCCTGGAAGGGGGACATTATTACAGGATGGTTCCTGGATGGGGGACATTTTTACAAGATGGGTCCTGCATGGAGGACATTATAAAAGGATAGGTCCTGGATGGGGGACATTTTTACAAGATGGGTCCTGCATGGAGGACATTATTACAGGATGGGTCCTGAAAGGGGGACATTATTACAGGATGGGTCCTGGATGGGGGACATTATTACAAGATGGGTCCTGGATGGGGGACATTATTACAGGATGGGCCCCAGGAAGGGGGACATTTTTACAGGATGGGCCCAGGAAGGGGACATTATTACAGGATGGGCCCCAGGAAGGGGGACAATATTACAGGATGGGTCCTGGAAGGGGGACATTATTACAGGATGGGTCCTGGAAGGGGGACATTTTTACAAGATGGGTCCTGCATGGAGGACATTATAAAAGGATGGGTCCTGCATGGAGGACATTATTACACGATGGGTCCTGAAAGAGGGACATTATTACAGGATGGGTCCTGGATGGGGGACATTATTACAAGATGGGTCCTGGATGGGGGACATTATTACAGGATGGGACCTGGATGGGGGACATTATTACAAGATGGGTCTTGCATGGGGGACATTATTAAAGGATGGGCCCCAGAAAGGGGGACATTATTACAGGATGGGTCCTGGAAGGGGGGCATTATTACAGAATGAGTTTTGAATCAGAACATTATTACAGGATGGGTCCTGGATGGGGGACATTATTACTGGATGGTCCCCAGGACAGCCACAGAAGTCAACTGTCAATTCCTGCGCTGGCTACAGGAGAGATCACTCCACGTTGTGGGAGCCGAGGAAGGTGAGTATCAAGTTTGTTTCTTTAAATGTGTTAGAGAACAGCAGAATATTATTACAGGATGGGTCCAGGATGGGGGACATTATTACAGGATGAGTCCTGAATGGGGGACATTATTACAGGATGAATCCTGGTTGGGGGATATTATTACAAGATGGATCCTGCATGGGGGACATTATTACAGGATAGGCCCAGGAAGGGGGACATTATTACAGGAAAGCCCCAGGAAGGGGGACATTATTACAGAATGGGCCCAGGAAGGGGACATTATTACAGGATGGGCCCAGGAAAGGGGACATTATTACAGGATGGGCCCAGGAAGGGGGACATTATTACAGGATGGGCCCAGGAAAGGGGACATTATTACAGGATGAGCCCAGGAAGGGGAACATTAATACAGGATGGACCCAGGATGTGGGACATTAGTACAGGATGGGGATGACTGGGCTGTCACTCACCATACTGACAGTCCAGCATACTCCCGATCCTATAGGGCGGCTGAGCTGTCACTCACAGCGTCTCTAGGACACAGTGAGTGATGAAACTGTGACAGTTTCTACTTATTTTATCTGTGTTTGTGGCTTTGAATAGTTTTTTTTATATCACTTGAAAACCTTTTTGATGAATGCGAGCCATAGAGTGAGAACTAACAGCGATCAGGGGTGTAAATCTACGGAAAGTAAAGCACTGTTCTTACTCTTGGCTAGCTCGCTCCTTGTCAGGACCTTCGTTCCTTTCTCCTTCATTGTTTTGTGACTCCAGGTGACGATCAGCTTAAAGTTCGGATCCTTAAAGACACTTTCCTGGACGGTGCACTGGCTGCAGACATTATATGTGTGATCAGGGTTTTCCTGATGATCCTCTTTGGATTTCAGTGGATTTTGCTCCGTTCTCCAGTTGACAGTGATATGTCTCGGATAGAAGTTCTGCAGAGTCAGAGCGCACGTCACATCCCCGGACTCAGTGAGAGATGCCTTCACAGGAGCCAACACTTGTGGTTTAGCTGGAAGATATTATATAATGTATGAATGGAGTGACTGGTCTATAAGACATAATCAGTAGGAAATAAGAAATACATTACAGAATTATCAGTAGAATTTTACCATCAACAGATTTTGGCTGGAATTTCTTGTCCTTGGTTTCCCCGTCGGAGGTAACTGTGCAGGTGATAAGTGATGAGTAATGTCTATCTATCGTTGGTAGAAATGACAATATACTGGTGACATTGAATAGTCCTACATCAGACTCATCTGTCTCTTTAGTAGAGAAATATCCAGAAGTCTTCAGGACCTCTCTTTCCTTGGATGGATGGTCTGCAACACTGGAGACTTTCTGGACTTTTCCGTCTTTCTCAGTCACCGTCCATATGACTGTAATATCTTTACGGCAGTAAGAGACTGGACACTGAAGAGTCACCTTCTTCCCCTGTGTCCACCGATCACGTCCTCTAATGTCTCCAACAATCAGACGCTGGTGACCTGACAGAACAAGATAGAAATGGATGTAATAGCATATTCTGTACATACTTATATATGTTATATACTACTGTCCTGAGCTGTTAATGTTCCCGCAGATATGCAGAAATCAGTAACAGCAGCTTAAGTTGCTCTGAAAATTATTTGTCCCGTTTGTGAGAGTTTTAGTTCCTGGTCAAGAAGATCACCAGAGACCTGCTGTATATGGAGGACACGGCAAGACGATGAGCGTCCATCCTGCGATTCCCCTGTGGTTACGCTGCAGAAGAACTGAGAATCTCCAATAGATTACTGCTGATCTATGGTGGTTTCAGCAGGTGGACACATTGTCAGTTTACTGTCAGAAGACACCTCAAAAATAACAAAACAAAAAAACACAACAACTTACTTTTCTGTGGTGTTGTGGCTGGCAGGTCTTTGATGCCATCGTGAGGAGCGGAGTCCATTTGACTTTCTTCTGGAGATGCAACCAAGCTCAGGACGTCTGTAAAACACATCACACATAGATCTTACAACACTGACCTGATCACACACTTGGGTGTCACATCGCACGTACTGTAAGTCAGAGGTGGGTACAACGTGTTTCTCCAATAAGTGTCCGCTCCACTCCGTACCACCACAAAACCACCACTGACAACGAGTGATAGGGCCTGGGAAACATGACCCCATGATGATCCCCTCCTTGTCTTACTTTCTCTTCTCAGGAGACTGACTCTGGTAGCTGAATTAATTTTTAAAGACTGACAATCTTTTGGTGGTAGAGGATCGGAGTCTAGGATGTAATGTAATTTGGGAAGTCCGAGTATAAGATCTGATAAATGTGAGAAGTCTAAGTCTAAGGCCACGTTCACACGCTCAGTATTTCACATCAGTATTTGTAAGATAAAACCAGGAGAGGAACAATCAGAGGAAAAGTCTCATAGAAACTCGTCACCACTTCTGTATTTATCACCATCTCCTGGTTTTAGTGAATAAATACTGAGGTAAAATACTGACCAAATACTGATCGTGTGAACTAAGGTCTGAACTAAGTTGTAAAGTCTGAGTTTAGGATCTGAATTAACATTTGGACTGGATCTCGGGGTCTCAATTCATTCTAGTTATTGTCCAAATTTTAGGGTTGTTGTTAAAGATCTATAATGCCATTAACGTGGGTCAGACACTTACATTTTAACATTGATGATTTTTTTTTTGGCTGCAAACATAGTTATTTAATTGTGGCCCTTATGGATGCCAGACGCTCCATCAGTAGGAGCCAAGTATTCCCCAATATAATATTGACCATAAAACTTCTGCGGTTTATCCTCCTCAATGATATTAGTTTGGGCAATATTGATGTTTCTGTAAAGCGCTGAGGAAATAATGACCTGTAATACTTTACGGTCATTTAGAGATTTCACTATATTAAAGCTTTTTTTCGTCACATATCTTAAGTGAGTCTCCTGAATTCTAGTTATGTATGGTGTTTCATAAGTACACATCAGATCATCAGATCACCTTGTATAGAGAGGGGTCCGGTGCTCCTTTCTGCAGGTTCTCCTAAGCTTGGATGTTCTGCTCTGAAGATAATCTCCGTTCCTTGGTCGGCACTGACTGATGGAGTGAACTTTACGCACGCTCTGTATGTGAATGTGTGATCCTTCTGCCGCTCTGGTGTGAGGTCTGAAATCATATATCTATCACTATGAACCAGAGGGAATAACTCCGGACTGTCCTTCTCCTTCTTCAGCCACCTCACACTCAGCACATCGGGGAATGCGTTGGACACCTCACATTTCAGTGTAGCTGTGATACCAGGAAGAAGGTTGGGAACCGGAATCTCCCATAATTCTGGCTTCCATGGAAAATCTAAGGAGATAAATATACAGGACACATCAACAAGAAGGACCAATATGTAATGAGAACAGAGTGTATTCAATCTTCATGGAAAAAAATAAGGACAAATCAGTAGCAAAATCACGTGATGCAGATTGAACGGATCATTAATAGATCTGATCAGTGCAGTCGAAGCGCGTTACGCTTCATACCTTTATCCACAGCTGATATCTCCTTCCACACCCAGCCGTCCATGGACTCATGTTTCCAGGAGACCTTCACCGTGGACTGTGGGTCTCTGAAGAAGCTTCCGGGGACTTTACATTCGCTCTCTACAGTGTAAGTGCCATCTGCATTTTTCACAGTTTTACCCGAGCTCAGATTTTCTTTGTTGTTCCATTTTATCTGGATATCAGAAGGATAAAACTCCTCGATGGGCAAAGAGCAGAGAACATCACCCGAATCAGTCAGGGAAAGTTTTATAGGCTTCAACACTTTGGGTTTTGCTGTGAAACAATGGAAAATGATTCGGTCAGGAAGTGGATATTCTTTTTGTGAGGTAAAACATTTTCGTGCCTGTTTAAAAACTTATTTTAAGGTCACAGAAAGCATCAGCTGTGCTCCCATCCTGTAATGTCTGTATACGCTTTTGCTTCCTCACCTGCCCAGGAGATGTGGTATGATCAGACCATGTTCCTGCCCGGTCAGACACGGCCATTACACCGTACATAGCGGAGGCACATTTATAAGATTATCTCAGCACAGGAACATTTTTTTTTCAACACATTCAATTGTGGAGTTTATTATTGTTTCAAGATCTTTTGATTAAAATTTACGTTGCTCATGGGAAAACCCCTTTAAGGTCCCAATGCACAATAGATAACAGTCAACCAAACGATTATTCAGCTGACAGCTACTTCTCACAACTCCCCCATACACAGGGATGCTCGGCTTGTGTCCTCTGCCTTTTCCCCAGACCCCTCCCCATCTTTTCTCCCAGACCCCTCTCTGTCTTCCCTCCCAGACCCCTAAGCGTCTTCCCTCTAGGACCCCTCCTCGTCTTCCCTCTAGGACCCCTCCCTGTCTACCCTCGTGGACCCCACCCCATCTATCTCTTGGAACTCTCCCTGTCTATCCTTTCAGACCCCTCCCTGTCTCTCCCTCCCAGACAATTCCCCTTCTTCTCTCCCACACCCTCACCATCTTCCCTCCCCGACCTTTCTTCGTCTTCTCTGCCATACCCCTCTCCATCTTCCCTCCCAGACCACTCCCCGTCTTCCCTCCCAGACCCCTCCCTATCTTCCCTCCCAGAACCCTCCTCATCTTCCCTCTCTGACCCCTCCCCATCTACCCTCGTGGACCCCACCCACCCCGTCTATCCTCTTGGACTTCTCCCCGTCTCCATCTTCCCTCCCCATCTTCCCTCTCAGACCCCTCCCAGTCTTCGCTGCCAGATTCCTCCGTCTTCTGTCCCAGACCCCTGCCTCTTCCCTCCAGACACCTCTATCAGTGACTAAGGTTTGTGCCAAGCAAAAAGATCTTTTTCTCCCTGAACATCTGTGAGGAGAAAGTTCGGAAGGCCCTGTCACGGTTGTGTCAGATGTGACAGACAGTCGCCCTGCAGTTGGTTGCAGGAGATCTCTATGTTTGGCATTACAGACACCTTCTTAGAATCTGTCTTACTCTTGGACCCAGCAGCTACCTCCCTCCTGCTCTAATTAATACCCTGGCCAGGGTCTTTAAATACTTTCAGTTTGCTATAGGGAGGTGTTGGTGATATTCCCATGTTTCCCTGTGAAGGCTTGGAGCTATTGCACTCTGCTTACGTCCTCTCTGGTGTTTGGTGGATCTTTGGTGTAATCTCCCTGAAGTTGGCTCAAGCTAAGTCATTTCCCCCCGTGTTTGTCTCCCCTTGCTGTCTTTAGTTGTTAGTGGGGACTGACTACTGCTCAGCCCCCCTTTCCTAGCCAGGGCCTAGTTCTAGGGAGATATAGGGTTTTAGGTTCCTGTGCAGCGATTGGTAAGGAACCAATATAGGGACAATAGGGGAGACAGGGTGATATCAGATCAGCCTAGGAGGTCTCTACTCCCCCTTTCCCTAGTGTCTGGGCTCCCTTTTCCTCATCCCTTCATGTTGCACTTAGTTTTTCCCACACCTTGCGTGACAGGCCCACATACACATTAGAATGTACCGGATATATATAAGGAATTGTAATATTTTAATTCATCCCCTGCTTTTTTAAAAAAATCTCAGTCTCTTTATGTCTTGTGTAAAACAAGTCGCAAGTTAATGCAAAATAAGAATGAAAGTTATTGTCTACACACGAAACCATCTAAGTATAAAACATATTGCTCCTTAACAACGGACCTAATATATATTATTATGATATAACAATTACTTTCTGTTATCAGTATATAATAATATTTCTCACCATAGAGCTGTTTCCGCTGGAACGTCTTCTGCCGGATTTGCTCCTCACAGGAGATTCTGCAGGATATCGTGATTGATTTGTGCTTAGACACAGAAGGTGTGAAGCTGAGACAACTGGTGATATCCAAGAGACCTTGTACATCGGACATGTCCGTCCTCTCTCTATGAGCCACAAACTCTGTATACCGGCCACTATCTTTCCTCATGATCTTGCCTTCCGAATCCTCACCTAGTTCATGTTCTGTCCCATCTTTTTCGGTCACTATCCAGGTGACCTGGGTGTTCTGTGTACAGTATGAAGCCGCACAGTACAAGACCACCTTCTCGCCATCATACCACTTCTGTGGTCCCTGAATGTTGTTAACTAAAAAGGCTTGAAGCTCTGTGAAATAAGAAAATGAATTCTGATATATTAATAAGTATGCACCCGATGCAGCCAGAGGAGAGTCCCGGACTGATCTCATCTAAGTTAGAAGCTCTTTCACACCCCGAATAGGCGGCTTTGGAATGGAAAACCTCAACAGTGCTTGTACATCAGTGACCCAAAACTATTGATCTCTTTAAAAAGTCAAAACCACAGAAAATGGGACTTTTCTACGTACCATAGAATCCCTTTTTTGTTGAACTCATTGGGGGACACAGGATGGTGGGTGTACGTCCTACTAGGTAAATAAAAAAAGTGTTGGCTTCAACTGGTGGACTGTACACTCTACTCAGACACGAAGCAACTCAGTAGGACAATAGACAAAAACTGGGAAAAAATTTCAAATAAAAAACAACCAGGAACCAAAATGACCTGAATCCAAGGAGGAAAAACATAGTCCAAAAGCAACACAATGTATCTCGGGACAAAAGAACCAAGATTGAGGTACGCAGTGTGCATTAAAAAAGAAAGGGATTTTATGGTAAGTAAGAATAACAAATTTTCTTGTTAATATCATTGAGGGACACAGAATCATGGGATGTTCCACAAAGAGCTGTGACTTAAAGCGCGGAAATGTGTCCTTGGCCTTGTAGGCTCCCACAATATCCGACCTGAAACCATATGAAAATGATGGTCTTGAAGATTGCAAGGCCATGAGAAAAAAAATAAAAAAGTGTGACACATTTTTGAAATCTTATTTCCTTTTTCTGGCGGTGTAAAACGGTGTACCGCAAAAAATGCAAAACAAAAACACCGCATATGAACACACCCTTACTGGCCCGACCTGCCACACAGAATATTTACCGGTATCTCGAGGCTCCGCTGTCTTGGCCTCTATAGCTTTATCTAAGCTGGGGTGATCCACTCTACAGATAAACACGACATCTTGATCTGTGTATAGTGATTTCTTCAGAGACAGACAAGACGTAGCTGTGAAAGTTTTCTTGTCCGTCCGGTCTGATATAATCTTTGGAATTGTATATTTCTCCGATTCTGACACTTCTATTAAATCCGGACGATCTTTCTTCTTCTCAAACCACTTCACAGTCAACGCGTCAGGAAAATAATTCGACACTGAGCACCTGAGCAGGATCTCATCATCACGGATAACACGGTCTATGTGGTCTCCGACCCGAGGATGCCAGGGAAGATCTACAAGAAAAAGTAAAGAAAGACAATAAAATCTACAAATCAATGCTAGTATGATGAATGGTGAGCTGGAAATGGAAAATTAAAAAAGTCAACACAAAATGAGAAAAAACAGTACCAGAATGTTTGTAAAAGACGCAGCAAGCTCCACAGTATGACAGGTCAACAATGAGCTATAAGCCATGTATAACACTGTGAAAAGAGTTTTTTCAATCCAGCAAAGTGATTTAAAAGCAAAAATACTTTGTGACCTCATTAAAATAGTAGCATGGGCATAAAAAATATATCTGACGCGTTTCAAGTTTAACTGACTCTTAAATTGTAGATATATCTATGATTATATCTACGATAGTAGCATGGGCATAAAAAATGTATCTGACGCGTTTCGAGTCTAGCTGACTTTTAGTTGTAGATATATCTATGATCGTATCTACGATAGAAGCATGGCAAAAAAAAAATATCTGATGCGTTTCGAGTCTAGCTGACTTTTAGTCGTAGATATATCTTCTGATTAGTAGACCACAATATGATGATGTCACGGAGCCTACTAATGAGAAGAAGCAGAAGTGTAGGGGATGCTGGTACATAGTATGAGGTTCACAGGGCTCTGGTCCGACTGCCACTGACTATCATTAAGACCACTAGACCAGGATCATGTGTATCTTTTTGCTGTACTATAGCACCCCAAAATTTACAAAAGGTTATAATGGGTGAAAGACCATTGTCGGCTCATGTAAACATGCTGTGGATCGGGCGACAAAAGAGCAAAGTTATGTTAGCTGATTGGATCATTAATGTGAGTCATTAAATGACTATTGTCGGCAGCAGATTGCTCCGTGTACAGAGAAGAGTGGCCGACAACTTGCATAAGTGACGACATAATGTCCTCATATAATCAGTTAGTTGGTGCGATCGAGCCTGGTCACTCCTCTTGGTGCTACTGACTGACATCAGGTATACAGGCACTTCATCCTGGAGATGAAATACACAAAAAAAAAACTATACACTGATGACAAATCAGAATGGAAAACCCCTAAAAAAGTAACTCAGCACAGGTTTAGATTTACTGATTTAAATGCATTATGAACTTCTACTAAAATGTTCACAGTCATAGGGATCTAAGGGGTAACATTTCTCATTGTGGAGAGTGACAAGCCAAGCCTGGCATGTCAGAGTGAGGAGACTTCTAAACCATGCATCCTCCTCTGGGAAATTAAATATGCAAATTGTCTCTTCAGAGAGAGAAAGGACCAAAACTCTAGCGCCACCTATTGGAAGCAGTGATACTAAAAATCAATATTGACGCTGTAAGGCGGCGGTGTTCGCACCGTGCAGTAACTAAGGCAGTGACCCAAGCAAGTCCAACATAAACAGCTTTATTCAGCAACTCACGGGTAAACAGAAAAGTCCTCCGGTTCGCAGCCGGGTTAACACGAGTCCTTAAACAACGGTTACCAGGGGCAAAGGCCGTGCCGAACCGCTTGGTGCATAGCCTTCCCAGGCGTTGGTTCAGCCACACTCAATCCTGCTGAGCTTTCCTGCTGTGCTCCTAGCAGGTTTCAACATAGAGCAACACTAATCCTTAGTGCAGGGATTTTAAAGGACCTGTGGCAAGAGCCACTGGAAAACCCGGGTTGGAGGGAGGAGGCCGCCCCACTGTCTCCTGTGACCTCCTCCAAGAAATGAAGGCCCTGCCGGGTTTTACTTAATCTGCCTTAGCCAGGTAGCCTGACCAGGTCAATGCTCACCTTCATTCCTGCATTGCAGCCGCAGGTGAGTTTGTGACTGCAAAGCACTCCAATGGATTTAATAGGTCTCTGTACACATTCTGTGGGATATATAACGTCCCTTGTAAATGATCCCGGTCACTGCCTCACAACCCTTTAACGAGCCTTGCAATATGACTTAGGATAAAAGCCAAACCAGAATCTTAATTTGCAGACACGGTGTTTCGGGGTGTTGCCCCTCATCAGTGCAAAGTATGAAATCTGATTTGGCTAGATGAGAGGCTCTGGACTGAGGTCTAAGGGGTAACATTTCTCCTTGTGGAGAGTGATATGTTAAGCCTGGCATGCCAGAGTGAGGAGAATTATAAGCCATGCACGCTCTTCTAGGAAATTAAATATGAAAATTGTCTCTTCAGAGAGAAAGAGGGACAGAGAAATTTGTAAAAGTAAGATATATTGTCCAATGCCGGGTGCTTTACCCTCAAATAATACATTTTGCAAATTAAATTACAGATAGCATTGGACTCAGCTATAATAATCCTTTACCTTTTGCAGAGACCTCCCTGGATTGGGGGTTATCCGTGGACTCATGATTCCAGGTAACGGTGACTTTATATGTTGGGTCTTTGAAGCTGTCTCCAGAAATTGTACATTTACTTGTGAGATTAAATGTGGCGTCAGGATTCATCTTTTCTTCCTCTTCTGATGGAAGTTTCTGATGTGACTGACCCTTCATGGAAGACCAGCTGACCTGCAGTGGTTTGGGATAGAATCTGCTGAAGATGGCTGAAAGCTGGACATCTACAGGGTCGGTGATGGTGAACTGTATCGGCTCCATCAACTGAGGTTTAGCTGCAGAAAACAAATCCATATATTGAAGTTATTCACCTTCACATTTTGTACTAATCCAACCCGTGCCACCAACAGCCCCCCAATCTGGTAAGGATGTAAGGATGATCAATCCTCAGGATAGGCCATCAATATCTCTGTCCTGGACTACCCCTTTAATAAGTGTGATATCTGCCCTAAGAAGCAATGAGATGCTTCATTAGTTAAATCTCACCATAAATATCGTTGATCTTATGGGTTGTCTCCTCCGATCCCTTGTCAGTAAATCTGCAGGCCAGGGTTGACCCCAGGTGTCTGGATACTGAAGGAATGAAGGTCAGTTTGGTGGTGATGTCATGTAGAGACGTCATCTTTTGGCCGGCCATCTTCTCGGTTGACACCTTGTACTCCGTGGACATTAGAGGCTGCTGATCCTCATTGTCTTCCCATTTCATCTCTGTGATCTCACACGTGGTGCCGTCTTTATTGTTAATGATCCATTTCACCTTGGTCTCCTGAGAACAGTTACAGGCCGTACAATGCAGGGTGGCGGCCTCACCCTCCATCATTTTGGATGCAAGAATTTTAGATACGAGAACTCTAGAGTTTCCTGTTTAGAACATAGAAATTATTGTACAGGATGTTTACATGTGAACACTGACTTATATCAGCCCAGAACTGCATCTCCAGACAACTGGCATTAAATATTCACATGCTCAATTCATCACATACCCAACATAGGAGTGTGCGGATAAAGTACATAGCTCTGTACATTGCTTCTACCCCTTTATTGGATCAATTGCTGGGTGTCTCTGGAGGACCCCCACTCCCACCAATCAGTGGTGTTAATTACTACGAAATAATTATCTAATGATTTATAAAAGTTGCTACACATTGTAACTTTAGGTGAATTGCCCATCGAATTGTATTTCCCTTATTACTATCAGGTCACTAAACAGAGGTGTTGTCACAAATTCTCCTATCAGTGTGTTTGGAAGCAATGAGTGACAGTTCAGCCGTCCAATCTAGAACAGGGGTGTGCTGCGCTGTCAGTGTGTTGAGTGACACTTCAGCTGTCCAATCAGGGCCAGGACATACTGGGGCTTCTTCCATGTGCTTGCTGTTTGAGTGATTACCTGGCTATTTAGCCTGCTTTTGTTAGAACTCTCCTGTTAGTTTTTTTCTAGTTTGCTGGTCACATGACCTTTTTGCCTATTTAATCCTGCTCCGCCCTTCTGGCCATGCTGGACTTCATTGTAATTTCAACTCTTAAGCTAGCCTGGTGCTTTGTTACCTTACTCTGTCAGTTTAGCTAGGTCTCTTGACCTATATTTTCTATGTTGTTTGGTTTGTCCTTTTCTGCTACAATTTCAGCTAGGAGGTGTCCATCTTACTCCCAGTCCCTAGTTCTTGTAGGGATCCCTCCCTCACATCTATAGGTCTTCGTACAGACTAGCTGAGGACTTTAGCAGGATCAGGTTCCCCGTTACATCGTAGGGATCAAGCTTAGTTCTATTGTAGGGACAGATCTCCTGTCTTTCCTTAGTGCTTGTAGCAGATCATAACAGTAAGTCCAGCCCAAAAATTTCTCTAAGGAAAGACCTCCAGTTTCCATCATGGTGTCGGTTCAGGATTTGGCTCAACGCTTGCAGGGACTCTCTCTGGATGTGGCCGAGCTCCAACAACACGTGAGTAGCTGTTCTGGAGCGCATTTTGTAGGGCCAAAGGTACGTTTGCCTGATTTATTTTTTGGTGAACAACAAGATTTTTTTTTCCTTTAAAAATGCTTGTTTATTGTATTTTCGTTTAAGACCCAGATCCTCTGGTGATGAATCACAGCGCATAGGGCTCATAATGTCACTTTTGCGCAAGGAACCTCAGGAATGGGCCTTTTCTCTCCAACCTAGTGATCCGTGCTTTAGATCAGTGGATAGTTTTTTTTCTGCTTTGGGGTTGTTGTATGATGATCCTGATCGTGTCTCATCAGCTGAGACGGAATTGAGACATTTGAGGCAGGGATCAGGTAATGTGGAAAATTATTGTACTCACTTCCGTCGGTGGTCTGCTCAGGTGGGGTGGAATGATTCTGCTCTGAAAAGTTTGTTTCTTGCAGGGCTAGGTGAAAGGGTTAAGGATCTGCTGATTGCTTATCCTACACCTGGAAACTTGCAGGAGGCAATGCAATTAGCTATACGGGTGGACAGGAGACTGCGTGCAAGGGTTAATGAGAGTAAATCCTCTGCCATGTCAGCTCCGAGTTCTTAGAGGGTCTGTACTGACATTGGAGAGCCGATGGAGATTGGGGCGATGTCACCCCGCTCTCAGGAAAAAGACCGCAGGTTTTCTGAAGGTTTGTGCTTTTATTGCGGAAAGTCTGACCATTTCATTAAGAACTGTGTGCTTCGTATGAACAAAGTAAAAAAAAAGGTCAGTTACGCCCATATAGCCTGTTTAAATACTAAGGGGGTATTTCTTTCTGCTACTACCGCTGCTCAGGAAGAATTAATTGAATTTCGGGTATTTGTGGATTGTGGTTCTACTCTGAATGTGATTGATGGGGGATTCTTGGAAAAACTTAAATTAAAACCCAAACCTTTGTCATCCCCTATTGCCGTGGTTTCTGTTGATGGTTCTCCCTTGAAATGTGTTACTCACAAGGTTTATGAATTTCCCCTCACTATTAATGGTATTCACCAAGAAAATTTGGATTTGGTGGTATTAAATAATTTGCCTTCTCCAGTAGTTTTGGGTTTGCCCTGGTTAAAATTGCACAATCCTGTACTGGATTGGTCTACCAATGAAATTAAGTCCTGGAGCCCTAAGTGTTATGACAAGTGTTGTAACGGGCGCATTGCTGCTGGGGATAAAGGGGAATTACCTGTACCTATTCAGGATTTTTGGAAAGTTTTTTCTGAGGAGGAGTCACAAATATTGCCTCCCCATAGAGACTATGATTGTACCATTGAATTTGTCCCTGGAGCGACTCTCCCTAAAAGTCGTTTATTTAATTTTACTATTCCTGAGAGAAAGGCTTTGGAGGAATACATGCAGACGAGCTTGGCAGCCGGTCATATCAGACCCTCTAAGTCACCTGTGGCTGTTGGATTTTTTTTTTGTTAAAAAAAAGGACGGCGGTTTACGTCCTTGTCTGGACTTTCGTGAGATTAATAAAATGACTGTACCCAATCCCTACCCACTACCATTGATTCCTGATTTGTTTAACCAGTTAGTGGGGGCCAAATGGTTCTCTAAAATTGATCTCCGGGGGGCATACAATTTGTTGCGCATGAAGGAGGGTGATGAATGGAAGACTGCTTTTAACACTCCTGTGGGTCATTTTGAGAATCTGGTGATGCCTTTTGGTCTTACCAATGCTCCAGCATTTTTTCAGAATCTTATTAATGACATCCTTAGACCTTTAATTGGCAAAAATGTGGTTGTGTATTTGGATGACATTCTGATTTATTCGCCTGATCTGGAGTCTCATTGGCGGAGCGTACCTGAGGTATTACAGTTATTAATGGACAATTCGCTTTTTGCTAAGCTGGAGAAATGTGAGTTCGCTGTACAGAGAATTAGTTTTTTGGGCTACATTATCTCCAGTGAAGGTTTTGAGAAGGACCAGGTGAAAGTTCAAGCTGTGCAGGAATGGCCTAGGCCTATTGGTTTGAAATCAATACAGAGGTTTTTGGGTTTCGCCAATTACTACAGAAAATTCATTAAAAATTTTTCTATTATTGTCAAACCGCTGACCGATCTCACCAGGAAAGGTGCTAATGCGGTTCAGTGGACTTCTGAGGCCATTGAAGCTTTTGTGTTTCTAAAGGAGAGGTTCAGCTCTGCCCCCATCCTTATGCAGCCTGATGTGACTAAGCCGTTTTTGGTTGAGGTTGATGCTTCTTCTGTGGGGGTCGGTGCAGTGTTGTCTCAGGAAATCAAGGATGGAGTACATCCCTGTGCCTTTTTTTCAAAAAAATTTTCTGAGACTGAACTTAATTACGATATTGGTAATCGGGAATTGCTGGCTATTAAACTCGCATTTGAACACTGGCGTCATCTCTTGGAAGGTGCTGAATTTCCCATTCAGGTTTTCACTGATCATAAGAATCTGATCTATCTTGATGCTGCCAAGCGCTTGAATGCCCGCCAGGCTAGGTGGGCACTTTTTTTTTCGCGGTTTAATTTTTCCGTTACTTACATCCCGGGTACCAAGAATGTTAAAGCTGATGCTTTGTCTCGCAGCTTTTCTCCCATGGTCGGTGCTGAGGAGGAGGAGAGCATTTTACAAGAAGGTGTTGTGATTGCTGCATTGGACTCCATTTTGGAAGATGAGATTCTTAAAGCACAGGAGAATGCCCCATCTAACACTCCCCATGGGTGGTTGTTTGTGCCTAGGACCTTTAGGAGAGATTTGTTTGTTGAGTGTCATGAGTCTCGGTTGGCAGGTCATCCAGGAATTTCTGAGACCAAGAGACTTGTGGGTCGCAGTTTTTGGTGGCCTGGATGGCAGAAGGAAGTCATTAAGTGGGTGCATCAATGTACTGTGTGTGCTAGATCTAAGTCTTCGCATGCTCCTGCTGCGGGGTTGCTTTGCCCTCTGGAGGTTCCTAGTGCACCTTGGACACATCTGGCTATGGATTTTATTACTGACCTTCCCCCCTCTGAGGGTTTCACGGTCATCTGGGTGGTCGTGGACCGTTTTAGCAAGATGTGTCACTTGGTTCCCTTCATCAAACTGTCCTGCGCTAAGACACTCGCTAAGGCCTTTGTCAAGGAGATTGTCAGACTCCATGGTGTTCCTACTGACATTGTTTCTGATAGGAGACCTCAGTTCGTGGCTTGTTTTTGGCGTGCCTTTTGTGACAGGTTGGGAGTTCATTTGTCATTTTCATCTGGATATCATCCTGAGTCTAATGGCCAGACAGAAAGGAAGAACCAGGATGTTGAGCAGTTCTTACGTTGTTTTGTGGCAGACAATCAAGAAGGGTGGTCTGAGTTTCTGCTGCTTGCTGAATTTGCTCTTAACAACCATACATCCTCTTCTGCTGGGTGTTCGCCTTTTTTTTGTTGTTCTGGGAGACATCCGTCTTTTCGGTCATTCTCCAAGTTGGTATCGGCTGTGCCTGAGGAGGAGAGTTTTTCTGGTGATTTGGAAAGAGTTTGGACGGATGTGCGTGGTAATCTGCAGGAGGCTAACAAAAAATCTAAGAGGTACTTTGACAGGAAACGTCAAGAGGTTTTGTTTACGGCTGGTGACATGGTTTGGTTGTCCTCTAAGAATCTGCGGTTGAGGATTCCTTCTAAAAAATTGGGTCCCAAGTTTGTAGGGCCCTTTAAGGTGCTTCAGGTAGTTAACCAATCTGCTGTTAGGTTGGAGGTTCCCACCTCCTGGAAGATTAATCCGGTGTTCCATGTTTCTCTATTGAAAAAAGCTGATGTATCTGATAGAGACGCCACTGCCACTGTTCCTCCGGTGGTGGAGGACGGGGAATATGAAATTTCCCGCATCCTTAATTCTAGACGGTATAGAGGGAGTTTGCAGTATCTCGTCGCTTGGAAGGGTTTCGGTCCCGAGGATAACTCATGGGTGAGGGCGGATGATGTTTCTGCTTCCAGACTTGTCAGAGCGTTTCACAGGAGGTTTCCTGATAAGCCTGGGCCTAGGGGATCCGGAGGATCCTCATAGAAGAGGGGGTACTGTTAGAACCTTCCTGTTAGTTTTTTTCTAGTTTGCTGGTCACATGACCTTTTTTGCCTATTTAATCCTGCTCCGCCCTTCTGGCCTTGCTGGACTTCATTGTAATTTCAACTCTTAAGCTAGCCTGGTGCTTTGTTACCTTACTCTGTCAGTTTAGCTAAGTCTCTTGACCTATATTTTCTATGTTGTTTGGTTTGTCCTTTTCTGCTACAATTTCTTCTAGGAGGTGTCCATCTTACTCCCAGTTCCTAGTTCTTGTAGGGAGGACTTTAGCGGGTCTGATCGCAGGATCAGGTTCCCCGTTACATCGTAAGGATCAAGCTTAGTTCTATTGTAGGGACAGATTTCCTGTCTTTCCTTAGTGCTTGTAGCAGATCATAACAGCTCTCTGCTTCTAATTAGTGCCAGATGTAGCTTTGCTCAAATGGTGTGCTTTTGCTCTGCTCTCTGTGTTCCTGTATTTGATCTTTGTTGCCCAACCTTGGACCTTGCCTTTGACCATCCATTTGCCTTGCCCTTTTGTCTTGATTTGCTACCTTTCTGGAATTCTGACCTCGAACTGTGACCTGACTATGCCTTTGCCTTACCCCTTTGTTTATGAAGAGCCCTCTTGGTATGTGACTAGCATCATAGGTGCTGTGTCTAAGCTTCCAAATAGCCAGACACTTTACTAGACTTGTTATGTTTCCAGAAAGCACACATGTCACAATTCCACCACTCACGGTGTCTTAATGACAGCTCTGCCGCCCTATGGTATCAAAAGATAGCTGGGCTATTAGAACTGTGAGTGACAGCTCTACCGCCCAATCTAAGGCTGAGGTATGAGTATTGTGAATGACAGCTCAGTCGTGCTATCTGGATGGGTCTGTAAGATCTCTTCCAGCTGTCATCTGTCAACTGTCAGACCATTGCCAATTGTAACTTTGCTCAAGTGGTGTGTGTGTTTGCTCTGCGCTCTGAGTTGTATTATGATCTCCGTTGTTGATCTCGGATTTACCTTTGACCATCCGTTTGACTTACCCCTTTGTTTTGATCCGCTACCTTCGTGATAATCTGACCTTGGACTGTGACCTGACTATGCTTTTGTCTTTTCCCTTTGTCTATTACAAGCCCTCTTGGTACTGACCCTGGATCTCTTGACTATCCTGCCTCACTGTAGGTCTGTGAATAGCGGCTAGTGTCACCTTGAGGAGTGACTGGCATCATACTACACTGACTCTTTTGATCCTGTTGTAACTTGTCTAATATTAACACCCAACATGCAAAGCCCATGTAAGGCCACCTCCATATCAGGCCTTTTTACACATGAAGGCTGCTGCCTGCCAGTTTTCTCTTATTTCTTGATTTTTGGTCCATCATGGACTTATATGGTTATATGGTTATGTCTGTCGACATAGACTGCCCATTCTACTCCAACTACCAACTCTTCCAATGGTCCCTTTAACTCACAGAGTTTATAGTTACACAGTTGCTGCACATTCTACATAGTTAGATTTTGGGGTAACTAAAGCTAATAGTGACTTTCCATTCACCGCGATGTCCCTGTAACTTACCTGTTTTCTTCTTGTATAAAATCACAGCAATGACCAATAACACGATCAATACGGCTACTCCAGCAATCACCCCCACCATCAGGCCGGTGCTATTGCCATCATTCTCTGGAGGAGAGAAGACATAAGGTTTACACATATAACCTTCTGTATCACCATTGTTTTTATTGCATGACTATCTTGGGTCTTAACAGTCCAGTCATTCATACTGAATACTAAACGGAGAGGCAATGGTGACAGGGTATAGGACACGCATGGGCTTTCTTTACTTTACAAGCTATGTACCATGATGGTTCCAAATTTTCGTAAAAACTGAGGTCTAAGGGGTAACGTTTTTCCTTGTGGAGAGTGACAAGCCAAGCCTGGCATGTCAGAGTGAGGAGACTTATAAGCCATGCATGCTCCTATGGGAAATTAAATATGCAAATTGTCTCTTCAGGGAGGAAGAGGACCAGAACTCTACTGCCACCTATTGGAAGCGGCGATCCTAAAAGTGTGAAAATTCATCAGTCAGCAAAACAGATGAAGTAAAATGTAAGCAATTAATTGTGAAGCTCACCGCTATAAAAAAGCCGGACGTCTTGTTTTATGGAATCAGGGAAGGATTCGTGCTGGACTCGGCAAGACAAGGATTTGGGTTTCTCCGTGGATGGTAATATCATGGTGCAATTCATGGAGAAAGTATCATCGTTATTCTTGTGAGGAGGAGATACACCACAACCTTTCACAACAGTCCCATCCTTTACCAACTCCACAGTGATCTGTGAAGGGTAAAATCCGGTCACCGAGCACAAGATCTGGTCCTGCTCATTGTCTATAATAATTTTCTCAAGAGCCGAGATAGACGGACGAGCTGTAAAGAAAAAACAAAGAAGTGAAAGGTTCACAACCTTGTAAATGCCATAATAATTCTCCTGGATGGATGGTGAGGTGGAAACGCTTCCAGCACAAGGTCATACAGAAGACGTAGGTCTCATAGTGAAGGTCGGATCGCTCTGGGACTGGTATCTGGGATGCGGAAAATACTTTATGCACTTGTTGGACCGTGTCGTAAAACTTACCATAAAGTTTAAGATTGATTTCCTTGTGAACAATGTCAGGAGTGTAGACTACTATGCACCTATAAGTCCCAATGTCGCTGACGGATGCAGTCTTCACGTACAAATCAGCAGCTCCCCTTGCAGCGACGCTGTCATCTATATATTTGCTGGAGAGTTTTTGTATTCCTTTGTTGTCGAAGTTCACGATCTTAGATCCCTGAAATTCCCACATAATTGCAAGATACTGGCGGTTTATTGGAGCTTTGTCCACCTCAAAGGTGCAAGGTATCTTCACATCACTTCCCAGCTCCGCAGTTACAGAAGAAGGAGCAGAGACTTTCAAGGCGGATTCAGCAGAAGGAAAGACTGAAAAACAGACATCATTATGGGGGCACTGCTAGACCTAATATTAACCAATAGGCCTGACCGCATATCAAATATACGAGTTGGGGGTCACTTGGGTAATAGTGATCACAAAATAATACGTTTTCATGTAACCTTTAATAAGATGTGTAGTAGAGGGGTTACAAGGACACTAAACTTCAGGAAGGCTAATTTCCAACGGTTGAGAGATGATCTTAGTGCAATAAACTGAGACAATATCCTGAGACATAAAGCTACACAAAGCAAATGGGAGACATTTATTAGCATCCTGAATAGGACCTGTGCACAATATATACCCTTTGGGAATAAACATGCTAGAAATAGGAGGAAACCACTATGGTTAAATAGAGCTGTAAGGGGCGCAATAAGTGACAAAAAGAAAGCATTTAGAGAACTAAAGCAAGTAGGTAGTGATGAGGCATTAAATAAATATAGAAAATTAAATAAATTATGTAAAAAACAAATCAAGGCAGCAAAGATTGAGGCAGAGAGAATCATTGCCAGAGAAAGTAAAAATAACCCCAAAATATTCTTAAACTACATAAATAATAAAAAACTAAAAAAATGATAGTGTTGGCCCCCTTAAAAATAGTCTGGGTGAAATGGTGGATGAGGATGAGGAAAAAGCCAACATGCTAAATGATTTTTTTTCAACCATATTTACACAAGAAAATCGCATGACAGAAAACATGATTAGTGATAACAAAAATTCTCCATTAAATGTCACTTGCTTAACCCAGCAGGAAGTACGGCGGCGTCTAAAAACCACTAAAGTTGACAAATCCCCGGGCCCGGATGGGATACACCCGCAAATACTGCAGGAATTAAGTAACGTCATAGATAGACCATTATTTTTAATCTTTAAAGATTCCATAATAACAGGGTCTGTACCACAGGACTGGCGTATAGCAAATGTGGTGCCAATATTCAAAAAGGGGACAAAAACTGAACTTGGAAATTATAGGCCAGTAAGCTTAACCTCTACTGTGGGTAAAATCCTGGAGGGTTTCCTAAGAGATGCTATACTAGAGTATCTGAAGAAGAATAACCTCATGACCCAATATCAACATGGGTTTACAAGGGACCGTTCCTGTCAAACTAATCTGATCAGTTTTTATGAGGAGGTAAGTTCCGGACTGGACCAAGGAAATGCAGTGGATGTTGTGTATATGGACTTTTCAGAAGCTTTTGATACGGTTCCACACAAAAGGTTGATACATAAAATGAGAACAATGGGGATAGGGGAAAATATATGTATGTGGGTTAAGAATTGGCTCAGCGATAGGAAACAAAGGGTGGTTATTAATGGAAAACACTCAGACTGGGTCTCAGTTAACAGTGGGGTACCACAGGGGTCAGTATTGGGCCCCCTTCTTTTTAACATATTTATTAATGACCTTGTAGGGGGCATACAGAGTAGTATTTCAATATTTGCAGATGACACTAAACTCTGTAGGGTAATCAATACAGAGGAGGACAATTTTATATTACAGGAGTATCTATGTAAACTAGAAGCTTGGGCTGATAAATGGCAAATGAGCTTTAATGGGGATAAATGTAAGGTAATGCACTTGGGCAGAGGAAATAAAATGTATAATTATATGCTTAATTGTAAAACACTGGGAAAAACTGTAACTGAAAAAGACCTGGGTGTATTGGTGGACGACAAGCTCACATTTAGTGGCCAGTGTCAGGCAGCTGCTGCAAAGGCAAATAAAATAATGGGATGCATTAAAAGAGGCATAGATGCTCATGAGGAGAACATAATTTTACCTCTTTACAAGTCATTAGTGCGACCACACTTAGAATACTGTGTACAGTTCTGGTCTCCGGTGTATAAGAAAGACATAGCTGAACTAGAGAGGGTGCAGAGAAGAGCGACCAAGGTTATTAGAGAACTGGGGGATCTGCAATACCAAGACAGGTTATTACACTTGGGGTTATTTACTGTGGAAAAAAGAAGGCTTAGGGGTGATCTTATTACTATGTACAAGTATATGAGGGGACAGTACAAAGACCTTTCTACTGATCTTTTTACTCTGAGGCCTGAGACAGTGACAAGGGGGCATCTTCTACGTCTGGAGGAAAGAAGGTTTAATCATAATCACAGACGGGGATTCTTTACTGTAAGAGCAGTGAGACTATGGAGCTCTCTGCCACATGATGTTGTAATGAGTGATTCACTATTAAAATTTAAGAAGGGCCTGGATGCCTTTCTTGAAAAGTATAATATTACAGGTTATATATACTAGATTCCTTGATAGGGCGTTGATCCAGGGTACTAGTCTGATTGTCGTATGGAGTCGGGAAGGAATTGTTTTCCCCAATGTGGAGCTTAGTGTTTGCCAGATGTTTTTTTTGCCTTCCTCTGGATCAACATGTTAGGCTATGGGTTGAACTAGATGGACTTAGTCTTCCTTCAACCTTAAAAACTATGTTACTATGTTATGCAGGCATTACCAACTGCAGAGGTTCCTTTTACCACCTAACCAGGCCCACTCAGAGGGAGTTTGTCACTGTCACGGTTCTACCACTCGCTGTGTCTTAGGGACAGCCTGCTAAAATGAAATCTTATAAATCTTCCCCTAAGGAAGTATTCTACACGAAACGTGTGTTGGGGTGGAGGGACAGCAGGCTTTTCCACGCTCTTGCTCACCAGCAGCCCTATTTTAAGGCACTGTATCCATATCTATGCATACCACTGGCTATAATCATATCTATGTGAATCCAAGCACTATGCACTTTACTCCAATTGAACTTTGTATGCATTTATAAGATTTCATTTTTTCTCTTACCATATAGCAGGCTGTCTGTTATTACATCTATTACAATCTTATGTGTCTTTAGGCTGATATTACTAGTTGGTATTTATTTAGGTAGGATTAACAGCTCACATGCAATATTTCCTGTAGAGATTTACTCTGAGCAATAATTATTTACTTGTAAGCTGATTACTCACCTCTCCTGTTGTCCCTCGCAGTGTGAAGCTCTTTTTTAATTTATTTTTTTATGCAGACGGCTGGGGCAGATGTTTGAAGCCTGGGAAGGGGGTAATACCCACGGAGCTTCCCCGGCTACTAATATCAGCCCCCAGCTGAATACCTAGCCTTTATTAGCTATTAAAATGGGGGACCCCCCAAAAAATAAAGTGGGGTCCCCCCTATTTTAATAGCTAGCAAAGGCTAGGCAGACAGCTGGGGGCTGATATTAATAGCCCAGGAAGGGTGCCATGAATATTGGCCCCCTCCCAGGCTAGAAACACCAGCCGTCAGCCGCCCCAGAAATGGCGCATCCAATTCTGGCACTTAGCCTCCCTCTTCCACGCTGCCCTGTAGCGGTGGCAGTGGGGTAATAGGGCTGGGGTTGATGTCAGCTTATAATGCCAGCTGACATCAAGCCCAGGTTAGTAATCGAGAGGCATCTATAAGACACCCCCGTTACTAACCCCATAGTCAAAGTTAAAAAAAAAGCACAAACACCAGAATAAAGTCCTTTAATTGAAATAAACACACATTCCTTTATTGTTCTAAATTAAACCATACTTACCATCACGCCCATTCCAGCTGAAGCCAACGATCTCCTGCAATAAAAGTAAAATAATAAAGCAACCTCATCCTTACCTTTCTATGGTACAGTAAGCAACACAGTCACTGTACTTCTTATATATGTGACTGACATGTTTCTATCTATCTAATCTGTGTGTGATGCTCTATTCTTTCTATTCTAAATTGTCGGGTACCGGTGTATGCCACTGCTGAATTGCCGGCCGGCTTTTTTAACGAGACGGTGCATGAAAACGCTATTATTTTTTTTTTATAAATCCTTTAACACTAAATGACAAGTACAGTAAGCAACACTGTTGCTGTACTTCTTGAATATGTGACTGACATGTTTCTATCTATCTAATCTATGTGTGATGCTCTATTCTATCTTTTCTAAATTGTCGGGTACCGGTGTATGCCGCTGATGAATTGCCGGCTTTTCATGTAATACATTCTACATTATTCTTAGCTGTTTTCCTTCATGTAGAATTAACCTACAAGGAAAGAAAGGGTTTATTTTTATTCAGATATTTGTGTCCCATTGACTTGCATTGGTTTCCGGTATCGAAATCGGTGATATCCGATATTTTTTGGGTATCGGTCCGATCCAATCCGATCCGATATTTCCCGATATCGGAAGGTATCGCTCAACACTAGTCACATCCTTTTCTACAAAAAGTCAATAGATAACCTTTTCTTCATCTGGGAGGGGTTACGTGGCAAAGCGCAAGTGTAGCGCCCCTGAGGGTTCAGTCGCCACAGAGGTACTCCATCTCACCCAGAGGTGTGGTATCTCACTCTCAGGTAAGGATAGAGTGCTGCCCGGGACCCTAACACCTGCATCCAACACATCCACTTCAGTAGGGCAGGGCGAGATTCCTCCTAAGGGAGAGCACAGTCCCTGGTCCCTGGCTGGAGTGGGGGGAACCAAAGTAGGGGGAACCATGTAGTGGGTGTGGGTGCAGGAAGTAGCTTAGGGGAGCACTTGTGAAGGAAGTATATAAAGGGAAGCCATCTTGTGAGGTTAGATCAGTCAGAGGAGAAAAGTGGAAGGAGCAGAGGCTCTGCAGGAGCTCTGCTCCAGAGGAGGGCCTAGTGAGAGGCCCAGGACTGAAGAGAGAGAGAGGAGCAGGAAGGAAGGCTCCAAGAGGAACAGAAGGGATCCCAGGGGTACGGGCAGTGCTGGAGGCCACCCGTATGCCCGAATCTGCCAGGCGGTGGAGGGATCAGGCTGCAGAGAGGGAACCGGTCCCTAAACTAGCAGAGTTCTTCAGTTCTCAACTAGAAACCGGAGGCTTCTGTACTTTTAGGGTGCAGTTGCCACATCCGCACTCAAGTCGCCGAAAAGTTAACCACATAGGATCCAGGGAACTTCAGGTTGCCCAGAAAGATCCGAGGATACCGGCTTGGGACATTGTTTGGCGATGCGCGGGGCAAGAAAAGTGAGAGCCAGCGCAGGAAAACGGCTGAAAAGGGCATATAGAACGGGGTCCTGTCAGGCACTCTTGAAACACCTGGGAGTTTGCTGAACCCCTGCCTGGTGAACGCAGCATGACGTGGGAGGTTGTAATCCGGAAACTGTTACCTGAGGAACTTAACAACTGTGAGTAAATCCTGAAGACTGAACCCCACTGTCTCTGTGATTATTATCTGCGCCATCACCCCCTGCACTACACTGCCCAGCATCGCCTATAACATCTATTACATCTCAACACTGCCCTGGAGCTAAGCTCTACCTGTGGAGAGCCAAACCAACTCTGCTGCATTAAACACCAGCTCCAGAGGACCTGCTCCGCAGCGGTGGCTCCACATAGCCGCATACCACAGGTGGCGTCACAAACATTAAATACAAAAACTATAAATCCCCTGTAAATAACCCCTTTTATTGACCGCCCTGGGTCACGGACCGGGTCATCGCCACTGTGACATCTCCCCTAGCAACGACCGGCCCGGCACCGAGTACCCCACGGCCCAGGGGGTGCGTCACAAGCTTTTGTCGATGAACTGAATTCAAACCCTTGGGGGTTAGAATTTTCCTTTTCCTATTCCGAAACCAGCATTGTATTTTAGATCTAGTTATCTCTAGGGATGCCAATGGGGGAATTTTTTCATCCACCCACTTTAAAAATGTCGACGTCAACATTTATCTTGATTTTCCAGTGGGCATCTCCCCAAATGGATTAAGAATGTACAGTATGGCCAGTATGGGCGCATACAAAGGAACTGCACAAAAGACATTGATTTTGAGAAGGAATTACGTATCCCACAAGGGAGGTTTCAAGAGAAGGGATACCCTATTGACATTTTGAGAAATGCAAATAAAAGAACCAGGGGGTTGAAACAGCAAGATTGTTTCAAAAAAATGGAGGAGAACCAGAAACTCAAAAAGAAGAATCTCACAGATGATGACCAAAATACAGATACCGTTTTGCCACCACATACAATAAATCATACAGGGTAATAAAAGGGATAACCTAAAAATATTGGCATATAGTATATAGTAGTGATGAGCGAGCATGTTCTGTTAACCCTTTCAGCGAGCATGCTCAGGTGCTCGCCGAGTATCTTCAGCGTGCTCGGGTGCTATGTTTGAGTCACTCCGTGTGCATGATATGTGACTGTTTGACAGCTTTAATATATGTGAGGAATGCATTCCTAAGAAACAGGCATTCCTCACATGTATTAAAGCTGTCAAACAGTCACAAATCATTTGCACTGAGTGACTCAAACAAAACACCCGAGCACACCAAAGATAGTCAGAAAACACCCGAGCATGCTCGTAAATCTCGAGTAACGCGCATGCTCGCTTATCACTAGTATGTAGTGATCCAGTTTTGTTTAAAGTGTTACATGAAAAATTCGTAAATTGCAACACATCGTTTGTGGTTTACTTGCTGTGATGTCCAGCTCAAAGAAAGGAGAGGCCACAACTTTATTTGCACAAAGTGCAAAAAAACTAACAATAAAAAAAACCTTAAAGAGATAAACTGGAATATAAGTTAGTGTGCATGCTGGCCACTAAACAGGCAAAACACAAGATAGAAACATGATAAGAAAATACCCTGCAGTAAATTAATAAACAGCAATAGTGCATGAAAATAATTTACTTTTTTTGCACTTTGTGCATATAAAGGTGTGGAGTGCCTTTTCTTTGAGCTGGATATTACATTCATGTGGTTCCCCATGTCTGTATGTCCAGTAGCCGGGTCTCAGTCTTTCTCAGCTCTTGTCCACATGTACGTCACTTGACAAATGGTAAGGTTTTAATATTAGAGGTTAGGACAGTCCTGTATAGGGTCACCGTGACGTGGTGAGACGGCTTTTACATTTTTTTTATCAAAATTATTTTAACTAAGCGCTCTCTATTATTTTCTTGCACTATTGCTGTTTACTGCAGGGTATTTGCTTGTTATGTTTTTATCTTGGCTTTTCTCTTCACTTATATATTAAATCGACCCTCAAATCCAGATGCTAAATTTAACATTTGATGGCTTCATCGTTTTAGAGTCATGTCTTAATAGCCGCATATTTCAAACAAGCCAATGAATTTTTAGTTTTTGGACTTTTAATATATCCTCCCTTTCTTCCAAGAGCAAGACCTATTTTATTTTTCAGTCGATATAGCCGTAAGGAGTTCCTTTTTTGATCGGAAGAGTTGTAGTTTTTAATGACACCGTTCATTTTACCATATAATGTATTGAAATTCAGAAAAAATCCCAAGTGGTGCAAAATGGTGAAAAACATTGCAAGTCCTCGGTTTCGTTCATTGTATGGTAAAAATGACCGGGCAGTGTGATTCTCCAGGTCAGTACGATCACGGCGCTACTAAACTGTTCTGCGTTTTTTTTTTCTTTGCAACAAAATACCAAGAATTTAATTGTTTGTTTGTTTTTCTCAAGTGGTTTTAGCTGTCATTTTATTAATCAGATATGTGGGAACTAGTATACGATTTACACACTTTCGGACACATTCCGACTAGAAGTGTCCGGAGTTACTCAATACGAGCGAGGCCATGCATGTCTAGTCAGCATGTGACCACATGTATGCAAATCACATACTTGCTGTCATTTGTGGATTTCAATGAATGGATGACACTGGCTTTGTGCACACGGAGTCTTTTCGCTATTTTTTTTCTTTAGAGGAAACTGAGCAAAACCTCAAAGTTTTTCAGGTGTTTTGCATTTTTTGAGGAGGATTTGAAGAGCTTCCTCTCGGTTTCTGCTAAAAAAAAAAACTCCTTGAAAAAAACTCTGTGTGTACAAAGCCAGTATGTAAAGTCTCATTCATAACACGGTGCTCTAAAGCCGTGTTCCCGTGTAATGTAAACCCCAATTTTTTTGCGTAGAAATTTTGTTGCATGTAAAAAAAAAGTTCAAACAAAGTGTATGCGAACTGATGAAAACTAGTGTCCTCTTTGTGCATTTAAAGACATTCTTGAACTTGGCATTTTTTTGGTGGGTTTTCTCCCCTCTAAGGCTACGTTCCTACAATGAAGATATTTTGAAAAAAAAATGCAGGTAACCTGTTTTACTTAATGGGAGCAGAAATGGAGCAGGAAATCTGCAACATTAAAAGCTCATTGTGGGAACGTAGGCTAAGGCTGCGTGCCCACGATGCGTTTTTCAAGTGTTCTTGCTACAGAATTTCCGCAGCGGAAACGCTTTTCAAACGCTTGGTAATCCGTGCCCCATGGTCCCCAATGAAAATCCGCATGTTCTGTGCACATGCTGAGGAATTTTCTGCAGCGGATTTTCTGTGCGTTTTCCGCAGCATATCCATTATTTGTGCGTTTCCACATGCGGATTTGACTACTCAATGCATCTGAAAACCGCATGGCAAATCCGCATGTAAAAACGCTGCAAAAACGCTTAAAAAACACGTGTAAAATCCGCAAGCGTTTTTACTGCCAAGGACATGCAGAAACGCTGCGAAAATTTTCCACTTCAATTCTGCATCGTGGGCACATAGCCTAAGGCCACGTTCACACGTTGAATACTAGGTGAGTTTACTAGAGAAGCGGTGATGAGTTTCTATTATAATTTTCCTCTGATTGTTCCTCTCCTGGTTTTGGCTTAGAAATACTGATGTAAAATTCTGACCAAATACTCAACGTGGCCCGAAGGCTTCTGAAAAAAATACAACTGCGTTTTTAAAAGGCAGAATCCCAATTTTCTGTGCAAAAAAAAAATCATAAAAATAAATGGTGAATCAAAATTGCACAAATAAATAAAAATGAATGAAAAGAGGAAAACATAAAAAAGTAGCAAAGGTTACAATTTTTACAGATAGGAAAATGGCCTAATACACCATGGAAACTCCAGAAAGTCCACCACTTGTGAAAGATAAAAAGTCTGGCGAGGCTAAAACCCCGATAGAAGACAAGACTCAGAACAACATTATATCTTGGTAAAAAAAAGGTCGTGTGTGCAACATAACACTGATTGTTCTCAGTGGGAGAAACAAAATAATAATCTTGTAGTTATGAGACCTTTTAGTGGCTAATGAAAATAAAAGGATTGATGTTGCAAAGCGAGCTCTGCAGACTTCTCAGGTCTCTCCATCAGGCGTCAGGTATAAGAAAGTATCTGGAGAAACACAAATATATGCACAATCAGAGCTCTTCTGGATTGTTTGTTTGTTTCTTCAGATACTTTGTTATGCCTAAAACCTTAGAAGTCTGTTAAGCTCGCTTTGTAATAGCATTTATTTTATTTTTGTTAACCATTAAAAAGTCTCATAACTACAAGATTATTATTTTGTTTCTCTTTTTTTCAGCCGGCTAACACGGTACCAAAACCTTTTTTTTCCTTTCAATGTAACATTGACGTGAAAGTGGAACCTGACCAAAAAACGGCACTCCCTAAATTGAGCTTGGCCTTCTCCGTGATGATCACCACCTTTCACCAGGTCAGCGGTGGCCCACCGGACACGGCCTTTGTGTCTTACAAAAGCCTAAAAGAAGACGTCTGCAGCTCTAACAGCAGATACTCAGCCAGAATAGGAAACTGCTGTCTGCTCCGAGGCGGCAACAGAAGGTTGGAACAAATCGAACAAATCCAGGAGCCTCCTCGACAATTCCAGCTTTATGTACCGAGAGTAAATCCTATACTTACAGGAGAGACATAGTGCGACCAGCCACAAAGCCCTGAGCTCCGCCATTTCACAGTCCAAGGGTTTTTCCAGCTCTGCAATGTCTGAATCCTGATTTTACTTTCATTTTCTCCTGGAACAGCTTCTGTAATGATAAGAAGGAGGGAGGAAGAGTAGGGAGCTGCAGGAAGACTGTCCGCAGCCCTGGACACATTAACGTCCCCACAATGAGCTTTTGTTGAGTTTTTAATGTTGCCGATTTTATGCATCTATTACTATTTTTTCATTGCATTTTTATTGCGTTTTTGATGCTGCAAAAATTCTATCTGTAGATTTTTCTGTTCTGCGCTGATGAATTATCTGTGGAAGTGATGCAGAATGATGAATGTGTTGAGTGATAGGACAATGTCTGCAGCTCCATTCCCGGCATTCATATCCTACAAAGAGAAAGGAGCCCAACACACAAAGCTTCAGGAGGAGAATACACAAGTGACAGCTGCAAACCAGTCTCGCCTGAATAACATCATGTTATTTTAATCAGATTCAAGCCTCATTCAGACGTCTGAAGATTATTTCGATCAGATTGTGGTCCAGGTGTCATCCAATTTTCTCATATGTGGAGAATACGATCCTCACAAGATCTCCTTCTCTACTCCCCTCTAATCTCCTCTTCCCACAATCACATACAAGATTTCTCCCGTGCTTCCCCCCCTACTCTGGAACTCTCTATCCCAATGACGCGCCCCCTGGGACATATTCCTTTTTGAGGGGAATACCCGGCACCGGATCAGATGGGGGGGTTTGTAGTCTCCGAGCGGCTGTGACCCGGCCCGTGCCCAGGGCGTCAAGCTCAGTGTTATGTGGCAGTCCTACAGATGTTATTAAGAGTTCTTTTGTGTCGACTACGCCACCCGTTGTGATGCGGTCACTGTGGCCGCCGCTGCAGCAGGGTCCGCTGAGGCTGATGGTGGGTGCGCAGATTGGTGGGATAACCCCCAACGGGAGGGGTATAGCCTCAGAGGGGACAGGCGCAGAGGATGGGGGTTGTGGTGGTGTAGTGCAGACGGCAGTGAAGACAGAGTCGGGTTGTGCAGTTAAGGGTGTTTACTTACTGCAGAAGTTGTACTGGTCACTCCAGCTGCTAGTGACCACCCGAGCCGTGCTGCGTCCACCAGGTCCTGGATCCAGCCAACCCCCAAACAAGTCCGGAGCGTGGCCCTGAGCTCTCTTTCTGTCCCGTTCTCTGGCCGTCCCCACCAGTAATCCACCTAGGTCCAGCTCCCTCGGGCCTTCTGTTGGGACACCCTTGGCCCTGGGTTCCCTGACCCTTCATGTGGTGTGCCTTCGGGGTGGATGTGATGGGTGACCGTGGCAAACGCTGCCCACGGTCTCCGGTCTCTGGCTGGGGAATGTTTTTACCCCCACCAGCTTGGGTTCCGGTACCCTGATGCTGACTCTTCACCCGGTGCTTTTAGTTGGGATCTCAGAGTCCTTCTCTTCTGTGCTCTGGGTCTCTCTCTTTTCTCCTCTCTCACTCTGGGTCTTTGTCTTTCTTCTCTCCTCTGCTCCTGACTTGTTCTCTGCAGCTGACTGACTCTCTGCATCTGATCCTCTGCATCTGACCCTGATCTTAGTTGGTGCCCACCTTATATACACCCTCTATGTGTGAGCTCAGGTGACCAGCACCCAATGAGCTCCTATCTTTACCCAGGCTGCTCCCCCTATCTGCCCCTACACTACATGGGATGTACCACCCCCCTCCCACTCCAGCCAGGAACAGACTCGGTCGTACCTGCACATTTCTAAGTGGGAGTACCGTCGGCCTGTTCCCCGGAAATGGGATGTGTGTAGTGCATGCAGCCTACCGAGCTCAGTTCCACACTCCATCCTTACCCGGGAGTGGAATATCACACCTCTGGGTTGAGGTGCAATACTCCTGTAGCAGCCGAATCCTCAGGGTGCTACATTCCCCCCTGGTAAATCACAGCACGTCCTCGGGCTGTAAAGACAAAAACACCAAAACATACAAAAATTTTTTTTTCATATAAACATAATAAAACATATAAAACATTATATATATAAAACTTTTCATATAAACATTCTCGTAGTCGTTTCTTGTTTCAGGTTCCTCCTCCGGACACTGTGCAACGTGTGTCCGGGAAAAGTGCGACAGTCTCTTAGAAAAACTGGTTTTCCTATAAAACCGGTAGGAGGCGCTTTAGGAAGCGCAACTATATACAGGGGAAGTTGGCCGCTCTCAGTCCTCGGCCAGGTAGAGGGAAGGGAATGGCTGCTCACAGTCCTCAGCCTGTGGGATTAAGGGGTTAACGGGTAAACAGTTCACTCAGCTGGTCCCAACGGGGACTATATATAAGTATCAACAGTTTCTTTGGTACCCGGTCGGGTAACTATTTACATCACTTGCTCTGCCGCACTCAACGGCGTCTTCCTCCTGCTCTTTGCTTACAGCTGGTTGTTACTTCAGACCCGTCCGGGTCCTCTTGCTCCTCCTCCTCGCACCGCAACTCCTCCTCCGTCAGGCGGTGTACGTGGAGGGCGTAAGGTCCTTTGGCACACTCGTGCCGGGTGAAGGTGACCTCGTCTCCGATGTAGAGGTCACGACCTCTGTGCCCCTCCGGCAGATGGGACTCCACGTCTCTGCGCGTGACAAAGACGTCGCCGGGGGTGTTGTTGTCTCTGATGAAGCCCCACCCGTGCTGCTGGTTAAACTTGATTACAGTCCCGGTGGTACGGGGACTGTGCGCTGCACGGGGGTCCCTCCTGGTCCGGCTCTTTTGCTCGGCGCTCCTTATTTGGGCCTGTTGTTCCCGGACCCGCCTCTCTCTCCGCTCCCTCGCAAACTCCTCGAGCTGTTGGCGGCAGCACTCCGCACGCTCTGCTGCAGCTGCCCTAGTTTCCTGAGTGAACCCCATTAGATCTTCTCCGGTGGGGTCCCACTCAAACTGTGCTTCCGCTAGCGGGGGCGAGATCCTTATTACGGGCTTCGGAGCCGGAATCAGGGGTGCACACATGGCCCCAACCCTCCTCTGGTGCTCCAGTTCGTAATACTTCTGGGGCCAGATGAAAGGCTGCCCGTCCGGCCACGTGTGCTGGGCAAACAAGTCCTCTCCCAGACGCGGCACCCTTGGTTTTACGGGTGCGGGCGCGGTGGTGGTGGCGCCCGGGTTGCCCAGGCCTTGCGGCCAGGCCTGGGGCACCTGGAAGGTGAAGGGCACCGTTAATACGGCGGCGCCCTGGGCTACCTGGCCTTGCGACCAGGCCGGAGGCTCCGCAGAGGTAGGGGGCGCTGTTGGTGTTGCGGCGCCCGGGAATTCTAGGCCCTGCGACCAGGCTGGTGGTACTTCCTGCTTGGTCACGCTCGGGGTCGAGGCGTGTGACGTCACAGGGGTCGCGGCGGCGGCTTCCGGTTGGGGCCTAGTCTGCGTCGGTGACATGGCGTTTTCGGGCACAGCAGGGGGACTTTCGGGCTCTGCGACGGGGAGCTGGGGCAGGTAAGCGGTGTCACGGCTTGGGGTATAGGCGTCCCCTTTACCTGCCTCCATGCGTTCGGCTCCCTCCTCGGCGCCGTCTCCGGCCTTGGGTCCTCCCGCGCCATCCTCAGAGGCGGTCTCCTTCCTCATCTCGGCTGGCGTGCTCCGGGTCTTGGTTTCAGCTTGCGTCTTGGTTTCAGCTTGCTGGGCCATCTCCCGGCTCCATTCCGCCAATATCTCGCGCTGTACCCGGGCCATCCTCCGTGCGAGGCCCTCCAGGGCAGTCTGCGCACACTCCCGGTCTCGGGGGAGCTGTGCAAGGACCTCCACTAGGCCTAGTGGGGTCGTGGTGTCCAGCAGGCTCCTGACCAACGGGTCGGTGCTGCTCTGCTCTTCTTCCAGCAGGCTCCTGGCCAGCGGGCCGGTGCTGCTCTGCTCTCTGGACATCTCCGGGTGAGCTTCTCTGCTACTCCTCTCCAGACTTCTTGTCTCCGGGTGCGCTCGCTCCAGACTGCTCCAGGCGGCACCCATTTTCGCTCTTTTCTTTCGTCTCCTCCCACTTCGAGGGCGGTCCCGGGGCAACTCGGTGACTGTCAGCTCCAGGGGTAGTTCTTTCACGCTGACAGACACCTCCAGCATCACAGTCTCTGTTGGTGGGGGCGGTTTCCACTTTTGGCGCCATTTTCTGTCCTGGCCCACGATGGGAGGCGGCCTCCTGCCCTCCTTTGGCACGCCCATAATGGCGTCCGCTGCTCTTCCAAGGCGGGAAATCTGCGGTTTTGGCGGGAAGCGTCGCCCAGTGGCGGGAAACTCTGCAGATGGCGGGAACAAGTTGGAAATGGCGGACAATCGGCGGGAAACGACTGGTGATGGAGTCCGATGGCGTGGACCCTCCGGAACCGGCGGGAGACTTCTTTCTGAGGTAAACTTGCACTTTTCTTCAGGCACGCAGTACCCGGGTGTTGCGGGCACGTAATCCTGCCGACTACGCCAAAGTTGACGCGCCCCCTGGGACATATTCCTTTTTGAGGGGAATACCCGGCACCGGATCAGATGGGGGGGTTTGTAGTCTCCGAGCGGCTGTGACCCGGCCCGTGCCCAGGGCGTCAAGCTCAGTGTTATGTGGCAGTCCTACAGATGTTATTAAGAGTTCTTTTGTGTCGACTACGCCACCCGTTGTGATGCGGTCACTGTGGCCGCCGCTGCAGCAGGGTCCGCTGAGGCTGATGGTGGGTGCGCAGATTGGTGGGATAACCCCCAACGGGAGGGGTATAGCCTCAGAGGGGACAGGCGCAGAGGATGGGGGTTGTGGTGGTGTAGTGCAGACGGCAGTGAGGACAGAGTCGGGTTGTGCAGTTAAGGGTGTTTACTTACTGCAGAAGTTGTACTGGTCACTCCAGCTGCTAGTGACCACCCGAGCCGTGCTGCGTCCACCAGGTCCTGGATCCAGCCAACCCCCAAACAAGTCCGGAGCGTGGCCCTGAGCTCTCTTTCTGTCCCGTTCTCTGGCCGTCCCCACCAGTAATCCACCTAGGTCCAGCTCCCTCGGGCCTTCTGTTGGGACACCCTTGGCCCTGGGTTCCCTGACCCTTCATGTGGTGTGCCTTCGGGGTGGATGTGATGGGTGACCGTGGCAAACGCTGCCCACGGTCTCCGGTCTCTGGCTGGGGAATGTTTTTACCCCCACCAGCTTGGGTTCCGGTACCCTGATGCCGACTCTTCACCCGGTGCTTTTAGTTGGGATCTCAGAGTCCTTCTCTTCTGTGCTCTGGGTCTCTCTCTTTTCTCCTCTCTCACTCTGGGTCTTTGTCTTTCTTCTCTCCTCTGCTCCTGACTTGTTCTCTGCAGCTGACTGACTCTCTGCATCTGATCCTCTGCATCTGACCCTGATCTTAGTTGGTGCCCACCTTATATACACCCTCTATGTGTGAGCTCAGGTGACCAGCACCCAATGAGCTCCTATCTTTACCCAGGCTGCTCCCCCTATCTGCCCCTACACTACATGGGATGTACCACCCCCCTCCCACTCCAGCCAGGAACAGACTCGGTCGTACCTGCACATTTCTAAGTGGGAGTACCGTCGGCCTGTTCCCCGGAAATGGGATGTGTGTAGTGCATGCAGCCTACCGAGCTCAGTTCCACACTCCATCCTTACCCGGGAGTGGAATATCACACCTCTGGGTTGAGGTGCAATACTCCTGTAGCAGCCGAATCCTCAGGGTGCTACACCAACACATCAGACTCTCGTTGACCGTGGAAACCTTCAAAAGGAGCCTGAAGACCCACCTCTTCCGACAAGCCTACTACCTGCAGTAACCACCGCTCCACCATACCGCTGCACGACCAGCTCTACCCTCACCTACTGTATCCTCACCCATCCCTTGTAGACCGTGAGGCAGGGTCCTCGCTCCTCCTGTAACAGTCGCCGACTTGTATTGTTCAAAATTATTGTAATTGCTTGTGCTATGTATACCCCTACTCACATGTAAAATGCCATGGAATAAATGGTGCTATAATAATATATAATAATAATATTTTTTAAAAAAAATTCTCCATCTTCTTTCTGACGGTCTCTAAAAATCGTAACGCCCTCCGCATTTTTTTCACGGACCCATTGACTTGCATTGCCGATTTTGATCCGAATGTCAGATCGAAACCGGATATGTCTCGGCAATTTTCCACAGTCCTCTCGGTCCATGAAAAATTCCGGACATGTGAACGGCCTCTTATACTATCACAGGGACGAGTGCTACATCCGTGAAAATTACGGGTAACATTCACAAAACTCGGACGTCTGAATGAGCCCTTCGTTGTACACCCTTATTTCTTTTTCCGCCCACAGAGCAGTATGAGGGCTCGCTTGTTTCGTGGTGAGAGTTTTCGTTATAAGATAATAAAATAAGTAAATTGTCTCTTTATAGAGGAAGAGGACTAGAACTCTAGCGCCACCTATTGGAAGCAGCGATGCTAAAAGTCACTATCGACACTTCAAGGAGCCTTACCACATGACTTAGGATAAAAGCCAAGACCAGAATCTCAATTTACAGACATTTCTCAGAGGAACATGCATGGCCTATAAGTCTCCTTACTCTGACATGCCACGCTTGGCTTGTCGCTCTCCACAAAGTTACCCCCTTAGGTCCCAATTTTGAATAACATTCAATTTACTATGTGTGAAAAAAAAAAACATGTATGTTTTGAGAAAATGAGGGAGATTTTAATTTTTATATTTTTCAATATTTATATATTCTTAAGAAAATATTTTTTACTTTTTTTTTAAAAATATTTCTAAAAGTTGCAATGTGCAGTACACTGCGACATGGGCATCATGGCGGCCCAGGTGTTAGCAATGTTGCTTTGCAGCCCTGGTGTCCTGGGTTCAAATCCCACCAAAGACATCTATGTCGATGTCTGTAAAGACTCGTTCCGAAATAACAATGGGAGAAGTGCGCGGCCCCATAGAATAACATTGGTCCGAGTGAGATTCGATGTTTTGTCGGATCGCACTTGGACTAAAAATATATGGTCGTCTGCAGCGAGACCTAAGGATAGGTCATAAATATCAGATCGGTGGGGGTCCGACACCCGGCTCTCTCACCGATCAGCTGTTGCTGGTGTCGGACAGAGGTGATCAGTTGCGGAGCTGTGTGTGTACATATGCGGCCAGATGCGTCACGCAATGGATACTACCTTGGCCCCCAATGAGTTGAAATGACGTCTGTCCGGTTCTGTTGCTCTGATGGGTAAACAGTCCAAGAAAAGTAAAGTTGATCGGCACATCCAAAAAATAGATCAAATCTTCATATTTTATTCCGTAAGTATCAAACACTTAAAATCCACATGTTGGTGATAGAAAAAACCACTCTGACGCGTTTCTGGCGCTGTCAGCCATCTCCATGATTTTATCTACTTTTTGGATGCGCCGATCAGCTTTACTCTTCTTGGACTCATTTCCTGACTGTCGTCAGTATTTGGAGTGGCTCCCATTGCATACAAAAGGACAGGTTTGGTCGTTCACTGCTCGGTGAGCGATTTATTCATTTCTTTGATGGGTAAACAGCGTTTAATAGAAAGGCAAACATAACTTTACACCTGATGAACTGCACAATAAGCTGAAGCCGGGGGGAAAATGCTGCTAACAAAGGACTTCACAATAAAAAGTGAACCTGTCACCTGGAAAAATCACTATTTACCTGCAGACATAGGGTTAATCTGCATTTAAACCTGATGTGGACTTAGTGGAGGAGAGGCAGGGGGAACATGAAGTTGTAATCTTCCTGATCGGTGCGGTGCTGGGAGCAATTACCGTCATCACTCACTACTCAGTGATCGCGGCTATAGTCACTCCCCGGCACTTTGCATGGCCGCCTCCCTCACTGGTGATAGACGGCGGTGACTTGCCTGAGCTTTCTCTGCAGACAGTGCTTGCTCCAGCCAAGCCAGAGTTCTCAATCATCAGTAAGGGAGGCAGAGCATGCAAAACCCGGGGGGGCACAACAATGCACTGGGCCTTTTGGCCACATCCAGGGTGCACCATAATTAGCATATTTGATTGAACTTCAGTTTCTGCAGAATAGAAGCAGAGATTCTAAAGGCGCGATTTTTACAGGCGATGCATCACCTACAAGGCCATGGCTCAGATTCATCAAAGTTTTAACGGTAGCTTTCTGGGGGTTAACACTTTGAAAAGTTACAAAATTTTGCACAAAAAAATTGTACCTTGGTGTTTTTACAACTGTCCCAGCAAGCTTTGCCAAAGTGGGCAGAACGGTTCATAGCGAAAGCTGGTGTCACACAAAGTGAGGGAAAGACTAAGTGCAACATGAAGGGAAGAGGGGGAGGAAGCCCAAACACTAGGGAAAGGGGGAGTAGAAACCCCTAGGCAGATCTAATATCACACTGCCCACGCTATTGTCCCTATATAGGTTCCACACCTATCGCTGAGCAGGAACCTAAGCCCTGAATGTCCCGAATGCTTAGCCCTAGATAGTGAGGGGAAGGGGTGAGCACTAGTCAGGCCCCACTAAAAACTAAAGACAATAAGGTGGACAAACAAAGGGGATACACTTAGCTTGAGCAGACACCAGAGAGATAACGCCAACTGTCCTCAAAGGGCACCAGAGAAGAAACTAGCTGACTGCTAGTGCTCCAAGCGTACACAGAGGTACATAAAACTATCACCAGCGACTCTTTGTAGAATCTGAGACTATTTAACTACCCAGCAAGGATGCGTCAATCAGCAGCAGAAGGTGAAGGGTCGCTGCTGGGTCCTAAAGGAAGAAGGATACAACTATACTATAGAGATGAGGGAATCAAGAAGACATCTGCAATGCCAATAGCAGTGACCTTCTACAGCCGGCTCCAGAGCGACTGTCTGTCACACCTGACACACCCGTGACAGCTGGCTGGAAAATTCTCCAAAAGTTACACCAGTGGCATAACTTATACCAGAAATGTACTTCAGTCCCTGACTGGACTAACATTTCAGGTAAGGTTCACGTCAGTTAAAAGGTGTGCCAAAATTATTCAGGGATGAAAAATACCAGTCTTAATTTATTGGATCCTGTGTTAAGTGTGACACGCCCCCTGGGCCATGGGGTACACGGTAGCTGGTGCGGTCCTGTATAGGGGTAATCACGGTGGCAGTGACCCGGTCCGTGAACCAGGGCGGTCAATAAAAGGGGAATAAAGAAAAGGGAATAAAGTTTTTATTCATATAATGTTCGTGACGCCACCTGTGGTATGCAGCTATATGGAGCCGCTGCTGCGGTGCAGATCCTCTGGAGCTGATGATGACGCAGCAGAGTTGGTTCAGCTCTCCACAGGCAGAGCTCAGCTCCAGGGCAGGAAGTGGTGATTTTATAGATGTTGCTGGTGTAGTGCAATGCAGGTGATGGCGGAGATAATAACCAGTCCACAACTTAATGGCGGTTTCCTCTTATCTTTACTTGCGGTGGTTAGGCAGACCGGGGCATGGGTACTAGCTGGTAGTGGAGGTCCGGATGGCCTGGAAGCAAGTTGGGAATCCACCTCGCCAGGTGAAGTTGTAGGCCTTCCCTCTGCGCTAATCTCTTTGGCTCTGCTTCTTATAGCTGTGCTGCGGCCCTTGTTCCTGAGTAAAACGTCTTTGTGCTCACCCGTATGGCAGGCAGCTCGGCCTTCTTTATGTGTTCCTCCCACGTGGCGGTGCTGGGCCCTATGGCGCTGCTGAGCCTCTGGGCGTCTGATGGGGCCAGGAGACTTGCAGTCTCCTGCCCTCTGGTTTCTGCTGCTGGGCCTTCAGTGCCCCACAACCTCGGACTCCGGTGTCCGGTTCTTCTGCGCTCCTCTCTGGGGTGAGCTGCCTTACAGCTCCACTCCCTAGGTCTTTCCTCTTCGCTGTCCTGTATTCAACTCCTCTCAACTAACTTACTAACCCCGCCTCCAGATCCCAGTGTAAAGGGGAGGAGCTCCCCTTTCTGGTCTTGAGCCAGGAAAGTGTTGTATGCTGGTATACCTGATTAGGGAACCCCTCCTTGCTTCCAGGCATGGCATCACCCCTTGTGAGGGAGGCAATGCCACTGTGGCAACCGGACTCCTGGGGTGCCACAAGTGCATGCTGTCATTTTGGGCTGACAGACTGTCTCTAATGAGCTTTCTGAGATGTTCCAAAATTTCTTCAAAGAGAGAATGTTTCTGCTTGTAGAGAGTAGCAAAAGATAGGAAAGACAGCGCACATAGGGCTTTATCCATATAAAAGTAAATACCAGGTCCCACAATCAGTCTGACTCACCTTCTGAGGTTGTGTGAGTCACAACCAACTGTGAAGCACCTGTCAGATGGCCGCTGCAGGAGACCCCGCTGATCAATAAACAAATGAGAGGAGATAAGAAGCCGGGCTGATCCTCCGCGCTGGTCCAGAGACACACAAGGGTTAATGATAAACCAAAAATTTTCTTTATTACTTGGCCTACGCGTTTCGTGGCTACACTGCCACTCCCTGAGGAAGTGGCAGTGTAGCCACGAAACGCGTAGGCCAAGTAATAAAGAAAATTTTGGGTTTATCATTAACCCTTGTGTGTCTCTGGACCAGCGCGGAGGATCAGCCCGGCTTCTTATCTCCTCTCATTTGCTTGTAGAGAGTGACATTCATAACACTTCAGTGTGAGGAGGCTTATAAGCCATGCCATGCTTTGTGTATTTAATTTCCTAGAGGAGCATTACATGACTTATAAACCTCTTCACACTGGAGTGCCAGACATGTCATTCTCTACAAGAAGAAATGTTACCTTAGATTCCAGTCAAAAGCCTCTTACCTAGCCAAATCAGATCTCATACTTTGCACTGACGAAGGGCAACACCCCGAAACACTGTGTCTGCAAATTGAGATTCTGGTTTGACTTTTATTCTAAGTCATGTGGCAAAGCTTGTTAAAGGGTCGATATTGACTTTTAGGGTTGCTACTTCCAATAGGTGGTGCTAGAGTACAAGTCCTCTTCCTCTCTGAAGAGATAATTTTCATATTCAAAGAGGGAGAATGATATAAAATAACCAAAGAACCTGTACTCACTGGGCAAATTGAAATTTGTTTTACTGTTATATTGGCACTGGAAGAGATATCATCGCGCCATTCAGTATCCTAATATCGGAGGTCACTGATTGGCTGCAGGATCAAGTGACTGATAAACAGGATGTCATCACTTCCTGTAGAATGACGTCCCACCTATCAGTTACCTGATGTCACTCCATTCAGTCACTTTATATGAGGCCACTGATTGGCTGCAGGGTGAGGTGACTGATAGACAGGATGACATCACTTCTGGTAGGATAAAGACCTGTCTGACTCCTACTGTCACCAATGAGGCCACCCATAAACTCCAGTTGCCTGAATGGACAAGATCTTCCTTGGTGGGTCCACCATTGCAGTGGGGACTCTGCATGACAAGTAACACTCACAATCACCATTTTCTAACCCATCACCATTGACCACCATTGAATATTTTCCTGATTTAATAAGAACAGCGGTATCCGGGACGTCCATCATGATGGGTCACTATTTCCCACCATTGACTGTTGTCTGCAAAGAGCTGTGACATAATAAAACCATGCCAAAAAATGGGCCTTTGGGGTGTTCCTGATTTCTTGTGGATGGGGCTTCAGTGTCGCAAATTTGGTTTTGTCAATTTTGTAAGTATGAAGGTAATTAGTCATAAAAATGTATCATCAGTCCACAAACCAGTTATCGACAGGCCCATGTTCGCGACCATATTACTGAGCCACCTTGTTTCAGGAACCTATGGACTCGCATCACACAATATTCTCCATAGAAAGGCATTTTCCCCCTCACCGCTCCACGCTGCCAGGATTTTTCTCAACACTTTTTGTTCACAGCTGTCAGTGGCTAAAAACTCCCAAAAAACTACGAACAACTGATTCTGTGTCACTTCTAATATACATGTGTCGTAACGGAGGGCGACTATGATGCACACAGTAGGAAGAACCATTATATGGCACTTCTTTCTTTAGGTACCAGCTTCTTGCCCTTAATGACTTGTATCCTACACCATCCTTAGTGACCACAAATACGCCTATAAATAACGTTGCCCCAATGCCAGGGTAAATCAACAAGGCCCTTTATCGTTAAACTTACCGTGAGTCTGTTCTGAAGATTTAGTGTAGAGTTCTAGTTCTCTTCCTCTTTGAAGAGGAAATTTGCATATTTCATTTCCCAAAGAAGCATGCAAAGTGTTTAAGCCTCCTCACTTTGACATTCCAGACTTGTCATGTCACTCTCCACAAGGAGAAAACTTACCCCTTAGATCCCAGTCTTAGCCTCTCACCCAGCCATATCACATCTCATACTTTGCACTGATGAGGGCAACACCCCAAAACAATATGTCTGCAAATTGAGATTCTGGTTTGTCTTTTATCCTAAGTCATATGGCAAGGCTCGTTAAAGGGTCGATATTTGATTGTAAATTTGCTACTTCCAATAGGTGCTCTAGAGGCTCTAGAGTTCAAGTCCTCTTTCTCTCTGAAGAGGAAATTTGCATATTTAATTTCACAGAAAAGCATTGAAGGTGTTTAAGTCACCTCACACTGGCATGCCAGACCTGAAGATAATTCTTGCTCACTTCGGTGTCAATAAAAAAAGATGTACAGAAAATTAATATGTTAAAGGGGTTGTCAGGGACTTTAATATTAATGGCCTATCCTTAAGATAGGTCATGAATGTGTGGTGCCCCTGCGGGTTCAGTCGCCACAGAGGAACTGCATCCGTGGTGCCTCACTCTCTGGCAAGGAAAGGAGTGCAGCCCGGGACCCCAACACCTGCATCCAACACTACCCTTCTCCAGGCCGGCTGGAAGGGCAAGATGCACTGTGTTCTTCTGAGCCCTGTCCCTGGCTGAAGTGGGGGGGAACCAGAGTGAGGGGGAACCAGTAGTGGGTGTGGGTGGAGGACGCAGATTAGGGGAGCACTTGAATAGGAGGTATATATAAAGGGGAGCCATCTAGTTAGAGAGGCGTTGAGTTTTAGTCAGGTAGTAGTGAGGAGAGGAGGGGAGCAGAGTCTCTTCAGGAGCTCTGCTCCACAAGTGGGGCCTAGTGAGAGAGGCCCAGGAGGGGAGCGGAGGAGGAAGGCTCCGGTAACTGAAGGGGTCCCAGGGGTATGGAAGGAGTAGGAAGACACCAGTACGCTCTAATCTGTCAAGTGATGGAGGAACCAGGCCGCAAGAAGGGAACCGGTCCCTGGGCTAGTCGTGTCACTTTAGGTCTCGGCTAGGAAACCGGAGGCGTCTGGCCTTTATGGTACAGTTGCTATAGCCTCACCCTATTCGCCGAGGAGGGCCGCAAGTAGGTCCGGGAACTCCAGGTTGCCCAGAGGGACTTCAGAGCTCCCTATCGGGACTTTGTGTGGGGAAGCGCAGGGCAGGAGGGAGAAGACCCAGCGCGGAAAGTCGGCTGAGGAAAGGAACATATAGAAAGGGGGTCCCGATAAATACTTTCAAATTGCCGGAGGGACGGCTGAACCCCTGCTTGGTGAACGCAGCGCGACGCGGGAAGCGATAACCTGTACAGTGTACCTTTGGAACCTGAAAAGAACAGTGAGTAAAATCGGATGACTGCACTGAACTGTCTCTGTTGGTTATTGCCGCTGTGCCATCATCCCTCCTACGTTACAACGCCCTGCATCCCATCCAACAACTCTGCCCTGGGGGCCCGCTCCACTTATGGGGAGCAGAAACATCCCAGCTGCCATCCCATCACCCCCGGAGATCTGCAGCAGCGACGGTATTCATTACCGGGAACCACAGGTGGCGTCACGAGACAAACTGTTAACAAAAACCCCCTTTTAAAGAGTGACCCCAGAGGACGGGCCCGGGAACTGACTGCCGTGACATCCCAAGGAGGTAAAGGCCCGGGTACCGAGTATCCCCCATATTATCCCCCTGGGGCGAGACACCACTCTTTCCTGGCATCACGAACAGGATTTCCTTCCCCATTATCACCGGGTACTGTGTGCCTTATTTGAACTGTTTTTCTCTACTGAATGTGGCGCCCGCCCCAGAAGAACGGGCGCCATTATGTGAATACTCAAAGACAACAAGGAATCACCTCCCATCGTGGGCCGGGTCCCAGAATGGCGCCAAAAGCGAGGCCTGCCCCAAGCAACAGTGACCATGTATGTAGATGTGTCCGTCAAAGTGGGGGGGCTGTTCCTAGGAGTGACTGACAACAGGCTGCCATGGAACTGCCCCCGAAAGGGGAGAGGAGGAGAGAAGAAGTGAAGAAATGGTGTGGTCTTAACCAGTCTAGACAGACCGCACCCGGCAGCCAGCATGGAAAGAGGTCAGGACCAAACCTCTGCCTCTGGCCTGCAGGAGCTGGCGACCCCTCTCACCCTGGAGGGTGCAATTGTTAAGCTGTCCCCGGAGGAGACCGAATTCCTCCAGGGCGAGGTACTGAAGCTGAGCCAGCAGCTGGAAAAGGCCCAGCAAGCGACGATCACCAGGTGGAAAACCGAGCTGCTGGCGAAAATCACCGCCCGGCGGCTGTCAGCGCTGCGTGTCACCTGCTGCACTCCAGCCCCGGTGGTACCAGATGAACGCAAGGAGGTCGCGTGCAGCACAGGAGCAGGTAGGAGAAGTTCCCCTATCCTGGGCACTGAAAGCGCTGACCTGCTCCTAGGCCTCCTGCAGCACCCTCCGTTCCCAGCCACGTACACCCTGGAGCAGTTGCTAAGCTCGGAACCTCCACCCCCGGGCGCTGACTCCGCGGACCTCTTGCTCGGCCCCCTCCCGGAACCGCCAGCCCCGGCACCCAGTGGGTGTACGGAGCGCCCTCGTTTCTCTGGTCTGCCAAGTTCGAGGACCAGCAACAACGCCCTCTACTCCCTGTACCAGCACCCCCGGCTGCCCGCCATGAAGGAGAAGAGTATAGGTGGGACAACCGGGGGGGGGGGGGCCTGATGGGGTTTCGGCAGGAGACCCAGGCCCAAGCCCTGCAGAGAGAGAAGTTCTGCAGACGGGAGCTCCAACAGCTAACAAAGGAGCGGCGCACCCGGCGGGTGCGCTCGGAGCAATTGGAGGCCAGAAACAATGCCACCAAAGCGCAAGAATGCCAAAACGAGACCATTCAGCCTAGTCCCCCGGAGGAGGGACTAATAGTCAAATTCAACCAAGAAGCTGGATGGGGCTTTAATCGTGACCCAGAATTTGACCGGGACATTTTTGTGAACAGGCGGGATGTCGAGTCCCACCTAGAGCAAGGACACCCTGACCGGAATTTATACCCTGGTGACTATTTCTCCTACACCAGGCACCATGGGGAACACGGGTGGTACGCCCTTCGAGTCCATCGTGTGTTCAAGGAAGACGAGGACATGCCCCTGCATCCTGAGGCTGATGACCTGGCTGGGTCAGTCGGCGAGCACCAGGAACATCCCCAGTGGGGATACCACTACTGAGCGCAGTAGATGGAACTGAACTTGAACTGTACATAAGTGGCCTGGAAGGGTGCAGTGTTTGCTACCCAGTTACCCATCAGGGTACAAAGACTGACAGGCTGAGGACTGTGAGCAGCCAAAGACTTACAGTACAGACCAAAAGTTTGGACACACCTTCTCATTTAAAGATTTTTCTGTATTTTCATGACTATGAAAATTGTACATTCACACTGAAAGCATCAAAAACTATGAATTAACACATGTGGAATTATATACTTAACAAAAAAGTGTGAAACAACTGAAAATATGTCTTACATTCTAGGTACTTCAAAGTAGCCACCTTTTGCTTTGATGACTGCTTTGCACACTCTTGGCATTCTCTTGATGAGCTTCAAGAAGTAGTCACCGTAAATGGTCTTCCATCAATCTTGAAGGAGTTCCCAGAGATGCTTAGCACTTGTTGGCCCTTTTGCCTTCACTCTGCGGTCCAGCTCATCCCAAACCATCTCGATTGGGTTCAGGTCTGGTGACTGTGGAGGCCAGGTCGTCTGGCGTAGCACCCCATCACTCTCCTTCTTGATCAAATAGCCCTTACACAGCCTGGAGGTGTGTTTGGTGTCATTGTCCAGTTGAAAAATAAATGATGGTCCAACTAAACGCAAACCGGATGGAATAGCATGCCGCTGCAAGATGCTGTGGTAGCCATGCTGGTTCAGTATGCCTTCAATTTTTAATAAATCCCCAACAGTGTCACCAGCAAAGCACCCCCACACCATCACACATCCTCCTCCGTGCTTCACGGTTGGAACCAGGCATGTAGAGTCCATCCGTTCACCTTTTCTGCGTCGCACAAAGACACGGTGGTTGGAACCAAAGATCTCAAATTTGGACTCATCAGACCAAAGCACAGATTTCCACTGGTCTAATGTCCATTCCTTGTGTTCTTTATCCCAAACAAGTCTCTTCTGCTTGTTGCCTGTCCTTAGCAGTGGTTTCCTAGCAGCTATTTTACCATGAAGGCCTGCTGCACAAAGTCTCCTCTTAACAGTTGTTGAAGAGATGTGTCTGCTGCTAGAACTCTGTGTGGCATTGACCTGGTCTCTAATCTGAGCTGCTGTTAACCTGTGATTTCTGAGGCTGGTGACTCGGATAAACTTATCCTCAGAAGCAGAGGTGACTCTTGGTCTTCCTTTCCTGGGGCGGTCCTCATGTGAGCCAGTTTCTTTGTAGCGCTTGATGGTTTTTGCAACTGCACTAGGGGACACTTTCAAAGTTTGCCCAATTTTTCGGACTGACTGACCTTCATTTCTTAAAGTAATGATGGCCACTCGTTTTTCTTTACTTAGCTGCTTTTTTCTTGCCATAATACAAATTCTAACAGTCTATTCAGTAGGACTGTCAGCTGTGTATCCACCAGACTTCTGCACAACACGACTGGTGGTCCCAACCCCATTTATAAGGCAAGAAATCCCACTTCTTAAACATAACAGGGCACACCTGTGAAGTGAAAACCATTTCAGGTGACTACCTCTTGAAGCTCATCAAGAGAATGAAAAGAGTGTACAAAGCAGTCATCAAAGCAAAAGGTGGCTACTTTGAAGAACCTAGAATATAAGACATATTTTCAGTTGTTTCACACTTTTTGTTAAGTATATAATTCCACATGTGTTAATTCATAGTTTTGATGCCTTCAGTGTGAATGTACAATTTTCAAAGTCATGAAAATACAGAAAAATCTTTAAATGAGAAGGTGTGTCCAAACTTTTGGTCTGTACTGTACATCTGTAAATAGTTTGCGCTTCTTAAAGTGCTCTTTATTGGTTTTATATACAAAACCACAGACCTCAGAACAAAAACCGTTTGGCGTGGCCGAAGCCGAGGTCCAGTATCTGGATTGCCTATGCCCTGCAGCCACGCCCAGGGCCTACGTTGAGGGTTTTCGGACGGGTCCCTCATGCTGCTGATTTTGCACCTTGTTGGAAAAGAATGGACACCTGGTTACAGATCGCGCTGTAGCCAGCTGAAAATGTTTTATAAAAGAAATGTTTTAGTTTTATAATGTTTGATAAAAGTACCAGTAACGTTTAAGAAAATGTGCCTCCCATAAAGAGATGAGTTTGTTTTATAGCCTTCTATGTGAATGCATTCAAAAAAATTTTGTATGTCTAAAATACCCTGTTTTTACTCTGTTCCAGCCCGCGGACGTGCTGTGTTTTACCAAGGGGGAGTGTGGCGCCCATGCGGGTTCAGTCGCCACAGAGGAACTGCATCTGTGGTGCCTCACTCTCTGGCAAGGAAAGGAGTGCAGCCCGGGACCCCAACACCTGCATCCAACACTACACTGCTTCAGGCCGGCTGGAAGGGCAAGATGCACTGTGTTCTTCTGAGCCCTGTCGCTGGCTGGAGTGGGGGGGGACCAGAGTGAGTCGGAACCAGTAGTGGGTGTGGGTGGAGGACGCAGATTAGGGGAGCACTTGAATAGGAGGTATATATAAAGGGGAGCCATCTAGTTAGAGAGGCGTTGAGTTTTAGTCAGGTAGTAGTGAGGAGAGGAGGGGAGCAGAGTCTCTTCAGGAGCTCTGCTCCACAAGTGGGGCCTAGTGAGAGAGGCCCAGGAGGGGAGCGGAGGAGGAAGGCTCCGGTAACTGAAGGGGTTCCAGAGGTACGGAAGGAGCAGGAAACCATCCGTACGCTCTAATCTGTCAAGTGACGGAGGGACCAGGCCGCAAGAAGGGAACCGGTCCCTGGGCTAGTCGTGTCACTTTAGGTCTCGGCTAGGAACCGGAGGGAGGCTTCTGGCCTTTATGGTACAGTTGCTACAGCCTCATCCTATTCGCCGAGGAGGGCCGCAAGTAGGTCCGGGAACTCCAGGTTGCCCAGAGGGACTTCAGAGCACCCTATCGGGACTTTGTGTGGGGAAGCGCAGGGCAGGAGGGAGAAGACCCAGCGCGGAAAGTCGGCTGAGGAAAGGAACATATAGAAAGGGGGTCCCGATAAATACTCTCAAATTGCCGGAGAGACTGCTGAACCCCTGCTTGGTGAACGCAGCGCGACACGGGAAGCGATAACCTGTACAGTGTACCTGTGGAACCTGAAAAGAATAGTGAGTAAAATCGGATGACTGCACTCCACTGTCTCTATTGGTTATTGCCGCTGCGCCATCATCCCTCCTACGTTACAACGCCCTGCATCCCATCCATCAACTCTGCCCCGGGGGCCCGCTCTGCCTGTGTGGAGCAGAAACATCCCAGCTGCCATCCCATCACCCCCGGAGGTCTGCAGCAGCGCCGGTATTCATTACCGGGAACCACAGGTGGCGTCACGAGACAAACTGTTAACAAAAACCCCCTTTTAAAGAGTGACCCCAGAGGACGGGCCCGGGAGCCGACTGCCGTGACATCCTACAAAGAAGGTAATGGCCCGTGTACCGAGTCCCCCATATCCCCCTGGACGAGTCAAATGTCTGATCGGTGGCGGTGCGACACCTGACACCTCTGCCGATCAGCTGATCCCGGGGTCAGCGGCGGATGGAACTGCTCAGTTATGGAGCTGCACAGCACAGATCTGTCGATGGAATAGTGGCCGCAGCCAGGTACTGCCCATCGGTTTCTTATTAATTTGAATAGTAGTAGATGTGGAGTACACGGCCACTATACAGTCGGAACTGAAGAGTTCTGGCTGCCGCCAAAACCAGGAACAGCTGATTGGCGGGGGTACCGGGTGTCGTACCCCCACTGATCAGACATTGATGACCAATCCTAAGGAGAGTCCGTCAATGTTAAAGTCCCGTACAACTTCTTTAATGTGCAGAATGAACAATCTGTATTATCTGCACTGCTGATTCTCCTCTGCCTCTACGGTACATTTACCAGAATTGAAACCTTCAGAAAGGGCAGAGACTGACCACTGGAGATGAACGAATGGATTTGATCCAGCGGTCACATCAGAATTCCATGGCTGCCGATCGGGAGCACCAACAACCGCCAACTACCTGCCATCTTCTCTGGAATAGCCGGTCTGGTGTGATGTCATGTTTGCATCACACCACTATGGTGAATGAATCAGAGAGCGGCTGAGGATTGCAGTAGAATTGTGTATTTTTTGGTTACGTCTAGTGATGAATGCAAGTGCTCGTTACTCGAGTTTACATCAAGAGCTCGGGTACAGTCATGGCCAAAAGTTTTGAGAATGACACCAAAATTATATTTTCTCATGATCTGCTGGCCTCTGGTTTTTATTAGTGTTTGTCTGATGTTTATATCACATACAGAAATATAATTGCAATCATATTATGAGTACCAATAGGTTATATTGACAGCTAAAATGAGTTAATGCAGCAAGTCAATATTTGCAGTGTTGCCCCATCTTCTTCAAGACCTCTGTAATTCTCCCTGGCATGCTCTCAATCAACTTTTGGACCAAATCCTGACTGATAGCAGTCCATTCTTGCATAATCAATGCTTGCATTTTGCCAGAATTTGTTGGTTTTTGTTTGTCCACCCATCTCTTGATGATTGACCACAAGTTCTCAATGGGATTAAGATCTGGGGAGTTTCCAGGCCATGGACCCAAAATCTCTATGTTTTGTTCCATGAGCCATTTAGTTATCACCTTTGCTTTATGGCAAGGTGCTCCATCATGCTGGAAAAGGCATTGTTGGGCGCCAAACTGCTCTTGGACGGTTGGGAGAAGTTGCTCTTGGAGGACATTCTGGTACCATTCTTTATTCATGGCTGTGTTTTTAGGCAAGACTGTGAGTGAGCCGATTCCCTTGGCTGAGAAGCAACCCCACACATGAATGGTTTCAGGATGCTTTACAGTTGGCATGAGACAAGACTGGTGGTAGCGCTCACCTCTTCTTCTCCGAATAAGCTGTTTTCCAGATATCCCAAACAATCGAAAAGGGGATTTGACTCGCCCCCTGGGCCGTGGGGCACGCGGAACCGGGCGATAGGGAGACGCTGGGAGTAGTAGTGGCGGCCCGGTCCCGCGGCTCAGGGTGGTCAGATCAATGGTAGTCTGCTACGTGCTTCAGATAATGTCCGACTATGCCACCCGTGGATTGCGGTTATTAGGAACCGCCGCTGCAAGGCAGTCCACTGGGGCTGATGATGAATGCAGCTGGGATGGTGTGACTCCCCACGGGAAGAGTGCGGCCCCAGGGCAGTGTAGTGGATGGTGGGAGTGATGGTGGTGAGAGTCCCAGTACCGGTAGTGCTGGAGGCGCGAAGGAGCACACAGACAACAAGTTACAGTCCAGGGTCTTTACGCACAGTTCATTTGTTCCGGGTCACTTCTGTCAGCAGTGACCGCCCGAGCCGTGCTGCACCAGGTGTGGGGCTCGGTCAACTCCCAGGCAGTTCAGGAGCATGGCACAGGACCCCCTTTAATCCTTTCTCTGGCCTGCCTCACCAGTGACCCACTTTTGTCCAGCTGCCGCGGACTTGTGCGGTTAAACGTGGGCCCCGTCCTCCGCTGTCCTATATGGTGCCTTCCTAGCAGGTTTGATGAGGTGTCGCACCAATAGATGATCACGACGACCGGTCTTTGGCTGAGGGTAGTTTCTCCTCCACCAACTTGGGATCCGGTACCCTTAATCTGCCTGACCCTTCACCCTGGATTCTCGTGGGTTCTTAGGGTCCCTTCCACCTTCTTGTTCCTGAGCCCTTCTGTTTCTCTGTCTCTTCTTCTCTTTCTCTGTTCCTTTCTGTTCCTTTCTCGTGGAGCTGGGATGAGACTTAATCACAGCTCCCTTTCACCTCCTCTCTCTCTCTTCCTCGGCCTCTCTCTAGGCCCGCTCCTGAGTGGAGCTCCTACAGAGCCTCCACTCCCGGTCTTCTCCTCTGACTGAACGAACCTAGATCTAAGATGGTGCCCACCTTTTATACCTCCCTCTGACCATGAGCCCAGGTGACCAGCAACCAATGGGCTCCTTCCTACGCTCAGGAACCAACCCCTGTCTGCCCCTACAGCACTGGGTGTTCCACCCCCCTCCCCACTCCAGGCAGGGACATAGTTGGTCGTGCCTGCACTTCTGTCTAGTGGGAGCACCGTTGAGCTGTCCCTCAGAAATGGGGTGTGTGTGCTGTATGCAGCTAACTGAGCCCTGGTCCATACTCCATCCTTACCTGGGAGTGGAAAATCACACCTCTGGTCTGAGGTGCAATACCCCTGTAGCGGCCGAACCCTCGGGGCACTACATTCCCCCCTGGTAAAGCACAGCACGTCCTCGGGCTGGAAAAGAGCAAAAACAGATAATTACAGGACATGCAAAACTTTTTAAAACTTTTCACATCAGAAAACAGGCAACATGGTTCAATTCCCTTTATGGGAAACGCTTTTCTTTTCTTGTCACATTATTATAAAACGCTTACTAATACTTCTGGAACTCTTTTGACATATAAACACTATTAGAAAACATTCACATTACTATCTAGCAGCATATAAAAACTTTTCATATAAAACATTTGCAGGAAAACATTTTTACAACACATTCTTGGATCCTGGCGGCGGTGCAACTTGCGACCAGGTGTGCATTCTTCTTGTAAGTGCAGGAACTTTGGCAAACTTGTAAACACGAGGGACTTGCTGTCCTGAGGTAGACGTGGTAGTCTTTTTATAAAACCAGTAGGGGGCGCTTTAGGAAGCGCAACTATATACAAGGGGTTGACCGCTCTCAGTCCTCGGCCAGTTTTGGGAAGGGAAATGGCTGCTCACAGTCCTCAGCCTGTTAGGGGAAGAGGGATGGCTTCTCTCAGTCCTCAGCCAGGTTACTTAGGGGATAGGGCAACAATCACACAGTCCTATATCAGTCCCAACGGGGACCACACTCATTTTGTGAAACAGTCCCAAACAGTTCCTTTGTACCCTGACGGGTAACTATTTACATTGGCGCTTCTTCTTACTCTCTATCGTCGTTCTCCATATGCGCCTTGCTCCTCCTCGTCATCTTCAGGCCCATCCGGGTCCTCTTGGTACTCAACGTCTGAGTAGTGCTGTTCCTCCTCCTCTACTACTCTGTGGACGTGGAGGGCGTACCATCCCTTCACGCCTTGGTGACGGGTGTAAGACACCACATCCCCTGGAAATAGATCTCACCCTCGATGACCCTCCGGCAGATGGCTCTCCACATCTCTCCTCGTCACGAACACATCGCTGATGGTCTCAGGGTCTCGGATGAAACCCCAGCCGCGCTCCATCTGGAACTTCACAACAGTCCCGGTGACTCGGGGACTGCGGACAGTTCGGGGATCTCGCCGGGCCTTCATTTTCTGCTCCGCGCTCTGGACCTGCAGCTTCTCTTGTTTCACCCGCCGCTCTCGCTGCTCCCTCTCAAACATTTCCAGCTGTTGGCGGCAGGCCTCCCGCCGTTCGGCTGCGCCCGCTCGTGTTTCCCTTGTGAACCCCATTAGGTCCTCCCCGGTGGGGTCCCATTCAAACTGGGCGTCCTCCAATGGCAGCTGGGGGATTTCCTGAGGCGCCGGAGCAGGTATGAGGGGCTCAGATGGTACTTCAACCTCCGCGGGCGGGCTCCTCCGAAAGCGGGGGTTGACAAACTCGGGGGGCCAGACGAAAGGCAGCCCATCCGGACTGGTGTGTTGGGCGAAGAGATCTGCGCCCAGTGGTGGTACTGCAGCAGCAGGGGGCGCAAGCGGGTTGGCGGCGCCCGGGGGCACGTGGCCTTGCGACCAGGCCCGTGCTGGTCGTTTCCTTGTTGCTCCCAGGGGTGGTACAGCGGGTGCAGGGGGTTCCGTCGGGGCAGCGGCGCCCGGGGGCGCTGGGCCTTGCGGCCGGGCCTGCGATGGCGGTTGGCTGAGCACGCCCGGGGTCAGAGGGCACGGCGTGGGGCGGGGCTCACTGGCAGCGTCGACGGCCTGGGAGCCGGTTGATGGCGGTGGAGGCACAGTGTCGACGGCGGGTCCAGGTGTGTTGGGCTCCACAAAGGGGTGCAGGGGCAGGTCTGTGGCCCCAGGGTTCGGGGTAGAGGCGTCTCCGTTACCTGCCTCCGCTGTTGCGGTCTCCTCCGCGGCGTCGTCTTCAGCCTCCGCTCTGTCTTCACTGCCCTCGGTGGCTGGTGTGCCGCTGGATGTCTTTGGCGCCTCCTGCTGCAGGGTCACAGCCTGCCGGGCCACTTCCTCTTTCCACCCGGCGATCACGTCCTGCTGCGCCCGGACCATCCTCCGGTCCAGCTCCTCCAGCGCCGCCCTCGTATATTCGGGGTCCTCCTTGGGGAGATGGGCTAGCAGCTCGGTGAGGCTGCATGGTGGTGTAGCTTGCAGCAGGCCCCTTGCCAAAGTGCTGGAGCTGGTTCCTTTCTCCATCTCCGGGTGCGGCCTGGCCAAACTGATCCAGGCCACCCCCTGCCCCGCAGTTTTCTTCTCTTTCCGCCCCCATGGGGGGTGGTCCTGGGGCATTCTGCTGACAATCACTCTCAGGGGCAGCCCCCCCACGTTGACGGACATTTCCACAGCCGTGCTCATGGTTGTTGGGGACGGGCTTCCTCTTTGGCGCCATTCTGGGACCCGGCCCACGATGGGAGGCGGCCTCCTGTGCTCTTTTGGCGCGCACATTATGGCGCTCGTTCTTCTAGGGCGGGCGCCATCTTTAGTACAACGAAACAGTCTCTTTTCAGGCGCGTAGTACCCGTTGTTAGCGGGCACGAAATCCTGCCGACTACGCCAAAGCTGACTCGCCCCCTGGGCCGTGGGGCACGCGGAACCGGGCGATAGGGAGACGCTGGGAGTAGTAGTGGCGGCCCGGTCCCGCGGCTCAGGGTGGTCAGACCAATGGTAGTCTGCTACGTGCTTCAGATAATGTCCGACTACGCCACCCGTGGATTGCAGTTATTAGGAACCGCCGCTGCAAGGCAGTCTGCTGGGGCTGATGATGAATGCAGCTGGGATGGTGTGACTCCCCACGGGAAGAGTGCGGCCCCAGGGCAGTGTAGTGGATGGTGGGAGTGATGGTGGTGAGAGTCCCAGTACCGGTAGTGCTGGAGGCTCAAAGGAGCACACAGACAACAAGTTACAGTCCAGGGTCTTTACTCACAGTTCATTTGTTCCGGGTCACTTCTGTCAGCAGTGACCGCCCGAGCCGTGCTGCGTCCACCAGGTGTGGGGCTCGGTCAACTCCCAGGCAGTTCAGGAGCATGGCACAGGACCCCCTTTAATCCTTTCTCTGGCCTGCCTCACCAGTGACCCACTTTTGTCCAGCTGCCGCGGACTTGTGCGGTTAAACGTGGGCCCCGTCCTCCGCTGTCCTATATGGTGCCTTCCTAGCAGGTTTAATGAGGTGTCGCACCAATAGATGATCACGACGACCGGTCTTTGGCTGAGGGTAGTTTCTCCTCCACCAACTTGGGATCCGGTACCCTTAATCTGCCTGACCCTTCACCCTGGATTCTCGTGGGTTCTTAGGGTCCCTTCCACCTTCTTGTTCCTGAGCCCTTCTGTTTCTCTGTCTCTTCTTCTCTTTCTCTGTTCCTTTCTGTTCCTTTCTCGTGGAGCTGGGATGAGACTTAATCACAGCTCCCTTTCACCTCCTCTCTCTCTCTTCCTCGGCCTCTCTCTAGGCCCGCTCCTGAGTGGAGCTCCTACAGAGCCTCCACTCCCGGTCTTCTCCTCTGACTGAACGAACCTAGATCTAAGATGGTGCCCACCTTTTATACCTCCCTCTGACCATGAGCCCAGGTGACCAGCAACCAATGGGCTCCTTCCTACGCTCAGGAACCAACCCCTGTCTGCCTCTACAGCACTGGGTGTTCCACCCCCCTCCCCATTCCAGGCAGGGACATAGTCGGTCGTGCCTGCACTTCTGTCTAGTGGGAGCACCGCTGAGCTGTCCCTCGGAAATGGGGTTTGTGTGCTGTATGCAGATAACTGAGCCCTGGTCCATACTCCATCCTTACCTGGGAGTGGAATATCACACCTCTGGTCTGAGGTGCAATACCCCTGTAGCGGCCGAACCCTCGGGGCGCTACAGATTCATCAGAGAAAATGACTTTGCCCCAGTCCTCAGCAGGCCACTCCCTGTACCTTTTGCAGAATATCAGTCGGTCCCTGATGTTTTTTCTGGAGAGAAGTGGCTTCTTTGCTGCCCTCCTTGAAACCAGCCCTTGCTCAAAGAGTCTCCGCCTCACAGTGCGTGCAGAAGCACTCACACCAGCCTGCTGCCATTCCTGAGCAAGCTCGGCACTGCTGGTAGTCCGATCCCGCAGCTGAAACAGTTTTAAGATACGGTCCTGGAGCTTGCTGGTCTTTCTTGGGCGCCCTGGAGCCTTTTTGACAACAATGGAAGCTCTCTCCTTGAAGTTCTTGATGATGCGATAGATTGTTGACTGAGGTGCAATCTTTGTAGCTGCGATACTCTTCCCTGTTAGGCCATTTTTGTGCAGTGCAATGATGGCTGCACGTGTTTCTTTAGAGATAACCATGGTTAACTGAAGAGAAACAATGATACCAAGAACCAGCCTCCTTTTAAAGTGATGTCATTCTTACTTAATCATGACTGATTGATCGCCAGCCCTGTCCTCATCAACACCTGTGTTAATGGATCAATCACTAAAACGATGTTAGTGTAGCACCCTGAGGATTCGGCTGCTACAGGGGTATTACGCCTCAAGCCAGAGGTGTGGTATTCCACTCCCGGGTAAGGATGGAGTGTGGAACTGAGCTCAGTAGGCTGCATGCACTACACACATCCCATTTCCGGGGGACAGACCAATGGTACTCCCACTAGAGAAATGTGCAGGTATGACAGTGTCTGTCCCTGGCTGGAGTGGGAGGGGGGGTGGAACATCCCAGTAGTGTAGGGGCAGATAGGGGGAGCAGTCTGGGTAATGCTAGGAGCTCATTGGGTGCTGGTCACCTGAGCTCACACATAGAGGGAGTATATAAGGTGGGAACCATCTTAGAACAGGGTCTTTTGTAGAGGTGTGGTCAGACAAGCAGAACAGCTCAGCCAGCTCCAAGGCCAAGAGAGAGAGGAGAAAGAAGGACCCAGAGGGGGAGAAGAGGGAACTCCAAGAACCCAAAATTAGACCAGAGGGTGAAGAGTTGGCACAAGGGTACCGGATCCCAAGCTGGTGGAGGGCCCTAATCCTTAGCCAGAGACCGGAGGTCGTGGGCAGGATCTGCCACGACCACCCACTAAATCCACCCGGAAGGCAAACCAAGAATAGGGTCAGGGAACCCAGAGACAAGGGTTTACCAACAAGAGGCCCGAGGGAGCCTGACTTAGGTGGATCCCTGGTGGGGAAGGCCAGAGAGAAGGACAAGTCAGAAAGGGAGCTCAGGACCACGCTCCAGAATCACCTGGGGGTTGGCCGAGTCCAGGACCTGGTGGACGCAGCACGGCTCGGGTGGTCACTCAAGGCCGGAGTGACCAACACAAAAGCAGTAAGTAAAACCCTGAACTGCACAGCCCGACTCAGAGTCTTATTACCACTCTCACTGCACCACCACAACCACCACCCTCTACAATTGACCCCCTGAGGCTATACCCCTCCCGTTGGGGGTTATACTACCTGAGCTGCACACACACCACCAGCCTCAGCGGACCCTGCTGCAGCGGCAGCCGTAGTGACCGCAAATCAACGGGTGGCGTAGTCGACACTAAAGAACATCCAGTAACATCTGTAGGACTGCCACACACTGAGCTTGACACCCTGGGCACGGACCGGGTCACCGCCACTCGGAGACTACAACCCCCATCTGATCCGGCTCCGGGTATTCCCCAAACAACACTGGCCCAGGGGGCGCGTCAACTTTGGCGTAGTCGGCAGGATTACGTGCCCGCAACAACCGGGTACTGCGTGCCTGAAGAAAAGTTCACCGTTACCTTAAAAAGAAGTCTCCCGCCGGTTCCGGAGGGTCCCCGCCAACGGACCCCATCACAGGTCGTTTCCCGCCGGTTGTCCGCCATTTGCAGCTTTTTCCCGCCATCCATGGAGTTTCCCGCCACTGGGAGACGATTCCCGCCATTTCCAAAGATTTCCCGCCTTGGAAGAGCGGACGCCATTATGGGCGTGCCAGAGGGTGGCAAGAGGTCACCTCCCATTGTGGGCCAGGTCGAAGAATGGCGCCAAAAGTGGAAACCGCGCCCACCAACAGAGACTGTGATGCTGGAAGTGTCCATCAGCGTAAAAGAACTGCCCCTGGAACTGACAATCACAAAGTTGCCCCGGGACCACCCTCAATGTGGGCGGAGACAGAACAAGAGAGCAAAGATGGGTGTCGCCTGGAGGAGTCTGGAGAGAGCGCACCCGGAGACAAGAAGTCTGGAGAGGAGTCCAGAGAAAGCCTACCCGGAGATGGAGGGAGAGTCAGGCAGCACCGACCCAGCGGTCAGGAGCCTGCTGCAAGCAACAACCCCACTAGGCCTAGTGGAGGTCCTGGCACAGCTCCCCCGAGACCGGGAGTGTGCACAGACTGCGCTGGAGGGCCTCGCACGGAGGATGGCCCGGGTGCAGCGAGAGACGTTGGCGGAGTGGAGCCGAGAGATGGTCCAGCAGACCGGCACCCGTCAGCGGAGCACGCCACCCGAGGCGAGGAGACAGACCGCCTCTGAGGATGGTGCAGGAGGACTCAAGGCCGGAGACGGCGCCGAGAAGGGAGCCGAACGGACGGAGGCAGGTAAAGGGGACGTCTCTACCCCGAGCCGGGAAACCGTGTACCTGCCCCAGCTCCCCGTCGCAGAGCCCGAAATTCCCCCTGCCGTGCCCGTCGCTGCATCGTCACCGCCGCAGACTAGGCCTCAACCGGAAACCGCGGCCGCGACCCCTGTGACGTCACGCGCTTCGACCCTGAGCGCGGCAAAGCAGGAAATACCATCAGCCTGGTTGCAAGGCCTAGTACCCCCGGGCGCCGCCATTCCAACAGCGCCCCCTACCTCCGCGGAGCCACCAGCCTGGTCGCAGGGCCGAGTAACCACGGGCGCCGCCGTTCTTACGGTGCCCTTTTCCTTTAGCGTGCCCCAAGCCTGGTCGCAAGGCCTGGTCAACCCGGGCGCCGCTACCACCACAGCGCCCATAACACCTAAAGTACCGCACCTGGGTGAGGACCTGTTCGCCCAGCATACGTGCCCGGATGGGCAGCCCTTCATATGGCCCCAGGAGTACTACCAACTGGAACTCCAAAGGGCGAGGCCCCTGTGTGAGCCCCTGATTCCGGCTCCGAAGCCCGTCAGGAGGACCCAGCCCCCGCTAGAGGAGGCACAGTTTGAGTGGGACCCCACCGGAGGAGACCTCATGGGGTTCACTCAGGAGACTCGGGCGGCCGCAGCGGAGCGTGCAGAGTGCTGCCGCCAGCAGCTCGAGGTCTTCGGGAAGGAGCGGAGAGAGAGAGGCGGGTCCGGGAACAGCAAGCACAGATAAGGAGCGCGGAGCAGAAGAGCCGGACCAGGAGGAACCCCCGTGCAGCTCATGGTCCCCGTACCACCGGGACTGTGATTAAATTCAACCTGCAGCATGGGTGGGGCTTCATAAAAGACCATCATACCCCCGGCAACGTCTTTGTCACCCGCAGAGACGTAGAAAGCCATCTGCCGGAGGGACACAGAGGTCGTGACCTGTATGTAGGGGACGAGGTCACCTTCACCCGGCACAAGTGTGCCAAAGGACCCTACGCCCTCCATGTACATCGCCTGACGGAGGAGGAGCTGCGGTGTGAGGATGAGCAAGAGGACCCGGACGGGTCTGAAGATAAAGAAGGAGCAGGAGGATGCCGTCGTTAAAGTACGGTAAAGAGACTGTAAATAGTTACCCATCGGGGTACAGTGAACTGTTGCTGCTTTAAATAAGTCCCCGTTGGGACAAGAGTGAACTGGTAAACCATGTGTCCCTATTCCCATTACCTGGCCGAGGACTGAGAGCGGCCATATTCCCCTTGTATATAGTTGCGCTTCCTAAGGCGCCCCCTACCGGTTTTATAGTAAACTGTTGTTTTTCTTAAAGAGACTGTCGCGCTTTTCCCGGTCACAAGTTGCACCGTGGCCGGAGGAGCAAGAGTGTTTACAAGGACGTTATTTATGAAGAGTTTTTATGAAAAGTTTTATGTGATGTTTTATATGTTTATGTTTATGAAAAAAAAATTGTATGTTTTGGATGTTTTTATATCTTACAGCCCGAGGACGTGCTGTGATTTACCAGGGGGGAATGTAGCACCCTGAGGATTCGGCTGCTACAGGGGTATTACGCCTCAAGCCAGAGGTGTGGTATTCCACTCCCGGGTAAGGATGGAGTGTGGAACTGAGCTCAGTAGGCTGCATGCACTACACACATCCCATTTCCGGGGGACAGACCAATGGTACTCCCACTAGAGAAATGTGCAGGTACGACAGTGTCTGTCCCTGGCTGGAGTGGGAGGGGGGGTGGAACATCCCAGTAGTGTAGGGGCAGATAGGGGGAGCAGTCTGGGTAATGCTAGGAGCTCATTGGGTGCTGGTCACCTGAGCTCACACATAGAGGGAGTATATAAGGTGGGAACCATCTTAGAACAGGGTCTTTTGTAGAGGTTTGGTCAGACAAGCAGAACAGCTCAGCCAGCTCCAAGGCCAAGAGAGAGAGAGAGAGGAGAAAGAAGGACCCAGAGGGGGAGAAGAGGGAACTCCAAGAACCCAAAATTAGACCAGAGGGTGAAGAGTTGGCACAAGGGTACCGGATCCCAAGCTGGTGGAGGGCCCTAATCCTTAGCCAGAGACCGGAGGTCGTGGGCAGGATCTGCCACGACCACCCACTAAATCCACCCGGAAGGCAAACCAAGAATAGGGTCAGGGAACCCAGAGACAAGGGTTTACCAACAAGAGGCCCGAGGGAGCCGGACTTAGGTGGATCCCTGGTGGGGAAGGCCAGAGAGAAGGACAAGTCAGAAAGGGAGCTCAGGACCACGCTCCAGAATCACCTGGGGGTTGGCCGAGTCCAGGACCTGGTGGACGCAGCACGGCTCGGGTGGTCACTCAAGGCCGGAGTGACCAACACAAAAGCAGTAAGTAAAACCCTGAACTGCACAGCCCGACTCGGAGTCTTATTACCACTCTCACTGCACCACCACAACCACCACCCTCTACAACTGACCCCCTGAGGCTATACCCCTCCCGTTGGGGGTTATACTACCTGAGCTGCACACACACCACCAGCCTCAGCGGACCCTGCTGCAGCGGCGGCCGTAGTGACCGCAAATCAACGGGTGGCGTAGTCGACACTAAAGAACATCCAGTAACATCTGTAGGACTGCCACACACTGAGCTTGACACCCTGGGCACGGACCGGATCACCGCCACTCGGAGACTACAACCCCCATCTGATCCGGCTCCGGGTATTCCCCAAACAACACTGGCCCAGGGGGCGCGTCATTAGCTGCTCCTTTTAAGGCAGGACTGCAATGATGTTGAAATGTGTTTTGGGGGTTAAAGTTCATTTTCTGGGCAAATATTGACTTTGCAAGTACAGTAATTGCTGTTAAGCTGATCACTCTTTGACATTCAGGAGTATATGCAAATTGCCATTACAAAAAATGAAGCAGTAAACTTTGGAAAAATTACTATTTGTCTCATTCTCAATACTTTTGGCCATGACTGTATGCACCGAGTATCGCAGGAGCTAGAGTGGCAGTTCGAGTCCCCGTGGGGGGCATGTTTCATGGCTGTTAAACAGCCACAAAGTATACCAGGATTGCCTGACAATCACGGACAATTCCCGTATATTTTGTGGCTGTCTAAGAGCTGCAAAACATGGGGACTCGAACATGTCACTTGAGCTCCCATGATACTCGGTGCATACCCGAGCAGCCTAGGCAAACTCAAGTAGCGAGAACTTGCACTAAACACTAGCCACTAGTGATGAGCGAGTATGTTTTGTTAACCCTTACGCCGAGTATATGACGCGCCCCTGGGCCTGTGTCGCGCTGCGTTGCGCACGCGGGAGCTTACCCGGAGCCGGATCTGTTGAGGGTTGTAGTCTCGTGGCGGTGATCCGGTCCGTGCCCAGGGAGTCAGACTAAGTGGCACTGTTTTAGCGGTAGATGTTGGACGACTACGCCACCCGTTGAGTGCAGCCAGGGAGCTGCTGCTGCAGGGCAGACCGCTGAGGCCGGTGGTAGGATTGTGCAGCGTGATAGTATAACCCCCAACTGGAGGGGTATGGCCTCAGGGCAGCCGACGTGGATGATGGGGGGTAGCAGGAACCACTCGGAGACGGTACTGTGTAGTTCAGGGTCTTTACTGGTGACAAAGATAGACCCTCCCGGAGTACTGGCTAGCGATTGGGGCCTGGTCAGTCCTTGAGCAGATGGGATCTCCCCTGGCCAGGCGGAGTTGTAGGCCTCCCAAACTAATGATACTCTTCTGGCTACCTTGCTAGAGGCGGGTATAAGTAGCCCACGTCCCTGAGTGTACCGTGTGGTGCTCACCCGTATGGCCGGTGACTCGGGGCCTTCGGGTTTCTGGGCCAGAGGACCTGCAATCCCCTGCCGGTCGGTTTCTGCTGCTGGATAGGAGTTAGTCCCCACAGCCTCGGACTCCGGGTCCGGTGATAACTTCTCAGTCAGGGCGAGCTCTGCAGCTGCCAGCCCCTGACTCCTTGTAACACTGCTCCCACAGAGCTCCTGTTGTTTCTTCCTATATTTGCTTCTTTTCTCTGCTTCTTCTCTACTCACTCACCCTGCCTCAGCCCTAGGTTTATATAGGGGAAGTTCTTCCCCTCCCAGGACTGGGCAGGAGGTGTGGCATGCATAGGATCCCTGACCAAGAGACCTCCCACCTGCTCTCAGACATAACATTGCTGTTACTGTGGAAAACCAGACCCCTGGGGTGCCACATATACTCGGGCGAGCACTGAATATTTACGGCGTGCTCGGTGATATACTTGAATCACTCTCGTGTGCATGATTTGTGACTGTTTGACAGCTTTAATACATGGGAGGAATGTCTATTTCTTACATATTCCTCCCTCGGGTGAGCATGCTCGGCGAAAGGGTTAACAAAACATACTCGCTCATCACTACTCACTGCACAAAAATCAAGCTCTTACTCAACCCCATCAATAGGAAAGAAAAATGTTACGGGTCTCAAAAAATGGCGATACCAGACAAAAAAATTATCGAAAAAAATTGATGCATGTTTGGTATCGCCGTAATCGGACTGATGTGTACAATCGTGTTTCTGTGTCATTTTTCCAGGAATTTTCAAAACCTGAAGCAGAAAACAATGGTCAAAAGATTGAACATATGAACAATAAAGTGGTTTTACAATAGAAATTAATGGGAAGTGTCTTTCAAGTTTTTTTAAGCGATTTTTCGAGTATATCCACGCAGCATCTTACAGATGCAGATACTGAATTTTCCCAAGCGAAACCGCTTCAGGAAAACGTCAGCGGCCATTATTCTGAAGTGGCTTCACCAGCAGCCTCGCCTATGTTCTTGTGCCGCCACTGCTGCAAAAACTCTTGGGAATTCATTTTTATGGGAAATCCACTTTGAAGCTCACGTAAGAACTTTTTGAACCTTTTATTTTCCTGAAGAAGTTTCGTAAAAAAGCTTGGAGGAAAAATTCAAGTGGATGCTTCTCCAAACTACAGGCACTCTCCAATCAAAAGGCTGCACATATCAGTAACAAAACTCTTCAAAAACTCATCAAAACAGCTTTGAGAAATGCTTCAGGAAAAGTAAAACTCCATCAAAAACTACCCCCCCCCCCCCGCAAAAAAAAAATGAACATTTTTTTGTAAGCCGTTGTGGTTTTTGAACATCTAAAAGAAAACTCAGTGTGAATTTAGCCTTATAGTGCTTTTCAAACATGTTCCCTGCAGTGTAGATTTTATCTATGGACAAGACAATTTTTCTTTTAGAAGGATTTCAGAAATCTACCCCATTGCTTTTCTTCCTATTTTTTTTTTTTATACTGGTGATTTTTCTCACAGCGAGTCATGTGACATTATTGGACTTTCCAGTATCTGTACACCCTCGGCTGGTTTACAATGAAGGAAGCTTCACATAACAACACGTCTCATGGCTTCCCTAGGACTTCTGCTGTTCCCTCTGCTGATCCAGACATGTAAGTGTTAATGGGTCGGGGGTTCGAGGGTCCGTCACCCAAATATTAGTCCAGTTGTAGAATTTTGCTGTATGTGTGTGTACAGATACAACACAGTGTTGTGTGTCCTGCACTATATACTGACATCTATTCACTAGGTTTTAGGTCACTAACCCAGCAGCACGTCGTTATGCAGCGAGGGATTCGTTTTGCAAACATGAGCTTGTCGAAATGTTCAATTTTTTGCTCTAGATAGTAAAAAAAAGTTACATTTTGTATAGTTCACAGCAATTTCCTATAAAAACGAACAAAGTTTGTTTTGACTGGGGCACTGACAATGCAAATCACCGCTGCAGTCAATGATTGAGCTGAGCAGCCCTGCTAATGTAGACTGGATGAGCTACTGAGCTCAGTGATTGGCTGCAGCGGTGATGTGCGCTGAGATCCAGGTGCTGATCCTGGAGGCCAAGTGGATGAGTCTTATCTATATTTCTTTTATTAATAGAATTTAGAAGCCACTTTTATAAAAGTGGATAATCCCTTTAAAGCACGTACTTTTCAGAAGTAGAAAAAAAAAAGTATTTTTTTTCTTGCTGTCACTTCTGCAGCTTTTCCTTTTTTTACTCCTTCCCCGTACAATCATAAAAAAATACAAAAAAACTTCCTGTTGTCCAGATCAGGACAGTCACATGCTTCTACCTCTTTAGATAAACCTAATAAAGCATGCTAACTTATCAACCAAATGTTTTTCTTAAAGCCTTTTTTACTTATTTATGAGATAGCCCAAGAGCTGCTGCCTTTATTTGTGGATTTTTGCACAGTGTGATTGCCAGTATTTATACCTAGACAGAGGAGAAGGTTTTCCATTCAAAGTAATTAGACAAAGTGCGCATTGTGTAGAAGGTTCAGTGTGTATGTCAGGTCTCAGCATAAACCTCAATGCGTTCATAGGCCAAAATAATGCCCTTTCTAGTTACTACATGTATGCATTCAGCTTATTTAACTGTCCCAAAAAATGCACCAAACTGAGCTTTCCATTTCAATTCAAAGTTATTAGGCAAAATGTGCATTGCATTTATGAAGTAGGTTCAGCGTTTATATCAGGTCTCAGCATAAACTTGCCAAAATAGGGTCCTTTCTAGTTAGTACACGTATGCATATAGTTTATGTAACTGTCCCCAAAAATGCACCAAACTGAGCTTTTCATTTCCATTTTAAGCAATTAGGAAATGTGTACATTGCATTTGTACAGTAGGTTCATCGTGTAAGTCAGGTTTCAGCATCAACTTCAACACTTTCATGGGTCAACATAGTGTCCTTTCTAGATAGTACATCTATGCATATGTTTATATGCATATGTTTATTTAACCGTCCCCAAAAATGCACCAAACTGAGCTTTCCAATGCAAAGGACAACCCCAAAAAGCATTTGTGGCATATGTTTCCCACACTTCCTCACCAAACTGATCTGGGAAATTATGCCGCCAGGTCATTTTTACAGCATATAAAACACAATAAAATTGATATAAACAAAAAAAACAACAAACAGAATTGCATTTTTTGTCACCACTTCACGGCAGCCATTTTCATTACTTTATATGCTAAAATAAATGGTGCCATTCAAAATCATCAAAAAACAAGCCCTCGTGGCAATGGGGGTGGTAAAATAAAAATCGCCACTGTCAGAGATTAACAGCTATATCTAAGTGGTAAAACTGCAGTGATCAGAGATGGCTCTGATCACTGCTGCTAGAGGAAAGTGCTGGATGAAAACTGACTCCTGTCCTGCGGAGCTGCCTCCAGCTTTATACACCCCAGCCTGATGTAAAAATACATCATGGAGCGAAAATGGTTAAAAGTAAAGATCCAAGAACATTATTCCCAGTGTCCAGAATGTTGGCTAATAAATCATAAAACCTCCAATTTGTGGAGATCCGTATGATCCCTGTACAGATATTATATCATACAACACGATGTAGCAAAGGTCGTCACCACATGAAGACGTTAATGACGTCTTGTAGGAATGTGACCGGAGTATAACAAAGTCCAAAACACCTGGAAAGGGATTGGGCGACATGGACCTCAAGGAATGACCGACTTGCACATCTGCCATTTGGACACGGTCCAGATACATTTTTAGCTTCCGTGTTTAGAAGTAAGATTGTCCCAATTCTATACAGCCAGCAGAGTTCTTGGACACGGCGAGGAAGTAAAACAGAAAGTATAGAAAGCACGTTGGGAAATGCTGAATGTTGTCAATCAGCTCAATTATGTAACCCCAGTGAACGGGAAATCCAGATAATATCTGGATCACGAGGACGATGACATTCACACCATTGTGCAGAGAATGTGCCAAACTCCCAGTAACTGCAACCACTGTGTCCGACATCTACTGAGCCTCTCTGGGAATCAGGGGTGGAATATACTATATCTATTAGATGTATGTGTATGTGTTAATTATGGAATCTCACCACACTGGTTATAAGTAGTATATAGTTCAGTTTCAGAACGACTCGTCTTTGAGAATGAGGAAAGTCCTAACAGAAATGTGTATACATGAAGCGACAATGGTGGACATTGTACTGCCACTTTCTACGCTTCTTAATTCCTATAATTAAAGTGTATGTGTGCACTTACAAGCATGCAAACTGCCTCTTCAGATAGGAAGAGAACTAGAACTCTAGTGCCACCCATTGAAAGTAGCAATCCCAAAAGTCATTATCGACCCTTGCCACAAGACTTAGAATAAAAGCCAAACCAGAATCTCAATTTGTAGATACTGTGTTTCGGGTTGCTGCCCCTCATCAGTGCAAAGTGTGCGATCTGTTTAGCTGGGTGAGAGGCTTCTGATCGGGATACAAGAGGTAACGTCTCTCCTTATGGGGAGTAACATGCCAAGCCTGGCATGCCAATGTGAGGAGGCTTTTAAGCTTCACACTTTGCAAGGATGAGGGGCAGCGCCCCTAAACACTGTGTCTACAAATTGAGATTCTGCATATTAAATTCCCAGAGGAGCATTGTAATGCTTAAAAGTCTCCTCACATTGGCATGCTAGGCTTGGAATGTCACTCTTAACAAGGAGAAGTGTTACCCATTGGATTCCCATTACAAGAAGTCATGTAACGCAAGGGAAGAATGCTCTTTGGTCAGGTTATGACCGGTCCATAATATTTCGTTTTCTTCTTCCTTGTTTAAAGGGGTTGTCCATTTGGAACAAGTTGGATGGATGATAACTTGTAGATAAAGTCCATGCAAATAACATAACCTGCAGTGATCACCAGAATGGGACACTCTACTCCTATAGAATGGAAAAACCAAATATAACCGGCACCGGCGGTAAAGACAAAACATAGAAAAATGGTGAAGGACAAAAAATATTTGATAAAACATTAAATTAAATATTTATTGTTAGTATGTTCAGTAAAAATCCATATAATGGCTTTGTACACACAGAGATTTTGCTGACATTTTGGAGTGGAAACTGAGCAGAACTTCTAAGTTTTTGAGCAGTTTTGCATTTTTGAGGAGGATTTGAAGAGTTTCCTCTCATTTTATGCTCCAACAACGCCTTAAAATACTCTGTGTACACACAGCCAATTGTACATTGGGACAGATATCACAGGCAGAGGATATCAGATAACAAGTTTCTACGTGGACTCACGTAACTAAGTATTCAATACATACAATAATTCAGTATATACATACACGGGTCATGGTAAAGGGCCCCAAATATCAAGATGTATGTACGCTAAGATGAGAATGTAAAAACAGTGAATATTAGCAGGTGAAAGTATGAGCCCAGGTAGCCACCAACACCCGACACGCGTTTCGCATATGAGCTTCATCCGGGGATAGCTCTCTGGCAACACAAGATCTCTTTGAAATAAAGACAGGACCAATGGGATAAGTGCAATTCAATAATTTTATAGTAGCACAGTGAGTGTGCGCTAACACATCAGATACTCGTAGGTATGACCTGGTGACGTCATTTCCTGTGCAACATTGGAAACTGCTTCCAGTTCAAACCAGGACAGAGAAGCGCGATCGAGGTTTGTCTTGCAATCAAAATAAGACTATTATCTCGTGATGGCTAGTACAAGTGCTCATAACATTTATTATAATTTATATAGACATGTAATACATGTGCACGATATATATATGTATTAACCCCTTCACAACCTTTGACGTATGGAAACGTCAAAGGCCGTCTATCTCCCTTTGATGCGGGCTCCGGTGATGAGCCCGCAGCTTTCCTGGCACATGACAGCTAACAGCCACCGGTGGAATTGCCCTTTTTTTTGCAATTTCACTGTACTTGGAATATATTTCCTATTTTCCAGTGCGCTGTATGGTAAAACCAATGGTGTCATTCAAAAGTACAACTCATCTTGCAAGAAAACAAGTCCTAACATGGCCATATTGATGGAAAATTAAAAAAGTTATGACTCTGGGAAGATGGGGAGCAAAAAATGAAAATGAAAAAAAAAAACAACAAAAAAAAGGGAAAATCCCAAGATGGTGAAGGGGTTAAAACAGAGTGGAATTTTTGTTAATTCTACTTTGACATTGTTGTAACTGGTGAAACAGTGAAGAATAATTAGTTTAAAAAGTTTAAAAATAATTGAGAATATCAGAGGTAAAAAGTGGAAGGTACTTGGGAAAGATGTGTGTGTGCTCGTGTGTTATCCGGGGCAGGCGAGAAGTGTGGTGTGGATGTGTGGACGGGCTGTGGCGCCGCTGAGCTCATCGTCAGACAATCCACTATAGTGGAGTAAATTATTAATTTGTCCATGACCAAATGCCTCCCGGCCAGGCTCTGCTCCAAATATACTATGAAAAAAGGATATAAATGAAAGACGTTATTTCTGGTCTTCTGGAACCGTGCACTAATCTTGCACTGGTTTGACAAAATGATTATGGTATACTTTACATATATGGAGGGGGTATAAACTTTTCTTATCTCTTGAACTTCATATAACCTCTATTAGCCAGAGCGGAGAGCTGCCAACAAATGGATAACTCTCAGGGAAATGCAAACAGTGAATGAGAGCAGAAGAGTTCATTGCTGAAGTGTCCGACTCCTTACACATAAGATTAACTTGGCGTTGCAAGGAGGTTTATCTTTATATTTCTCAAGACATTATCTGTATCCAACAGCAAAGCTGCAATTTGCCTATTGTCAGTCGCTGTGTATACAAGCTTATAGCTTAGGCCCGGGCAGGCGGTTTTCTGTTCGACACAAATCATGGAGAGACACCTGATGAGGCAACCACCCAAAGTCCGGCATGTAGTCTTCTGTTGTATTCGAATATTAACTCATGTATGTGTGGCACCCCAGGGGTCTGGTTTCCACAGTAATAGCAATATTATGTCTGAGAGCAGGTGGGAGATCTCTTGGTCAGGAATCCTATGCATACCACACCTCCTGCCCAGTCCTGGGAGGGGAAGAACTTCCCCTATATAAAACTGGGGCTGAGGCAGGGTTAGGGAGTTAAGAAGAGGAGAAGCAGCTATAGGAAAGAGAGATCAGGAGCTCTGGGGAAGTCGTGCTAAAAGGAATCAGGGGCTGGCAGCTGTAGAGCTCGCCCTGATTGAAGAGTTACCACCGGACCCGGAGTCCGAGGCTGTGGGGACTAATCCTTACCCAGCAGCAGAAACCGACCGGCAGGGGATTTCAGGTCCTCTGGCCAAGAAGCCCGAAGGCACGGTCACACGCGTGGGACCAGCACCGCCGTCGTGGAGCAGAAGCCACTAGAAGGCCCCGAGTCACCGGCCATACGGGTGAGCACCACACGGTACACTCAGGGACGTGGGCTACTTTTACCCGCCTCTAGCAAGGTAGCCAGAAGAGTACAATTAGTTGGGGAGGCCTACAACTCCGCCTGGCCAGGGGAGATCCCATCTGCTCAAAGACTGACCAGGCCCCGACCGCTAGCCAGTACTCCGGGAGGGTCTATTTTTGTCACCAGTAAAGACCCTGAACTGCACCGCATCGTCTCTGAGTAGTTCCTGCTACCCCCATCATCCACGTCGGCTGCCCTGAGGCCATACCCCTCCCGTTGTGGGTTATCCCATCCACGCTGCACAATCCTTCCACCGGCCTCAGCGGTCTGCCCTGCAGCGGCAGCTCCATAGCTGCATTCAACGGGTGGCGTAGTCGTCCAACATCTACTGCTAATACTCAGCCACACAGTTTGACTCCCTGGGCACGGACCGGGTCACCGCCACGAGACTACTACCCCCAACAGGCCCGGCTCCGGGTAGTCCCCGCGTGCGCAACGCTACACCAAGTAGGCCCAGGGGCGCGTCAACTTTGGCGTAGTCGGCAGGATTTCGTGCCCGCAACCACCGGGTACTGCGTGCCTGAAAAAGACTGTTCAAACTTACCAGTGGTGAAGATTCCCGCCATCCGGCGCCATCTTCTACCTTCTTCCCGCCATCCGCGAAGTTTTCCCGCCATCCGGCGCCATCTTCTGCCTTCTTCCCGCCATCCGTGGAGTTTTCCCGCCGTTGGACGCCATCTTGAAGACGCCGCGCGGGAAGAAGAGGGGCGTGGACTCCGAAAGCGGGCGAGAACTGAAGCCCCGCCTCACGTCCGGACGTTGCGTAAGGTCCTGGAAGGAGCCCAGCAGACGCCGACGTCACAGGAGCGCGACGGAAGGTCCTCAACCTTGACGATCCACTGCGGAGCCGCGGCCTACGGAAGAGGATCATCGCAAGGTAGGCCACGGTCCACTAGGGGGGGAGAAAGACGTCGGATACGGAGGAGAGCTTCACTGCCTCAACCCCCGCCAGCGCCACCGCTGCTGCAGTCATGCCTTTCACCATGCCCTATATCCCGGGAGCAGCCTGGCTACCCCAGTACTCAGGGGAGTCACATACCCTGAATGACTTTAAAGAAAAGCTGGATAGCCTCTTCCAGGTGTACCCCCTCACAGAAGAGCAAAAAGTGAGCATCCTGGTGGCCCAACTAACCGGGGCAGCCCAAAGGGAGGTAAAGTCCTGGCCACCTGGGAGGAGGACTGTCGCAGGGATACTAACCCGGCTGAGGGACACCTTTGATACCCGCACCTCAGCCGAGATTAAGCTTAGATTCTATGGGTGCAAGCAGCGAGCACATGAGAGTATAAGGGACTATGCACTAAACCTACAAGAGGCCCTGAGAGCCATTAAACAGACCGACCCTGACAGCGTGGGAAACGAGGACAGGCTGTTGACCGAGCAATTTATAGAGGGACTATATTGCAATGTCCACCGAACCCAGTTGCGGGCCATAGCCTTACAGGATCCTCATCTGGACTTTGCACAGTTCAAGGACAGAGCCATCCGGGTGCTCCGAGAACCGACACCGGGTGGCGTTGTGACCCACAGGCGCCCAGCTATCACTTACCACCAGGAGGCGGCGCCCTTGTCGGCAGCGCCTGTGGGGGCTGATGCGCAGGCTTTGAACAATGACCCGGCTCCGGACCTGCACCATCAGGTCCAAGAGCTAGCTAAAAGCGTTGCTGCGCTAACCCGAACTGTGCAGTCTTTACAGGTTTCCACTCCAGGGAAGATCCAGCTGGCATCCGGACCGGAGGACATCCCGTGGCGTCGACCAAGGAGGACCCCACCGGCCAGAGGAAGACCCAGCGACCGGTACAACGAGGACGGACAACCCATCTGCCGCCGCTGCAATCAACCCGGACATATGGCAAGGTACTGTCCTTTAAACTGGCACAACCTGGGGTAGAGGGCCAACCCCCAGGAAAAAGATCACCAGGCCCATCGAACTGGCGCGACAAATATGTGGGAGGACGTCCAGTCTTGCCTGTGGTACTGGATGGCATCCCTATGAGTGCCCTACTGGACACCGGGTCACAGGTCACCACCATCCCGTACGTGCTCTTCAAGCAGTACTGGAATGACTCGGATATAACCCGCCATCCAGACGACGACTTGAGTATCATCGCCAGTAATGGTCAGCCCGTGCCACAGATCGGATTTAAAGAAATGACCAATAAAATCGGTAGAGTCGAACTGGCAGCACAGGGACTGATCATTGTAGACATTGACAAGCGCGAGAGTCACCCAAAGATAACTCTAGGAACTAATGTGATTGAAAATTGTCTTGCAGAGGTGATTTTCCTTTTACAGCAGGTTGCCAAGAACGCCAGCTCCGGCGAGCAGCGAGTGCTCCAGAAAGAGATCCGGGCACTGATGCGACGGCAACAGGTGGAACTCTCCGGTGGTGAGATTGGTAGCGTAAGAATGTGTGACCCTTTCCCTATTGCCATGCCCCCGAAAAGTGAAATGATGATTTGGTGCCGGGCAGCTATTGGTCTGAGAGGTAGAGATTACCAGGCCATGGTAGAACCAGTCTACTCAGACAGTAGGCCCACCATTTTGACAGCACGGGGGGTAGTTGATGTACGCCATGGGAGGGTGCCCGTTCGTATAATAAATATCGGGAAAAGGGAAGTATACCTGCCCCGGTATGCTACGCTAGCCAAATTATATACTATCAACCAAAATTCTATACAGTCTGTGGAACCCTTGCCTCCATCTCACCCGGAGGAAGGTAACGGCTCTATGAAAATAATGGAGGATTGGTGTCAGCAACTACATTTGGGTACTGACTCCACTCCCTCCCACCAGAAACAGGGAGTCTACCGGGTGGTTCGAGAGTACGAGAGAGTGTTTAGTAAACACCCGTTAGACTTCGGGCGAGTCAAGGGGGTAGAACACCACATCCCCACGGGAGACCATCCTCCCATAAAAGAGAGGTATCGACCCATACCCCCTGCACACTACCAACACGCCAAGGGGATGCTTAGAGACATGAAGGAGGCTGGGGTAATCAGGGATAGCTGTAGCCCCTGGGCAGCTCCACTAGTCTTGGTCAAAAAGAAAGACAACACCATGAGAATGTGTGTAGATTACCGGAAAATTAACCGTATCACACACAAAGATGCGTACCCCTTACCAAGAATAGAGGAGTCTTTGGCTGCTTTAAAATCCGCTAACTTCTTCTCCACCTTGGATCTCACTAGCGGGTACTGGCAGGTTCCTGTAGCAGAGGCGGACCGGGAGAAGACCGCATTCACCACCCCGATGGGACTTAGCGAGTTTACCTGCATGCCGTTCGGACTCTGCAACGCACCAGGAACCTTCCAGCGATTGATGGAATGCTGTCTGGGACACCGAAACTTTGAGACGGTCCTGTTATACCTGGACGATGTCATCGTCTATTCCAAGACCTACGAGGACCACCTGAAACACCTGGCGGAAGTGTTCGAAGCTCTGGCAAGTTACGGCCTAAAGGTGAAACCCTCCAAGTGTCACCTCCTGAAGCCAAAGGTGCAGTACCTGGGACACGTGGTGAGTGCTGACGGAGTGGCTCCCGACCCTGATAAGATCACCGCAATTAAGGAATGGCCAAGCCCCTCCAGCGTAAAGGAAGTGAGGCAGTTCCTCGGGTTGGTAGGCTACTACCGAAGGTTCATTCCCGGTTTCACCAAAAAGGCAGCTCCTATACAGGACCTCCTGATAGGCCAGTCCAGGAAGGCCAAGAACCAGAAGCCGCCCTTCAGATGGGAGAAGCTGGAAGAAGAGTCCTTCCGCCAGCTGAAGATGGCCCTCACGGGGGATGAAATCCTGGCGTACCCTGATTATAGCCAGCCCTTTATCCTCTACACCGACGCCAGTAACATCGGGCTAGGAGCCGTACTGTCCCAGATCCAGCAGGGGAAGGAACGGGTAATTGCTTACGCCAGCCGAAAACTGCGACCCACCGAAAGAAACCCTGATAATTACAGCTCATTTAAGCTAGAGTTCCTGGCAGTGGTGTGGGCAGTCACCGAACGCTTTAAGCACTACCTCGCTGCTTCCCGGTTCACCGTGTACACGGATAACAACCCGTTGACACACCTGGACACTGCAAGACTCGGTGCCCTAGAGCAGAGATGGATGGCCCGCTTGTCCAACTATGAGTTTACAATCAAATACCGGGCAGGACGCTCCAATACCAACGCGGACGCCCTGTCCAGGATCCCGAACCTACCGGACGTAGGGGAAGATTCAGAGGAACTGGAAGAAGTTGAACTCCCCGCGTTCCACCGTCATGGGACTATCCAGTATTCCCACCGTGTAAGGAGTAAGCAATCCGCTACGTTCAACCCATTACCTCATTACAACTGGGCGGAGACGCAAGACAGTGACCCTGCCGTCCGACTGGTAAAGGAGATGCTGACTCGGCCAGATGCACGCCTTGACCCAGACGCTCCGGAGGAAGCCAAGCAACTGTGGGCTGAGAAGAGTCGACTGTTCCTTTACAAGGGGAAGTTGTGCCGCAGAATGGTTAACTCCCGGACGCATGAACTAATCTGGCAAGTAGTGGTGCCAAGAAGAGACGCAGCTATGGTGATGGAGGCATACCACGACGGAGCTGGGCACTTCGGATGGAAGAAGCTGGAGTTCCTGCTGCGCGGGCGGTTCCATTGGGTAGGCATGAGAGGAACCATCGAGAGGTGGTGCAGAGACTGTGGCCCATCCAACCTAAGAAGGAGGGACCGTGCCAGCCAGAAGACTCCCCTGCAGTCCATCATTACCAGACAGCCGTTGGAACTGGTAGCCTTGGATCATGTAAAACTGACCCCAAGCAGAAGTGGCTACGTCTACGCGTTAACCATCGTGGATCACTACTCCCGGTTCTTAGTTGTCGTCCCCATCAAGGACTTAACGGCTCAAACAGCAGCTAGAGCCTTCCAGCAGCACTTCTGCCGTCCGCACGGATACCCGGAGCAGGTGCTGACGGACCAGGGGCCTGCCTTTGAAGCGGAAGTCTTCCAGGAGTTCTGCACCCTGTATGGCTGCCGAAAGATAAGAACAACACCCTATCACCCGCAAACTAATGGACTTTGTGAGAAAATGAACCAGGTGGTGATAGATCTTCTGAAAACATTGCCCCTGGAAGAACGTAGTCTGTGGCCTGAAAAGCTGCCCGACCTGGTGGACCTATACAACCACATCCCTGTAGGTTCCACCAACTGTACCCCGGCTTACCTAATGAGGGCAAGACCTGGTAAGCTTCCTGTTGATCTGGAGATGGGAGTCCTGACACCCGAGGACACTTCACCAGAAGCAGACTGGGACACAGAGAGGCAGCAGCAGTACCGGAAAGTACAGGAGAGCGTGGAGCGAAGTCTCTGTCAAGCTAGGGAAAGACAAGAGAAAACTTACAACCAGTATGCTCCCGCTGTTCCCCTGGTGCCCGGAGAGCAGGTCTTGAAGAGGAAAAGACGGCTCCACAAGTTGGACGACCAGTGGGAGAAGGACCCGTACACCGTACTGCCCTCAAGCCACGACAACCCGAAGATCTGTACAATCAGTAAAGACGGAGGGGAAACCACAGCCATTGTATCCCGGGATCACCTGAAGAAGTGTCCCGAACAGCTACGGAACCCTGAAGAGGAACAAGAAGACCCTCGACCCGTAGAGGAAAGGGAAGATATGATTAGTACTGTGCTCGGAGACTTCCCTCGGTCTTGGACTCAAGTCAATGGTGCTGTTGTGGTACCCGTCCTCACGTTCCTCCAACCAGCATCCCAAGTGCCTACGGAGACACAGGTAGAGCTGGAAGAACAGCCGGTCCAGGAGGCAGAAGACCCCACACAAGCAGACCAGGAGAATCAACCCTCTGCTTATAGTGAGCCTGCCATACCCCTAGTGAGCCAAAGAGTCCGTAGATGGCTGCCCAGTTTACCCTTGACAGCTCCTATACCCTGTAGCTCAGGACCAGTCAGCCAGCTCCGTAGGTCCACTAGGGTCACTAGAGGCCAGTTGCCCATACGGTGGAGGATCTAAATGTTCAAGCTATTTTATTAATGTTTACCTGTTTATTGTTGCTTGTGTATAATTATGTGTTTCTAGTTATTTGTAGGAGTCTTTGGTGGATTTACCGGGAATCCTTTGTGCATATACTTGGAGCGTAACCCAGGACTGACTAAAAGACTGATAAGGACTCGGGGCAGGACAGACCCCTACCTGGTTACGTCTCCCTGTTTTGGTGAAATGGACACCTTTGTTTTCCTCAAAAGTTACACCCGGTTGCGGACACGCCGTGACCACCTTATGTGTTGTCTCTACCAGAACGTTATTGTTTATACCTTGTTATGTTTACAAAAGTATGTTTAGTCCCGGAGTACTAAATTTCACTAGGGGGGAATGTGGCACCCCAGGGGTCTGGTTTCCACAGTAATAGCAATATTATGTCTGAGAGCAGGTGGGAGGTCTCTTGGTCAGGAATCCTATGCATGCCACACCTCCTGCCCAGTCCTGGGAGGGGAAGAACTTCCCCTATATAAAACTGGGGCTGAGGCAGGGTTAGGGAGTTAAGAAGAGGAGAAGCAGCTATAGGAAAGAGAGATCAGGAGCTCTGGGGAAGTCGTGCTAAAAGGAATCAGGGGCTGGCAGCTGTAGAGCTCGCCCTGATTGAAGAGTTACCACCAGACCCGGAGTCCGAGGCTGTGGGGACTAATCCTTACCCAGCAGCAGAAACCGACCGGCAGGGGATTTCAGGTCCTCTGGCCAAGAAACCCGAAGGCACGGTCACACGCGTGGGACCAGCACCGCCATCGTGGAGCGGAAGCCACTAGAAGGCCCCGAGTCACCGGCCATACGGGTGAGCACCACACGGTACACTCAGGGACGTGGGCTACTTTTACCCGCCTCTAGCAAGGTAGCCAGAAGAGTACAATTAGTTGGGGAGGCCTACAACTCCGCCTGGCCAGGGGAGATCCCATCTGCTCAAAGACTGACCAGGCCCCGACCGCTAGCCAGTACTCCGGGAGGGTCTATTTTTGTCACCAGTAAAGACCCTGAACTGCACCGCATCGTCTCTGAGTGGTTCCTGCTACCCCCATCATCCACGTCGGCTGCCCTGAGGCCATACCCCTCCCGTTGGGGGTTATCCCATCCACGCTGCACAATCCTTCCACCGGCCTCAGCGGTCTGCCCTGCAGCGGCAGCTCCATAGCTGCATTCAACGGGTGGCGTAGTCGTCCAACATCTACTGCTAATACTCAGCCACACAGTTTGACTCCCTGGGCACGGACCGGGTCACCGCCACGAGACTACTACCCCCAACAGGCCCGGCTCCGGGTAGTCCCCGCGTGCGCAACGCTACACCAAGTAGGCCCAGGGGCGCGTCATATGGTCATGTACAGCCGGTCTACTCCCCTTGGAGAACAGAAATTTATCTGTAGGGAGTTGGTCTGAACTTCGGTACATTGATTACTAGAAAATACGTGATTGCCTAAAACAGGAAGCTCCGTCGGTTCCAAGTCAAGGTTATTATAACTTCCAGCTGCTACGGTCGTGTACTTACTATTATAAGGCACCGATATGTTTCTAACTCCAAAAGAAGTTTTAAGGGAGCTTTCACATTGCGTTTTGCCACCTGTTCATTGCGTCTGAACTCCCCGGTCACGATACAGAGTTTATTCTTAATTATGCTGGATCTATTGTTCTACTGAAGGGCCAAGGGACATGAGCCATTGTTCATATGATCCTGTACATTAACTCTTGTTGTATGTTAATCTGTGGAATTTCTGCTGATTACGTATTGTATCAGCCCTTGGGGTCTTCTAGTCTACTCACCTTGAAGGACAAAAATGCAGGTTAATTGAACAATCGAACAATGAGGGATTAGCTCCCCCCCCACCTTCCCCAAATCCTGTGGGAGAATACCCTGAATGAAAGATGTGGAAAATAAAAAGGGGGCTTCCTCTATCTACAGAGAAACTCAAGGGACCATGATCAGCTCAAGGGACCATGGCTCCAGCTGGTGCAATACAGATCTGTTCCACAGCCCATCACTGAACTCACAAAGACATTTGGAGAACGTTGGTTGGGACTGTACTATATGTTGTTGCCGGCTGGAGCTGGATACATGTGCTACGGTCGTGATATCTGTCTGCAGAAGTGATTATTGCAACCCACAATCTCAGATCCTTACAACCCCTTTCCCCGCAAAATGTGATTGGGTCGTATACGGTGACGGGGCCATAGACTATCATGGAGCCAACAGAGTTAATGTGCTCTCTGTTGTGCATCATTTTAGGGTGTATACGCCTGCTGGTGGTGGACACTGAGACATAGTAGACTACATCTGATTGTCTGCCTCCTGAAAAAGATGCCTGTCAGAATGCACATTCACTCTGTCAAGCACCATGATAGTCTATGGCCCTATCAGGGCATATGCTGGAATCTGGTTTTGTGGGGGTATTCGAACGTAAGCCTCGATGGGACCATTGAACGGGTGGCAAAATGCAATGTGAAAGCACCCTAACCTGTAGGGGAAGAGGTAATCAAGACCATGCTTTTCTACAGGTTTTGTGTGTGGAAGGACAGGTATGCATTAAAACCATCCGCTAGACAATTCCTTCTGTCTTTACCCAGATAGTAAGATATGTGATTGTACCCCAAGACTTAGGAATGGATGATCATAAAAACAGAAGTGTGCATAAACTCTACAGTGGTCGGTAATACTAAATATACTGTGTATATGCATTTGTTGTTGTGGAATACACCCAATATACAGCTGGAGCCTCCAGCAGATACATACATAACAATCTGATCAAGGAGAAGACATCAATCACTATAGCATATGAGATATACTTACACAAAGTCAATTGTGCATCAGAACCTGCTTTATGTTACAGAGGTTGTCCACTAGCTGTACAACGCCTTCTAAAATAAAAATGCCCTATACTCACCTCTCATACTGGTGCCGTCCCAACAATGTTGATGTTGGGTCTCCCGGGGCTTGTGTGACACTGTTACGTGAGCCTTGCAGCCAATGAGTGGTTGCTACATGGACATTAATATATTTTATCTGGACTTTACATAGAAATAATAAATCCCTTTTGGATGTTAACATTATTGATAACCCTGAATATTTACTAATATTTGCTCATTAGCATCTCTCTACAGTTGCAGGACTAGAAGTCTTTGCTCCATCTCCTCAGCGGGGACTTAATGGATCCACCGTGGTTCTGCCGTGCAACTTCTCTATCAGTAAATTGCCTCTTGATCCTAAATACCTGGCGATATTATGGAGTTTTAAGGGAAAGCAGATTCTGGTGTATGACAATAAAGGCATAAAAATGGACCCGAGGGTGACATTCGACGTAGAGGCAACAAAAGATGGAAATGCTTCGCTCACACTGGCCAATGTGACTCTCTCTGATGGCGGCTCCTATTCATGCCTGGTGGTTTACAGTCCAGACCGGATAGAGAAGGACATCGTATTAGAGGTACAAGGTACAGTGATAAGAAACTGCATGGAGGATAACCCCTCCTGTTATATACTATCACATTTCAATCATATTGCTTCTTAAACTAATTTAAAAAAATTATCAGGAAGTGACTGAAAACAGACAGTAAAAGATGCTTCAGCAAAAAAACAAAATGCCATAGTTTCCTGAAGTATCTTCTGCTTGAAAAACTCAGTGGGTTGTCGAAGTTTAAAATATGTCACACACAAAGTCTAAGGTTGCTTATTCTTTTGCTTATCCTTGTGGATAGGATCTGTTCTGCAGCACCCAGCAGCTTCCACTACACATTGAGTAGAGCTGCACAGTGCAATGTGTTTACATCTGTCCACAACCAGAGCTTTTAACAGCTGATCGAGTTTCAGGTGTCAGACATCAATATATTCTGACCGGTCAACACTCTAACATATTTGTTGCATATTGGACACATTTATTATTTTAAAATGAGAGACCCAATAATACATTTGAGTTTTACCATTACATGTTGTTTAGTACTGATGAGCGAGCATGCTCGCTACTGCTCGGTGCTCGCCCGAGCATCTCACTGCTCGAGATGCTCGGCGCTCGCCAAGTATTTCCGGGGTTGCTCTTTAGAGCGCAATCAACATGCAGGGATTGTCTGCCTTACACTGTAAGGCCACAACCATGTTGGTTGTGGAATTACAGTGATTGGCTGGCCACTCAGCGTCATCGGGTCTATATCAGACCTGGCGCTGCCATGCTCGTCACAGTCTACTCCGGAATCAGGCAGAGTAGGGAGAGGTGCTGCTGAGCTAGGGAGAGATTTGGTTGTTTATTAGTTAGTGTAGGTATTCTACAAGATTCTCTACACATATCCATCTCAACTAACAGTCCTTCTGAGGACTAATCCAGCAGCATACAGTAGATATCAGTGCTCGGCAGGCAGGCAGTGTATGTGGCAGACTGCAGTGCATATAGAAAGAGGGTCCATTCCAGTTCTGTCTGCTGGTGCTTTTATAGATATTTCTAGAAATAGCCCCAGGTATCAGGGCCAGGAATAATTTTATTTTGGATCCTAATGCTGATTGTTTTCTTAAAAAGCAATCCAGAGAACACCGTTTTTCTGCTCCATTTGCTTGTTGGCACTGCAGAATACAGCCAGATGCTTTCCATATATTTCCGTCTATTTAAAACTGTGGTTTGTCTGTCACATGGATCACATATAATTGCACTGAAAATTCTTCCATTGAAATTTTGTTGCAGTGTGTCAGAGAAGTTATTGACACGAGGTCAGCGCTATTAAAAATAGTTACCTACAGGCCAGCTATTTAAAACTGTGGTTCGTCCGTCACACGGATCATATATAATTGCTCTGAAAATTCTGCCATTTATGACCGTCATTGAAATTTTATTGTAGTGTGTCAGTGAACTTATTAACATGAGGTCGCTGTTAAAAATAGTTACCTACAGGCCAGCTATTTAAAACTGTGGTTTTCCGTCACACGGATCACAAATCACTGCTGTTCAAATCCAGCAATTTGTACTGAATGTGGAATATATTGTCCTCCATTTAAAATGGGCAAGGTGCGTGGCAAGGGACAGGGAACTGGACGTGATGGTGATGATGGTGCATGCAGAGGACGAAGCTGAGGCTATGGGCTAGCTGAAATTGTGCCACAACAAACCCCCACATGTTCTCGCTTGACCTTCCTGTCCCAATAAATAGGGGACCGCAGATCACCACTATTGAACACAGAGCAGTGTGAAAAGGTTATTGATTGGAGAGCAGATAATGCTTCCAGTCACTTAACCACCACCACCACCACCACCACATCTTCCACACGGTCAAGTCTCAGTAGCCACGAGTCTGGACCGCATATTCCTCAGCCTGATCCTCCTTCCTCCCACCATGCCAAGTGCCCGGAGTCAACTGATCCCACACTTGGACACTCCAAAGAGCTGTTCACTTTACCATTTATAGATTCGGGCCTCTCGCCCGGTCCACTTGAAGAGGGGCAATAGGAGATCGCGCGTAGTGATGCCCAAATATTTGAGCAGCCACGGTCACACGAAGGCGACGGTGGGAAAGTGTCACAAGAGGTGGACAATAATGAGACACAATTGCCAGAAAGTCAGAAGGAGGATCAAGGTGCGGAAGTGGAAGACGAGGTGGTGGATGATATAGTAACTGACCCAATCTGGCAGGGGGACATACAGAGCAAGGACAGCAGCACAGAGGGGGAGGGAGGCAGAGCACCGCAACAAGCAGGAAGAAGCAGTGTGGTGGCCGCAGACAGAAGGCGGGCAACCGTTCTCCGTGACATCAACACAAAGGAAGTTGCCAGTACAAATGTTAGGTCTTCCCAAGTCTGGTTGTTTTTTAAAGACTCTGCCGATAACCCCAAAAAGGCCATTTGCACCATTTGCCAGGCCAGCATCAGCAGAGGTAGCAAAACTACCAGCCTGACCACCACCAGCATGATCAGGCACATGACAGCAAAACACCCGACTAAGTGGGCCGAACCCCAGGGTCCAGGAACAGTGTCTGTGGGTGACACCACTGCTTCTTCCGCTGTTGTGCGTGCAAGCCAATCAACTGTCCATGGCGCATGTGAAGATGCCTCCTGCCCTGCACCTGTCATTACACACTCTCAACTAGCACCATCACACCATCAGCAAGCACGTCCAGCGTGCGTTCAGTTGTCCCTACCCCAGTCCATGGAACGCAAGCGCAAATATGCAGCCAATGTTCTACAGGCCTCCCTACTAAATTAACACATTTCGTGACTGCTTGTGCTGGAAATGTTGCCTTTTAGGCTCTTGGAGACGAAAGGTTTCCACAACCTGATGGCGGCGGCCGTCTCTTGGTACTCAGTGTCCAGTCGCCACTATTTCTCCCGGTGTGCCATCCCCGCATTACACAAGCACGTGTCCCACAATATTAGCCATGCCCTCAACAACGCATTTACTGGGAAAGTCCACCTAACCACAGACACGTGGACAAGTGCTTGTGGGCAGGGACGGTATTTCTCGCTGACGTCATACTGGGTTAACATAGTGGAAGCCGGGACCCAGTTAGACCTATGGATGGAACACATTCTCCCGACGCCGAGGATTGCGAGCCCTGGGTCAATCAGGGTTGCCCACCACATTCTACAGCTCCTGCACTTCCTCCTCCTCTTCAGCATCCATCTCCGAATTGACCACATTAGTCGCAAGCTGGAAGCACTGCAACACTGCCTCGGCCAAGCGGCAACAGGCTGTGCTGAAGCTAATATTCTTAGGTGACAAACCACACAATGCTGAAGAGTTGTGGACAGCTCTGAAAGAGCAGGCAGATCTGTGGCTCACACTGCTGAACCTACAGCCAGGCATGGTCATGTGTGACAATGGCCAGAACCTGGTGGCTGCTCTGAGGCGAAGCGAGCTCACACACGTACCATGCCTGGCCCATGTAACCTCGTGGTTCAGCAGTTTATCAAAACCTACCCGGAGCTGCCGGATCTGCTTGTCAAAGTACGCCGCCTGTGTGCCCACTTTAGAAAGTCACCTACAGCTTCCGCCGCCCTTGCCGTGTTTCAGCAGCGTTTGCAGCTTCCGGCTCAAAGACTGGTGTGTGATGTCCCCACGCATTGGAACTCTATACTGCAGATGTTGGGAAGGATTTGTGAGCAGAAGAGGGCAGTTGTTGACTACCAGCATCAACAAGGCTGTCGGTATTCAGTTCAGACTCCACACATAAGACCTCAGGAGTGGACATGGATGTCAGGCACATGTATCATCCTCCAAAACTTTGAGGACTCCACCAAGATGGCGAGCGGCGATGATGCCATAATTAGGGTCACCATCCCGCTTCTCTGTTTTCTAAAATGCTCTCTGCTCACAATCAAAGAGGATGCATTGCAGGCGGAGCACGATGAGATGGAGCAAGGAGCCATACAGGGTGATTACACACAGCCCAGCCTCATCTCATTCCAACGTGGATTGGGTGACAATGAGGAAGAGGAGGAGGAAGAACAGGAGCTAGGTTCATGTACTATAGACGGTACTACCTGCACAACTGTTATACCGTCTGTTCAGAGTGGATGGCCTGAGGAGGAGGTGGAGGAGAGCATGGTCAGTCATCCTCTTGGTGAGGACACGGAAGTCTTGCCTGTTAGCAGTCTGGCACGCATGAGTTTATGTTACGCTGCCTTTCCCATGACCCTCGCGTTCTCAAAATTTTGTATGATAGTCATTACTGGTTGGTGACACTTCTCGACCCACGCTACAAGGAGAACTTTATATCTCTTATTCCTGTGGCGGACAGGTCTACAAAAATGGGGCAGTACCAGAAAGCCCTTGTTGCGGAACTATTAAAAAAATTCCCATCTGAAAATGCTGGCTGCAGAGGTCACAGTTCGCTGGACAACCAAGAAGTACAGGCGAGAGAGACACAACTTCCATCCAGCAGAGGCAGGGGAACACTGTCAAAGTTCTGGGAGAATTTTCTCAGCCCCTCCCATCGCACAAGCCCTGAGGCTCGGGGCACTCTCACAAGGAGTGCAAAGTTTGGGAAGATGTTGAGGGAGTACCTTGCTGACCATACCAACGTCCTCCATTATTCCTCTGTGCCTTATAATTATTGGGTTAAAATTATAACCTTCTTCTCATCCTCTTCCTCCACCACCATATCACCGGGGTGACCGTGGTCCGTGATGCAATACCCACATAATTTTTTTAAAGGGTGTATGTGATGCCCATAAACAATTTTTTTTATACAGTATGTTCATGTATACCCCCCAGGGGTAATGTATGTCAGCCCATACACTTAGTGCATGGGTATTACAAATATAGGAGACCTGCTCCTCTCTAATGGGAATATTTTTTTTATGAGGCCCTCCTCCAAAGGGCATTGGAGTGCCTCCCAATTTTTGGCAGCCCTTGCATTCACTACATAGGCAAACACAATGGGAGACCCACTTCCTAAAAATGGGAACATTTTTTTTCAGGAGGCCATCCTCTTTTCTCTTTCAAGGGGCATTGGAGTGCCTCCAAATTTTTGGCAGCCCTTGCATTCACTGCATAGGCAAACATAATGGGAGACTAACTTCCTAATAATGGGAACATTGTTTTCAGGAGGCCCTCTGACCTCCATGTCTTTTCCAAGGGGCATTGGAGTGCCTCCAAATTTTTGGCAACCCTTGCATTCACTGCATAGGCAAACACAATGGGAGACTTACTTCCTAATAATGGGAATATTGTTTTCAGGAGGCCCTCCTCTAAGTCTCTTCAAAGGCGTATTAGAGTGCGTCCAAATTTTCAAAGTGGTATTGGGGTGCGTCCAAATTTTGGGCAGCCCTGCCACTCACTGTATACGCAATGACAGTATAGGAGACTCACTCTTTAGTAATGGGAACAATAAAACATAGCCGGCTGATGGCTCTCTAAGAATAGTGAGGGCCGACTGCTGGCCCTTTAAGAATAGTAAAGTCCGCCTGATGGCCCTATTATAAAAATAGGCTTTGTGAATTTCAGAGTCCCTCCTTCATAAATGAAACACGATCTGTCTGATGATGTGTCACACACCACATGGCCAGATAAGGTTGTAAAATGTTAAAATGACATTTCCTGGTGAATGCATTTGCCACGGTTGAAAGCAATGCAAAAGTGCAAAAACGCCTCATAAACACTACTTGTGAACATAGCCCAAGGTGTTGAGGAGCATTTTTGTTTTTGGTTATTTATTTTGCTTTATATACAAGTCATTACCCTGCAAAGGATGTTCCTTAACATATTTCCCAGGAAAATCCATTTTGGTTTCGTTTTTGTATGTTTTATTGTGAGTCCGTAAAAGGGGAGTAATAGTTCTGACAACGTTGTTGACAGCAGTGACCTGAGAGTCAGAAATGCTTCCTGGGGTCTTCCCCATGCTATTCCCATGTCATTTGAGCACTGTTCCCATCGTTTTGGGGCAATTTTTAGGCCCTCTGCCGACTGCCGGAGGGAGCCGCCTGAAAAATGCTTGAGTTTCATTGACTTTCATAGACTTACATTGGGCTCGTTGCTCAGGTCGAGCACCCGAGTATTCCAATGTGCTCGACCCGAGCATCGAGCACCCGAGAATTTTAGTGCTCGACCATCTCAATTAATTTTTCATTTTGATAGATACGATTTTTATGACCACGGCAATACCAAATATTTGCTTTTTTTAATTTCTTTGGGGTAATTTGAACATTTATATTTTAAAAGATTTTTTTAAAATGATTCTTTTTTAAATTTTTACTTTATTTGTTAATTCCCTTAGGAGAGTTGAACAATGCCATGTACAATGTAGTACACTGCTCAAAAAATAAAGGGAACACTCAAATAACACATCCTAGATCTGAATGAATGAAATATTCTCATTGAATACTTTGTTCTGTACAAAGTTGAATGTGCTGACAACAAAATCACACAAAAATCATCAATGGAAATCACATTTATTAACCAATGGAGGCCTGGATTTGGAGTCAACCCCCAAAATTAAAGTGGAAAAACACACTACAGGCTGATCCAACTTTGATGTAATTTCCTTTGTGTGTGGCCTCCATGTGCCTGTATGACCTCTGTACAATGCCTGGGCATGCTCCTGATGAGGCTGAGTATTTTGTGTGGCCTCCACGTGCCTGTATGACCTCCCTACAATGCCTGGGCATGCTCCTGATGAGGCTGAGTATTGTGTGTGGCCTCCACGTGCCTGTATTACCTCCCTACAACGCCTAGGCATGCTCCTGATGAGGCTGAGTATTGTGTGTGGCCTCCACGTGCCTGTATGACCTCCCTACAACGCCTGGGCATGCTCCTGATGAGGTTGCGGATGGTCTCCTGTGGGATCTCCTTCCAGACCTGGACTAAAGCATCCGCCAACTCCTGGACAGTCTGTGGTGCAACGTGACGTTGGTGGATGGAGCGAGACAAGATGTCCCAGATGTGCTCAATCGGATTCAGGTCTGGGGAATGGGCGGGCCAGTCCATAGCTTCAATGCCTTCATCTTGCAAAAACTGCTGACACACTCCAGCCACATGAGGTCTGGCATTGTCCTGCATTAGGAGGAACCCAGGGCCAACCGCACCAGCATATGGTCTCACAAGGGGTCTGAGCATCTCATCTCGGTACCTAATGGCAGTCAGGCTACCTCTGGTGAGCACATGGAGGGCTGTGCGGCCCTCCAAAGAAATGCCACCCCACACCATTACTGACCCACTGCCGAACCGGTCATGCTGAAGGATGTTGCAGGCAGCAGATCGCTCTCCACGGCGTCTCCAGACTCTGTCACGTCTGTCACATGTGCTCAGTGTGAACCTGCTTTCATCTGTGAAGATCACAGGGCGCCAGTGGCGACTTTGAGAAATCATGGTGTTCTGTGGCAAATGCCAAGCGTCCTGCACGGTGTTGGGCTGTGAGCACAACCCCCATCTGTGGACGTCGAGCCCTCATACCACCCTCATGAAATCGGTTTCTCACCGTTTGTGCAGACACATGCACATTTGTGGCCTGCTGGAGTTCATTTTGCAGGGTTCTGGCAGTGCTCCTCCTGTTCCTACTTGCACAAAGGCCGAGGTAGCGGTCCTGCTGCTGGGTTGTTGCCCTCCTACGGCCCCCTCCACGTCTCCTGGTGTACTGGCCTGTCTCCTGGTAGCGCCTCCAGCCTCTGGACACTACGCTGACAGACACAGCAAACCTTCTTGCCACAGCTCGCATTGATGTGCCATCCTGGATGAGCAGCACTACCTGAGCAACTTCTGTGGGTTGTAGAGTCCGTCTCATGCTACCACGAGTGTGAAAGCACAACCAACATTCAAAAATGACCAAAACATCAGCCAGAAAGCATTGGTACTGAGATGTGGTCTGTGGTCCCCACCTGCAGAACCACTCCTTTATTGAGGGTGTCTAGATAATTGCCAATAATTTCCATCTATTATCTATTCCATTTGCACAACAGCATGTGAAATTGATTGATAATCAGTGTTGCTTCCTAAGTGGACAGTTTGATTTCACAGAAGTTTGATTTACTTGGAGTTATATTCTGTTATTTAAGTGTTCCCTTTATTTTTTGAGCAGTGTATATAGTGTAAGTCTCAGTCTCATTTGCAGCTCGGCATATATCGTATATAAGCTTCAGGAGGAGCACCAAGGTGGCTGCGATGGGGACCTTCTTCAGACCCCCCGGCTGGCACAGTAATTCATAGGCACCCCGTGATAACATCACAGGGCACCTATGGAAGCTAATAAGCAAGTGCAGTGGTGGGCATACCATTTAAATGTTGCCATCAAAGATTGACAGAGACAGACGCCGGCTATTTAATATAGCCGGTATCTGCTGTGTTTGGAGAGATTTCAGCTCCTGAGCTCCCTCCACCAGCAATCACCCCTGCAATCACACACATGTAAGTGATATTGTGTTAGGGGGTTAAGGAGATATTCCAGTTATAAGAATATTGTTAGAACTCTCCTGTTAGTTTTTTTTTTAGTTTGCTGGTCACATGACCATTTTGCCTATTTAATCCGGCTCCGCCCTCCTGGCCTTGCTGGACTTCATTGTATTTTCTACTCTTGAGCTAGCTTGGTGCTCTGTTACCGTTCTCTGTTAGTTTTGCTAGGTCTTCTGACCTCCATGCTTTTGTTGTGTTTTTGTCTGTGACTGCTACTATTTCTGCTAGGAGGTGTCCAACTTTTCCCAGTCCCTAGTTCTTGTAGGGATCCCTTCCTCACATCTATAGGTCTTCGTTCAGACTAGCTGAGGACTTTAGCGGGTCTGATCGCAGGATCAGGTTCTCCGTTACATCGTAGGGATCGAGTTTAGTTATATTGTAGGGACAGATCTCCTGTCTTTCCTTAGTCCCGGTAGCAGATCATAACAGTAAGTCCAGCCAAAAGAAAAAGAAAAAAAAAAAATTTTCTCTAAGGAAAAAACCTCCAGTTTTCCATCATGGTCTCGGTTCAAGATTTGGCTCAACGCTTGCAGGGACTCTCTCTGGAGGTGGCCAAGCTCCATCAACACGTGAGTAGCTGTTCTGGAGCACATTTTGTGGAACCAAAGGTACGTCTGCCTGATCTATTTTTTGGCGAACAACAAGATTTTTTTTCTTTTAAAAATGCTTGTTTATTGTATTTTCGTTTGAGACCCGGATCCTCTGGTGATGAATCACAGTGCATAGGGTTCATAATGTCACTTTTGCGCAAAGATCCTCAGGGATGGGCCTTCTCTCTCCAACCTAGTGATCCGTGCTTTAGATCAGTGGATAGTTTTTTTTCTGCTTTGGGTCTGTTGTATGATGATCCTGATCGTGTCTCATCTGCTGAGTCTGAATTGAGACATCTGAGGTAGGGATCAGGTAATGTGGAAAAATATTGTTCTCACTTCCGTCGGTGGTCTGCCCAGGTGGGGTGGAACGATTCAGCTTTGAAAAGCTTGTTTCTTGCAGGGCTAGGTGAAAGGGTTAAGGATTTACTGATTGCTTATCCCACACCTGGAAACTTGCAGGAGGCAATGCAATTAGCTATACGGGTGGACAGGAGACTGCGTGCAAGGGTTAATGAGAGCAAATCCTCTGATATGTCAGCAGCGACTTCTGAGAGGGTCTGTGCTGACAAAGGGGAGCCGATGGAGATTGGGGCGATGGCACCCCGCTCTCAGGAAAAAGACCGCAGGCTTTCTGAAGGTTTGTGTTTCTATTGCGGAAATTCTGGTCATTTTATTAAGAACTGTGTGCTTCATATGAAGAAAGAAAAAAAAATGGTCAGTCATGCTTGAATAGCCTGTTTAAATACTAAGGGTGTATTCCTATCTGCGACTACTGCTGCTCAGGATGAATTAATTGAATTTCGGGTTTTTGTGGATTGCGGTTCTACTCTGAATGTAATTGATGGGGGATTCTTGGAAAAACTTAAATTAAAACCTAAAACTTTGTCATCCCCTATTACTGTGATTTCTGTTGATGGCTCTCCCTTGAAGAGTGTTACTCATAAGGTCTGTGAATTTCCCCTCACTATTAATGGTATTCATCAAGAGAATTTGGATTTAGTGGTATTGGATAATTTGCCTTCTCCAGTAATATTGGGGTTGCCCTGGTTAAAATTGCACAATCCTGTACTGGATTGGTCTACCAATGAAATTAAGTCCTAAAGCCCTAAGTGCTATGACAAGTGTTGTAACGGGCGTATTGCAGCTTTGGATAGGGGAGAATTGCCTGTACCTATTCAGGATTTTTGGAGAGTTTTTTCTGAGGAGGAGTCACAAATTTTGCCTCCCCATAGAGACTATGATTGTACCATTGAATTTGTCCCTGGAGCGACTCTTCCTAAAAGTCGTTTATTTAATGTTACTATTCCTGAGAGAAAGGCTTTGGAGGAATACATACAGACAAGCTTGGCCGCTGGTCACATTAGGCCTTCCAAGTCTCCTGTGGCTGTTGGATTTTTTTTTGTAAAAAAAAAAGATGGCGGGTTACGTCCTTGTCTGGACTTTCGTGAGATTAATAAAATTACTGTACGCAATCCTTACCCACTGCCATTGATTCCTGATTTGTTTAACCAGTTAGTGGGGGCCAAGTGGTTCTCTAAAATTTATCTCCGGGGGGCATACAATTTGTTGCGCATGAAGGAGGGTGATGAATGGAAGACTGCTTTTAACACTCCGGTGGGTCATTTTGAGAATCTGGTTATGCCTTTTGGTCTTACCAATGCACCAGCATTTTTTCAGAATCTTATTAATGACATCCTTAGACCTTTGATCGGCAAAAATGTGGTTGTGTATTTGGATGACATTCTGATTTATTCGCCTAATCTGGAGTCTCATTGGCGGAGCGTACGTGAGGTATTACAGTTATTAATGGACAATTCGCTTTTTGCTAAGCTGGAGAAATGTGAGTTCGCTGTACAGAGAATTCGTTTTTTGGGTTACATTATCTCCAGCGAGGGCTTTGAGATGGACCCGGTTAAAGTTCAAGCTGTGCAGGAATGGCCTAGGCCTATTGGTTTGAAATCGATACAGAGGTTTTTGGGGTTCGCCAATTATTACAGAAAATTCATAAAAAAAATTTCTGTTATTGTCAAACCGCTGACCGATCTCACCAGGAAAGGTGCTAATGCGGTTCAGTGGACTTCTGAGGCCATTGAGGCTTTTGTGCTTCTTAAGGAGAGGTTCACCTCTGCTCCCATCCTTATGCAGCCTGATGTGACTAAGCCGTTTTTGGTTGAGGTTGATGCTTCCACTGTGGGGGTCGGTGCGGTGTTGTCTCAGGAAAATAAGGATGGAATACATCCCTGTGCCTTTTTTTCAAAAAAATTTTCTGAGACTGAACTTAATTACGATATTGGTAATCAGGAATTGCTGGCTATTAAACTCGCATTTGAACACTGGAGTCACCTCTTGGAAGGTGCTGAGTTTCCCACTCAGGTTTTCACTGATCATAAAAATCTGATCTATCTTGATGCTGCCAAGCGCTTGAATGCCCGTCAGGCTAGGTGGGCACTTTTTTTCTCGCGGTTTAATTTTTCCGTTACTTACATCCCGGGTACCAAGAATGTTAAAGCGGATGCTTTGTCTCGCAGCTTTTCTCCCATGGTCGGTGCTGAGGAGGAAGAGGAGAGCATTTTACAAGAAGGTGTTGTGATTGCTGCTTTGGACTCCGTTTTGGAAGATGAGATTCTTAAAGCTCAGGAGAATGCCCCATCTAACACTCCCCATGGGAGGTTGTTTGTGCCTAGGACCTTTTGGAGAGATTTGTTTGTTGAGTGTCATGAGTCTCGGATGGCAGGTCACCCAGGAATTTCTGAGACCAAGAGACTTGTGGGTCGCAGTTTTTGGTGGCCTGGATGGCAGAAGGAAGTCATTAAGTGGGTGCGTCAATGTACTGAGTGTGCTAAATCCAAGTCTTCGCATGCTCCTGCTGCGGGGTTGCTTTGCCCTCTGGAGGTTCCTAGTGCACCTTGGACACATCTGGCTATGGACTTTATTACTGACCTTCCCCCCTCTGAAGGTTTCACGGTCATCTGGGTGGTCGTGGACCGTTTTAGCAAGATGTGTCACTTGGTTCCCTTCATCAAACTGCCTTGCGCTAAGACACTCGCTAAGGCCTCTGTCAAGGAAATTGTCAGACTACATGGTGTTCCTACTGACATTGTTTCTGATAGAGGACCTCAGTTCGTGGCTCGTTTTTGGCGTGCCTTTTGTGACAGGTTGGGAGTTCATTTGTCGTTTTCATCCGGATATCATCCTGAGTCTAATGGCCAGACAGAAAGGAAGAACCAGGATGTTGAGCAGTTCTTGCGTTGTTTTGTGGCAGACAATCAAGAGGGGTGGTCTGAGTTTCTGCCACTTGCTGAATTTGCTCTTAACAACCATACATCCTCTTCTGCTGGGTGTTCACCTTTTTTTTGTTGTTCTGGGAGACATCCGTCTTTTGGGTCATTCTCAAAATTGATATTGGCTGTGCCTGAGGAGGAGAGTTTTTCCGGTGATTTGGAGAGAGTTTGGACGGATGTACGTGGTAATCTTCAGGAGGCTAACAAAAAATCTAAGAGGTACTTTGATAGAAAAAGGCAAGAGGTTTTGTTTGCTGTTGGTGACATGGTTTGGTTGTCCTCTAAGAATCTGCGATTGAGGATTCCTTCTAAAAAATTGGGTCCCAAGTTCATAGGGCCCTTTAAGGTGCTTCAGATAGTTAACCAATCTGCTGTTAGGTTGGAGGCTCCTACCTCCTGGAAGATTAACCCGGTGTTTCATGTTTCTCTGTTGAAAAGAGCTGACGTGTCGGATGGTGACGCCTCTGCCACTGTTCCTCCGGTGGTGGAGGACGGGGAATATGAAATTTCCCGCATCTTAAATTTTAGACGGTATAGAGGGAGTTTGCAGTATCTCGTCGATTGGAAGGGTTTCGGACCTGAGGATAACTCATGGGTGAGGGCGGATGATGTTTCTGCTTCCAGAGTTGTCAGAGCGTTTCACAGGAGGTTTCCTGATAAGCCTGGGCCTAGGGGATCTGGAGGATCCTCTTAGAAGAGGGGGTACTGTTAGAACTCTCCTGTTAGGTTTTTTTAGTTTGCTGGTCACATGACCATTTTGCCTATTTAATCCGGCTCCGCCCTCCTGGCCTTGCTGGACTTCATTGTATTTTCTACTCTTGAGCTAGCTTGGTGCTCTGTTACCGTTCTCTGTTAGTTTTGCTAGGTCTTCTGACCTCCATGCTTTTGTTGTGTGTTTGTCTGTGACTGCTACTATTTCTGCTAGGAGGTGTCCAACTTTTCCCAGTCCCTAGTTCTTGAAGGGATCCCTTCCTCACATCTATAGGTCTTCGTTCAGACTAGCCGAGGACTTTAGCGGGTCTGATCGCAGGATCAGGTTCCCCGTTACATCGTAGGGATCGAGTTTAGTTATATTGTAGGGACAGATCTCCTGTCTTTCCTTAGTCCCGGTAGCAGATCATAACAAATATACCCACAGAACAGGTGATAACTACCAGATAATATTATATGGGGGAGGCTTGACGGCAGAGGCTCCTTTCACGTGCCACTAGAGGAGAGAAATCTCCATTTTAATCTGATCCTCATTCTTCTCTGATTTTCCACTACTCTAATTGCTATAACTAATTTCATATAATGTTATGATTATTGATATAATTTGTGTGTTCCTCACAGTCAGGCCTATGATTGTACTACATGAAAAAGCTGTCTATAAAGAAAGTGAGAACACCCTGCTCTGTGAGGCTGCCAGCTTCTTTCCACGGGATATTGAAATAACGTGGACCTTAGATGAAAAAACCCAAAACAATTCAATACTTAGAGAACCAGTGGAAAATAAAGATGGCACCTACAATGTGACAAGCTCTGTGACATTCACACCAACTGCAAAGACCAAGACCTTATCCTGTATAGTCCGTCATGACTCCCTTGAAGAACCTCTACAGGAGGACTTACAGCTCGTCTATGAAGGTACTGGTGATGACAGCTGACTCTCCATGGTGTAATGCTCACATTGTTGTAAAATTATCCTGAAGAAATAAATAGTACAATGAGCTTTAGTGTTATCTGTTGTCATCTAACTTTTAGCCTTGTAGCATCGATATAGAAGAAATGACTAATAAGTGTTTCTCAGTGATGAGATAGTCCTCTCCTCCCTTCAGTATCTTCTTCCATTTCTCCAGACAGAATCTCGGCCGGGATCATCTCTGCCTGTTCTGTCCTTATGGTGGTTATGCTGATAATTATTATCATCGCTGGTGTTTTGTGGAAAAGAAAAAAGAAGAGGAAAGGTAATGCTACTATGTGTTAAAGAGTGTACAGAAGAGAAATACAATATTGTAGTTTAAACAATAATGAATGAAACATCTGAGCATTTCTATACTGTTTTTTTTTCAGCTAATGGACCATTCAAAGCAAGAGATATTGCGGGTCCTCCTAAGCTGATTGATGGAGAAGGGGCCGCCCTGTACTGCACAGTGGATAACGCCCCCGAGGAACTGTGTGTGACCTGGCTGATAAGAAGACCTGGACAGGAGCAGGAGATCCAGACGTCTCAGATGAAAGAACATACAGAAGAAGAGGAGAGTTTACTGGATACATCCTACGTGATCAAATCACAAGTGGTGGGACGTCAGTTCTCATCATCCCTGAGCTTCATACCCCATATGGAGAGACATAAAGACGTCACTTTCATCTGTAGAGGGGTCTCCAGTCAACATAAGGATGAGAAGTTGTTTCACTGCAAGAAGATTTATGGTAAGATCCTAATACAATATGTAAAAAGTAACATTTAAATTAAAATTTGTGTGTATCAACATATAACTATATACGCTATATAAAAAGACACATGCGCATGTTTTTCTCAATATCAAAATAAGCCTTTCCCGTGTTAGGTCAATTAGGATTACCATAATTTTTAATATTTGCTAAATGCTAGAATAATGTGAGAGAATGTTTTAGGCATTTTTATTATTACAAAGTCAAAAGTTTATATACATTTCATTAGCATTTGATGCCATTGTCCTTAAACTGAATGACTTGGGTGAAACATTTGGGATATCCTTCAACAAGCTTATCACAATAGTTGGTGGGAATTTGGGCCGATTCCTCCTGACAAAACTGGTGTAACTGATCCAGGTTTGGAGGTCGCCTTGCTCGCAGCCTTTTCAGCTTTGCCTATAAATTTTCAATAGCATTGAGATCAGGGATTTGTGATGGCTACTCCAAAACATTGACTTTATTATCCTTCAGCCACTTTGTTACCATTTTGGCAGTATGCTTCGGGTCATTGTCCATTTGGAAGACCCATTTACGCCAATGCTTTAACTTCCTGGCTGATGTCTTCAGTACTGATGTTGCTTCAGTATTGCCACATAATCTTCTTTTATCATGATGCCATCTATTTTGTGAAGTGCACAAGTCCCTCTTGCAGCAAAACAACCCCACAACATGATGCTGCCACCCCCGTTTTCACAGTTGAGATGATGTTATTAGGCTTCCAGGCTTCTTCCTTTTTCCTCCAAATGTAACAATGTTCATTATGCCCAAAAAGTTACATTTTAGTTTCATCAGATCACAGGACATGTCTACCAAAAATTAAAGTCTGTGTTCCTGTGTGCATTTCTAAACATTAATCTGTTTTTTTGATGTTTCTTTTGGAGTTATGGCTTCTTCCTGGCAGAGTGGCCTTTCAGCCCATGTTGATACAGTACTCGTTTCACTGTGGATATTAACACAATCTTACCAGCTTCCGTCATCATCTTCACAAGGTCTTTTGCTTTTGTCCTTGGGTTGATATGCACATGTTGGTCCAAAGCACGTTTATCTCTGGGACACAGAACTCGTCTCCTTCCTGAGCGGTATGACATTCCCATCTTGTTTGTACTTGTGTATAATTGTTTTTACAGATGAATGAGGGACATTTAGGTATCTTGAAATTGTACCCAAGGATGAGCCAGACTTGAGCAAGTCCACAATTCTCTTCATGATATCTTGGCTGATTACTTTAGACTTTCGCATGATGCTACACAAAGAAGCAGTGTGTTTCAGGTGTGCCTTAAAATACATCCACAGGTGTGTCTCTAATTAAGTCAGATGTTGCCTAAAAACCTATCAGAAGCTTTCAAACAGATGACATCATCATATGGGCAGCACAGAATTGTTTAAAGGCATAGTAATCTTATGTATGTAAACTTTTGACTTTGCAGGAAGTAATAAAAATGCCTTAAAACATTCTCTCTCTCATTATTCTGGCATTTGGCAAATATTATGGTAATCTTAATTGACCTAAAACGGGAAAGGTTTATTCTGATTTCATGCGAGATATTGAGAAAAACATGCAGATGTGTCCTTTTATATAACGTATGTAAACTTCTGGTTTCAACTGTATATAACCCCTGGCAAAAATTATGGAATCACCGGGCTCGGAGGATGTTCATTCAGTTGTTTAATGTTGTTGAAAAAAAGCAGATCATAGACATGGCACAAAACTAAAGTCTTTTCAAATATCAACTTTAGGGCTTTAAGAAACACTAAAAGAAATCAAGATTAATCCCTTTCTGACGTATGACCTAATAGTACATCTTGGTGACCTGGACCAATTGGACCAATGACATACTATTAGGTCATATGGCAATCGCGCCGCACATAAGCGGTGCGGGGCGATCGCCGCCGGGTGTCAGCTGATAGTCACAGCTGACACCCGGTACTATGTGCAGGGAGCGGTCCCGCACCGCTCACGGCACATTAACCCCCTTAATGCGCGATCGAAGTCAATCGCAGCATCGCGATGGCAAGGGGAGGTGATCGGAATACTCACCTCCTCTTCTGGCCTCCAGCGCTGTCTGCCGCGGCTTCCTGGATGCTGCCATGATGACCCGATGTTGTCATGACAACATACGGGTCACCAGACAGCAGGAAGATTCTTTGGTCATGCGCAGTGCATGACCAAACTATCTTTTCCCTGTGCAGCACTAACAGCCTGTATAGCACAGGAATAGTGCTGCATTCCTGTGCTATACAGGCTATCAAAATAAAAAAAGTGAAAGTCCCAGAGTGGGCCACAGAATAAAAGTCCATAAAGTGTTGAAAATGAAAAAAAAAATTGTAAAAATATTTAAAAAAAAATAAAAAAAAATAATCCACCAAAAATAAAAATATAATGTACCCATCAATAAATATAATGGAAAAAAAAAAAAAAACAATAAAAGTACACATATTTGGTATCACCACGTCCAGAACGACCTGACCTATAAAACTGTCTTACTAGTTAACCCCTTTAGTGAACACGGTAAAAAATAAAAATAAAAAAACAACGTAAAAAACGATGCTTTATCATCATACTGCCAAACAAAAAAAGGAATAACACGCGATAAAAAGGACGAATATAAATAAAAATGGTACCGCTGAAAACATCATCTTGTCCCGCAAAAAACAAGCTGCCATACAGCTCCATCAGCCAAAAAATAAAAAAGTTATAGCTCTCAGAATAAAGCGATGCAAAAAAATATTTTTTTCTATAAAATAGCTTTTATTGTGTAAAAGCGCCAAAACATAGAAAAACAATATAAATGTGGTACTGCTGTAAACGTACTGACCTGAAGAATAACGCTGCCTTATCAATTTTACCACACCCGTAGCAGAATAAGAAAAAAACATTAAAAAAAATTCTGGAATTGCAGGTTTTTGTTTATTCTGCCTCCCAAAAATCGGAATAGAAAGTGATCAAAAATTGTCACGTGCCTGAAAATGGCACCAATAAAAACGTCAATTCATCCCGCAAAAAACAAGCTGTCACATGACTCTGTCGGCCAAAATATGGAAAAATTATAGTTCTCTAAATATGGCGATGCAAAACCTTGATTTTGCAAAAAAATGCGTCTTTTAGTGTGTGACAGCTGTCAATCATAAAAACCCGATATGATTCTGGTATCGCTGTAATCACACCGACCCGAAGGGTTAGGGTTAGCGTTAGTGTTGGGATAGGGTTAGGGTTGTGTTAGGGTTAGGGTTGTGATGGAGTTGGGATTTTTTTCAAAAGTAAAAATAGATGACGATATGGCGACTAGTGTTAAGCGCAAGTTCTCGCTACTTGAGTTTGCATCGGGTGCGCGGGTATGCATTGAGTATTGCGGGTGCTCGAGTCTCTGCCCCATATGCTTCGTGGCCAAAAAAACCTCACGGGGATTGTCTGTCATGCACGAGTGATCCCCGCATGTTTTATTTTGGGCGTCTACTAACCATGAAACATGCGAGCGGGGACTCGAGCATGTCACTCGAGCACCCGTAATGCATGGTGTAAACCTGAGTACCCGATGCAAACTCAAATAGCGAGCACTTGCGCTCAAGACTAATGACAACTTGTTCAATATGATGACCTAATGTTATCAAATTCTGTGTTGTACCTCTGGATTCAAAATGTTCACTATACCCCTTGATAAAATCCTTGAGGGGTATAGTTTCCAAAATGGTGTCACTTGTGGGGGGTTTCAACTGTTTAAGCACATCAGGGGCTCTCCAAACGCAACATGGCGTCCGCTAATTATTCAAGGAAATTTTACAATCAAAAGGTCAAATGGCGCTCCTTAACTTCCGAACCCTGCCATGTGCCCAAACAGTGGTTTTCCCCCACATATGGCACATCTGTTTACTCAGGAGAAATTGCACAACAAACTGCATGGTGCAATTTCTCCTGTTACCCTTATGAAGATCCACTGAAAAACATTTTTGTGGGAAAAATGTGAAAATTTTATTTGAAGCACCTCGGGGTTCAAGGTGCTCACCACACATCTAGATAAGTTCCCTGATGGGTCTAGTTTCCAAAATGGTGTCACTTGTGGGGGGCTTCCACTGTTTAGGCACATCAGGGGCTCTCCAAACGCAACATGGTGTCCGCTAATTATTCAAGCAAATTTTACATTCAAAAAGTCAAATGGCGCTCCTTCTCTTCTGAGCTCTGCCGTGCGCCCAAACAGTGGTTTTTCCCAACATATGGGGTATCTACGTGCTCAGGGGAAACAAATTTTGAGGTCCATTTTTTCCTGTTACCCCTGTGAAAATAAAAAAAAATTGGGTCTAATGTAACATTTTTGTGAAAAAAAGTTAAATGCTCATTTTTTTCTTCCACATTCCAAAAATTCCTGTGAAGCACCTGAAGGGTTAATAAAGTTCTTGAATGTGGTTTTGAGCACTTTGAGGGGTGCAGTTTTTATAATGGTGTCACTTTTGGGTATTTTCTGCCATAAAGACCCCTCAAAGTGGCTTCAAATATGATGTGGTCCCTAAAAAAATGTTTTTGTAAATTTTGTTGTAAAAATGAGAAATCGCTGGTCATCTTTTAACCCTTATAGCTCCCTAATAAAAAAAAAATTTGGTTCCAAAATTGTGCTGATATAAAGTAGACATGTTGGAAATGTTATTTTGTGTGACATATCTCTCTGATTTAAGGGCATAAAATTCATATTTTGAAAATTGCAAATACACAGCGTACGCCCCATAGGCCACACTACTAAATTCCCACATTTCGCGATTGCTTGTGCTCGAAATGTTGCCTTTTAAGCTCGTGGAGACGGAAGCTTTCCGCATTCTGATGGCGGTGGCCGTCCCTCAGTACTCGGTCCCCAGCCGCCACTATTTCTCCCGGTGTGCCGTCCCCGCATTACACAAGCACGTGTCCCACAACATTAGCCGTGCCCTCAACAATGCAGTTACTGGGAAAGTCCACCTAACCACGGACACGTGGACAAGTGCTTGTGGGCAGGGATCGTACATCTCGCTGACGGCACACTGGGTTAATGTAACATACCTGGCGGCGTCCTTGCATGGTGGTCCATCTCCCACTGTGCAAGAGAGCGCACTTGTTCTCCAGTCCAGAATGTCTCTCTGGCTTCCCTCCATGCTGTCTGTTTGTGTCTGTTTCTGCTGCTTAAGGGCGGCGCCCGATCACTTCCTGCTTTTTGTACCTGCTGTGGGTCACACCCCTTGTGCGTCCTCAGCCTATTGCTGTCTGTCACCTGGTATATAACTCAGCTGCTCCAATCAATCCCTGCCTGAGCATTGTGTTTCAATCAGTGTGTGCTTGCACTCTGAAGGTGCCAGGTCCCGTTCTGTGTTCTCTTGTCTGCCTATCCTGGAGGCTGTATTTCCAGGCCTGTTTGAACACGCTCCTAGCCTGTTCCTCCTGCCTTCTAGGGGCCGATTACCTAGACCCGCTCCTGTATCTTGTCTGTCCTGTCTGAACATGCTCCTAGCCTGTTCCTCTCGCCTTCTAGGGGCCGATTACCTAGACCCGCTCCTATATCTTTTCTGTCCTGTCTGAACACGCTCCTTGCCTGTTCGTCCCGCCTCTCTGGGGGCCGTATTCCCAGACCCGCTCCTGTATTCCGCTGCAGTGTCGGTCTCCTCCGTACACTCAGTTCCAGTCTGAACTCTCTCCTATCCTTTACCTGTTTTGCCTCTATGTCCGTTCCCTTCCTTTTTATGCAGAGTCTGAACTCGTACCTAACTCCTGCTTGTTGTCTCTGTACTCCCGTTTGTGAGTTTGTGGTCCACTCGCTACTTCACTGCAAGTACCCTGTGGGTATCTGGCTCTGCCTTTCCCTTCCTGTCTGTTCTGTGTGAACAGAGCCCTGTCCTCCCTGCTCTGCTTTGCTCACCGCTCCGGCGGTTCTAGCCTGCTCTGACTCCTTTGCTCACCTCTCCGGCGGTTCTAGCCTGCTCTGACTCCTTTGCTCACCGCTCCGGCGGTTGTAGCCTGCTCTGACTCCTTTGCTCACCGCTCCGGCGGTTCTAGCCTGCTCTGACTCCTTTGCTCACCGCTCCGGCGGTTCTAGCCTGCTCTGACTCCTTTGCTCACCGCTCCAGCGGTTCTAGCCTGCTCCGACTCCTTTGCTCACCGCTCCGGTGGTTCTAGCCTGCTCTGACTCCTTTGCTCACCGCTCCGGCGATTCTAGCTTGCTCTGACTCCTTTGCTCACCGCTCCGGCGGTTCTAGCCTGCTCTGACTCCTTTTCTCACCGCTCCGGAGGTTCTAGCCTGCTCTGACTCCTTTGCTCACCGCTCCGGTGGTTCTAGCCTGCTCTGACTCCTTTGCTCACCGCTCCAGCGGTTCTAGCCTGCTCTGACTCCTTTGCTCACCGCTCCGGCGGTTCTAGCCTGCTCTGACTCCTTTGCTCACCGCTCCGGCGGTTCTAGCCTGCTCTGACTCCTTTGCTCACCGCTCCAGGCGGCCTCGTCCTGCTCTGATTCCTTGCTCACTGCTCCGGCAGTCTCGCTCAGCTCTGACCCTTTGCTCACCGCTCCAGGCGGCCTCGTCCTGCTTTACTCCTGCTCACCGCTCCAGGCGGCCTCGTCCTGCTCTACTCTTGCTCACCGCTCCAGGCGGCCTAGTCCTGCTCTGACTCCTTGTTCACTGCTCCGGCAGTCTCGCTCAGCTCTGACCCTTTGCTCACCACTCCAGGCAGTCTTGTCCTGCCCTGCTCTCGCTCACCTCTCTGGGTGGCCTCACTCTGCTGTGTTTGTCCGCCACATCTGTGGTTCTGTTCCTGAGTCCCAGTGTGTACTGGGTCCTATTCCCCCTGTGTTCCTACCTGCTAGTTACCCCCCTGCCTGCGTACCCGCCTGCCTGCATACCAGTCATGCCTGCCTATTCCCACCAGTCTGTGTGCCAGCCTACCAGTCTGTTCCTGTATTCCCCTGTGTGGGTCAACAGCCGTGTCCGGGGTCTGTCCTGGAGTAGCACCTGGTCCCTCTGCTCGGTTCCTCCTTGATGCACTGGCGTCGTATGCCGTCGTGCGACCCTGGTCAGATCGGGTGAATACCTAGTTACGCCCCTCCAGGCATTCACTCTCCGGCACGGTCCAGTGGAATCACACGCACACGCCGCTCAGCCCGGGCGTGTGCATTACAGCATGCTCAGGCCATGGTTCCCGTTAAGCCCAACGGCCTTCGCTCTCTGAGATGTTTTCTAGTGAATACATGCATTAAAAATAAATAAATATTTTTTTTTTCCCTTAAGCTGAGTTCCAGGCGAATTACGCACCCGTCCAGATGGATCTATCTGCTCTCGTTCCTGCGGATCCGCCACGTTACTATGGGGATCCAAGACAGTGTCGTGCATTTGTGGAGCAATGCATGCTACACTTCAAGTTCTACCCTCTTTGTTTTCCCACCGATCGGGTTAAGGTGGGATTCATTATGTCTAACCTAGCGGGTGATGCCTTGGAATGGATCAACCCCCTATGGGAAACACAGGATCCGATCCTCCTGGACCTAATGGCCTTCCTGGTGGCCTTTCTAATGGTCTTCGATGATCCTAACCCGGAGGCTCCTGATGAAGCTTCACTTCCCAATATCCCGGAGCAGCCCCGATGGGTAATGTGCGTGGGTAGCGCAATAGTCCTCCAGCCCAATGAGACTACTGCCCACCCAGAATCCTCACAGGGTGACAACGCTTTCCGGAATACTTCTCCCAACCTCAAGAGGCAGTCCAGACGTGCTAGACGTAGAGGCATGCCGTCACGCCAGGGTCTGTCCTCCCTGAGACCTCCTGACCCCAACCTTGAAGTCCCTACTGAAGCTTCATCTCCCTGTATCCCGGAGAAGCCCCAACGGGTAATGTGCGTGGGTAGTGCACCAGTTCTCCTGCCCGAAGAGACTTCTGCCCATCCAGACTCCACACAGGAGAACTTCCTGCACCCGGCATCAGATGCTTCACCCACTTTAACCGGTGTGCATGTCCAAGGATGCTCCAAAGCTGTGGTTACCTCAGAGTCTGTGCACCTCTACTACCTGGCGGAGGACCCCCTGTTGCCTCCTGAATCCTCCGGGATACCACTCGATGACAAATGGAGAGAGACTTCTCTACACCTGGTACTCGATACTTTGTCCGCTTCGTCCTGTGAGCCTGACAATGGGTACCCCAAAGTGGTAGTTACCCCCGAGTCTCTACACCCCTCCGACCAGGCGGAGGACCTCCAATTGTCTCCAGAACCCTTCGGGGTGCTACCTGGTAGTGAAAGGACAGAGACTCTCCTATACTCTGTACCTGATACCTCGCTCGCTTCGTCCAGTGAGTCCAACCTAGTGTACTCCGAAGCAGAGGTTACTCCCGAGTCTCTACACCCCTCCGACCAGGCGGAGGACCTCCAGTTGTCTCCAGAACCCTTCGGGGTGCCACCTGGTGGTGAATGGACAGAGACTTTCCTATATCCTGGATCTGATACCTCGCTTGCTTCGTCCAGTGAGTCCGACCTAGTGTACTCTGAAGCAGAGGTTACCCATGAGTCTCTACACCCCTCTGACCAGGCGGAGGACCTCCAGTTGTCTCCAGAACCCTTCGGGGTGCCACCTGGTGGTGAATGGACAGAGACTTTCCTATATCCTGGATCTGATACCTCGCTTGCTTCGTCCAGTGAGTCCGACCTAGTGTACTCTGAAGCAGAGGTTACCCATGAGTCTCTACACCCCTCTGACCAGGCGGAGGACCTCCAGTTGTCTCCAGAACCCTTCGGGGTGCCACCTGGTGGTGAATGGACAGAGACTTTCCTATACTCGGTACCCGATACCTCGCCTGCTTCGTCCAGTGAGTCCGACCTAGTGTACTCTGAAGCAGATGTTTTCTCTGAGCCTCTGCACTCTTCTGACCCGGTAGAGGACCTCCAGTTGTTTCCTGAATCCTCCGGGGTACCACCAGATAACAAAGAGACAGTGACTTTTCCTCATTATGTACCTGATAACCCGTCTATTTCTTCCTGTGAGCTTGACAAGATGTACCTCGAAGCAGAGATTACCCCCAAGTCTCTGTCCCCCTCCAACCCGGTGGAGGACTTCCAGTTGTCTCCTGTACCCTCTGGGGTGCCACCTGAAAATATGTGGAGAGAGACTTCCTTGTGTGCTGTTCCTGGTACTCCACCCGTTTCGTCTGTTGCTGAGGATGGCTGGATAGGAGGTAGCATCCTAGCTAACCAGATGAGATCAGTTTTTCCTGTGGACAGTGGAAGTGATCTCCTTGAAGTGAAGGATTGGCCCTCGAATTCCCTGCGGAAGATTCTGGCAGGCCTGAAGAAGAGGGGGCGTAAGGGGGGGGTACTGTAACATACCTGGCGGCGTCCTTGCATAGTGGTCCATCTCCCACTGTGCAAGAGAGCGCACTTGTTCTCCAGTCCAGAATGTCTCTCTGGCTTCCCTCCATGCTGTCTGTTTGTGTCTATTTCTGCTGCTTAAGGGCGGCGCCCGATCACTTCCTGCTTTTTGTACCTGCTGTGGGTCACACCCCTTGTGCGTCCTCAGCCTATTGCTGTCTGTCACCTGGTATACAACTCAGCTGCTCCAATCAATCCCTGCCTGAGCATTGTGTTTCATTCAGTGTGTGCTTGCACTCTGAAGGTGCCAGGTCCCGTTCTGTGTTCTCTTGTCTGCCTATACTGGAGGCTGTATTTCCAGGCCTGTTTGAACACGCTCCTAGCCTGTTCCTCCTGCCTTCTAGGGGCCGATTACCTAGACCCGCTCCTGTATCTTGTCTGTCCTGTCTGAACACGCTCCTAGCCTGTTCCTCTCGCCTTCTAGGGGCCGATTACCTAGACCCGCTCCTGTATCTTGTCTGTCCTGTCTGAACACGCTCCATGCCTGTTCGTCCCGCCTCTCTGGGGGCCGTATTCCCAGACCCGCTCCTGTATTCCGCTGCAGTGTCGGTCTCCTCCGTACACTCAGTTCCAGTCTGAACTCTCTCCTATCCTTTACCTGTTTTGCCTCTATGTCCGTTCCCTTCCTTTTTCTGCAGAGTCTGAACTCGAACCTAACTCCTGCTTGTTGTCTCTGTACTCCCGTTTGTGAGTTTGTGGTCCACTCGCTACTTCACTGCAAGTACCCTGTGGGTATCTGGCTCTGCCTTTCCCTTCCTGTCTGTTCTGTGTGAACAGAGCCCTGTCCCCCCTGCTCTGCTTTGCTCACCGCTCCGGCGGTTCTAGCCTGCTCTGACTCCTTTGCTCACCGCTCCGGCGGTTCTAACCTGCTCTGACTCCTTTGCTCACCGCTCCGGCGGTTCTAGCCTGCTCTGACTCCTTTGCTCACCGCTCCAGCGGTTCTAGCCTGCTCTGACTCCTTTGCTCACCGCTCCGGCGATTCTAGCCTGCTCTGACTCCTTTGCTCACCGCTCCGGCGGTTCTAGCCTGCTCTGACTCCTTTGCTCACCGCTCCGGCGGTTCTAGCCTGCTCTGACTCCTTTGCTCACCGCTCCAGCGGTTCTAGCCTGCTCTGACTCCTTTGCTCACCGCTCCGGCGGTTCTAGCCTGCTCTGACTCCTTTGCTCACCGCTCCGGCGGTTCTAGCCTGCTCTGACTCCTTTGCTCACCGCTCCGGCGGTTCTAGCCTGCTCTGACTCCTTTGCTCACCGCTCCGGCGGTTCTAGCCTGCTCTGACTCCTTTGCTCACTGCTCCGGCGGTTCTAGCCTGCTCTGACTCCTTTGCTCACCGCTCCAGGTGGCCACGTCCTGCTCTGACTCCTTGCTCACTGCTCCGGCAGTCTCGCTCAGCTCTGACCCTTTGCTCACCGCTCCAGGCGGCCTCGTCCTGCTCTACTCCTGCTCACCGCTCCAGGCGGCTTCGTCCTGCTCTACTCTTGCTCACCGCTCCAGACGGCCTCGTCCTGCTCTGACTCCTTGCTCACTGCTCCGGCAGTCTCGCTCAGCTCTAACCCTTTGCTCACCACTCCAGGCAGTCTTGTCCTGCCCTGCTCTCGCTCACCTCTCTGGGTGACCTCACTCTGCTGTGTTTGTCCGCCACATCTGTGGTTCTGTTCCTGAGTCCCAGTGTGTACTGGGTCCTATTCCCCCTGTGTTCCTACCTGCTAGTTACCCCCCTGCCTGCATACCCGCCTGCCTGCATACCAGTCGTGCCTGCCTATTCCCACCAGTCTGTGTGCCAGCCTACCAGTCTGTTCCTGTATTCCCCTGTGTGGGTCAACAGCCGTGTCCGGGGTCTGTCCTGGAGTAGCACCTGGTCCCTCTGCTCGGTTCCTCCTTGGTGCACTGGCGTCGTATGCCGTTGTGCGACCCTGGTCGGATCGGGTGAATACCTAGTTACACCCCTCCAGGCATTCACTCTCCGGCACGGTCCAGTGGAATCACACGCACACGCCGCTCAGCCCGGGCGTGTGCATTACAGTTAACATAGTGGAAGCCAAGACCCAGTCAGACCTTGGGACTGAACACATCCTCCCGGCGCTGAGGATTGCGGGCCCTTGGTCAATCATGGTTGCCCCCACAGTCTACAGCTCCTGCACCTCATTCTCCTCATCTTCCTCCTCCTCTTAAGCCTTCATATCCGAAATGACCACATCAGTCACAAGCTGGAAGCACTGCAGCATTGCCACAGGCAAGCGGCAACAGGCTGTGCTGAAGCTAGTATGCTTAAGTGACAAACCGTCATGCATGACAATGGCTGGAACCTGGAGGCGGTTCTGAGGTGAGGCAGGCTCACACATGTACTATGCCTGGCCCTTGTGCTTAATCTCGTGGTTCAGCTGTTTTTCAAAACCTACCCAGAGCTGCCGGATCTGCTTGTCAAAGTATGCTGCCTGTGTGCCCATTTTCTAATTGCAGCTTCCGACTCACAGACTGGTGTGTGATGTCTCCACGCATTGGAACTCTACACTGCATATGTTGGGAAGGATTTGTGAGCAGAAGAGGGCAGTTGTTGACTACCATCATCAACAAGGCCGTCGGTATTCAGTTCAGACTCCACACATAAGGCCTCAGGAGTGGACATGGATGTCAGACATATATACCATCCTCCAAAACTTTGAGGACTCCACCAAGATGGTCAGCGGCGATGACGCCATAATTAGCGTCACCATCCCGCTTCTCTGTCTTCTGAAACGCTCTCTGCTCACAATCAAAGAAGATGTATTGCAGGCGGAGCTGTGACACCTCAGTCCGTTGCAAGCCCGTGTTTTACCGTGGGTGTTGGGGGACTCGGTGTCGGGCCCTGTGATGGAGAGGTGGGATGCAGCCGTGGCCCGGGCTCGACCCGTGCTCAGGGCCGTCACAGTTTAAAAAGAGATGATGTTGTGGGCTCGTCTGGTTGAGTGGATTTATTTAACGACTACGCCACCTGTGGTACCTGGTGAAGGGCCACCAGCACCGCCGCAGTTCGCCGAGGCCTGGTGTCATGGCGGCCAAAGTTCTCACTGCTCCCCACAGGTGGAGCAAGGCCACAGGGCAGGCAGACAGGATGGAGGGGGTAGTAGTGCGGGGAGTACGGGCACTGCATCGCATGGTATGGCGCATAATGAACAGTTCGGAGACCATAGGGGTGAACTTCCAAGGTTTTACTCATTTAGAGATAACAGCGGGAAGGCGACTCCCTGCTCCCCGCGGAGTCCTGCGGCTACCAGGGACGGGGGGCCGACTACCTCCGAGGAAGTCCAGCATTCAGTAGTGACCCTACGCCAGAGTGTTCCTGCACTACAGACTTCACCCTTTCCCGTCTGTGCGTGTGTAGATAGGCTGGGTCTCCCTCTGAGCTCCTCTCATGACTAGGGCACGGGTGGCAATTCCTCTCCATCCAATGCCTGGTGGAATCCTCAGGGCCTACCGGGATTTCCCAACCAGGACTTGGAGTGCAAGGTCGGGTGTCGGGGGCCGGTACCCCTCTTGTAGCCGGAATCCCTCTGAATAGATCAGGTAGGCGAGGACAGGTGGCGTACTCCGCTCCGTCTGCATCCTCCCCGGGACCCATTTGCTGGGGAGCTACACTTTAAAGCTCCGGGCCTTCTTGCTCATGGTCCTCGACCGGGCTGAGATATTCCTTATCTCCCGCCTGCCCATCATCCCAAGGCCTAGGGACTAGGGCCGTGTCTCCATCCCCTGCAGGCCCACATAGGATCCACTTTCAGGGTAGGAGATCACGTTCTGACACCATTCAGAGTACAGCCAAGAACAAAGAGCCAAGATATCTTTCTATTAAATATCAAATTTAAGGTGTAACTAACTTGTAAGTCCTCCACCCACACCCACTAACTGGTTCCTACTACTTTGTGTTCCCCAGTCTCCCTGTAACCAGGAGAGCAGCACCAAGTACATACCAGCTCCCTCTGATGGAGAAATGTGGTGTTGGATGCAAGGGCTGGGTCACGACTATCACACTGGCCTTACCTCAGAGGAGGAACACCACACTCCATTAGAGAAGTGCAGCATTCCTGTGGCGGTCGAACCCTCAGGGTCGCCACAGAGCATGATGAGATGGAACAAGGAACCATACAGGGTGATTACACACATCCCAGCCTCATTGCTTCTTTCTAATGGGGACATTTTATTATGAGGCCCTCCTCCACGTCTTTTCCAAGGTGCATTGGAGTGCCTTCCAATTTTTGGCAGCCCTTGCATTCACTACATAGGCCAACACTATGGGAGACCCACTTCCTAATAATGGAAACATTTTTTCATGAGGCCCTCTACGTCTCTTCCAAGGGGCATTGGAGAGCCTCCAAATTTTTGGCAGCCCTTGCATTCACTGCAAAGGCCAACACTATGGGAGACCCACTTCCTAATAATGGGAATATTTTTTCATCAGGCCCTCCTCCACGTCTTTTCCAAGGTGCATTGGAGTGCCTACCAATTTTTGGCAGCCCTTGCATTCACTGCATAGGCCAACACTATGGGAGACCCACTTCCTAATAATGGGAACATTTTTTCATGACACTCTCTATGTCTCTTCCAAGGGGCATTGGAGAGCCTCCAAATTTTTGCCAACCCTTGCATTCACTGCATAGGCCAACACTATGGGAGACCCACTTCCTAATAATGGGAACATTTTTTCATGACGCTCTCTACGTCTCTTCCAAGGGGCATTGGAGAGCCTCCAAATTTTTGGCAACCCTTGCATTCACTGCAAAGGCCAACACTATGGGAAACCCACTTCCTAATAATGGGAACATTTTTTCATGAGGCCCTCTACGTCTCTTCCAAGGGGCATTGGAGTGCCTCCAAATTTTTTTTTCAGCCCTTGCATTCACTGCATAGGCCAACACTATGGGAGACCCACTTCCTAATAATGGGAACATTTTTTCATGAGGCCCTCTACGTCTCTTCCAAAGGGCATTGGAATGCCTCCCAATTTTTGGCAGCCCTTGCATTCACTGCATAGGCCAACATTATGGGAAACCCACTTCCTAATAATGGGAACATTTTTTCATCAGGCCCTCTTCGTCTCTTCCAAGGAGCATTGGAGTGCCTCCCAATTTTTGGCAGCCCTTGCATTCGCTGCATAGGCCAACACTATGGGAGACCCACTTCCTAATAATGGGAACATTTTTTCATGAGGCCCTCTTCGTCTCTTCCAAGCAGCATTGGAGTGCCTCCCAATTTTGGGCAGCCCTTGCATTCACTGCATAGGCCAACACTATGGGAGACCCACTTCCTAATAATGGGAACATTTTTTCATGAGGCCCTCTACGTCTTTTCAAAGGGGCATTGGAATGCCTCCCAATTTTTGGCAGCCCTTGCATTCACTGCATAGGCCAACATTATGGGAGACCCACTTCCTAATAATGGGAACATTTTTTCATGAGGCCCTCTACGTCTTTTCAAAGGGGCATTGGAATGCCTCTAAATTTTTGGCAGCCCTTGCATTCACTGCATAGGCCAACATTATGGGAGACCCACTTCCTAATAATGGGAACATTTTTTCATGAGGCCCTCTACGTCTTTTCAAAGGGGCATTGGAATGCCTCCCAATTTTTGGCAGCCCTTGCATTCACTGCATAGGCCAACATTATGGGAGACCCACTTCCTAATAATCGGAACATTTTTTCATGAGGCCCTCTACGTCTTTTCAAAGGGGCATTGGAATGCCTCCCAATTTTTGGCAGCCCTTGCATTCACTGCATAGGCCAACATTATGGGAGACCCACTTCCTAATAATGGGAACATTTTTTCATGAGGCCCTCTACGTCTTTTCAAAGGGGCATTGGAATGCCTCCCAATTTTTGGCAGCCCTTGCATTCACTGCATAGGCCAACATTATGGGAGACCCACTTCCTAATAATCGGAACATTTTTTCATGAGGCCCTCTACGTCTTTTCAAAGGGGCATTGGAATGCCTCCCAATTTTTGGCAGCCCTTGCATTCACTGCATAGGCCAACATTATGGGAGACCCACTTCCTAATAATCGGAACATTTTTTCATGAGGCCCTCTATGTCTTTTCAAAGGGGCATTGGAATGCCTCCCAATTTTTGGCAGCCCTTGCATTCACTGCATAGGCCAACATTATGGGAGACCCACTTCCTAATAATCGGAACATTTTTTCATGAGGCCCTCTATGTCTTTTCAAAGGGGCATTGGAATGCCTCCCAATTTTTGGCAGCCCTTGCATTCACTGCATAGGCCAACATTATGGGAGACCCACTTCCTAATAATGGGAACATATTTTCATGAGGCCCTCTACGTCTTTTCAAAGGGGCATTGAAATGCCTCCCAATTTTTGGCAGCCCTTTCATTCACTACATAGGCCAACATTATGGGAGACCCACTTCCTAATAATGGGAACATTTTTTCATGAGGCCCTCTTCGTCTCTTCCAGGGAGCATTGGAATGCCTCCCAATTTTTGGCAGCCCTTGCATTCACTGCATAGGCCAACATTATGGGAGACCCACTTCCTAATAATGGGAACATTTTTTCATTAGGCCCTCTATGTCTCTTCCAAGGGGCATTGGAGTGCCTCCCAATTTTTTTTAATCAGCCCTTGCATTCACTGCATAGGCCAACACTATGGGAGACCCACTTCCTAATAATGGGAACATTTTTCATAAGGCCCTCTACGTCTCTTCCAAGGTGCATTGGGGTGAGTCCAAATTTTCAAAGGGGTATTGGGGTGCGTTCAAATTTTGGGCAGACCTGAAACTCACTGCATACGCAATAACAGTATAGGAGACCCACTCTTTAGTAATGGGAACAGCAAAGCATAGCCGGTTGATGGCTCTCTAAGAATAGTGAGGGCCGACTGCTGGCCCTTTAAGAATAGTAACGGCCGCCTGATAGCCCTATAAAAATAGCCTTTGTGAATTTCAGAGTCCCTCCTTCATAAAGAAACAGGATGTGTCAGATGATGTGTCACACACCACATGGCCAGATAAGGTTGAAAAATGTTAAAATGACATTTCCCAGTGAATGCATTTGTTACAGTTGAAAGCAATGCAAAAGTGCAAAAACGTATCAAAAACGCTACGTGTGAACATAGCCCAAGGTGTGGAGGAATATTTTTGTTTTTGGTTACTTATTTTGCCTTATATACAAGTCATTACCCTGGAAAGGATGTTCCTTAACATATTTCCCAGGAAAATCCATTTTGGTTTAGTTTTTGTATGTTTTATTGTGAGTTTGTAAAAGTGGCGTAATACCTCTGACAGCGTTATTGACAGCAGTGACCTTGGAATCAGAAATGCTTCCAGGGGTCTTCCCCATGCTGTTTCCATGTCATTTGAGCACTGTTCCCATCGATTTGGGCAATTTTTAGGCCTCTGCCGACCTCCGGGGGAGCCGCCTGAAAAATGGTCGAGTTTCCCATAGACTTACATTGGGCTCATTGCTCGGGTCGAGCATTTTAGTGCTCGCCCATCACTAGTTACAACCTCTCTCCGACACCAAGCAGCTCAGTTTTCATGCATAGTGTCTATAGGAGGCAGACACGACCTGCATCAGATCTTCTGCATTTTTCAATTTTTCCATTTTTTAGTTCTGATTCATCATTTTATTCGGTGGCACGAATGTCACTCACTTCTTTTCTATCAACTTCCAGGGAGGCCACTGCGTGAACGCCTCCCTAGTGTGACCTCTCTGGGGGTGCCAACTGCTCTACGATCACTTGTCCCCCCATAGCTCACTAAATATGCAAAGACACAGAGGGGGTGACCCTGTGGGTGGCCAACATGCCAGACAGGAAAGTATTGTCTGATTTCACCTGTTGAGGGAGGGCAATGGCCCTTCACGGTTGACCAAGTGAGTGTCAAATTATTATGTTGATTGTGCAATCCAACAGGGAACCAGACGGAGACAGTGCTCTGTATGGGAGGATTCAATGAATTTCTGATCCCGTTTATTTTGCTTAGCATTTTATATTGTTTTGAGTATATCAATAGCCAATCACCTACAGCCATATTACAGTACTACAGGCTTGAGCCAATGTTAGTGCAATTATTACAGAAACACATATATGGTCATATTATCATCGTTAGTTTGAAGCATGATGTAAATTTACAAGGTCAATCCTGGCCTAGACTAGTTAGATAACAGGAGCAGGGTGTCTGACAAAATGTACTTGTGAGAAAAAGTTAGTGTGAGAAAGTTCCATGTAAAGCATGAGAAAAGAAGGAAAGAAGTATGTTATGCAAGAAGTGATAATAACATGATTTTGAAACAAGCAGACAAAATGGAGTTGCTATAGCATGAATATCAATATGTCCTTTACACACCCTCTCCTTAACTATATTGTGGTAGAATTTAGGATTGGGGTTTTTGAGAGTGGCATTTAGATAGAGGGGTTCTACCTCCTTTTTACAATTGTTATGACCACTTTGGAGCATGGACAGGCCCCAACCTCATGGCAGCATAGTTGCTTTTCTTGCACTACTAGCACTTTTTGTAGGGTTTGTGTGGGTTTCTCTACTTTCCCCTCCAGTCTGCCATTATTTTCAATATTTTGGACACCTTCCGACCGCCTCCTTTTTGGAGAAGCATTGCTGGCAGTAGATTGGTTCTACTAGAGTCCCTGTCTATTGCTGGGACTATATAGCAGGCTTCCTTCTGCTCCTATAGAGCATGGCTGCATTTGCATTTCTGCTCTATTGTGAAATGAATTAGTCTCAATTAGTGACTTTATGATTTGCGACAAATTCATCAAACGAATTGCGCCTTTTTTCAGGTTGTTTTTTGTAGTTTAGTTTTCTGATTTTTACATCAATCAGGCTTCTCCAGATGTATTAGACAGATTCATTAATTGCGAATTACAAAATTTGGTGCAACTTTACACCATTCCCTCCTGGAGTAATCTTAGTTTTGCGTATTTTGTGAAACGTGTGACTTTTCCTGCTAAGTAGCTGCAAAAACAGTTAAAGAAAGGAAAAAATGCAATTTTGAGCATTGTGCAAAATATATGAATCGCATACACCATTTTTATGAATTTGGCACAAAAAAATCAACGAACACCACAAGTCAAAAAAGAAAAGTGCAAAGAAATGCAACTGATGAATCAGGTCTTTGAACTGTAGAACCTTTTCATTTGGTCAACCCTAGCAAGTCAGTCCTTTTCTTGAGGCCCTCCCCCATGCCCTTATTACGTTCGACCCCATTCACCACCTTCGTTTCTATAGAACAGGCTGGTGGACTCTTTGGGGTCTGCTATTCACTCTCCAACTCTGCTCCAAGGCTATTTTTACTTCATATTCATTGGCAGATGCTGACCACAAACACTTAGGTTTGAGAACATCTTCCTCCCAAAATACATCCCTGTAGCTTTGATCTCTGCCCCCCCCCCCCTTCCCCCGTCCCTCCTCAGGGCCACCCTGATCAGTTTTAGGCCATGTACTTGGCTTATGTGGTTTACTCACACTTTTGGAGTGACCTTAAGCACCTAGGACATTTAGGTTCCTGCCCGCATTTTCCCACAATATATAACGTCACCCTCCTGTCTTGTATTCTCCTACAAAGTCTCAGGAGAAGGGCATTCAGGTGATGGACCTCACCAAACTCTAGTTCTTCTCATCTCTAACTCTTTTTGGGCTTTTCCTTTTCATGGTTCTCTACTCTTCTCCTTCTTGTCTCATCTATGCTTCTGGCTTGGTTGGAGGAAGCAGAGTTTGAGTTTCAAGGATCCTTTGAGGCTCCTGGGATTCGGGTTATGTTTAGGCTGTGTATGCCTCACTGTGGCAAAGTTTATACTTGCAGCTTTAAAAGTATTTCTTTCTTTGGTATGACAAGATCTTAGGATGTTGTCCTTCTCCTGTCTGATTTGAGCTTAAGCCTCGCCTCCCTTGTGTGTCCCTCATTATGTCCTTCAATATTCTTAACCTTTGCTAAGCTGCTGTAGACTTCTTTAGGGAACCAGTACTTGACAGTATCTTCTGGAATTTTGCCATCTCTCCCTATTCTGAAGGCATTTGAAATTCTTTATTCCAGCCACTCTGCTGTGTATTTCGAATACTTCCTCCTTGGACATTCACCATCACCACTATTTGCCAAATCTCTATGCTAGCTGGGCTTTCCTGCAGATTTGGCTTCCTTGATCGTCACCAGGAAAGGGAAAGATTACCTTCCCTGCCTTTTTTAATTTTATTTATTTTTACATCTATTAGAACATAATCCTCTCCTCCATAACCCCTTCTCGTTCTCATTTCAGCATTTTGGAATATTCCTATTGGTAACAGAAGCCCTCCATTCCTATTCACCTTTGGTTCTGTCAGCTGACAGCTTTTGTTCTGTAGTAGTGGAAGCCTTACAGGTTTGGAGGTGATGCAGCTTGATTTCATATTTTCATTCTACTGATAGACTTTCTTTTCTCAGGTAGGCAGAATAATAATAATAATAATCTTTTTTTTATACAGTGCCATTGGGGCTCAAAATCTAAATTCACTATCAGTATGTCTTTGTAGTGTGGAAGGAAAGCGGAGAACCCGTAGGAAATCCATGCAAACACGGTGAGAACATACAAACTCCTTGCAGATGTTGTCCTTCGTGGGATTTGAACCCAGGACCCCAGCGCTGCAAGGCTGCAGTGCTAACCACTGAGCCACCGTGCTGCCCTATCATTGAATTGAACCCATAAGTGGTTCACAGAATTTTATAACATAGGAACGTGAAAATGAAAAATTATATTTTCTCCATTAAAATGTTGCTTTAACCCCAAATTTTTCATTTTCATAAAAGAAACAGTAAAAAAATGGTCCTTAAAATTTGTTTTATAATTTCTCCTAAATACAATGATGCCCCATATGTGATCAGACACTACTTTTTGGGCACACAGCAGTTATCAGAAGGGAAGGAGTGCTATTTGAATTTTGGTGCACAATTTTTGCTAGAATAGATTGTGGATACCATGTCACATTACGAGAGCCCTTGAGATATCAAAATAGCAGAAACATTTTGGAAACTACATTTCTTGAGGAATTCTTTTAAGGGTGTATTGAGATTTTTAAGCCCACAGCTGATTCACAGAATTTTATAACATTGGACTGTGAAAATTAATAATTAAATTTTTTTCCACTAAAATGTTGTTTTAGCCCCAAGTTATTAATTTTGAAAAGGGCTAGTAGGAGAAAATGGACAATTACACAATTTCTCCTGAGTTACCAATACCCCATATGATGTCATAACCCACTTTTCAGGCACAGTGCAAAGCTCAGAAGTGAAGAAGCGCCATAATGGAGAGCAATTTTTGCTGGAAAGGTTTGCGGGTGTCATGTCACATTGGCAGAGCCCCTGAGGTGTCACAACAGTAGAACCCTCCCATCAGTGACCCAATTTTTCAAATTGCACCTCTCATTTAAATCGTCTAGGGGTTCAGTGACCATATTAAAACCACAGGTGTGTCATAGAATTTTTTACCATTGGATGGTGAAGAAAAAATCATTACATTTTACCACTAAAATGTTGATTTAGCCCCAGATTTTACATTTTCACAAGGGCAAATTGGTAAATCAGGCCCCATAATTTGTCACACAATTTTTCCTGAATGTGGAAATACCCTACATATGGCTGTACAGTCTGAACACACAGCAGAGCTCGGGAGGCAAGGAGCACTATTTGACATTTGAAGCACATATTTTCCTAGAATAGTTTGCAGACTGTATTTGCATAGCTCCTAAGTGCCAGAGCAGCAGAAACCCCCCTAGTGTGACCCTATTTTCATAAACTACACCCCCTTGGAAAATTAATTTATTTGTGTATTGATGATTTTGACTCCATGGGTGATTTCCTGAAACAAATATGCAGTGAATGTTGCAAACTGAAAATTCCAAATATGCAATTTTAGTGCCCATACATTGCAGTGCCCAGTATGTTGTAATGCCCAGTATTTTGCAGTGCCCAGCTTGTGCTTTTGGAGATACACACCCTATAAATTAAATGGGTCTTCTCACTACAGTAATGCAAAATGTGAATGCTAGCTGTGGTTTATGCACACTGTGGGGCTCAGGTGGGAGGGTTGAATTTGGATTTGGGAGCACAGATTTTACTGGATTTTGTTTGTGGAGAGCCATGGTGCTTTTCCAGAGCCTGTGTACTACAAGTAACATGCTGTCAAATTGTCATGCCTAAATTTGGGGATTCAATCTGGTGACTTTTTGCTTCGTGGTTAGTTGTAATGTCTGCTGAGCTATTGTCCTTTTCTTCTCTGTCCTTATGCTGATGGTTCCTATTGCTTTTACTTTTCCTTCCTGGGTTTGCGCATCTTCAGGTGTTTCCCATTGTCCTTTTCTGGTTGCGCTATCACATTCTGGGTATGGCTATATATATTCTCCCTTCACTATACTTCCTTGCTGGCTATACTACTAAGTGGATTAGTGCTAAGGATTTCCAGCCCATCAGCGAAGACATTCTCCCTACTAGGCAAACACCGTTTGTGTTTCTGCTGTGCGTTTGTTTGTCTGCCTTCCCAGCACCTTTCCTTTCTCTTTAGTTAGGTTGGTGGGAGATTATTCTTGTTTCATTTATTATTCTCCTTATTTCACGTTCATGCACTTGCTTTAAGTTTTCTCTCCCTGGATCCTCATATCCCTCTGCACACTTTTCCTCTCCTGGTTAGCTGTGCACTGCAGCCTCCCCTCTGGTTCTGTAGGAGGCCGAGAAACCCCTCAACGGCCTTTTAGGGAGCCAGGTCCGAGGTGGTGATTTTAATTGTGGGGCTAGGGATTGTGTAGTCTGTACAGGGACCAGTAGGGTGTGGGTTTGGCTTCTCTGTGTTTTAGAGTTTATTATTTCCGTTACACATGTATGAGTGAGTTACGTGCATAACACTTATATTTCTGTTAACAGATGATGGACCTGAGTGAAGACTTGTTTTTTATTGGTTGAGTTGATACTTTTATTGTTAGCATTTTGGGGTACATAACATTTTGGATCGCTCTTAAAGCTTGGTTTATATTTATACTGTGCTCTACACTGATCACCTACATCAAGGTTTCCATCTAAATCTCTGAAATACGTGATATATCTGAAACCCCTGGGGGATCTATTCACTATAATGAGGCAGCAGAGTTACTCTGTACTCCATCTGGCCTCTGCTCCACGATGTTCATCGGAGGTAGAGAAAACAAAAGACGGACACCGCCAGATCACAGGCCAGATCTGCCTCCATCTGTCTCATTATAGGGAATCTTCTGTGGCGGGTTCTATCCAAAACATGTATTTCAGAGATTTACACAGAAACCCCGATGTAAGCGCTCAGTGTAGACCCAGGATAAATGTGCGCCGAGTATTACTGTGATCTTTGGGAGGCACAATGAACAAATCAACAGCAGGTGAAGAATTGGTTTTATTAATTTTTTACTCCATTCCTCATGTGGTATAAGTGATTAGACGACTTTATTCTTCTGGTTGGTGCGATTACAGCGATACCTGATTTTTATAGTTTTTTTAGGTCTTGCTACTATCACACACTAAAAATGCTATAGTTTAAAAAAAAAAGTTTTTACATCGCCATATTTTGAGAGCTATAATTTTTCCGGTTTTCTACTGACAGAGTCATGTGAGGGCTTGTTTTTTGAGGGACAAGTTTTAGATTTTATTGGTAACAATTTTAGGCTCATAACATTTTTTGATCGCTTTCTATTCGGATTTTTGGGAGGTAGAGTGAACAAAATGCAGCAATTTAGGAATTTTTTTGTTGTTTCCTTTTATGCCGTTTACCGTATGATAAAAGTGGTAAGACAGCTTTATTTTTCAGGTTAGTATGATTCCAGTGATACCACATTTATGTGTTTTTTTAATATGTTGTTGATGCTTTTAAACAATAAAAACAATTTTATAGAAAAAAATTTTTTTTTGAATCGCTGTATTCTGAGAGCTGTAACATTTTTACTTTTCCACTCATCGAGCTGAGTGGGGTGTTGTTTTTTTGCAGGATAAGATGATGATTTCATGCATACCATTTTTATTTACATAGGATGTTTTGATTGTGTTTTATTCCACTTTTTGTTCTGTGATGTGATGACAAGACAATTTTTGCATTTTTTTTATGATGTTCACTGTAGGGGTAAAATAGTGTAACAGTTTTATAGATCAGGTTGTTCGGGATGCAGCGATGCCAAATACGTGTACTTTTTTTGCTTAGTCAGTCACTGCCCTGTGTATAGAAAGCGGCAGCTGTAACCATGACCCTAGCACTGACTGACAGCAAACCCTAAGGATGAGCTGCTGTCAGTCAGTGTCGGGGGCACGGTTGCAGCCTCCGCTCTCTATACACTCAGTGATGACTGAAACCTTGCTGGTGCCACCGCTATCACTGGAAGCTGAATGTTGCCGGGGGAATAAAGTGAATTTCCTCCTGGCATTGGGGCTCTCAGTGCAGGTACCGAACGCTATTAACTTGCAGATTAATCCCATATATGCAGGTTAATAGTGTTTTTTTTTCACATGACAGGTTCTCTTTAGTGAGTAATCTGTATGTTTTATAGAATTGGTCATTACGGTTATGAGAAGTTTTTATTACATTTTTTATACAAACTTAAAGGGGTATTCTCATGTCCAATATCCTATCCTAATATGTAGTAGGTGTAATAATAATATTAGCAAATACCCCCAGTTAGAAATGTAGTATAGTTCTTGTGATTCGCTATGTCGCTTACCCCATGTGCAGGGCATTGCAGTAGCTTAGGTATTCATGGTTATAACCACTCATATAGTGACAGTTAATTAGTTGTTAGCAGTTGTAACCATGGATATCTAAGCAAATGGGTAAGCGACATAGCCCTGCCGTGCCCTGTACATGGGGTAAGCGACATAGCTAATCAGAAGAACTATACTACATTTCTAATTGAAAGTATTTGCTAATATTAGTAATATTTCACCTACTATTTACTTGGATAGGATCTTGGAGATGGGAATACCCATTTAGCATTTTGCAAAGGGACATTTTTTTCTTGGGAGAGTCAGCTTAGATGGCTATTGGCTGAAGCATCATTCCATAGCCATTTAATGTGTTTGGCCTGCCTTAAGGGGAAGAACACAGAAGGAATGCATGTGCTGTAGAGCCTTTACAATAATTATCTCTACGCAATCATAATACCATAAAGCCCTCCTCCTAAATGGCACTTGTGTGAATCATGTATATATCTATCTACCTATATATAGATAGATAGATAGATAGATAGATAGATACACTGCTCAAAAAAATAAAGGGAACACTTAAACAACAGAATATAACTCCAAGTAGATCAAACTTTTGTGAAATCAAACTGTCCACTTAGGAAGCGACACTGATTGACAATCAATTTCACATGCTGTTGTGCAAATGGAATAGACAATAGATGGAAATTATTGGTAATTATCAAGACACCCTCAATAAAGGAGTGGTTCTGCAGGTGGGGACCACAGACCACATCTCAGTACCAATGCTTTCTGGCTGATGTTTTGGTCACTTTTGAATGTTGGTTGTGCTTTCACACTCGTGGTAGCATGAGATGGACTCTACAACCCACAGAAGTTGCTCAGGTAGTGCAGCTCATCCAGGATGGCACATCAATGCAAGCTGTGGCAAGAAGGTTTGCTGTGTCTGTCAGTGTAGTGTCAAGAGGCTGGAGGCGCTACCAGGAGACAGGCCAGTACACCAGGAGACGTGGAGGGGGCTGTAGGAGGTCAACAACCCAGTAGCAGGACCGCTACTTCCGCCTTTGTGCAAGGAGGAACAGGAGGAGCACTACCAGAGCCCTGCAAAATGACCTCCAGCAGGCCACAAATGTGCATGTGTCTGCACAAACGGATAGAAACCAACTCCATGAGGGTGGTATGAGTGCCTGACGTCCACAGATGGGGGTTGTGCTCACAGCTAACACCGTGCAGGACGCTTGGCATTTGCCACAGAACACCAGGATTGACAAAGTTGCCACTGGCGCCCTGTGCTCTTCACAGATAAAAGCACGTTCACACTGCACACATGTAACAGACATGACAGAGTCTGGAGACGCCGTGGAGAGTGATCTGCTGCCTGCAACTTCCTTCAGCATGACCGGTTTGGCAGTGGGTCAGTAATGGTGTGGGGTGGCATTTCTTTGGAGGGCCGCACAGCCCTCCATGTGCTCGCCAGAAGTAGCCTAACTGCCATTAGGTACCGAGATGAGATCCTCAGACCCCTTGTGAGACCATATGTTGGTGCGGTTGGCCCTGGGTTCCTCCTAATGCAGGACAATGCCAGACCTCATGTGGCTGGAGTGTGTCAGCAGTTCCTGCAAGATGAAGGCATTGAAGCTATGGACTGGCCGCCCGATCCCCAGACCTGAATCCGATTGAGCACATCTGGGACATCATGTCTCTATCCACCAACGTCACGTTGCACCACAGACTGTCCAGGAGTTGGCGGATGCTTTAGTCCAGGTCTGGGAGGAGATCCCACAGGAGACATTCCACAACCTCATCAGGAGCATGCCCAGGCGTTGTAGGGAGGTCATACAGGCACGTGGAGGCCACACACAATACTCAGCATCATCAGGAGCATGCCCAGGCGTTGTAGGGAGGTCATACAGGCACGTGGAGGCCACACACAATACTGAGTCTCATCAGGAGTATGCCCAGGCATTGTAGGGAGGTCATACAGGCATGTGGAGGCCACACACAATACTGAGCCTCATTTTGACTTGTTTTAAGGACATTACATCAAAGTTGGATCAGCCTGTAGTGAGTTTTTCCACTTTAATTTTGGGGGTGACTCCAAATCCAGGCCTCCATTGGTTAATAAATTTGATTTCCATTGATGATTTTTGTGTGATTTTGTTGTCAGCACATTCAACTTTGTACAGAACAAAGTATTCAATGAGAAGATTTCATTCATTCAGATCTAGGATGGGTTATTTGAGTGTTCCCTTTATTTTTTGAGCTGTATATAGATAGATAGATAGATAGATAGATAGATAGATAGAGAGAGAGATAGATAGAGAGATAGATAGAGAGATAGATAGAGAGATAGATATGGAGATGGACATGCTTCTCACATTCCACCTTGAAGACACAGGTGTTTATTTTTGACTGGTGTTCTCCCTCATTGAAGTCCTCAACATCTGGTCCTGGACAACCAAAGTCATCAGTAACATCGGTAACACAAGGAGAACAAAGAACATTCTGGCATATGTTGCTCTTGATGGGATTTGAACCCAGGACACCAGCGCTGCAAAACTAAAGTGCTGTCTAAAAGCTGAGCGTTCATGTGTATTAGGGAATTGAGAAAGATAAGCGTTATCTAAAGTGAATTTTCAATGTTGGTTGTTATGAATTATCGGTGAACAAACTCTTCAATCCTTTGCTGCCACTAAAATATAGGTGCGTCAATAGGACAAAGGGTGCTCTTTACTTTTGACAAGCTATTTGCCTCATCCTGTGCTCCACATTTTAGGAAAGCCAAAAATGTCACAGCCAGTAGTAAGAAGTCTGTTTGTCTGTGGAGAGATGAAGTATTTACTCAACTTGGAGAAATTTTATCCTAAAAGCATCAAGATTGTCTGGACGTGTGGAGAGAGAGGAACACGAGAAGTTCTATCATCCACTGAATCCCCATCAGAGAATCCTGACCATACCTACAACATCTCCAGTGAGATCGTTATTCCTGAGGATCGTCACAAGGATCCAGAATTCAGAGTACGAGTGACCTGGTATCATGAATCTATGGAGATGTCAGAATCCAAGGAGCTGTCTATAAGAGACTCAGGTGAGAGGAGAGATATATGAGGTTATATAAGAATCCTGGAGCCGTCTATCAGACACTCAGGTGAGAGGAGAGTATTATGGAGGTTATATAAGAATCCCGGAGCTGTCTATCAGAGACTCAGGTGAGAGGAGAGATATATGAGGTTATATAAGAATCCTGGAGCCGTCTATCAGACACTCAGGTGAGAGGAGAGTATTATGGAGGTTATATAAGAATCCCGGAGCTGTCTATCAGAGACTCAGGTGAGAGGAGAGATATATGGGGGTTATATAAGAATCCTGGAGCCGTCTATCAGAGACTCAGGTGAGAGGAGAGATATATGGGGGTTATATAGGAATCCTGGAGCCGTCTATCAGAGACTTAGGTGAGAGGAGAGATGTTATCATCTTACTGACCACTAATTCTTCTGTACATATGGATTGCACAGGCTAAACCTCACCAACAACATAGAGACATTGTTATCGCTGTCCCCATTGGACCTCGCAATCTTGAATTTCCTATCAGTATGTATTTGGAGTATGGAAAGAAACTGTAGTATAGAGTGGAAACTCATCCAAACATAGAGAATACATACATTCAGATGTTATTCTTGGTGGGATTTGAACACAGGACCCTAGTGCTGCAAATCAGTAGTGTTAACCACTGAGGCACTGTGCTGCACTCCAAATGTGATTGTGTTGTCATAATTTGGTTAAAATATCAAAACATTTCTTTGTCCTGTCTTTTTCTGTAGATTATATCTGGACTCCAGTTGTAGAAGAGATTCAGATTCCCCGTCTTTTTGTCGGCTCCCCAGCCGTCCTGCAGTGTAATATCTCAGAGTATTTCCCGGATGCCGTAACTGTGAAATGGATGAGACGTGATGGAGATAAGTTGCATGAAGAGACTGACAACCAGGGAACAACGTCCACGAGAGCGTCTGATAACACCTACAGCCGTACAGCCAGTCTGACCATCACCCCCGACCTGCGGACACATCAGGGGGCAGAATATATATGTCTGGTGGAGCACCCCTCCCTGGAGAGACCCATAGAGAGAAGCACAGGGCGGCTGCGAGTCTATGGTGAGTAGTTGTATCCCACTCTGCACTGACAAGGGGCAATAACCCTGAAACTGCTGACTGCATACATTTTTCCTTTGGAGAATACTCTGATTTGAGAAACTGTTGTGAGTCATGTCGCAAGGTTCGGTAAAATAACCAACAATGACTTATAGGCAACCTGAAATACGTGGCACGAGAGAGACAACTTCTATGAACTGTGTTAAATAGTGGCAGTAGAGCAGAATACATTTTTTTTTATTTTGCCCCTCTGTTGCGGACATATTAGCAATCAAAGTATTTGGCACCTAATGAGTTAACTTTATTAAAAAATTCTCTCTCTATATGATGGTGACTGTGACGGATCAACCCCGTACTCCAAGATTTTGCCACATGGGGGTTGTCGTAGCGCCTATGCAGCTAATGGGACATAATGTTATAAAGTGGGGTGAATATGGTGGATCGCATATTGTTGGACATTTTGTGATGTGACCGAAGCACTCCTGGCCCCCACCTTCCTGTGCTCACTTAGCAGGGGCAAACAGACAATGTGCTGATTAATGGGTTGTTGCCTAACTGCTGTCTGGGAGCCTACTGTGCGTATTATCTGGGGAGAACAATGGGTGCTAAAAATAGCCTGTGTGATTCTCTATAAAACCTGCTTGTGAGAATAAAAGTTAAGTTCATCTTGGAGACACTGTGCGATAGTCATATTTTATATATCCCAGTGTAAGAAAAGCCTTTCCATGTCAGGGGCCTGCAGAAGAAGATTGGACATCTGCGGATGGGGTAACTAGCTCCCGTCACACTGGTGGCAGCGGTGGGATGCGGTCCATCTTCTTCAGGAACCAAGGACTGAATGGAAGACATCTACCAGAAGCTAAAAAGGAATACGTTGAGGGACATTGTGGAAGCTCGAGGGTTAACCGCCAGCAACAAAACAAAAGCGGATTTGATAGCAGCCATTATGGAGCTCGACAACGCAACAACCTCCAATGGGAACGTGGAAGAGACTGAATTCCAGAGGGAGGTAAAGAGCAGACTGGCACTTTATGCTCCCAACCCGGCAGTACAGATCATAGATAAGGTGATGGCTGATGTGAGTACTGATCTGGATAAAAAGATGGAGATGGAGAGGGCAGAGCGGATGGAGCTAGCCAGGATGGAGATGGCAGATCGGACCAAGATAGAGCTAGCCAAGATGGAGATGGCGGAGCGGAGAGAGGAGATACAGCGAGCAGGGAGAGCCCTGGCTTCCTCCCCAGTACCAGCAGGGGTAAGCCACAAAAAGATCCAATACAATGCCTTCCGACAGTTGGGGGAGGCAGAGGAAGACATTGATGGCTTTCTGCAGGACTTTGAGCGGCAGTGTACCCTTCATAAAGTGGAGCCGGAGGATTGGGTCCAGATTCTGGCCAGCAAGCTGACAGGCTGGGCAGCGGATGCCTATCGCACTGTATCGGATAAGGACTGTATGGACTATAAGCGAGTCAAAGAAGTGATCTTGGCCCGGTATGCACTAACACCAGAGGCATACCGTAAAAAGTTTCGCAAAACCACAAAACGGGAAACGGATACCCACACTGAATGGGCCTGTAAACTATGGCGGTCACTGCTACAGTGGGTACAAGGTAGCAAAGCAGACATGAAGGAGGACGTCCTACAGCTCATCGCGTTAGAACGATTCTTTACTGGGTTAACTCCCAAGACGCAAGAATGGCTTCGGGACCGACGACTCTTGAGGAGGCCGCACGGCTGACCGATGAACATTATGATGCCAGGAGGGCCCAATTGTCAGGGTCCAAAACTGTCTCAAGGGGCCCTCCCATGGGTCTGGAGGCCCCTAAACCACAGAAGCTTGGCGGGGGACCCACCAATACCCCGGCCTACCAGAGTCCTCCTGGCCATACCTGCCATCAGCTGGGTCACCTGCAGAGACACTGTCCCAACCGGACCTAGCACACCCAGTGGCCAAAACCGGAAACGGCTACCTTCAACCGGGCCGCTGTACACTGCTACCAAGGCGAAGCCGACCCGGCATCGGTGGCTATGGCTAATTATGGGATGGAAGAGATAGAGGGAGTGCTACATGAAGTGGACCCTGTGCAGGCAGCCCAGGCGGATAATCGACAACAACATCGACAGTCGGTGTGTATTAATGGGAAACGGCTGCAGGGATTAAGAGATTCCGGAGCTACTCTGACCCTTGTGAAGTCGCATCTCGCCCAAGGCCAAAAGATGGGTCGGACAGTGGCGGTCTGTGTAGCAGGGGGAGCCATACATCGACTGCCCATGGCCAAGATTCACCTGAACTGGGGGGCCGGTGATGGCATTGTCGAGGTCGGCATGATGAAGGATTTGCCTGCAGATGTCCTGCTGGGAAATGACTTGGGGCCCATGTTGTCTTCCTTCTCGGTCGCCCCCCTGGCTGAGACATATCCTGTGACTACCCGGAGACAAGCTCGAGCTGTGGAGGCGGAATCACACTCTGAGGAAGCCCAGGTAAGACACTACAGCCCTTCACGTATTCCCATAGCCAGACACATTTCATGGGACACCCCAGCAGAATTTAGGAGGGAGGTACTAGAGGATCCCTCATTGCAGGGGTATCGCGGGAAGGCACAGGAGGGGAGAGGGGTACTGGAAGGTGAACAGTTTATATGGCATCAGGGACTCCTCTACAGGGTTACAGAGCAAACTCACTCAGGGACGAGCCCCACGGTACAAAGACAGCTGGTAGTTCCCAAAAAGTATAGGTAGGAGTTGCTGTGAATCTCTCATGACATACCCTTGGCGGGGCACCTCGGAGTCAGCCGCACCAGGCATCGTCTGACACAAAACTTCTTTTGGCCAAGGTTATCCCATGATGTTCGTCAGTACTGCCAGACCTGTGACAGTTGCCAGCGCATTGGCAAGAGGGGAGATCGCTGCAAGGCCAAATTACACCCCCTTCCCATTGTGGTGGAGCCATTTAGCCGAGTAGCCGTCGATCTGATAGGGCCGTTAGCCAAACCCAGTCCGTCAGGGAAAAGGTATATATTGACAGTGATAGATTACACCACGCGGTATCCAGAGGCGGTTGCCTTACCTAACATACTGGCAGAGACGGTGGCGGCTGCCCTGCTCCAGGTTTTCTCACGGGTTGGATTTCCCCGGGAGATTATCTCGGATCAGGGCACCCAATTTACGGCAGAGGTGACCAACCAACTGTGGAGACTGTGTGGTGTAAAGTCCATTAGAAGCACCCTATACCACCCGCAAACCAATGGTTTGTGTGAGTGCTTTAACGGAACGTTAAAACAACCCATTGGGACGTTCACCCGGACCTACAGGAACTGGGAGAAATTCTTGCTGCACCTCATGTTCGCCTATCGGGAGATGCCCCAAGAATCTACGGGGTTCTCCCCATTTGAACTGTTATATGGGAGGCGGGTGAGGGGGCCCCTAGACTTAGTGCGAGAACTCTGGGAAGGGGAGGAAACCATAGCAGGAACCCCTATTGTGCCCTTCGTGCTGGAACTCCGGGACCAACGGTGCCAGCGCGTATGGTACGATCAGAGGGCTAGAGAACGCACCTTCGAGATAGGACAGAAGGTCCTGGTACTAGAACCGGTTAGGCAGAACAAATTCCAGGCCGCATGGCAGGGGCCTTACCAGGTAGTGGGGAAAATAGCCGACACCACCTACAATGTCGTCGATTGTGACGACCCCAGGGTTATCCGCATGTTCCACGTGAATATGCTGAAGCCCTACCGGGAGCGCCCTGAAGAGATAGCTGCCATCTGCGCACCCGAAGCAGAGGATTTAGCCGGACTCCCCTTGCCTGATGTCTTAGGTGAGAGGACTCAGTCGAAAACCTGGGACCAGGTACACTTAGGAGAAAATCTAGGGGCCCGGGAGAGAGAGCAGGCCGAGGCATTGCTGAGAGACCGGGGTTCACCCGACTTGCACAACACAAGGTTGAGACACAAGATCAGACCCCCCCCGAAACAACCCCCCTTCCGCGTCCCGGAGTCTGTACGAGAAGGGATGCGACAAGAGATACAGGAGATGTTGCGTTTAGGGGTCATTGAGGAGTCAGATAGTCCCTGGGCGTCCCCTGTAGTGTTAGTGCCTAAGAAAGATGGGACTACCCGGTTTTGTGTAGACTATCGCAAGCTAAATGAGAAAACTGTGACGGATGCGTATCCCATGCCGCGTGTGGACGAGTTGTTAGACCGGCTGGCTGGGGCAAAGTATTTGACCACCATCGATCTATGCAAAGGCTGTTGGCAGATCCCCCTAAGTCCTGATGCTATTCCCAAGTCTGCAATTGTCACCCCGTTTGGCTTATTCCAGTTTCGGGTTATGCCATTTGGGATGAAGAATGCCCCCGCGACCTTCCAGAGGCTGGCTGACCGGCTTCTGGATGGTCTCCAGGACTATGCTTGTGCCGACCTGGATGACATTGCCGTCTACAGCGCGACATGGGATGAGCATCTAAATCACCTAGAGACAGTATTGGATAGGATCCACAAAGCCGGAATCACCCTGAACCCCAACAAGTGTCACGTAGGCAAAGCAGAGGTGCAGTATTTAGGACATTGAGTGGGGGGTGGAAAACAACGACCGGAACCCGCCAAGATTGAGGCCGTAGCCAAGTGGCCCACCCCACGTACTAAAGCCCAAGTCATGGCCTTTCTAGGGACAGCAGGGTATTATAGGAAATTTGTCCCTAATTACAGCAGCATTGCCAAGCCCCTCACTGATCTGACACGTAAGAACCTTCCCCGCCAGGTAACCTGGACCACCGAGTGTGAGGAAGCCTTCCGCCAGCTAAAGGACGCTCTCACAAATACCCCGATATTGGCCGCACCTGATCCAACTAAACATTTCCTTGTTCACACAGATGCATCTATGTTTGGGTTGGGGGCAGTACTGAGTCAAGTCGGGCCGGACGGCCAAGAACACCCAATAGCTTATCTGAGTCGGAAATTACTGCGTCGAGAACTCAGCTATGCGGCCGTCGAAAAGGAATGCCTGGCAGTAGTATGGGCTGCCAAGAAGCTCCAACCATATTTGTATGGAAGACAGTTTTCCCTCATAACGGACCATAACCCCCTGGTATGGCTTAATCGGGTCTCCGGGGACAATGCCAGACTACTACGGCGGAGATTGGCGCTACAACTGTAGCACCCTGAGGGCTCGGTTGCTACAGAGGTATTGCATCTCAACCAGATGTATCTCACTCTCAGGTAAGGATGGAGTGTGGATCAGGACCCTGAAACCTGCATGCATTACACCACATTTCTGGGGGGCAGGGCGATCGATATGCTCCAAGCAGAGCACGACAGTCCCTGTCCCTGGCTGGAGTGGGGGGAGGGAACACCGAGGAAGGGGGAACCCTGTAGTGCATAGGAGGGAGAGGGCAGTTCCTGGGTGCACCTAGAGGGAGGTATAAAAGGTGGGCACCATCTTAGTTCGGTGTTCAGTCTGAGAGAAGAAGTGACAGAGCAGGGCCTCTGTGGAGCTCTGCTCCGGAGGCGGGCCTAGCCTGTGAGGCCCAGCCAGCACTGAAAGAGGAGAAGTCAGTCAGTTAAGTCAGAGTGAGAGGAGAAGACAGGGAGCAGAGCCTCTGCATGGGCTCTGCTCCGCAGTCAGGCCTAGGAGAGAGGCTGGAGCCTGGTGGAAGCAGAAGGAAGGAGAAGGGAGGAAGAGGAGCAGAGGAGGCTCCAGGAACAAGGAACGAAGGGAGCCCAGGGGTGAGGACCGGTGAGTCGCCACCTCATGCCCGAATCTACCTGCGTAGAAGGGTCAGGCCAAAGGGGGAGACCAGTCCCCGAAACTAGTGGAGGCGGGGAACTACCCTCAGCTAGAAACCGGAGGCTGTGACATTTCACGTGGCGCAGCCCCTCGCTACACCCGCTAGGAAGGCACCACATAGGGTCAGGGAAACTGGCGCCAATTTCACCAAGAGAAGGCCCAAGGCTGCCGGACAGAAGCGAGGTCACTGGCTGGGTATGACAGGCCAGAGAAAGGACACAAAACGGGGGTCCTGTGAAGCGCTCCAAAGTTATCTGGGAGTAGGCCGAGCCCCTCTCCTGGTGAGCACAGTACGACGTGGTCAGCCGTTACCTGCAGAAGTGGTCTGGATAATAAGAACTGTGAGTAAAGACACTGGACTGCATCCCTGACTCTGTGTCGTCGCTGCTGCTCCTGCACCCTCACCCCCATCCTCCGCGCACACTGCCCTGGGGCTACACTCCTCCCGTGGGGAGTCGTACTACACTCTGCTGCACCCATAACACCAGCCTCAGCGGTCTGCTCTGCAGCGGCGGTTCATCCTGACCGCAATCCACGGGTGGCGTAGTCGGACATTTTAACATCACCAATAGACTGCCATTTGAGTTGACCACCCTGAGCCACGGAACCGGGTCCCCCGCCACATGAGGACTACAACCCCCAGCATCCGCAACGGGTCCGGTTCCGGGTATCCCCACACATGCGCGGCCCAGGGGGCGCGTCACAACCGTTAGACTTCACCATCCACTATAGACCCAGCAAGCAAAATGGTAACGCCGATGGACTAAGCCGACAAACTGACCTGCTGCTGCCTCATAAATCATGGACCTCCTCCAGCTGATCCGTCGGGGAGCAGACTGGGTAGGCCGATCCTGTCCGTGAAGGGGGAGCATTGTGACGGATCAACCCCGTACTCCAAGATTTTGCCACATGGGGGTTGTCGTAGCGCCTATGCAGCTAATGGGACATAATGTTACAAAGTGGGGTGAATATTGTGGATCACATATTGTTGGACATTTTGTGATGTGACCGAAGCACTCCTGGCCCCCACCTTCCTGTGCTCACTTAGCAGGGGCAAACAGACAATGTGCTGATTAATGGGTTGTTGCCTAACTGCTGTCTGGAAGCCTACTGTGGGTATTATCTGGGGAGAACAATGGGTGCTAAAAATAGCCTGTGTGATTCTCTATAAAACCTGCTTGTAAGAATAAAAGTTTAGTTCATCTTGGAGACACTGTGTGATAGTCATATTTTATATATCCCAGTGTAAGAAAAGCCTTTCCATGTCAGGGGCCTGCAGAAGAAGATTGAACATCTGCGGATGGGGTAACTAGCTCCCGTCACAGTGACCAATCACAGGCAAACAGCAACTCTCAAAGGAAAGAAGAACACGCTCCCACCACAGCTTAGAGCAGGTTTCTCAGTGTGTGAGCTGTATGACAGACAGACAGCTCTGATCTCCTGGTCTAACCTCCTGAATGCTTAGCAAGCACAGATGACTCACACCTTTCAGATAAGGTGGTGAGGGATGGGGCAGCACAGCTGAGTTTAGTTGTATCACATTACAAATTCTTCAATCAGCTCTCCTCTCATAGCACTGTCACCTCTGCTGTACTGCTCCTCCCCCACAATGCCTGTCCTGAGATGTGTCAGTATTATACTTTATGTAGATCTAAATGTGGGGAACAGAGCACACAATAGGGTGATACCCTATGGAGGGAGAGTAAGAGAGTGCTGCTTACACTCACCTGATGGAGTTGTGACAGGCACAACTCCTATGAAGGCATGAAGAAAAAAAACAGCTGCTGCTGTCCCGTGTCTGGAGGATAAATCCTCCAGGAGATATTTGAACTCGCTCTGTAGTGGGATCAGAGCAGGGTCTCATTATATCTCAGATAGTAAGAGCACAGAACAAACTGCTCCTGTGTGTGAGATATATAGGCAGCCATCTCTGATCTCACTACTCTTGTATGAGATTACTGCCCTGATCTCACTGGAGAGTGATTTGCCATAAGCACAAAAGACATAAATGTGGTTACAGCTGACATACTGGGAAATCTCCTCTAAGCTATTGCTATTGTGGGGTGTGTTCTTTTTTCTTTTTAGTGTTGCTGACTGCATATGATTGGTCAGCATTAGTGATGAGCGAGTATGTTCGGTCAACCCTTTCGGCGAGTATGCTCGGGCGAGTACCAAGTATCTTCAGCGTGCTCGGTGATATGTTTGAATCACTCCCGTGTGCATGATTTGCGACTGTTTGACAGCTTTAATACATGTGAGGAATGCTTGTTTCTTTCGCATTACTCACATGTATTAAAGCTGTCAAACAGTCGCAAATCATGCACACGGGAGTGATTCAAACATATCACCGAGTACACTGAAGATACTCGGTACTCGCCCGAGTATACTCGCTGAAAGGGTTAACCGAACATACTCGCTCATCACTAGTCAGCATAATACAGGGAGAAGAAGCACACCCCCCACCCATGTGAAAACTGTCTGATAACACTCACGTAAGCTTTAAAAAGTTAACTCATTAGGTGCTAAATGCATTGATTGCTAATATCTCCACAACGGAGAGTCGATATAAAAAACCCAAAACAAGACAAAAAAGTTTTATTCTCCTCTGCAGCAACTATTACAACCTGTATCTGTGGCGCCCCTGAGGGTTCAGTCGCCACAGGGGTACTGCACCTCAGAATGAGGTGTGGTATCTCCTCTCCTAGGTAAGGATGGAGTACTACACAGGACCCCAACCACATACTCAACACTACACCACTCCAGTTCTGTAGGGTGCCTAAAGCACTATAGTGCTGCCCCGGGCCTGAATGGAGGAGTTGGGGGGAACCAAAGTTAGGGGGAACCATGTAGTGAGTGAGGGTGGAAGAAGCACTTTACTTAAGCACTTAATTAGAATCATATAAAACTGGAGGCCATCTTTATAACAAGGTCTTTGGTCGTAGGTCTTTGGGACGGCAGGTCAGCACAAGGCTGCAGCCGGCTGAGAGGTCCACGGTTCCTGGTCTCAGGCCTTGAGACGGGGGGTTGGGGCAGAGTTATAACCAGCTCTGTCCCCGGTCAGAGTCCAACCAAGAAGGCCTAGGAGGGGAGCAGAGGAGTTAGGCTCCACAGGCGAAAGGATCTCAGGGGGTGCGGACGGAGCGGAGTCGCCACCTGCATACCTTATTCTGGCCCTGCCAGAGAAACCCTGCCGCAAAAGAGGGTACCGGTCCCCGATTATCTGACTTTGCACTTCACGTCTCTGTCGGAAAAGTCCGGAGGCTTATGTGGATCCCAGGGGGATACGGACGGAGCGGAGTCGCCACCTGTATGCCCTAATCTGAGTTTATGCAGAGGGACCCGGCCTTGTTCTCACCACAAGTCACCAAAAAGGGCACCCAGTCGGTCCGGGAGCTACACGCTACCCATAAGGGACATCGCAGTACCTGTACGGGACTCAGTGGGGCACACAAGGCGGGAGAAGTTCAACAAGAGAGGAACACACTAGAGCAGGGGTCCTGTGAAGCGCTCCTGAGCTACCTGGAGTGTGCTGAATAGTGTTGAGCCACCCCCGTAGTGTTCGGGTTCGGTTCGGTTCGTCGAACACCGGGATGTTCGAGGAACTGTTCGTCGAACTGTTCGTCGAACACCTTAGAACACCGTCGAACACCGTTAAAACCAATGGCAGGCAAACAAAAACACATAGAAACACATAGAAAACACCTGCAAAGGTGTCCAAAAGCTGACAAACTGCTCAGAAGACACTCTCTTTAAAAAAGCCGGCCGGCAAATTCAGCAGCGGCATACACCGGTACCCGACAATTTAGACAAGAAGGAATAGAGCATCACACATAGATTAGATAGATAGAAACATGTCAGTCACACATATAAGAAGCACAGTGACAGTGTTGGTTACTGCACTTGTCATTTAGTGTAAAGGATTTATTAAAAAAAATATTAGTGTTTTCATGCACCGTCTCTTTAAAAAAGCCGGCCGGCAATTCAGCATCTGTACCCGACAATTTAGAACAGAAAGAATAGAGCTTCACACATAGATTAGATAGATAGAAACATGTCAGTCACATATATAATAAGTACAGTGATAGTGTTGCTTACTGTACTTGTCATTTAGTGTAAAGGATTTATTTAAAAAAATAATAGTGTTTTCATGCACTGTCTCTTTAAAAAAGCCGGCCGGCAATTCAGCAGCGGTACCCGACAATTTAGAACAGAAAGATAGAGCATCACACATAGATTAGATAGATAGAAACATGTCAGTCACATATATATGAAGTACAGTGATAGTGTTGGTTACTGTACTTGTCATTTAGTATTAAAATAAAGGATTTATTATTAAAAAAAATTGGCGTGGGGTTCCCCTTAATTTTAGGCTCTAGCGGAGGTTAAGCAGACGGCTGGGGCAGATGTTTGAAGCCTGGGAAGGGGGTAATACCCACGGAGCTTCCCAGGCTACTAATATCAGCCCCCAGCTGAATACATAGCCTTTACTAGCTATTAAAATGGGGGACCCCCCAAAAAAAATGACGTGGGGTCCCCCCTAATTTAATAGCTAGCAAAGGCTAGGCAGACAGCTGGGGGCTGATATTAATAGCCCAGGAAGGGAGCCATGAATATTGGCCCCCTCCCAGGCTAGAAACACCAGCCGTCAGCCGCCCCAGAAATGGCGCATTCATAGGATGCGCCAATTCTGGCACTTAGCCTCGCTCTTCCACGCTGCCCTGGTGCGGTGGCAGGGGGTAATAGGGTTGGGGTTGATGTCAGCTTATAATGCCAGCTGACATCAAGCCCAGGTTAGTAATGGAGAGGCGTCTATAAGACACCCCCATTACTAACCCCATAGTCAAAGTTAAAAAAAACACAAACACCCAGAATAAAGTCCTTTAATTGAAATAAAGACACAATCCTTTATTGCTCTAAATTAAACCATACTTACCATCACGCCCATTCCAGCTGAAGCCAACGATCTCCTGCAATAAAAGAAAAATAATAAAGCAACCTCATCCTTACCTTTCCATGGTTCCCACGACAGCTTCAGCTCTGCTACATCGAGATGACAGGCTGGACCGCAGCAGAACGCTGCCATCCAGCCTGTCATCCCGCAGACACTGAGAAGCGCAGGCTTGCTTGCGCTGCTCAGCGTCTCTCTGTGACGACATCCAGATGAGCCGAGTTCATGTCCAATGAACTCGGCTCACCTCATGCACGTCACTGACAGCGTGGGAAAATTCTCACGCTGAAGCGCTGATTGCAGGAGAATTTTCCCACGCTGTCAGTGACGTGCAGGAGGTGAGCTGAGTTCATTGGACATGAGCTCACCTCATACACATCACTGACAGCGTGGGAGAATTCTCCTGCACTCAGCACTTCAGCGTGAGAATTTTCCCACGCTGTCAGTGACGTGCATGAGGTGAGCCGAGTTCATTGGACATGACCTCGGCTCATCTGGATGCCGTCACAGCGAGACAGTGAGGAGCGCAAGCATGCCTGCGCTTCTCAGTGTCTGCGGGATGACAGACTGGATGGCAGCGTTCTGCTGCGGTCCAGCCAGTCATCTCGATGTAGCAGAGCTGAAGCTGTCGTGGGAACCATGGAAAGGTAAGGATGAGGTTGGTTTATTATTTTTCTTTTATTGCAGGAGATCGTTGGCTTCAGCTGGAATGGGCGTGACGGTAAGTATGGTTTAATTTAGAACAATAAAGAATTGTGTCTTTATTTCAATTAAAGGACTTTATTCTGGGTGTTGTGTTTTTTTTAAATACTTTACTAGAAATTCATGAAATAATTTAAAAAAAATTGACGTGGGGCTTCGCACTATATTTGTGTCCAGCCAGGTACAGCAGGCAGGAACGGGCTGCCCCCAACCACCAGCTGCCTATTTGTACCTGGCCGGACACAACAATATAGGGAAGCCCTTTTTTTCTTAATTATTTCATGAAATAATTTAAAGAAAATTGACGTGGGGCTTCGCCCTGTTTTTGTGTCCAGCCAGGTACAACTAGGCAGCTGGGGGCTGGAATCCGCAGCGCAGGGAGGCCCAAGCTTTCTGGGCCACCCCCGCTGCAAATTGCAGTCCGCAGCCACCCCGGAAAATGGCGCGTTCATAGAAGCGCCATCTTCTGGCGCTGTACCCAACTCATCCAGGGCCCTGATGCGGTGGCTCACTGGGTAATAAAGGGGTTAGGGCCAGCTTGGCATTATCAGCTGGCCCTAAGCCCGAAATTCATGGGGTCACGCCAATATTAGACATGACCACCATGAATTTCTAGTAAAGTATTTAAAAAAAACACAACACCCAGAATAAAGTCCTTTAATTGAAATAAACACACAATTCTTTATTGTTCTAAATTAAACCATACTTACCATCACGCCCATTCCAGCTGAAGCCAACGATCTCCTGAAATAAAAGAAAAATAATAAAGCAACATCATCCTTACCTTTCCATGGTTCCCATGACAGCTTCAGCTCTGCTACATCGAGATGACAGGCTGGACCGCAGCAGAACGCTGCCATCCAGCCTGTCATCCCGCAGACACTGAGAAGCGCAGGCTTGCTTGCGCTCCACAGTGTCTCTCTGTGAGGGCATCCAGATGAGCCGAGTTAATGTCCAATGAACTCGGCTCACCTCATGCACGTCACTGACAGCGTGGGAAAATTCTCCTGCACTCAGCGCTTCAGCGTGGGAGAATTCTCACGCTGAAGCGCTGAGTGCAGGAGAATTCTCCCACGCTGTCAGTGACGTGCAGGAGGTGAGCTGAGTTCATTGGACATGAGCTCACCTTATGCACGTCACTGACAGCGTGGGAGAATTCTCCTGCACTCACCGCTTCAGCGTGAGAATTCTCCCACGCTGAAGCGCTGAGTGCAGGAGAATTTTCCCACGCTGTCAGTGACGTGCATGAGGTGAGCCGAGTTCATTGGACATGAACTCGGCTCATCTGGATGTCGTCACAGAGAGACGCTGAGCAGCGCAAGCAAGCCTGCGCTTCTCAGTGTCTGCGGGATGAGAGGCTGGATGGCAGCGTTCTGCTGCGGTCCAGCCTGTCATCTCGATGTAGCAGAGCTGAAGCTGTCGTGGGAACCATGGAAAGGTAAGGATGAGGTTGCTTTATTATTTTTCTTTTATTGCAGGAGATCGTTGGCTTCAGCTGGAATGGGCGTGATGGTAAGTATGGTTTAATTTAGAACAATAAAGGATTGTGTCTTTATTTCAATTAAAGGACTTTATTCTGGGTGTTTGTGTTTTTTTAACTTTGACTATGGGGTTAGTAATGGGGGTGTCTTATAGACGCCTCTCCATTACTAACCTGGGCTTGATGTCAGCTGGCATTATAAGCTGACATCAACCCCAACCCTATTACCCCCTGCCACCGCACCAGGGCAGCGTGGAAGAGCGAGGCTAAGTGCCAGAATTGGCGCATCCTATGAATGCGCCATTTCTGGGGCGGCTGACGGCTGGTGTTTCTAGCCTGGGAGGGGGCAAATATTCATGGCTCCCTTCCTGGGCTATTAATATCAGCCCCCAGCTGTCTGCCTAGCCTTTGCTAGCTATTAAATTAGGGGGGACCCCACGTCATTTTTTTGGGGGGGTCCCCCATTTTAATAGCTAGTAAAGGCTATGTATTCAGCTGGGGGCTGATATTAGTAGCCTGGGAAGCTCCGTGGGTATTACCCCCTTCCCAGGCTTCAAACATCTGCCCCAGCCGTCTGCTTAACCTCCGCTAGAGCCTAAAATTAAGGGGAACCCCACGCCAATTTTTTTAATAATAAATCCTTTATTTTAATACTAAATGACAAGTACAGTAACCAACACTGTCACTGTACTTCATATATATGTGACTGACATGTTTCTATCTATCTAATCTATGTGTGAAGCTCTATTCTGTCTGTTATAAATTGTCGGGTACAGATGCTGAATTGCCGGCCGGCTTTTTTAAAGAGACGGTGCATGAAAACACTATTATTTTTTTTGATAAATCCTTTACGCTAAATGACAAGTACAGTAAGCAACACTATCACTGTACTTCGTATATATGTGGCTGACATGTTTATATCTATCTAATCTATGTGTGAAGCTCTATTCTTTCGGTTCTAAATTGTCGGGTACAGGTGTATGCCGCTGCTGAATTGCCGGCTTTTCATGTTTCACTGTTGGCACTGTTCCCATCGATTTGGGCAATCACTGTAATGCCACAACCACCATGGCTGTGGCATTACAGTGAGTGGCAGACAATCCCTGCATGATTGGTGCTCTAAATAGCGCCAGACATGCAGGACACGCTTTTGGTGCACGAACAGTTATCGAACATAACCTCGAACAGCCGAATTTTTTGCAAATCGTTCGGGTTCGTCGAACAACTCGAACACCGCCCAAAACAGCTCGAATTTGAGATTGGCGAACAGTTCTAGTCGAACACCGCTCATCTCTAGTGCTGAACCCCACCCTGGCGGCCACAGCTCGCCGTGTGACAGCAGAGAGAAGCTGAGCTGAGAAAGCACCACCGTGAGTAAAGACTCGGATGACTTCAATTACTGCCTCTGTCTGTTCTTTCCTCCGTGGCTCTGCACCTGCCAACGCTCTATTTTACACCCTCTCTCTACGCTTCCCTGAGGCCTCGCTCCACCTGTGGGGAGCCGCACCAGCTAAGCTGCCTGAACACCGGCTTCAGAGGACTGCTGCAGCGCTGGTGATCCTCACCAGACACCACGGGTGGCGTCACGAACATTCCCCTATCCCATACAACTTTCCCCCTTTTCCTTTGCTTTTAAGAGTGACCCCAGGGTATGGGCCCGGGAGCCGGCCACCGCGACATCCCCCAAGATCAGGCAACAACAAAGCCTGGGTGCCGAGTCGTTCCCCCATCCCCCGGGTGCTTCATATCCAGTTCACCTGGAAAAATTTGGCTAAAGGTCATTGATATATAAAACTGCCAACATCTGTATGTAAAATGATCACTTTTATTACTAATTACTTGGCATTTAAAGAAGGGCTCCAGCAAAACTTTTCATTGCTTAAAATTGTGTAATGTGTATGTAGTGTAGTTGAAGTGCGGCAATATATTCACTGATCTCTGTCTTCTCCGGCTTCCACTAACACTCCAGTCCTCTTCTCACTCATGTGACTGAAATCCAACTTTCTGGACCACTCTATGCTCTACGTGTGAGCCGGACATCTCTTTTACAATGTATGTCTATGGAGCCTTGTTCTGAGCCTCTTTCTGTCACTCCATGGACTTACATTGTAAAAGAGACTTTCGGCTCACACATAGGATGCATTGTGATCCAGCAAGTCAAAAATGAAAGGACAGGATCATTTACCTATATATGTCAATGGTCGCTTAAGAAAAAAAAGACACAGCACTAGGAAGAAGTCAGGGTGGCAAGTCTCCCAGGCAGAGACCAGGCCTTCAATATAAAATAAAAAAAATGGAAGCAGCTTTTTCAAGGCTTGAAAAAGGTTCTCAACCAGAACTGAAACATCACCATTATGGGCAATTAAATAGCACTATTTTTTCACTTTTTCAAATTGGTTTGTTGCCTCGATTTTTTTTACATGTATAATTTATTATTATTTATTTATTTATTTTTTAAACTTTTTTGATTTTCGCTTCCATTTTTAGTCCCCATAGGGAACTTGAACCTGTGATTTTTTTGATCGATTATGCTATACCCTCCAGTACTGAGTGGTGTTGAGTTACATAGCGAAAATGCGGTTTTCTTATGAAGCTCAACCTCTGGCTGAGCTTCACAAGAGGACGAGTATGGCAGGCGTTATTTTAATGCCGCAGTCACTTACAGGCAATTGTCGGCTTTGTAACACAGCCGGCATTTGCCAGGCATGAAGTAAGCTCAGATCCTGACTCCGCTGTATTCAGCCCTTAGCGACCATTGACAAAACAGGCACAGTACGTCATAGTTTGTTAGGAAGTGAACTTGTACAGTGAATACCATAAAGAAAACAATACAGTTGCTGTTTTTCACTCATCTGCCTCCCAAAAATTGGCATAAATAGTGATAAAGAATCAGGTGTACCTCAAAATGGCACCAATCAAAGGCTTCTACTTATCGCTCAAAAAACAAACCCTCAAACACCCTCACACAGCTCTGTTAATGGAAGAATAAAAAGGTATTGGCCATCCGAAAACCTTTTTTTTACTGAAAAATATTTGTACAAAAGTAGCAAAAGTTAAGAAAAGTATATATTTTGTAAAACCATAATCATACTGTCCTGTAGAATAAAATTTTACCTGTAGGTGAACACTTGAAAAAAAGACAGAAAGTAAACTTAGCATAATTCAGAGTTTTCATTTTTACCTCTGTGCCTCCCCCCAAAAATTACATTTTCAACACATCATTGAAAAATTGTACCATTCAAAAATACTGCGTCTGGCAAAAAATAATCCTTCATATGGCTGTTTTATCATTATTATAAGACATTGGAATAAGCTAAAACTCTTTATACCTATTTTGGCAAATGCCCGGGGTTTTAATAACCAAAGTTGACTTCTGTTTGTCATTCCAGCAATAATTGTATTAACAAATACTAATGGCTGTTATTTCTCTGTATTTGGTCTCTTTCCTGTAGACGGTGACCGTTCTCCTCCATACTGGGGGGATGTAATGACTGGAGGATGATTTCTAGTTTAGGACAGAATTGGATGATGTATAAGACATTACATGACCCCGAGTACAGACAACGAGACAAACTTCTGCTTCTTCTCTTCCAGGTAAACCCCAGATGTCGGCCCCTATAGAGATCACTATGGCCGATTCATCTCGTGTTCAGTTCTCTCTGAATCTACAGAAGTTTTACCCTAAAGATATAAGAATCTCCTGGAGGTGGGAAAATATGAATGGTCAATATGGATTATCACCAACTGCGGAGACAATCAGTACGAGGGACGACCATCTCACATATGAGGTCACCAGTGTCGTCCAGATTCCTGATCATCAATTCAGAGATCCGGAGATGAAAATCATTGTAGAGTGGAAACACGAGAGTATGGAGACGTCACAGACGAGATCACTGAGTGTCAGAGGTAAAGATGATATCTGTCTATTAGTGATGAACGAGTGTGCTGACCAAGTATTTTCGGTGTGCTCGACAACTGTTTGAGTCGCCACAGCTCCATGTGTCCACCATTCCTCCCAATATTCAGCATGCAATACTACATTTCCCCAGTAGCAGGCTCTGTGGTTTTCCCCGGTGATAATAGCTGATTGTTGGAGGTTACCTGACCAAGATATTATTTCAAAAGTGTAAAAAGTCCTTCTAAGGAGAAGAAATAAGAAACTGCAATATAAGTGGTATCTCTATGGTACTGACGGAGAAAGCCAACTACAGCGCTCCACTTTCTCCCACAGTCTTATAGAGAATGTATAGAGCGGAGGTCGCGCATGTGCACTGAGGCTCCATTCTGGATGACTGTGAGGGTCTTAGTAGTCGGACCCTCACTGAACTAGAAGTTATCACTTACTCTCATTTTTGTGGGACAGATTGTATTTTTGAATGACACCATTCATTTTACCATATAATGTACTGAAAAACTGGGAAAAAATCAAAATGAGGGGAAATAGTAAAAAAATATGTAATTATGCCATTGCTTTTTTGGTTTCGTTGGGTTTTGGGGTAATTAATTAAGTCATTATTTTTTAGGTTTCTTCGTTACATCATTTATTATGCTGTAAAAATTACCAAACTCGTATAATTTATTTTATTATTTTTGTGGATAATTTTGTAAGAGTTATGTGAGGACTTTTTTGAGTGGTTGGCTGAAATGTTTGTTAATACAATTTTTGGGCCACATTCAATGTTTTGATTGCAATTTTTGAAATAGTTGCGGCGACTGAAAAACAGCAATTCTGGCAATTTTTTTTTCTTTACAGCTTTTACTGTAAATTAATTACTTTTATATTTTGATCGCCTGGCCTTTTTATGGATGCAGCAATACCTTCCCTTATTTTTAAACTGGAAAAATGAGGTGATTGAAATTTGTATTTTATTTAATATTTTTATGAACATTTTCGTTTTTTAGTCTTTCTGAGGGGCTTGAACCTGCAATCACTTGATCTTTAGTATTGGGGTATATAGTGCAAATGGTGGTCTCTTATTAAGCCCAACCCGTAGTTGTTGTTCACAGGAGTGCCAAGATGGTAGTCATGGCTTTCAGTAGGCCTCAGGCCGCCATGATAACCAATCGGCACCCCACGATTGTGTCATTCATGGGTGGCTGATGGGAGCTGGTGCTTGCACACACCGGTGATTGCCTCATTTATGTGTCGCTGTCACTGATTGATAATATCCTCCATGTGGTTGAACAGTAGCAAATGGAGCTCAGCTCTGTCATAGGAAGATGCTGGTTGTGTAACACAGCTGGAATCTGCCATATGTGGAGCAGACTCGGCTCCTGAGCTCCCTACACACATATCGACCTTGGCGCGAATGCACTGGTATTTCCATTTGGGTTATGGGATTAACAGATTGACACGCAGAAAGTCTGTGCTGCTTATACCGGACCCAGTGCACATTTCTCATCTTCTTCCATATGTTATAGATCTTCCCTGGCGTCCACACGTCGGGTCTATCAATGTCCCCGATCTGGAAGATGGTAAATCAGCCACCCTGACCTGTGAGATATCCGGATATTTCCTTGATCTTCTATCTGTTTTCTGGTTCCTGAAGAAGGACGGAAATATGACCGATCTGCCCATAAAATCATCAAATGTGGACAGAATTTACAATATGTCACGGAAGGAGAAGAAACAGACAGATAACACTTATTCCTGTGAAGCTTCAGTGACTTTTACCCCAATAATAAGTTCAGACCAAGGATCAGAAATCATCTGCAGAGTGGAGCATCCCAGCGAGGAGCGTCCCATAGAGCGGAGCACCGGACCCCTACACATCGGTGAGTGCCCCCGGACTTACAGGTGGATTATTACAAATTCCTGACTGTGAAACAAAGTAAATAAAGTCCATTATATAGAGTTATAGTAGGAGGGACGGGTGTACTTACTTCTAGTAAATGGCCTGGTATCCCAGTAGTTGGACTCTCAGTAATCTCATATTTATCACCTGTTCTGTGATGATTAATGTTATTGGAGAGAAACCCTTCAAAACATGTTACGTACTGGTTTGTCAAATCTCGAGTCCCCTCTTTTGAAGCAGGCTCGAAAGTTGACTATTGCCAGCAGACACTAGCAGTGTTATTCAGCCATCATCTGCCTAGAACAGCTCTGTTTGCTGCTCTTAACGTCTTACAACTGCATTTACAGCATGTGCGCTGTTCCAAGAAGCACCACCCGGGCGATTGCAGGGTGCCAATGGATTGCCATGGCAGCCGGTGATCTGGAGAAGATCCACGTGCCTACCATCTATGAAGACCAGCCTGCGATTTTTACTACATATTGCAATGCTGTGGTGTTGCAGTATGTACAGTTGAGACCAAAAGTTTTGACACAGTTTGGTTGTCACATTTTGCGTCTTCAGTTTAGCCGGATGTTTCTATGGTTATTGAGGTACAATTATTTTGATAAGTTTTTACACTTTTATTAACAAATAAATTAAGTTTTAGTAAAGAATGAATATTTCCAGAGCTGACCCTTATTTCTTCAGACATCTGCCCTTCGCCCCGGCGGCTGGATATCGGCTTCTGGGCAGATACTGACTGATGGACGCCTGTTCTTGACTCATCAGAGCTCGGAGTTTATCACAATTTCTGGGATTTTGTTTGTTGCTTTTTGAGGATTCACCATAGGATTTCAATGGGACTGAGATCTGAGGAGTTTCCTGGCCATGGACCCAAAATGTCAATGTTTGGTTCACCAAGCCACTTGGTTATCACTTTTGCTTTGTGGCATGGTCTCTATCATGCTGGAAAAAAAGCAAATGCTTCTGGATGGTTGGGAGAGGTTACACTTGGAGGAGGATTAGAGCCCGTTCTTTATTCATGGAAGTGATCTCTGGTTTAATTGTGAGTGAGCCCCTACACATGAAGGGTCTTAGGAGGCTTTGCTGTTGGCAGACACAGGACTCATGGCAGCGCTCACCTCTTCTTCTCCGGACAATCGTTCTTCCGGATGTCTGAAGGGAGTTAATCAGAGACAATAACTTTACCCCCCTCCCTCTGAAGTCCAATCCCTGTACAAAACTATACAAAACTGGGGAAAGGGGTGTGTGGGGCCATAATGTTGTGTGAGAAAACTAAAGAGCTTCAGTAGGGGCAAACTTAAAAGAAACCTGTCATCAGGATTTTGCTAAGTAAACTACATGCAGTGTCAGGTTGGCACTATTACACTGATTAAAATGATACCTGGGTTGAAGAAATCCGTCTTGTTTAATCTGTGTTTGCAGTTTTGAGTTAATGAGATGTTCGTGCTCCGGGGCAGCCTGTGGGGGGGTCTTTTATTGGTGCTCTGGCCCCTTAGTCATTATTCTGGCCTTAAATGACAGGTCACTGAACCTTGAGTGACATGCCTCCTATTTTAAATATTGCGCTTGCGCAGTTAATTTTGTTATTTAAAAAAAATTTAACTACAGCAAAATTGCGCTGGCAGCGATGCATGCGCAGTAGCATCTATTCCTTGCCACAACAAATGCACAGATTAAACAACAACCACAAAACGGATTTCTTCAACCCAGGTATCATTTTAATCAGTGTAACAGCACCAATCTGACACTGCCTGTAGTTTACTTAGCACAATCCTGATGACAAGTTTCCTTTAACTGTAAGTGCCGCAATAGTATTCTTCCTGTATTTGAAAGTTGGGAGCTATGCCCTTCTGTGACTATGCCTATGCACGGGGTTAGGACTTTAGTTTTTCTGCTTGTAGGATGATGTTGAAGAGTGATATACTGCAGGATGGGGATGTATTTAGGAGCTAAGGAGTGAAGGATTTGACTGTATTTTGTGTCTGAGTACTGTTATACTGGAGGTTAGGGCTGTATTTCGCAGCTGAGGAGTGATATACTGCAGGGTGAGGCTGTATCTAGGGGCTGGTGTTATACTGCAGGAAGGCACTGTATTTAGGAGCTGAGGAGTGTTATAATGCAGGATGCGGCTCAGTAGCAGGGCTGAGAGGAGCACTGTATTCCCAGGATGAGGTTGTATATTACGTGGCTGAGAGGAGTGATGCTCTGCAAATGGAGCCAGTATACAGGAGGCTACGAGGAGTGATACACTGCTGAACAGAGCTGTAGATAGAGGTGCTTAGAAGAGCATTGTATTTCAGAATGGGTCTGTATAAAGGGGAACTGAGAATAGTGATAAACTGCAGGGTGGGGCGGTAAATACATGAGAAGAGAGATGCAGGGCTGGGACTTGTCCGATTTGCCCTAGAGGAGCTGCAGGATCCAATCCAGTTCCCCTTTACAGGATTCAAGTGTGAGGGTAATAACGCTGCTATTCAGCTCCCGGCTCTGACATAATGTGTTTTGATGCAGTGACATGATGAGATAATATCATCATCCTCCTGGAGTCATGCTGCAGAGGCAGTGAGGACAGCAGAGAAGGCTAGCACTCGATGTTGGAGCAGAAGATAATTCCATTGCTGTTGCTATTTAGGAGCGGGGAGCGAAGGACCCGGGCGGGGAAGCCGGCAGTGAAAAGACTTCACCGCCGGCTTTCCCGTTCTGTGCTGCGCTTTCCCGCCGGTTATTTCAAATGAACAGCTGAGGTATCAGGTGATGCTGATCAGCTGTTCATTTGAAGTCGCCGCGGTGCCCTCAGAGGGTTCACGTGAGTTCATGCTTGACTGCATTGCATGAACTCACATGAACTTTCCCACGGCCGCGCAGGTCAGCCACACCTCCCAGACGATCAGCCCGTCATGATTGGTGTGTGTGGGTGTCTGTGCGATGTCTGCGAGTGTGTGTGGGGTGTCTGTGCGTGTGTCTGCGAGTGTGTGCGGGGTGTCTGTGCGATGTCTGCGGGTGTGTGCGGTGTCTGTGTGATGTGTGCGGGTGTGCGCGGTGTCTGTGCGATGTCTGCGAGTGTGTGCGGTGTCTGTGAGATGTCTGCGAGTGTGTGCGGTGTCTGTGCGATGTCTGCGGGTGTGTGCGGTGTCTGTGCGATGTCTGCGAGTGTGTGCGGTGTCTGTACGATGTCTGCGGGTGTGTGCGGTGTCTGTGCGATGTCTGCGAGTGTGTGCGGTGTCTGTGCGATGTCTGCGGGTGTGTGCGTGCAGGCAGACATAGGCCGATGTGACACTACTACTCCCATCGGCCTATGTCTGTCCCCCGTCCACTCGTGCCAGCAGGATCAGCTCGATGGGAGCAGTAGTTCCCATCAGCCTGATCCTGCTATTTAAATTGCCCTACTGTGTCCCCAATAAATTTTAAATACATGTCATTGGTGGCCAGTGGTTACCTACAATAAATTAGTTCATACATTACCTGTCCCCGCCGATCGCCACCTAAAATAAAGTAAAAAATAAAAAACTACACCTATGCTCACCTAGACACCTAATTCCCCGAAGCCATCGATCTCCTGTAATAAAATATAAAATAATAAACCACAACCTTATCCTTACCCCTCCGTAGTAGTCCACGAGTGTCCCACGAAGATCTCCAGTTCAGAGCAGCCACATAGAATGTGACCGCTCTGAACCGCTGCCGCTGCTAGAATGACGGGGCCGTAAAGCAGCCCCGTCATTGCATAAGCGGGTTCGCCGGAGTTCAGGCAGCGCTGCTCCGGTTAGCTACTTTACGGCCCTGCTGTACCGTGAGAAATTCACACGGTACAGCAGTGCCGTAAAGGAGGTCACCGGAGCTGCGCTGACTGAATGCACTCCGGTGACCTCAGTCAGTGGCTCCCGCTGCCGGGAGCGGACGTGTTCCCGGCAGTGTGAGCTTACAGCAGCCATGCACAGCTGTCACCATCTCCAGATGTGACAGCTGTGCATGGGAGATCAGCGCAGGAACGTGGACAGGTAACTATTTTTTTTTAGTAAACTAAGAATTAAATAAAATTGTGTAGTGTGTTTTTTCTTTTTAACACTTTGTAGGTTAGTAATGGGGGTGTCTTATAGACGCCCATCATTACTAACCTGGGCTTCATGGCAGCTGGCGCTGACATGAACCCCACCACTATTACCCCCTGCCACCGCACCAGGGCAGCGTGGAAGAGCGAGGCTAAGTGCCAGAGTTGGCGCATCCTATGGATGCGCCATTTCTGGGGCGGCTGCCGGCTGGTGTTTCTAGCCTGGGAGGGGGCCAATATTCATGGCACCCTTCCTGGGCTATTAATATCAGCCCCCAGCTGTCTGCCTAGCCTTTGCTAGCTATTAAATAGGGGGTACCCCACGTCATTATTTTGGGGGGGTCCCCCATTTTAATAGCTAGTAAAGGCTAGGTATTCAGCTGGGGGCTGATATTAGTAGTCTGGGAAGCTCCGTGGGTATTACCCACTTCCCAGGCTTCAAACATCTGCCCCAGCCGTCTGCTTAACCTCCGCTAGAGACTAAAATTATGGGGAACCCCACGCCAATTTTTTTTTAAATAAATCCTTTATTTTAACACTAAATGACATTTGAGGAGTTAATAAAGATGCAGTCCCTAAATTATTATTTATTTTTTAATTAATTTTTCCCAAAAATTTTGACGTGGGCTTTGCCATATTTTTGTATGCCAGCCAGGTACAGCATCCAGCTTCTATGAACGCGCCATTTTCCGGGGTGGCTGCGGACTGCAATTTGCACCGGGGGGGGGGGGCAGAAAGCTTGGGCCTCCCTGCGCTGCAGATTCCATCCCCCAGCTGCCTAGTTGTACCTGACTGGACACACAAATAGGGAGAAGCCCCACGTATTTTTTTTTAATTATTTCATGAAATTCATTAAATAATTAAGAAAAAAAGGGCTTCCCTATATTGTTGCGTCCAACCAGGTACAAATAGGCAGCTGGTGGTTGGGCGCAGCCCGTCCTGCCTGCTGTACCTGGCTGGACACAAATATAGGGCGAAGCCCCACATCAATTTTTTTTTAATTATTTCAGGAAATTCATGAAGTAATTAAAAAAAAATTGATGTGGGGCTTCGCCCTATATTTGTGTCCAGCCAGGTACAACTAGGCAGCTGGGGGCTGGAATCCGCAGCGCAGGGAGGCACAAGCTTTTTGGGCCCCCCCCGCTGCAAATTGCAGTCCGCAGCCACCCCGGAAAATGGTGCGTTCATAGAAGCGCCATCTTCTGGCGCTGTACCCAACTCATCCAGGGCCCTGGTGTGGTGGCTCACTGGGTAATAAAGGGGTTAAGGCCAGCTTGGCATTATCAGCTGGCCCTAAGCCCGAAATTCATGGGGTCACGCCAATATTAGACATGACCGCCATGAATTTCTAGTAAAGTATTTAAAAAAAAACACAACACCCAGAATAAAGTCCTTTAATTGAAATAAAGACACAATTCTTTATTGTTCTAAATTAAACCATACTTACCGTCACGCCCATTCCAGCTGAAGCCAACGATCTCCTGCAATAAAAGAAAAATAATAAAGCAACCTCATCCTTACCTTTCCATGGTTCCCACGATGGCTCCAGCTCTGCTACATCGAGATGACAGGCTGGACCGCAGCAGAACGCTGCCATCCAGCCTGTCATCCCGCAGACACTGAGAAGAGCAGGCATGCTTGCGCTCCTCAGTGTCTCTCTGTGACGGCATAAAGATGAGCCGAGGTCATGTCCAATGAACTCGGCTCACCTCATGCACGTCACTGACAGCGTGGGAAAATTCTCACGGTGAAGCGCTGAGTGCAGGAGAATTTTCCCATGCTGTCAGTGACGTGAATGAGGTGAGGTCATGTCCAATGAACTCAGCTCACCTCATGCACGTCACTGACAGCGTGGGAAAATTCTCACGCTGAAGCGCTGAGTGCAGGAGAATTCTCCCACGCTGTCAGTGACGTGCATGAGGTGAGCTGAGTTCATTGGACATGACCTCGGCTCATCTGGATGCCATCACAGAGAGACACTGAGGAGCGCAAGCATGCCTGCGCTTCTCAGTGTCTGCGGGATGACAGGCTGGATGGCAGAGTTCTGCTGCGGTCCAGCCTGTCATCTCGATGTAGCAGAGCTGGAGCCATCGTGGGAACCATGGAAAGGTAAGGATGAGGTTGCTTTATTATTTTTCTTTTATTGCAGGAGATCGTTGGCTTCAGCTGGAATGGGCGTGATTGTAAGTATGGTTTAATTTAGAACAATAAAGAATTGTGTGTTTATTTCAATTAAAGGACTTTATTCTGGGTGGTTATGGTTTTTTTTTTAACTTTGACTATGGGGTTAGTAATGGGGGTGTCTTATAGACGCCTCTCCATTACTAACCTGGGCTTGATGTCAGCTGGCATTATAAGCTGACATCAACCCCAACCCTATTACCCCACTGCCACCGCTACAGGGCAGTGGGAAGAGTGAGGCTAAGTGCCAGAATTGGCGCATCCTATGGATGCGCCATTTCTGGGGCAGCTGACGGCTGGTGTTTCTAGCCTGGGAGGGGCCAATATTCATGGCACCCTTCCTGGGCTATTAATATCAGCCCCCAGCTGTCTGCCTAGCCTTTGCTAGCTATTAAATTAGGGGGACCCCACGTCATTTTTTTGAGGGGGTCCCCCATTTTAATAGCTAGTAAAGGCTAGGTATTCAGCTGGGGGCTCATATTAGTAGCCTGGGAAGCTCCGTGGGTATTACCCCCTTCCCAAGCTTCAAACATCTGCCCCAGCCGTCTGCTTAACCTCCGCTAGAGACTAAAATTACGGGGAACCCCACGCCAATTTTTTTTTAAATAAATCCTTTATTTTAACACTAAATGACAAGTACAGTAATCAACACTATCACTGTACTTCATATATATGTGACTGACATGTTTCTATCTATCTAATCTATGTGTGAAGCTCTATTCTGTCTGTTATAAATTGTCGGGTACAGATGCTGAATTGCCGGCCGGCTTTTTTAAAGAGACAGTGCATGAAAACACAATTATTTTTTTAAATAAATCCTTTACACTAAATGACAAGTACAGTAATCAACACTGTCACTGTACTTCATATATATGTGACTGACATGTTTCTATCTATCTAATCTATGTGTGAAGCTCTATTCTTTCTGTTGTAAATTGTCGGGTACCGGTGTATGCGCTGATGAATTGCCGGCTTTTCGCATAATACATTCTACATTATTCTTAGTTGTTTTACTTCATGTAGAATTAACCTATAAGGAAAGAGAGGGTTTATTTTCATTCCGATATTTCTGTCCCATTGACTTGCATTAGTTTCCGGTATCGGAATCGGCGATATCCGATACTTTTTGGGTATCGGTCCGATCCAATCCGATGCGATATTTCCTGATATCGGAAGGTATCGCTCAACACTAGTGGTTAGGAGTTAGATTGGGGGCACAGTGGAGAGAGGGATCAAGTGGAGTGGGGCACTGTGCAGAGGGAACAGGTGGGGAGATCACATGGGGGGTACAAAATCATTTGGGACATTATGGAAGACATATCCATAACGGTGGTATTGTAGAGGGCTTAGTTCATAGGAAGGATTGTGTGGATGCCATGTACCATAAGAGTGACAGTTTAGAGACATATTTTGTGCAGAAAAAGTGAGGGGCAATTATTTATTCAGGGAAGCAACATGGGCAGATATTTTTATTCAGAAGCATTATAATGACACTGCTATTTTTAAGGGCACTGTGTTGGGATGTGCTGCAGAATACCGAAGACCATGTCGATGTTGGGTCATGAGGCTATTCTTAGTGAGATACTCCAGTATAGCATCTCCTAGAAAAATCTTCAAAAAATTTACGCACAATAAAGGGTAAACTTGCCAGCCTATTATTCCTAGGGCCATTTTTTTCCCCTTTTTGAATATTGGTACCACATTTCTGGTGAGGTAGGTATATCTGTACTGATGGTAGTTCTGGTGCTGTCTTTCTGTACTGTGACTGGTTCTGATCCTGTACCCATGTAGCAATCCATATCAGATAATCTAATAGATGGCTATGTTAATAGAGCATGATGCCATCTGACAAGTTAAGGATTACTACATATGCATTTATGTTAGGAGCATTAAACCTTTGCATAAGTTTGGGGATAAAAGTCCTACCTCAGTGTGGTGTGTAAAAATACTTGTATGACACGTACTACTTTATCAGTACTCAAATAGGCATGTGAGTTGTTTGTGATGTTACATAGGACTAAAAGAAAATGAGCCTTTAATTTAGGCTACCATGATTCTCATTTTATAGGCGAGAGAAGACCATGTAACTGTATGTGGTAAGAAAAGAGATGTGATTTCCCACATGCAAACAGGGAACCTGTTGTCAAAAATTTTAATCTCTGCCCTGGGGAAGTGGTTGAGGTAAAAGAAAAGGCAAATCCAGAAATGACAGAAGTGAAATCCATTTCTAGCTGTTGTTACATTGTAGGAGCCGCGCCATTCGGGAAATAATCAGTGACACCGACCATGTGAAGGATCGGCCCTGTCACCTCCGACCATGTGAAGGATCGGCCCTGTCACCTCCGACCATGTGAAGGATCGGCCCTGTCACCTCCGACCATGTGCAGGATCGGCCCTGTCACCTCCGGGAAGCGGACGTTCCTGCAGTCCAGTCCTGTAATCCTGTCCGCTCCCGGTGTTGTGTCTTCCGCCTTCATCCACAGTCACATCTCGGTCATAGGTCAGATCTGATGATACATGTGTGGTCACGTGTCTTTATCTCACAATCACTCATCGGCCGCGCTCCAATGACTATTGGGGGTCAGTGTGCCTCTCACAGTGGACGGGGGCAGCGCGCTGACCAGAAGTTTGGTTCTGGGAATGAGGCCAAATGTCTAATTCTCCCATTATCTGATAATAAAGAGGCCACAATCCTACATAATGACAATGCCGGTATGTGAGATCAGTGGTGGAGATATGATATCTGCAGCCTCATACAGCGGAGACACGTCTGTCCTCATCTGATGATGTCTACATGATGACCACTGGAGATAATGTCAGTGCCGATACCTGGGGACATTACAGGAGACTGGTGGGGGCGGCTCATCCTATGGGGGATTCATCTGTAGGGATCAGGACCTTATACCTGAAGGAGCAGAATATTCCCAGGAACACAGTAATCACCGGCCGCACCGCTGTCTGCAATTTATATTGTAACCGAGAAGATTAATTTCTACTAATTTCATCTTATTCTATTTCAGGTGAAAGAAAGAAAAACAGTGATCAAAGCACAAAACAAATACAAAACAGTGGAGGCCTCAGTAACTGGTAAGTTCCTATTCCTCCTGACATTGTACAGTAAATGACGCCGTGTGATCAGTGTTACCGGTGACGGCCGGTGAGGAGACAGTCAGTGATCGATGAGACATCTCTATCAGCCGTTCTGTAGTGTGAGGATTGTGTCTGACATCTATGGGGTCTATAGGGTTTCACCAAATGGGGATCTCACTAATAAGATATCCTCATATTCCCATAATGCACATAATATTCACATCATGTAGATTGTAAGTGTGAAGCCTCCTCGCTCGCTAGCCCACCCTGAGAGATGGGGTTACTCGGACGGCGGGCCGCTGTACGGTGGATGCAGTCGTGGCCTAGGCCCGGTCCGTGCCCAGGGTTGTCGCATAAAAATAGGGGCTAGGAGGAACGATGGTGATCGAGTGGACAAACGACTACGCCACCTGTGGTGCCTGGTGATTACCACCAGCGCTGCAGCAGTCCTCTGAGGTGGGTGTCGTGGCAGCTCAGCTGGTACTAATCCCCACAGGTGGAGCAGGGCCTCAGGGCAGGGAGAGAAGGTTAGTAGACTTCTGGAGGTATATGGTGTGTGCAGCGCCGCGCAGGAAGGAATTACAGAGACCAGGGTGCAGTCTTCCAAGCTTTACTCACGGTAGTGAAACGTGGCGTTAGGCTGAGTCCCTCTGGATGAACACAGAATAAGGGATACAGGTGGCGTACGCCGCTACGTCCATATCCCCCTGGGAACCACTTCAGCCTCCCGACTTCTCTGACAGGGACGTGAAGTGCAACGTCAGATAATTGGGGACTGGTACCCCCTCTTGCGGCAGGGTCTCTCTGGCTTAGCCAGAGTAAGGGTAGCAGGTGGCGACTCCGCTCCGTCCGCAGCCCCTGAGATCCTTTCGCCTGTGGAGCTTTCATCCTCTGCTCCCCTCCTGGGCCTTCTTGTATTGACTAAGATCCAAGACAGAGCTGGCCATAACTCAGCCCTGCCCCGACCCCCAGTCTCAAGGCCTGAAACGGGGAATCGCAGCCTCCCAAAGCAGCTGCAGCACATACTGACTATTCACTCCAGGGAACTGCGACCAAAGACCCAGTTATTAAAATGGCCTCTGTATTTATATGAATTGTATTAAGTGTTTAGCAAAGTGCTTCCTCCACCCTCACTCACCACTAGGTTCCCCCTATCTTTGGTTCCCCCCTTACTCCTCCATTCAGGACCGGGGCAGCACATTTTGCTTTACACCCCCTTCAGAATGGGAGCAGTGTGGTGTTGAGTGTGTAGTGGGGTCCTGTGTGGTGCTCCATCCTTACCTCGGAGAGGAGATACCACACCTCTTTTATGAGGTGCAGTACCCCTGTGGCGACTGAACCCCCAGGGGCGCCACATTAGCTCTTGGGGTCGGTTCTCTTTACTTTTGTTCCATTGTGAGATATTACCTTGTCCTGGCTATAAGGAGTAACTGTATACACAGCTTCTTACTGTTTATCTATTACTGGCATTACACCAGGTTTCGTTCATTTCCCCTCGCCCCCAGTGATTTCTGCAGCCTCAGTATTTCCCTGTATGTATAGTGACTATTGTCCCATAACTTAGCGGAGTATACAGTCCTCAAGGTCTAAGCACAGGAGACCAAGAAGCTTCTTCTGTGACCATCGATTGCTTTTGGATCTTCAGATCTTACATTTGTTTAATCCTCTGAACCATAGATAGACATCCCCAGACCCAGAACAACCCCGACATGACAAGGAAGACCATCCTGAGCTTCTTAGACTTGAAAGATTCAAAAAGAGAAGTAACACATGTTATATTTTGTAGGATGAAAAAAAACATTACTCTGAAGAAGACTGACGTAGGAGAAGAAGCTGATGAGGACACGGGAGCAGAACCTCAGGAAGAAACCAAAATCCTGACTTTCTAGAAGGACAGAGGACGTTAATGTCATCCCTGTATTACTATATCTGGGGTCGTACAGAAGGCAGTGACTGTCTCCCTGTTATTGCTCCAAGAGATATAAGTGTTATATAGACAATGTGTCAGAGCTGAGAGCTGGATGATACGTGGATCCATTCTGCAGCCATGGACATTATATACTGAGATGAAAGAAGCAGAAAGTGACCTATAACAAGAGCCGGGATTGTGAGGTCAGAAAAATGAAATATGAAGATGGATAATATGACTAATCTCCTTTCTTTCAGTCCCCCCCACACTTTGTCCCTCCATATCCGCACACACAGACCACACTCTGGTGACAGCTCCTGCAGCTTTATGTACTAACCTATTTTTAAAAATGTCAAAGCCATTATTAAAGACCAGCACACTAAGCTCTTACTAGTAGTTCATTAAATCCTATTTTTCACATTGGTGTTTAGTTTTTTACTCTGTAATGTCAGATATGGCCTGTACATGTAACCTCTGAAATGTGGAAGCTGTTGTGTCTGGTACTAAGCAGTGGAGGGATTATGTTCAGTCTGCGGCTGAAGCTAGCAGGGAGTAGCTGGCTGGGGATGATTGGGAGGTAATCAACACCTGATCATTAGGCACGCTATTTAACTCTGCTCCCTGCTCAGTCCTTTGCTGTTTATTGCAGTTCCCATGTTCAGTGGTGGTGAGTGGTGCTAGTGTAATGACCGGAGATCCGAGAGAGATCCAGTGAATCACAAACTGAGACAGAGACAGAAATAAACAAAACAGGAATTAGACTAAAATTCAGTATTGCATGAATCAGTCTCAGGTTCTACCTGGGACACTGTCCCTACTAACTACACACAATCAGTGAAAGCTGAAATCAATGTATCCATCTCAAGGTTTCCAGTTTATGTGAATTTTGCTAAAGATCTGGAACAATTTTACCTAAACACAGTGTCAGTCTGGTGAGGGCGGTCTATATGGACCCCTGAGATGGCACACTGAGTACAATCCTACCACTTTTAACAATAAAAATGCATGAAACTATACCAGTTGCTCTTATACCCCTAGTATAGGGATAACCGGGTATCTTACAGTTACGGTACTGTTAAACTCAGATGTGGTCTATCACAGGCCTGTGAATCGCGGTGGCTGCAGCTTGTTCTGGAAAACTTTGGCACCAAATAAAAAGCAACGTTCACAAAAACAGCAAAGGTTCCTTGTCTTGTCGGCCGATGCCGAGCCCACACGCCGGGGAATTTAGTCCTGTAGCCTCAGGTTAAGGTCTGGGAAGAACTCTTCACCAGGCTTGTCAGTATTCTCTCAATGTGAATGGCACCGGACCCCATCTCTCCTCTCGTAGTCACTCACTGTTTTCCAGACCACCGACCACGGACTCCGTCACAGAGATGATATCCTCAGTCTCTTTCCCTCTCACTCAACACTTGTCTTGTTCAGCACAAAGTCTCTAGTCCACTCAGCATGGACTTCCACAAAACTCCAAAGAGCCACACAGCTTTCCCCAGCTCAGCACTCGTTCTTAAGCAGGGATACAGCTTCACCAGGGACAGGGGTTATCAACCCCCACAGGAAAGCTTGTAGAGAAAGAGTCTTGTTGCAGTTCAGTCCTCACAGTTCTCCTCGGACTCCCGTCCAGCATCTCACACAGCAGATACCCTCAGGACACAAAGGGTCTCCTGATCTGCCTCTGCTCTGAGCTCAGCCAGGCAAAACTCACAGGGTCCTAATGCTCTCCTGCTGCTATCACAGTTCACACTCTCACACTAGCATTAGGTTTTGCTATCTTTTCAGGGGTTCTCTCATTTTTTCTTCCGGTTTACTTCAAGGGTTCTTGCAGAGGTACTCACCTGGTCCTAGATTGGGCACCAGTTGCATCACCAGATGCGAGCTGTCCGGTGAGAGTGGGCCTGGGAAGAGCTCTGCTAAAGTCCCCCTTCCATTTAATGGGAGCTGGATGAAGAGAATTTCCAGCCCTCAAGGGCTTGCCTAGCTGGGCAGCTTGTGCCAAGTGCTTTTGTGGCTGCACCTTTGCTGGTTTGGTGTCGGTCTTGCTGGGCCCCTCTGCGAAGCGCATAATGATGGAAGACTTTCATGTCATAAGTCAGACACTATGGTAAGACTGAGCACAGCAGTAAAACACAAGGTAGTTATACTTCATCAGTGCGGTTTCTCTCAGGTAATGATTTCAAAGAGACTTGAGTTTCAAGATGCACTGTTCATGTATATTTTAAGAAGCACTAATAAATAGGCAATGATGAGGGCCATAGACACTGTGGTTGACCAAGGAAACTTAGTGCAGTAGATGAAAGACACATCATTTTATATCACTTTAAAAATGGAAGATGTCCAGTGGTGCCATGAGCTCAGAAATGACAGCACTTTTGGAGAAGTTTAGCCAGGTTCTCTGGACTGAGGAGTCAAAATTTGAAATATCTGTTTATAACAGAAGACAATTTGTTAACTGAAGAGCTGGAGAGTGGCACAATAAGGAGTGTCTGCTGGAAACAGTGAAGCATGGTGGAAGGTCCTGTAAGTTTGGCTGCATTTCAACTAATGGAGTTGGTGATTTGGTCAGGATTAACCCCCTTCCCAACACTATATATACCGGTACATCCTATTTACAGTGCTCGCAAATGAACGTACCAGTATGTTATGGTGATTAGGCGACCACACAAGCTTTACCTTCTCAATCACCACTGTGACTGATAGCAGAGCTCCTACTGTAACAGCCAGGGACAGTGCCAGAAACCTCCCTAGCTATTTAAACCTCTAAATGATGAAATAAATAGAAGGTTGAGAGGGCAGGGACTTCCTCTCTCACCTCAATCAGAATCACTGCAATGTGATCACGGAGAGACAATGGTTGTCATGGCAACCAAAAGTCAAATAATAATTTTCGGGTCTGTCAAGTACAGTGACGGTCATTTTTGCATACCATACTAACAGTATAATAAAATTGGGCTTGGGCAGATCAGTCAGATTGCTGTATGCCCCAGGGTCGCATCGCAATCCTTGGACTGGCCATCTGTTCTCCTGACCTGACCATGACAGCTGCATAGAAATACATGCTGTCACACTCAGGTCAGGAGAGCAGACAGACGGTCCAAGGATTGCAATACGATCGCATCACAATTCTCAGGCATACAGCAGTCTGACTGAATCACTGACACCGGCAGAGGGGTGGGCGGGATTATGGGCAAGGGAAGGGGTGAATATTCAATTGGCATTAACATACATTTTAATTGCCAGCATGTGACAATCAATTTTTAGGGGCTTACAGCAACACAATGGGGTAACACACAACAATAAAAGTTAGATAGCCTAAAAGCAGGGCTGTGGAGTCGGAGTCGGAGTCATGGAGTCGGAGTCCATTTTGGTGGAGTCGGTATAAAATGGACCGATTCCAACTCCTAAAATATATAATAAATTGGGTACAGTAGTTCAATGCAGTTTGTGGGGAATATTTTTTCATAAGAATTTGGGAAAGTTATGAAATGTCCTATAAACAGGGTTGGACTGGCCCACCGGGGGACCGGAGAATCCTCCAGTGGGCCCAGGCACTGACCTCTGCTGGCACAGTGAACATGCATCACATGTGCCAGCGATGCTCTTACAGAACATGGTAATATACAAAAGCTATCAGGGCACAACAGCGCTGTGTTACTTACAACTAGTGCGAGCTGCAGTCTGCAGCAGGGGAGCGGGTCCTCAGTGTGATCAGTGCTGCGCTGTGCTCTCTCAGTACTTCACTACTCCTTGCAGCTCCTTCCATAATTTAACAAACCGGGAGAGCGCAGCGCGCATCACTGATCACACTGAGGACCCGCTCCCCTGCGGCAGACTGCAGCGTGCACTAGTTGTAAGTCAGAGCTGCTGCGCCCTGATCACTTGTTATGTCACCGCTCTTCCCTGCATTCAAGCAGCAGGGAGAGCGTGCAGCTCTGGATAAGCTCTTGTCCAGCCAGCTTTGTTTATGTCCTCACTGGCTGGACAGCACAGCTCTGGTAATGAGCTGTACTCTGATTTAGGCTGTGTGCCCACGTAGCATTTTTCAAGCGTATATGCTGCGGAATGTGCCCACGTTGCATTTATGAAGCAGAAAATTTCTGCTGCATAAATGCAAGTCCTCTCCCGGAAAAACGCATGCGGAATTCCGCACGCGTTTATCGCGCATTTTTCGCGCGTTTATCACGCGTTTTCCACATGCGGAATTGCCTTGCGTTTTTTATGCATTGGACAAAGGCAATTCCGCTTGCGGAAACGCAAAATTAAATGACATGCTGCGGATTTTTGAACGCGGCATAAACGCTGCGGAAAAATCCGCAGCATGTGCATAGAACTTGCGGAATCCCATTGGGGAACATGGGGTGCGGATATACATGCGTTTTTCAAGCGTTTACGCTGCGGAAATTCCGCAGCATATACGCTTGAAAAATGCTACGTGGGCACACAGCCTTACAAAGCATGCACCCCTCCCCCACAGTGTAAACACTGGCAGCAGAGGGAGATAGACGAATCCCTGTTACAGCTGTCTGCAATGATTGAAGGAGTCCCCCCCCCTGCCAGCCTAACAGTGAGTAAATGCAAATGGGGAGCCTTTAGTCAGGGATGAAAGAGGGGCAAGGGGTTAAGTTACTTAGGGATGAATGAGGGCCCTATTCCCTCATTGCCCCTTTCACCCCTTACTGACTGCACCCCATTCCCCTTAGTGAGGCTCTTCCCCCTTTATCACCCCTGACAGCAACCCCCTCCCATATCACCCCTGGCTGCACCCCTTAACTGATCTCCATCCCCCTATATTACCCCTAACTGCACCCTTGCCCCGTATCACCCCTGACATAATCCCCTCTCCCATATCACCCCTGGCTGCACCCCCTCCCTGTATCACCCCTGGCTGCACCCCCTCCCTGTATCACACCTGACTGCACCCCCTAACTGATCCCCATCCCCCGTATCACCCCTGACTGCACTCCCTCCCCTTATATCACCCCTGACTGAGCCCCCTCTCCCTGTATCATCTCTGACTGAACCCCTTCTCCCTGTATCATCCCTGACTGAGCCCCCTCTCCCTGTATCACCCCTGACTGAGCCCCCTCTCCCTGTATCACCCCTGACTGAGCCCCCTCTACCTGTATCACCCATGAATCAGCCCCTTCTCCCTCTATCACCCCTGACTGACTTAGCCCCTCTCTCTCTATCACCCCTGACTGACTTAGCCCCCTCTCCTTCTATCACCCCTGACTGACTCAGCCCCATCTCCCTCTATCACCCCTGACTGACTTAGCCCCCTCTCCCTCTATTACCCCTGACTGACTGAGCCCCCTCTCCCTCTATCACCCCTGACTGACTTAGCCCCCTCTCCCTCTATTACCCCTGACTGACTAAGCCCCATCTCCCTCTATCACTCCTGACTGACTTAGCCCCATCTCCCTCTATCACCCCTGACTGACTTAGCCCCATCTCCCTCTATCACCCCTGACTGACTTAGCCCCATCTCGCTCTATCACCCCTGACTGACTTAGCCCCCTCTCCCTGTATCACCCCTGACTGAGCCCCCTCTCCCCATATCACCCCTGACTGAGCCCCCTCTCCCCATATCACCCCTGAATGACTTAGCCCCATCTCCCTTTATCACCCCTGACTGATTTAGCCCTCTCTCCCTCTATCACCCTTGACTTAGCTCCCTCTCCCTGTATCACCCCTGACTGAGTTCCCTCTCCCCGCATCACCCCTGAATGACTTAGACCCCTCTCCCTCTATCACCCCTGACTGACTTAGCCCCATCTCCCTGTATCACCCCTGACTGACTTAGCCCCCTCTCCCTCTATCACCCCTGACTGACTTAGACGGAGAGGGGGGCTATCACATCTGACTTACTAGAAGTTTTTTTCCACACTGCTAACAAAATGAGGCCCTTCATAAGAAGTTATGGCCTTAAATGTGGCAGAGAGATTTAAGTAAGGGAAAGCTCTTTTTTGATATCACTAATAACGCCATACATAAATGATTAAGGGCCCCCACAACTATTTTTGGATGCATTCACATAATGCATTTGCTGCAGAATTTCTACAATGGAAATCCCACAGCAAATTAACAGCGGTAATATCCACACAGATATTGTGCAGATATTGCTGTGTTTACTGCTGGTACACCTTTACCATTGAGGTTCCCACGTTCAGGATTCTCTGCGGTTTTGATGATGCGTGTTATGCAGCGTCAAAACTGCAGCGGCCAGATGTTACAGCATAGTGGATGGGATTTCTAGAAATCCCATGTCCACTATGTGTGCATCTCAGGCTGCGGATCACCCGTGGATTCTGACATGCGGCGTATCTTTCAGACCCGCAGCATTTCAATTTCTCTTACGGGTCTAGATGTGAACTTTCCCCATAGACTAACATCTATGAGGAAAGTCCGCAGGGGAAAAAAAAATGGCGCCGCTCATTAGCATAATGAGGGCGGAAGTGCTGCGGCTCCACTGCAGCGTCGGCGCCACAGCGGCTTCACTCTGTGGGAACGTAGCCTGACTTGATCCTTTTGTATTGCAAAGGATGAAGTCGGTGGTGAATATCCGCAGCGTATATTGACACATTGTTCATGTGAAATCCGCAGCATCGGTGAATTCACGCGCTGGATTTTCTCAGCCTATGGATGAGATGTCATAAAATCCCATCCACTTTGCTGGTGCTATAAAACATTGGTTTAGTGGTTATTACTCATCAGGGGCCATTTATCATTGAGTTTGCACCAAAATGTGGGCACCAGCTCTTTCGATAACAATAAGAAGTGTACTATCTTATATTATACCCTGATATTAGGGTGTTACCACACAATTCGTGGTCTTGTATTTATTTCTATGTAGCTATGTAGTGGCCCCCAAGAATGATTTTCTCTGGTGGGCCCAATGTACTCCAGTCCGACGCTGCCTATAAATGTCTGTCCTATTCCTGATCTAAGGGTCTAGACTTTTAGCTGAGATGAATCTCTGCTACAGTAAATGTATCACTTAATCATGAGCCGCGTATGAGGGAGTCGGAGTCAAGGAGTTGGAGTCGGTGTCATGGAAACTGAGGAGTCGGAGTTGGAGTCGGTGTCATGGAAACTGAGGAGTCAGGAGTCGGAGTTGGAGTCGGAGGTTTGGCTTACCGACTCCACAGCCCTGCCTAAAAGGGCTGTGCGAGCCCTATTTCAGGATACTACTAGTATGGTATGCAAAAAATGACCTGACAGATTCCCTTTAAAGGAATCTGTCACCACATTTGACCTATCTAAACTATTAATATGGGCATACATGTTATAGACTGCTGAAAAAAGTCCTACCGGTATGTCTCATATCAGATGCCTCATTGCTGAGAAATCATCTTTTATCCCTTTATGTAAATGACCTCTTCCAGGCTCTGGGGAGGACACTGCCTGGAAGATAACGCTGACTTCAGAGCTTATTTTCATAGAAGGGGGCATTACCAGTGGGAGACAAGTAGCTAACACAGAACAGGAGAAATTAACTTTGTATTCTTGCATACTGCATTTTTTGCAGCTCTCTGAGCTCTGCTGTAACAATATTACACCCTGTCTGCCTGTGATGGAAGCTGAGAGGATGTGTCAGGTATAATCACACACAGCTCTGCAGGGAGATCGGGAGAGCAGAGAACGGACATCACACATCACATTGGGAACCAATACACATCACACTGGTAACCATCACACATCACACTGGTAACCATCACACATCACACTGGTAACCATCACACAACACACTGGTAACTTCCCTTTCATGTAAAATATGCTTTGGGGTGGAGTTATCTTTCAGACAACGTCCTCCCCAGAGCCTGAAAGACATAATTTATATAAAGTGATAAAAGATGATTTATCCACAACAAGGCATCCGATATGAGACATACAGGGATCACTGTCCTCAGCAGTCTATAACCTGTATGCCCATAATAATAGTTTAGATAGGTCAAATGTGGTGACAGATTCCCTTTAAACCCTTCCATAAGCAGGGTCTAACAGGCTTTCTGTTAGTGTAAGACTCACAGGTCTAATACCCTGCATATACATTAGACAAACAAGTCCCATAGAAGGACTAAAAGAAAAGAAAATTGTAAAAATATAAAAAGCAAAAAGAGAGAAAAATGTGCGAATTTTTTTTTTACTTAAAAAAAGACGTTTATTTATGTGAAAACAAAAAGAAGTACAAGGATTTGGTATCACTGCATCCGGAATGTCCTGATCATTAAAACTGTCACACTGTTTAACCATTTCATCTAACACCGTAAATAAATAAAAAAATGTCAGAAATGTGATTTTTCATCATGCTACCGAACAAAAAGAGATAAAAACTTTGCATGCAAATAAAAATGGTGTCACGGAAAATGACATCTCATCCCACAAAGAAGCAAACTCCCACTAGAGAGTAGAAAAATAAAAAAAGCTATAGGTTTCAGAATATTGCGATAAAAAAATATTATATAAATATATATGACGCGCCCCCTGGGCCAGTGTTGTTTGGGGGATACCCGGAGCCGGATCAGATGGGGGTTGTAGTCTCCGAGTGGCGGTGACCCGGTCCGTGCCCAGGGTGTCAAGCTCAGTGTGTGGCAGTCCTACAGATGTTGCTGGATGTTCTTTAGTGTCGACTACGCCACCCGTTGATTTGCGGTCAATACGGCCGCCGCTGCAGCAGGGTCCGCTGAGGCTGGTGGTGTGTGTGCAGCTTCTGATAGTATAACCCCCAACGGGAGGGGTATAGCCTCAGGGGGTCAGTTGTGGAGGATGGTGGTTGTGAAGGTGCAGGATGAATCAGCAAGAAGACTCAGAGTCGGGCTGTGCAGTTCAGGGTCTTTACTTACTGCTGTTATTCTGGTCACTCCGGCCTTGAGCGACTGCCCGAGCCGTGCTGCGTCCACCAGGTCCTGGACTCGGCCAACTCCCAAGTAATTCTGGAGCGTGATCCTGAGCTCCCTTTCTGACGTTCCTTCTCTCTGGCCTTCCCCACCAGGGATCCACCTAAGTCCGGCTCCCTCGGGCCTCTTGTTGGTAAACCCTTGTCTCTGGGTTCCCTGACCCTATTCTTGGTCTGCCTTCCGGGTGGATTTAGTGGGTGGTCGTGGCAGATCCTGCCCACGACCTCCGGTCTCTGGCTGAGGATTAGTGCCCTCCACCAGCTTGGGATCCGGTACCCTTGTTCCAACTCTTCACCCTCTGGTCTAATTTTGGGATCTTGGAGTTCTCTCTTCTCCCCCTCTGGGTCCTTCTTTCTCCTCTCTCTCTCTGGGCCTTGGAGCTGGCTGAGCTTCTCTGCTCTGCTCCTCAGGTTACACTCTGACAGACTGACCCTGATCTAAGATGGTTCCCACCTTATATACTCCCTCTATGTGTGAGCTCAGGTGACCAGCACCCAATGAGCTCCTAGCACTACCCAGACTGCTCCCCCTATCTGCCCCTACACTACTGGGATGTTCCACCCCCCTCCCACTCCAGCCAGGGACAGACACTGTCGTACCTGCACATTTCTCTAGTGGGAGTACCATTGGTCTGTCCCCCGGAAATGGGATGTGTGTAGTGCATGCAGCCTACTGAGCTCAGTTCCACACTCCATCCTTACCCGGGAGTGGAATATCACACCTCTGGCTGAGGTGCAATACCCCTGTAGCAGCCGAATCCTCAGGGTGCTACATATACACACACATATATATATATATATATATATATATATATATATATACACATTATTATTAGTGATGAGCGCAAGTGCTTGTTACTATATTTTGCCTAGGGTGTTCGGCTATGCACAGGGTATTGCTGTTAGACAGCCACAAAACATGCGAGGATTGCCCGTGTATATCAGGAAATCTCCGCATGGTTTGTGGCTGTCTAAGAGTTGCAAAACATGCCCCTGCAGGGACTCGAACAAGTCACTCGAGTACCCTGATACTCGGTGCATAATGGAGCACCCTAGGCAAACTCGAGTAATGAGCACTTGCACTTGTGGCACCCCAGAGGGTCTGGTTGCCACAGTGGTATTGCTTCCCTCAAAAGAAGTAATGCCATGTCTGGAGGCAAGCAGGGGTTTCCTGGTCAGAAACACAATACATGCAACACTTCCTGGCTCTAGACCAGCAAGGGGAGGACCCTCCCCTTGGAAACTGGCTCTGGAGGTGGGGTTAGTTTAGCTTAGTGTCAGGAGTCGAGGAGAGGACATCAAGGAGTGAGGAGATAGGGACTGGAGCTGGAGCTAGCTCGTCCTAGCCAGAATACACAGAGAACCGGACACCGGAGTCCGAGGCTGTGGGGGATTCCAGACCCAGCAGCAGATACCGTAGGGCAGGAGATTGCAGGTCTCCTGGCCCCCATCAGACGCCCGGAGGCTCAGCAGCACCGAGGGACCAGTACCGCCAAGGAGGAGCGAGGCATCCACAAGGCCAAAGTTGCCAGCCATATGGGTGAGCACAGCACGTTACACTCAGGAACGTGGGCTACAACACAGCTACAAGCAGAATAGCCAAAGAGTATAGTAAGAACGGCAGGCCTACAACCCAGGAGGGCTCTATGCTTGATCCCAGACTGACCGGACTCTTATCACTAGCCAGTACTCCAGTCCAGGCCTGTTTAAAGTGTCATCAGTAAAGACCCTGGGACTGCACTGTACGGACTCTGTGGTTATTTCTGCACCTAGACACCCTGCACAACCACCATCATCCACACACACTGTCCTGAAGCTACACTCTTCCTGTGGGGAGTTATACCACCCTTGCTGCCAAACCACCAGCTTCAGAGGACTGTTCCGCAGTGGCGGCCTCATTAGCTGCACTCCACAGGTGGCGTAGTCGGACATTATATATAACCTACACACCTACACTACCCTTGGATTGACCGCCCTGGGTCACTGACCGGGTCAACGCCACTGTGACTACAACCCCCAGCATCTACCGGCCCGGCTCCGGGTACCCCATGGCCCAGGGGGCGCGTCACACTCATCACTAATAATTATCTATGGATTCTGTAAAACTAGAATTATAATACAAAAAAACTTAAAATATTGTTTATGAAGTACAGACAGAGTAGCTGCACAGGAAAGAATTGACTCCTGTTTAACACTTATGTGCCAGTGAAGGCATAAGGGGGCATGTGCTGGTGCAAATGGTATCCAACAATGACAGTTACTTGTTAATTCCTCTGTAGACACCCTCCATGTCTGCTCTCCATCAGATAACCCGCTTCAGTTACCTGTTCACAGCGAGAGATGCAGGCAGTGATCAAAGGCCCCTAGCCTTTGATCTGAAAAACTATAACCCAATTTAAAACATGATTTTACAATAGACATGAATAGGAAGAGTCTTTCAAGCTATTTTTCAGTTGTCTTTTGAAGTCGTTCTTTTCTAAAATCCTCTTCAAAAATTCTTGGAAAACTTTTACAATTAATTTCTGTGGGAAATCCACTTCGCTGTTCATATGAGGGTTTTTTAACCGCTTTCTGGCCCAAGACGTACTAATACATATCTGTGCCCTGGGCCTTATGGGCCTGATTCGAATTAATACGCCCTGGTGATTTCGCTTGCACACAAGCGGTGCGGGCGAGATCGCTGCCGGGTGTCAGCTGATTGTTACAACTGACACCCGGTGCTATGTGCCAGGAGCGGTTCCGCACCGCTGCCGGCATATTAACCCCCGAAATGCTGCGATCGAAATCGATCACAGCATCCCAGTGGCAGGAGGAGGTAAGCGCTATACTTACGTTCTCTGACGGCGTCCCGCAGCGTCTGAGTCCGGTCCCGGGTGTTGCCATGGTGACCCGACGTCTTCTTGACAACATCCGGGTCACCAGGAGGCAGGAAGTTGCTTTGGTCATGTGCAGTCCATGACCAAAGTAACATCTCCGTGTGCAGCGCTGACAGCCTGTATAGCACAGGGACGGTTCTGCATTCCTGTGCTATACAGCCAATCAGGCTGCAAAAAGTGAAAGTCCCATAGTGGGACAAAGTGTAAAAGTAATAAAAATGTAAGAAAGTGAAAACAAAAATTGTAAAAATATTTAAAAAAAATGAAAAAATCAAAAGGACGAATGTAAATAAAAATGGTACCGCTTAAAACGTCATCTTGTTCCACAAAAAAAAAGCCGCCATACAGCTCCAACAACCGAAAAATAAAAAAGTTACAGCTCTCAGAATAAAGCGATGCAAAAACTATTCTATTTTCTATAAAATAGTGTTTATTGTGTAAAAGCGCCAAAATATAAAAAAATATATAAATGTGGTACCGCTGTAAACGTACTGACCCGAAGAATAAAGCTACCTTATCAATTTTACCACACGCAGAACGGCATAAAAAACAAACAAAAAAACAATTCCTGAATTGTTGTTTTTTGTTTATTCTGCCTTCTAAAAATCAGAATAGAAAGCGATCAAAAAATGTCACGTGCCCGAAAATGGTACCAGTAAAAATGTCAACTTGTCCTGCAAAAAACAAGCCGTCACATGACTCTGTCAGCCAAAATATGGAAAAATTATAGCTCTCAAAATATGGCGATGCAAAAACTAGTCTTTGCGAAAAAAATGCGTCTTTTAGGCTGTGTTCACACGATGCGTATTTCATGCGTTTCCGCGGCGTTTTTGCAGTTGCGTAAACGCCGCGGAAACGCATGAAAAACGCATGGTAGAAGGGAAGCAATGTTCCCCAATGGAAATCCGCATGTGCTGTGCCCATGATGCGGATTTTTCCGCAGCGTTAACGCTGCGGTCAAAAATCCGCAGCATGTCAATTAATTTTGCGGAAACGCGGCGATTTCGCCGCCATTGACTTGCATTAGAACGCGCCAATTCCGCAAGACAGCATTTGTACTTGCGTAATTGGTGCGTTCTAATGTGCGGATGGTACCCGGGTGTGGAGGAGAGGAGAGTCTCCTCCACACCCAGGTACCATTAAAAAAGCTGTAAAAAAAGAATAAAATAAAAAATAAATGTATTCTTACCTTCTGTCGGCCCGCGCAGCGCTCCCGCTTGGTTCCCGGCACTTGCAGTGAGTTGTAGGACCTGCGGTGACGTCAGAGTCATGTGACGGGTCACGTGACGCTGACGTCGGCAGGTCTTTCAATTCAAAGTTGCCGGCGAGGGAGAACAGATTGAGCAGGACAGCGCGGGCCATCGGAGGTAAGTATATACACTCTCTCGGGTCACACTATATAAATCCATGCTGTTTGCTGGTTGCTGTTTGCATGGATTTATACAGTGTGACCTAGTTATCAAGCACTTTCCAGGTGATGCTAACATCGCCTGGAAAGCGCTTGTCAATCTGCATGCGGAAACGCATGTGAATCTGCATGTGGATCCGCATGTATTCTGCAGGAAAAACGCATGCACAATCTGCATGCGTTTTTTCTGCCAGGGAGATGCAGAAATGATGCAGAAATTTTCTGCTTCATTTCTGCATCGTGTGCACATACCCTTAGTGTGTGACAGCTGTCAATCATAAAAACCTGATATGATTCTGGTATTGCTGTAATCGCACCGACCCAAAGAATAAAGACGTCTAATCACTTATACCGCACGAGGAACGGCGTAAAAAATAAACTCTAGTGTTAGCATCGGTCTAGGGTTAGGGTTAGGCTACACTGTGTTCCAAATTATTATGCAAATAATATTTTCTCAGATTTTCCCAAATTGCCTATGAATTGCAGTCATTGTAATTTTCAGTCAAATTACTATTAGAGTACAATTGAAAGGTTTTTGTACAAACTGCCTATGATAACAGTATATTTTTAAAAAATAAAACACTCAAACTGCACTCAAAATGCATGTTCCAAATTATTATGCACAGCAGAGTTTTCAACCTTTTCATTTTAATAAAGAACAAAAAAATGGTCATTTTTGAAATTATAAGCATTAGCAGGTTATTACACACTGAACTATAGGTAATTTGGGAAAATCTGAGAAAATATTATTTGCATAATAATTTGGAACACAGTGTAGGGTAAGGTTTGGGCTAGGGTTAGGTTAGGGTTGGGCTACGGTTAGGGTTGTGCTAGGCTTAGGCTAGAGTTAGACTTAGGCTAGAGTTAGGCTAAGGTTAGGGTTAGGTTAGGGTTAGGCTAGGGTTAGAGTTGGGCAAGGGTTGGGCTAGGGTTAGGGTTGGGGTTGAGATTTTTTCAGAAGTAAAGAAAAAAAAATGCCGATGATATGACAACTAATGTTGAGCGCAAGTGCTACTTGAGTTTGCATTGGGTGCTCGGGTATACACCGAGTATAGCAGGTGCTCGAGTGACATGCTTGAGTCTCCGCCCCAAATGTTTTGCCGTTGTTATACAGCCAAAAATCGTCGCTGGGATTGCCTGCCATGTACGAGCGATCCCTGCATGTTTTTTTTTGGGTGTCTAATAACCGTGAAACATTCGGGCAGGGACTCGAGCATGTCACTTGAGCATCCGAGATACGTGGTGCATACCTGAGTACCAGATGCAAAGTCAAGTAGCGAGCACTTGCGCTCAAGACTAATGACAACTTATTCAATATGATGACCTAATGTTATCAAATTCTGTGTTGTACCTCTGGGTTCAAAATGTTCACTATACCCCTTGATAAAATCCTGGAGTGGTGTAGTTTCCAAAATGGAGTCACTGGGGGGAGGGAGTGGTGGTTTCCACTATTTAGGCACATCAGGGGCTCTCCAAATGCAACGTGGCGTCCCCTAATTATTCAAGCAAATTTTACATTCAAAAAGTCACACAGTGCTCCTTCCCTTCCGAACCCTGCCGTGCGCCCAAACAGTGTTTTTTTTCCCACATATGGGGTATCTGTGACGCGCCCCCTGGGCCGTGGGGTAACCGGAGCCGGGCCTGTAGTTGCTGGGGATTGTAGTCACCGTGGCAGTGACCCGGTCCGTGACCCAGGGCGGTCAAACCAAGGGGGTAGTCTATGTGTACAAATGTTAATGTCCGACTACGCCACCTGTGGAATGCGGTTATTGGCAACCGCCGCTGCGGAGCAGTTCGCTGAAGCTGGTGGTATGTGCAGCAAGGTGATGTGACTCCCCACAGGAGGAGTGCAGCTTCAGGGCAGCGTGACTGGATGATGGTGGTGATTGTGCAAGGCGTTCTACTGCAAGGAACACAGAGACAAGATAGTTCAGTCCCAGGGTCTTTACTCACTGTTGTTGTAGTTCAGATTACAGGTACCAAGCAATCTTCCCCTGTTGTGCTGTGCTTACTCAGTGAGGGGTTCAGTCCACCCTCAGGTATTTCCAGAGCACTTATCAGGACCTCGTTCTGTGTACCTTCCTCTGGCCTCTTCCTGCAGTTCACACCCAGCGCCACTTCTATCCGGTACCCTTGGGCCTTGGCGGGCGACGTATGTTCCGTCCCCTGGGTCCTATGTGGCTACCTTCTTAGTGCAACTGATGTGGACTTGTGGCTACAGCACTTGAAACACTGCAGCCTCCGGTTCCTAGTTAAGCATTTGCGGTTTCTCTACTAGTTGAGGGACCCGATTCCCTGTTCTGGCCTGACCCCTCTACCTCCTGGTAGCAACGGGCATACGGGTGGCCTTCTGCACGGCCTGTACCCCTAGGGTCCCTTCACTCCTCATTCCTGGAGCGGTCCTGCTCCCTCTCCTCTCTCTCAGGCTCAGGCCTCCTGACTTGGCCCGCCTGTGGAGCAGAGCTCATACAGAGCCTCTGCTCCCTGGCTTCTCCTCAGTCTGTCTGACTGGAACTCCATGGACTCGACTGCTGAACCAAGATGGTTTCTTGTTTTTATAGCTCTTACACATGTGCTCCCAGGATCTACATCCTCCACCCCATCCCCTACTTAGTTCCGTATCTCTAGGTGGTTCCCCCCACTCCAGCCAGGGACCAGGGACTGTGCTCTCCCGTAGGAGCCATCTCGCCCTGTCCCCCGGAAATGTGGTGTAGTGAATGCAGGTGTTAGGGTCCTGAGCTGTACTCCTTCCTTACCTGAGAGTGAGATACCACACCTCTGCGTGAAATGCAATACCTCTGTGGCGACCGAACCCTCAGGGGCGCCACATCTGCTTGCCCAGGGGAAATTGCACAACAAATTTTGGGGTCCATTATTTTCCTGCGAAAATAAAAAAAATTGGGTCTAAAGTAACATTTTTGTGAAAAAAGTTGAATGTTCATTTTTTTCTTCCCCATTCCAAAAATTCTTGTGATGCACCTGAAGGGTTAATGAAGTTCTTGAATGTGGTTTTGAGCACCTTGAGGGGTGCAGTTTTTAGAATGGTGTCAAAATGGGTATTTTCTGTCCCTAAAAAAATGGTTTTCTAAATTTTGTTGTAAAATTAGAAATCACTGTTCAAATTTTAACCCTTATAGCTCCCTATTAGAAAAAAAATTTGGGTTCCAAAATTGTGCTGATGTAAAGTAGACACTTGGGAAATGTAATTTATTAACTATTTTGTGTGACATATCTCTCTGATTTAAGGGCATGAAAATTAAAATTTTTAAAATTGCGAAATTTTCAAAATTTTCGCCAAATTTCCGATTTTTTTTCACAAATGTGAAAAAAAGTGATATAGAAAAATTTTACCCCTATTATAAAGTACAATATGTTATGAAAAAACATTCTCAGAATCAGCAGGATCCGTTGAAGCGTTCCAGAGTAATTACCTCATAAAGTGACAGTGGTCAGTACTGTAAAAATTGGTCTGGTCATTAACGTGCAAACAGCCTTGGGTTGTAAAGGGGTTAAACATTTATTTTCCTAAAGAAGTTTTGACAAAAGAAAAAAAAATCCTGGTGGAAATAATGTGCATGTCTCATGTAGGAAGCGAATCCTGATGGAAACCTCTCTAAACTAGTCACTCTCCAATCAAAAGGCTGCAAAGAAACGCTTCAAGAAATAAACTCTTCAAAAACTCACGAAGCACAGCTTCCAGAAAAGAAGAACTCCATGAAAAACTTCAGAAAAAAATGAGCATTTCCTGAAACTGTTTCTGCTTGGAAAACTTGTGGTTTTTGAACACCTTAAAAAAATTCAGTGTGAACTTAGCCTTATAGTGCTTTTGAAAAATAAAAGCTGCGCTGCAGTTTGTAAGTATGGATACAACGGGTTTTTCTTTTTAGACAGTTTTCAGAAATCTGATCCATTATTTTTCTTCTTCCTTTTAAACGGGTGATTTCTTTAACCTGCACAGTGACTCACGTGACACCATGTGACATACATTATTTGCACAGCCTCGCTGGGTTCCAGTGCAGGCAGCTTTCTCCTAAGGACACGTCTCCATGGCTTTCCTAGAACTTCTGCTGTTTCTTCTGCTGTTCCAGACAGGTAAGTGTTATTGTGTCATATGTAGACGTGCCTTCTTAGCACCCAAATGGTAGTGCAGGTGTGGAACTCTGATACAGCACGGAAAGTTTCCTGCATGTTGTGTCCTGCACTGTATACGGACACTGGGGGCCACTAACCCAACGGCGTCATTATACCGCTGTGCTTTAGCTTTGTAAACATGATCCTGTCAAAATGGGAAGTTTTGGCTTTAGATAGTAAAAGCACTTAAAAATTTTGCACTACGCACGACAATTTTTAATACTCATATACAAAAGAATGGAGTATGTTTTCTCTGTAGCCAAGATGTAGACAGCACAAGCTGCTGAGCTTAGTGATTGGCTGCAGCGGTGCTGTGTGCTGTCGACACTGAGACCCGAGCAGCAGTGGGGAGCCGGATGAGTATTATCTGTATTTATTGTATTAATAGAATACAGTCATTTACAAGACACTTTCTTAAGAGTGGATAATTGCTTCACACGTTCAGTATTTGGTCAGTATTTTTGATCAGTATTTGTAAGATAAAACCAGGAGAGGAACAATCAGAGGAAAAGTCTCATAGAAACTCGTCACCACTTCTGTATTTATCACCATCTCCTGGTTTTGGTTTACAAATACTGAGGTAAAATACTGACCAAATACTGATCGTGTGAACGTGGCCTTAAGCAAATACTTTTGAGAGGTAGAAATGAAAGTATTATTTTCTTGCTGTCGCTTGCAGCTTCTGCCCTTTTTACTCCTCCTCTGTACAAAGAGAAAACTTCCTGTTAGTCCACATTATCACTTTCAGTATTCGGTCAGTATTTTTACATCAGTATTTGTAGCCAAAACCAGGAGTGGATGATAAATACAGAAGTGGTGACGAGTTTCTATTATACTTTTCCTCTGATTGTTCCTCTCCTGGTTCTCAAATACTGATGTAAAATACTGACCAAATACTGAAGGTGTGAATGTGGCATTAAAGGGGTTATCAACTCTTAAAAAAGTGCCGATAAGTTGTCATGACAGCTGGGAGTTTGCAGAAGACCCCCGTGACTGTCATCACAATCCTCCTGTGAACGCTGGCCCGTGACCGGCGTTCATAAAAGATTGTGATTTCACTATACATATCAGTGCAAATTCCCTGCTATGTATAGCCCAAGCAATCGAGGGATCACAACTTCAAGTCCCCTAAGGGGACTATTAAACACAGTAAAAAAACAAGATTTAAAATATAAAAATTTTTTAAAAAAACACAAACGTTCAAATCTCCCTTTTTGCCCCATTAAAAATAAAATGAATAATGAGAAAAACAATCAAAAATCCAGAATTACGTTTTTTTTGGTCTCCGCAACATTGTAATAAAATGCAATAAGAGGCGATCAAAACATCATATCTACCCCAAAATGGTATCAATAAAAATGTCAGCTCAGGCAAAAATATTAAGCCCTCAACGAGCCTCAGATCCCAAAAATGGAATCGTTATTGGTCTCGGAAGATGGCACCATAAGCAAAAAATTTTTTTCACAAATTTTGGAATTTATTTTCACCACTTAAATAAAACAAAACCTACACATATTTGGTATCTGCGAACTCGTACTGACCTGAGGAATCATAATAGCAGGTCAGTTTTAGTGTTTAGTGAATATGGTAAATAATAAATTATTTTGCAATTTCAACAAACTTGGATTTTTTCCCATTTTTCAATACACTATATGATAAAATTAATGGTGTCATTCAAAAGTACCACTCATCTCGCAAAAATCAAGCCCTCATATGACCATATTGATGGAACAATAAAAAAATTATGGCTCTTGGAAGAAAGAGAGAAAAAAAATGAAAAATCGACCAGGGTGAAGGGGTTAATAAATCATAAAAACCTCCAACATGTTGAATTCAGTCTGATCCATATATATTTTTATTTATAAGATCTTCCAATACTCTGTACTAAAGATCCACATTTTCTATGAAAGTCGCCCCAGAGAACGTTAATGACGTCTTCTAGGAATGTGACCAGAGTCCAAAACACTTTGTAAGGGATTGGGCCATATGGACCTCACGGAAAGATTTTGATTTACTCGGGACCCTCTCTATGCCCTAGGATGCAGGGCACCCAATAGATTCATATACAACGATGGACCCATATAGTGCAAGTTAAATTTTTGAGACAAGCACATGCAACCGACAGATCTGTCAGGTAGCCTGAACTGACGGGAGGTGTTTACCCTGCACTTCTGTCCTTTTAGCCTCTGGGTATATGACAGTAGGATTGTTCCCATGCTTATACAGCAGAGTTCTTGTAAATGGTGGTGAAGTGAAAGTGAAATGATTATTAAAAATAAGCTTGATTATGGTAAACTGGAAAACCCCAATGATGGGGAAATCAGGGGAAAGGATTTACGATGAGCCAAGGAATTCTTCCCTAATCTTGCTCTGGTCTGCGAAAAAAAAAAATCATTCTCCATTACTTTTCTGAACAGGGAGAGGACTTTTTTTTATTATCTCTTGAACTTCATATCCTCCATTTTACCAAAGTGAAGAGCTGCTAATTAGTGTTGAGCCACCCCCGTAGTGTTCGGGTTCGGTTCGTCGAACACTGGGATGTTCGAGGAACTGTTCGTCGAACACCTTAGAACACCGTCGAACACCGTTAAAACCAATGGCAGGCAAACAAAAACACATAGAAACACATAGAAAACACCTTCAAAGGTGTCCAAAAGCTGACAAACTGCTCAGAAGACGCTCTCTTTAAAAAAGCCGGCCGGCAAATTCAGCAGCGGCATACACCGGTACCCGACAATTTAGACAAGAAGGAATAGAGCATCACACATAGATTAGATAGATAGAAACATGCCAGTCACATATATAAGAAGTACTGTGATAGTGTTGGTTACTGCACTTGTCATTTAGTGTTAAAATAAAGGATTTATTAAAAAAAAAATTGGCGTGGGGTTCCCCGTAATTTTAGTCTCTAGCGGAGGTTAAGCAGACGGCTGGGGCAGATGTTTGAAGCCTGGGAAGGGGGTAATAACCATGGAGCTTCCCAGGCTACTAATATCAGCCCCCAGCTGAATACCTAGCCTTTACTAGCTATTAAAATGGGGGACCCCCCCCAAAAAAAATGACGTGGGGTCCCCCCTATTTTAATAGCTAGCAAAGGCTAGGCAGATAGCTGGGGGCTGATATTAATAGCCCAGGAAGGGTACCATGAATATTGGCCCCCTCCCAGGCTAGAAACACCAGCCGTCAGCCGCCCCAGAAATGGTGCATCCATAGGATGCACCAATTCTGGCACTTAGCCTCGCTCTTCCCACTGCCCTGTAGCGGTGGCAGTGGGGTAATAGGGCAGGGGTTGATGTCAGCTTATAATGCCAGCTGACATCAAGCCCAGGATAGTAATTGAGAGGCGTCTATAAGACACCCCCATTACTAACCCCATAGTCAAAGTTAAAAAAAACACAAACACCCAGAATAAAGTCCTTTAATTGAAATAAACACACAATTCTTTATTGTTCTAAATTAAACCATACTTACCATCATGCCCATTCCAGCTGAAGCCAACGATCTCCTGCAATAAAAGAAAAATAATAAAGCAACCTCATCCTTACCTTTCCATAGTTCCCACGACAGCTTCAGCTCTGCTACATCGAGATGACAGGCTGGACTGCAGCAGAACGCTGCCATCCAGCCTGTCATCCCGTAGACACTGGGAAGCGTAGGCATGCTTGCGCTCCTCAGTGTCTGGCTGTGACGGCATCCAGATGAGCCGAGGTCATGTCCATTGAACTCAGCTCACCTCATGCACATCACTGACAGCGTGGGAGAATTCTCACGCTGAAGCGCTGAGTGCAGGAGAATTTTCCCACGCTGTCAGTGACGTGCATGAGGTGAGCCGAGTTCATTGGACATGAACTCGGCTCATCTGGATGCCGTAACAGCGAGACCCTGAGGAGTGCAAGCATGCCTGCGCTTCTCAGTGTCTGCGGGATGACAGGCTGGATGGCAGCTTTCTGCTGCGGTCCAGCCTGTCATCTCGATGTAGCAGAGCTGAAGCTGTCGTGGGAACCATGGAAAGGTAAGGATGAGGTTGCTTAATTATTTTTCTTTTATTGCAGGAGATCGTTGGCTTCAGCTGGAATGGGCGTGATGGTAAGTATGGTTTAATTTAGAACAATAAAGAATTGTGTGTTTATTTCAATTAAAGGACTTTATTCTGGGTGTTGTGTTTTTTTTTAAATTCTTTACTAGAAATTCATGGCGGTCATGTCTAATATTGGCGTGACCCCATGAATTTCGGGCTTAGGGCCAGCTGATAATACCAAGCTGGCCCTAACCCCTTTATTACTCAGTGAGCCACCGCACCAGGGCCCTGGATGAGTTGGGTACAGCGCCAGAAGATGGCGCTTCTATGAACGCGCCATTTTCCGGGGTGGCTGCGGACTGCAATTTGCAGCGGGGGGGTCCAGAAAGCTTGGGCCTCCCTGCGCTGCAGATTCCAGCCCCCAGCTGCCTAGTTGTACCTGGCTGGACACAAAAATAGGGCGAAGCCCCATGTATTTTTTTTTAAATTATTTCATGAAATTCATGAAATAATTAAAAAAAAATTGACGTGGGGCTTCGCACTATATTTGTGTCCAGCCAGGTCCAGCAGGCAGGAACTGGCTGCCCCCAACCACCAGCTGCCTATTTGTACCTGGCCGGACACAACAATATAGGGAAGCCCTTTTTTTCTTAATTATTTCATGAATTTAATGAAATAATTAAAAAAAAAAATACATGGGGCTTCGCCCTATTTTTGTGTCCAGCCAGGTACAACTAGGCAGCTGGGGGCTGGAATCTGCAGCGCAGGGAGGCCCAAGCTTTCTGGACCCCCCCGCTGCAAATTGCAGTCCGCAGCCACCCCGGAAAATGGCGCGTTCATAGAAGCGCCATCTTCTGGCGCTGTACCCAACTCATCCAGGGCCCTGGTGCGGTGGCTCACTGGGTAATAAAGGGGTTAGGGCCAGCTTGGCATTATCAGCTGGCCCTAAGCCCGAAATTCATGGGGTCACGCCAATATTAGACATGACCGCCATGAATTTCTAGTAAAGTATTTAAAAAAAACACAACACCCAGAATAAAGTCCTTTAATTGAAATAAACACACAATTCTTTATTGTTCTAAATTAAACTATACTTACCATCACGCCCATTCCAGCTGAAGCCAACGATCTCCTGCAATAAAAGAAAAATAATAAAGCAACCTCATCCTTACCTTTCCATGGTTCCCACGACAGCTTCAGCTCTGCTACATCGAGATGACAGGCCGGACCGAAGCAGAAAGCTGCCATCCAGCCTGTCATCCCGCAGACACTGAGAAGCGCAGGCTTGCTTGCGCTCCTCAGTGTCTGGCTGTGACGGCATCCAGATGAGCCGAGTTCATGTCCAATGAACTCAGCTCACCTCATGCACGTCACTGACAGCGTGGGAAAATTCTCCTGCACTCAGCGCTTCAGCGTGAGAATTCTCCCATGCTGTCAGTGACGTGCATGAGGTGAGCTCATGTCCAATGAACTCAGCTCACCTCATGCACGTCACTGACAGCGTGGGAAAATTCTCCTGCACTCAGCGCTTCAGCGTGAGAATTCTCCCATGCTGTCAGTGACGTGCATGAGGTGAGCTCATGTCCAATGAACTCAGCTCACCTCATGCACGTCACTGACAGCGTGGGAAAATTCTCCTGCACTCAGCGCTTCAGCGTGAGAATTCTCCCATGCTGTCAGTGACGTGCATGAGGTGAGCTCATGTCCAATGAACTCAGCTCACTTCATGCACGTCACTGACAGCGTGGGAAAATTCTCCTGCACTCAGCGCTTCAGCGTGAGAATTCTCCCATGCTGTCAGTGACGTGCATGAGGTGAGTTAATGTCCAATGATCTCAGCTCACCTCATGCACGTCACTGACAGCGTGGGAGAATTCTCACGCTGAAGCGCTGAGTGCAGGAGAATTTTCCCACGCTGTCAGTGACGTGCCTGAGGTGAGCCGAGTTCATTGGACATGAACTCGGCTCATCTTTATGCCGTCACAGCGAGACACTGAGGAGCGCAAGCATGCCTGCGCTTCTCAATGTGTGCGGCATGGCAAGCTGGATGGCAGTGTTCTGCTGCGATCCAGCCTGTTATGTGAATGTAGCAGAGCTGAAGCTGTCGTGGGAACCATGGAAAGGTAAGGATGATGTTGCTTTATTATTTTACTTTTATTGCAGGAGATCGTTGGCTTCAGCTGGAATGGGCGTGATGGTAAGTATGGTTTAATTTAGAACAATAAAGAATTGTGTGTTTATTTCAATTAAAGGACTTTATTCTGGGTGTTTGTGTTTTTTTTTAACTTTGACTATGGGGTTAGTAATGGGTGTGTCTTATAGACGCCTCTCCATTACTATCCTGGGCTTGATGTCAGCTGGCATTATAAGCTGACATCAACCCCAGCCCTATTACCCCACTGCCACCGCTACAGGGCAGTGGGAAGAGCGAGGCTAAGTGCCAGAATTGGTGCATCCTATGGATGCACCATTTCTGGGGCGGCTGACGGCTGGTGTTTCTAGCCTGGGAGGGGGCCAATATTCATGGCTCCCTTCCTGGGCTATTAATATCAGCCCCCAGCTGTCTGCCTAGCCTTTGCTAGCTATTAAATTAGGGGGGACCCCACGTCATTTTTTTTGGGGTGTCCCCCATTTTAATAGCTAGTAAAGGCTATGTATTCAGCTGGGGGCTGATATTAGTAGCCTGGGAATCTCCGTGGGTATTACCCCCTTCCCAGGCTTCAAACATCTGCCCCAACCATCTGCTTAACCTCCGCTAGAGACTAAAATTGCGGGGAACCCCACGCTAATTTTTTTAAAAATAAATCCTTTATTTTAACACTAAATGACAAGTACAGTAATCAATACTGTCACTGTACTTCATATATATGCGACTGACATGTTTCTATCTATCAAATCTATGTGTGATTCTCTATTCCTTCTATTCTAAATTGTCGGGTACCGCTGCTGAAATGCCGGCCGGCTTTTTTAAAGAGACGGTGCATGAAAACACTGTTATTTTTTTAAATAAATCCTTTACACTAAATGACAAGTACAGTAAGCAACACTGTCACTGTACTTCATATATATGTGACTGACATGTTTCTATCTATCTAATGTATGTGTGATTCTCTATTCTTTCTGTTCTAAATTGTCGGGTACCGGTGTACGCCGCTGCTGAATTGCCGGCTTTTCATGTTTCACTGTGAGCACTGTTCCCATCGATTTGGGTAATCACTGTAATGCCACAACCACCATGGCTGTGGCATTACAGTGAGTGGCAGACAATCCCTGCATGATTGGTGCTCTAAATAGCGCCAGACATGCAGGACACGCTTTTGGTGCACGAACAGTTATCGAACATAACCTCGAACAGCCGAATTTTTTGCAAATCGTTCGGGTTCGTCGAACAACTCGAACACCGCCCAAAACAGCTCGAATTTGAGATTGGCGAACAGTTCTAGTCGAACACCGCTCATCTCTACTGCTAATAACTAAGCTGTCCAGCTATCGAGTGCAAAACTGTCCATTGCTGATGTTTCCTTACATATCTGCTGATCTTGGCATTCCCACATATTAAAGTTATTATCTTTGCACTTGGCGTGAGCTGAGGTCTCGATAAACACAAAGCTGCTAATTGCCTATTGTAAGGGACTGAAGTAAAATGGACTGCGATGCCAGCGGAAAGATGATGAGGAGTCAGGTATCCCAGAATGCGGTTTATTGGTCAGCATTCTTGGATTCCTGACTTCTTGCAGTTTTAACCCATTTTATTCCAGTCCTTGATGTTTCCAGAAGCATGGGTCTGCATCAACCTAAACCTTCTTAGCGGTTGTGAGCACAGACATAACCCGACCAGTTGAGCACCATTGCCCACATTCTTCTAATTATTTATCCAGATGAAACCCTATTGCACTTATTGTCCTTCCAGCTTCATACTCTGTTGCCCATTGTCGGTTCCTCATGTATACAAGCTTATAGTTTACTGTCAAATGATTGTTCAGTTGTACTCTGTAACAGGGTCTAAGACGGAGTAGGTACAGACAGCAGGCCGATGAACAATCCAACAACCTTTATTGAGAGTGGGAGAATATAACACCAAATGTAGCTGTAGTTCCTTAGGGTCAGTATCACAGAAAGGGACAAATCCGGGGGCACCACCCAGTAATCCAGCGCCAGGTACAATGCAACAATAGTCTCAGACTAAGTCTTCAAATCCAGCAGGGTGGCAAGACATCACGTGGCAACAGATCTCCAATGTCCAATAGTCCAACAGATCTCCAATAGTCCATATGTAGCGCCCCGAGGGTTCAGCCTCTACAGGGGTATTGCACCTCTGCCAGAGGTGTGATATTCCACTCCCGGGTAAGGATGGAGTATGGACCAGGACTCAGTTAGCTGCATGCATCACACACACCCCATTTCCGAGGGACAGTTCAACGGTGCTCCCACAGAAGTGCAGGCACGACCGACTATGTCCCTGGCTGGAGTGGGGAGGGGGGAGGAATACTCAGTGATGTAGGAGCAGATAGGGGTTGGTTTCTGAGCGTAGATAGGCTCATACACTAGGGAAGGATATATAAGATGGGCACCATCTTAGTTCTGTGTGCAGAAAGAGGAGAAGTCAGTTCAGTCAGAGAAGAAGCAGAGTGGAGATGTGACAAGGAGCTGTGGCTCAGCCTCGGCCCAGCTCCATGAGACAGGCCTAGAGTGAAGGCCGGAGTAGAAGAAAGGAACAGAAAGGAACAGCAAGGAACAGAAACAGAAAGAGAAGTATCCACCGTGTGGAAGGGCTCGGAAACAAGAAGGTGGAAGGGACCCTAAGAACCCATGAGAATACAGGGTGAAGGGTCAGGCAGATTAAGGGTACCGGATCCCAAGTTGGTGGAGGAGAAACAACCCTCAGCCAAAGACCGGAGGTCGAGATCATTTATTAGTGCGACACCTCATCAAACCTGCTAGGAAGGCACCATATAGGACAGCGGGGAACGGGATCCACGTTTACCCGCACAAGTTCGCGGCAGCTGGACAAAAGTGGGTCACTGGTGAGGCAGGCCAGAGACAGGATAGAAGGGGGTCCTGGGCCATGCTCCTGAACTGCCTGGGGGTTGACCGAGCCCCTCACCTGGTGGACACCGCACGGCTTGGGTGGTCACTACCTGTACAGAAGTGACCCGGAGCATCTGAACTGTGAGTAAAAGGCATTGGACTGCAGTACGTTGGCTGTGTACTTTCTCACTCCTCCAGCCCTGGGGTTACACTCTTCCCGTGGGGAGTTATCCAATCTCAGCTGCACACACCATCAACCTCAGGGGATTACCTTGCAGTGGCGGTTCATAATAACCGCAATCCACGGGTGGCGTAGTCGGACAATATGAACAGCACATAGCAGACTACCATCGGTCTGACCACCCTGAGCCACGGAACCGGGTTGCCACTACTACCCCCATCGTTCCCCGATTGCCCGGCTCCGAGTGCCCCGCGGTCCAGGGGGCTAGTCACATGCACAGCACTAGGATCTGGCCTCAGCACAGGTCCTCCTAGCCCTTCACACAGCACAACATCAACTAACTCAAAAAAGCATGTGTCTCATTTTTTTCCTCTTGGGATCAGCCCCCAGGTTGGGCTGAGATACAAACACCTCACCCCCACTTAAACATGTACTTCAGGTAACTCGAAGAATGAGGAATCTTCTAGAACTCCAGTCTCCAGCTGGTCTGCAGACTTGTGTATTTAAGGGAAGCCCCATACAAAGAGGAACAAAAAACACACAGGCCCACACCAGATGCAGGACAGAAAATGCTCGTATAGGCCAGAGTCCAGTATGGTCCATGAAAACAGGCTGGGGGGATGGAAACTCTGTTACAACCCCTTCCCCTTTCAATTTGTGTACAGACTAGTGACCTCAACAGGCCGCTTGTCAAGTACATGTAGACATGGAAGCCAGGACTCATGGCTCCTCCTGTCTGGACAATCCATCAGCATTTTGGTGTTGGTTCTCTTTTGGATATCATACGATAAAGTTACAGGGCTGAAGGTCCTGGCTCCATTTCGCAACCTCTGACTTAAACGCTGATTCCTGCAACCACAAACTGTAGATTTCCCACATCATTTCCTAGGACAATATCTGCAGGCAGGCCACTCATCACCTCAACCACACATTGCTTGACCCAAAAGCCAAAGTCCAGTTCTACATTTGCTTTTGGGATATTCCTTCATTGGCCTCAAGCTAATTCAATGGTAATCCCAGGTCCTTGGTGTATTGCCTCTGGGCGGACCACTCTGGGATCAGCTATGGTGAGAAATGCCCCAGAGTCACAAAACCCAAGAACTCTCCGACTGTCCAGCATGACCTCTTGTAAATGCTTTCTTTTATTATTAGAGGAACTCGTGACTGTTGCCCGCACCCCATAAACCCCTAATGGTCAAAAATGGGTGTCTGAGTTATTAGGCAAGTCAACTTGGAGGGGTGACACCTCTTCCTCCATAATATTAGGCTTTAAAAAATGTATAGGCCGATTTGGTGTAGGGTAATTCCTCAATTGACCATGAGGGCAGGTATCTTGCAGATGCCCAGGCTACCCACATTGGTAACATCTGCGCTGTGTCACACTCCTTCCCATTTGCATTCTGGGGAAGGAGGCAAGGGAACCTGGAGGCTGATATTCCTGTGAAGGTACATAAGGTGGTTGTTGGGGTTGAGAACGATTCCTCCACTTAGTAACTGGGCATGTGGCCTGCAGATGCCTGGGATGCCCACCACCATAATACCTGCGCTCTACTACATTCTCTTCTTGTCGCATTCCAGAGGATGAAGTAGGAGTAGCTGGAAGGTGATTCACATGGGTATCAACATGAGGTGGTGGTCTAGTTGGACAGCAAACCTTGGGGACTGAAGTGTTGGAAGTTTTTTCTCCATCCACCAGAAGCTTTTTCCACTGAGGCTTGATGGTGAGAACCTCATCAGCTAAAGCGGCAGCTTGTTCTACTGTCACTGGTTTTCTTTCACTCACCCATTCCCTGATCTCAGCGGGGCATTTGACAAAGAACTGTTCTTTTAGAATAACCTGGAGAATGGTCTCCCAAGTTAAGGCACCCTCTCCTTCTAGCCAGCGATGACACGCCTGTTTGATCCTATGGGCGTACATTTTAAAAGAGCCTTCCCCATTACAGGCTAAAGAGCGGAACTGAGTCCTGTAAGTGTCTGGAGTTACCGCATAATGTTCCAGGATAGTGTCCTTAATATCCTCATATTCACAGATCCACCGATGGTCCATAGGTCTATACGCTTCCGCAGCTCCACCCTCTAAGAGCACCACCAGATGTCTGACCCACTCCATTTCTGGAATGTCCATTAACTGACATTGGTGCTCAAAGTCTTGGAAAAATCCCTGAATGTCCTCGGAAGCCTCATTAAATGGCTTAAAGTCCTTACGGGATACTCTTGGAGTTTGCCTCATGGTGGGTGTGGTGGTTAATGTCTGCCTGGGATTTCTACCAGCTTCCACAGTGAGCTGCCTTTCATGGGCTCTTCGAATGGCCTCCTGTTTATCTTCTATGGTGGCTTCACCCCCAAGCAATGCAATCTCCTCCTCATACCACACAACCCACTGACTTTTCCGGACATTTACCTTAAGATCCTGTCTTTCCTCCAATTCATCTGTGAATCCATCTTCAGTGCCATCTTGAAGGCTGGCTCCTTCAAAAGCCTCAATTAGTTGCTCTTTGGACAGTCCTTTGTAACTGACCTCTAATTCACGGGCCTTTGTTTTTAGATTCCCCACAGTCCAATTACTGTATCCTGAGGTTCTGGCTCCATTCGTTGCTGGGCCGCTGTTATCCATTCCCTCTGCTCTGCTCTGATCCCACCGCTGTCACCAGTTTGTGACAGGGTGTGAGATGAAGCAGGCACAGACAGCAGGCCGATGAACAATCCAACAACCTTTATTGAGACTGGGAGAATATAACACCAAATGTAGCTGTAGTTCCTTAGCGTACTTCAGGTAACTCGAAGAATGAGGAATCTTATAGAACTCCTGTCTCCAGCCGGTCTGCAGACTTGTGTATTTAAGGGAAGCTCGATGCAGAGAGGAACAAAGACACACAGGCCCCCACCAGATGCAGAACAGAAAATGCTAGTATAGGCCTGAGTCCAGTATGGTCCATGAAAACAGGCTGGGGGGGGGGGGGACACTTTATTACATATGTTACACGCACGCCACTAGGTTCAGATAGGGGCAAGACAGGTTACATGAATTCTTTGGAATCCTGGGGGAATCTTTACTCAGGGCGACCATAGACCATGTGCTGCAGCTTCTCTCAGGCACACAGGGGTATTGACCTTCAGGCACAGACACGTAGGTTGTTTCACTTGCTGACCATACACACTTGACAAGAGTCCTTATAAACAGTAGAACAGTAGCATTTAATAAAAAGCCGCACAGCCAGTGCAAGTTAAGTCTTATGAGCAACAGGCTTCAGTCACAAACAGTACAGTTTCCTTAGCAGCACAGCAGTTCACAGTCTTCCCATTAGTAAAGGACTGCACAGTTCTAATGCAAAGGCACATTAATGATTACAGCATTCTTTACAGCACAGTGAGATGGAGGAGGGGGCAGGGTTTGCGGAGGGAGACACCTCTGTGACACCATGTGACACCATTTCTTCCAGTCCTTATCTTTCTGCTTGACAATACTCTGCACTGCTAGTTCAGGAACTCTACCTGACCTGTGCTTAGCTTCACTCCTGGCTTGAATCCTTTTCACTTGCAGGGGCGCTTCTGTCAGATGCAGAACACACACACCACCAGCCAGACAGTAAACAACTTCCCCACAACCCCCCTGGGGCTCTGCTAAAACACTCCCCTTCTCCTTTGACTGTGTTAACCCCTCTAGTTGCTGGATGCTTCTGGAGCACAACACTTCCTGTCTCCTGTGCTTGTGTTACTTCTAATAGTTGCTGAATGCTTTTAAAGCAACCGCACTACTTCTGTATGTCACACTCTGCAACAGCACTACTTCTGCATGTCACACATACTCATTTACCTGAACTGACTTGTGGCATGGAAAGACGAAACTGCACGCTGGGCAGCAAGGATGATGGGATCTGGCAAAAATAATGTACATGTTGGAATATTGGCTGCTTATGATCATATTGTACAAAGCAGCCAGTCAGCTCCTCACGGATAGGTACGGTAATTTTTCTGTATACGTCGGGAGTTGGTCTGAACTTTGGTACATTGATAGCTACTGTATAACACGTGATTTCCAAAAAGATAAAGTTTTGTAGATACCAAGTCAAGGAAATGTCTTCCAGCTGTTGTGTGCTTACTTTTATAAGGCACTGCAAGGCCGGCCACACACATTAGATGGATGTCAGCCAAAAGATTGTTCAGCCAACACCCGTCTCAGCAGACTTTCCCTTACATAGGATGACTTAGTCGGCTGAGTGCTCCTATGTTCTCTATGAGGAAGCTGCTGACTCCCATGTCGACCGGCGGCTTATCTCAGGGAGAACAATCCGAAATCAGACATGCGGAATTGACATCTATCTCGACGATCATTTGGCCGGTGTCTTCATACATACATCTTTGTCCATATTGGTGGTTTCGACCAACATATTTCCAATGTGTATGGCCAGCTTAAGTCATGTGGGGAAGGGCAATGTGCAGTGTTAAACAACAGGCAAACCAGTGTTCAGTTTTTATTAGATGTTTCAGTGTCCATAGGCTGCGATTTTTCTCGGCAGCAGTGGTCCTGTTTACAACAACAACAATGATCTCTTTGTGCAAACCAAAATGAATGAAAATATGTATAAGTCACCCATTCAAAAAACACACGTGACATGCAGCATGATCAGGAAAGTACATATGTGATGAACACGCAAAGTTTTTCTGCAGTGGATTTTTTCTACAAGTTTGCATCAATTTCACTGCAAAATCTTCACATATCACATATGAATTTTGCAGAGGATTGTGTACTTGATTAATCATGGATTTCAGCTTACGCTGCACAATGAAGGCTGAAGGAAGAGGACTAGAACTCTAGCACCACCTACTGGAAGCAGTGATCCTAACAGTCAATATGGGCCCTTTAAGGAGCTTTGCCAAATGACTGAGAATAAAAGCCAAACCAGAAACTCAATTAGCAGACACTGTGTTTTGGGGAAGTCCCCCTCATCAGTGCAAAATGTGAGATCTAGTTTGACTATGTTAGAGGCTTCTGACCGGGATCCAAGGGGTAACGTTTCTCACTGTGGAGAGTGACACTAGAGTTCTAGTCCTCTTCCGATCTGAAGAGGCAATTTGCATATTTCATTTCCCAGAGAAGCATGCATGGCTTAAAATCCTCCTCACATTGGCATGCTAGGCTTGGCTTGTCACTCTCCACAAGAAGAAAAGTGACCCCTTGGATCCCGGTAAGAAGCCTCTCACCTAGCCAAACTTGATCTCACACTTTTCACTGATGAGGGGCACAACCCTGAAACACTGTGTCTGCAAATTGAGATTCTGGTTTGGCTTTTATCCTAAGTCATAGAGCAAGACTCGTTAAAGAGTTGATATTGACTTTTAGAATTGCTGCTGCCAATAGGTGGTGCTAGAGTACATGTCCTCTTCCTCTCTGAAGAGGCAATTTGCATATTTAATTTCCCAGAGGAACATTGCAAGGTTTAAAAGCCTCCTCACATTGGCATGCCAGTCTTGGCTTGTCACTCTCCACAAGGAGAAACATTACCCCTTGGATCCAGTGATCTCGCCAATTCCTCTTATTTCTTTCTCCCAAGTAAAAATATAAAAAAAAAAACTGGAGAAGGCAAAGACCAAGGATTAACAGTATGGAATCCAGTTGACTTCTGCACAGCAATTCCAATTATTTTTTTTAGTCCTTTTTAACCCCTCAGCATCACAGCCAGTTTTGGCCTATATGACGGGTCATTTTTTTTTCACTTCTCTAATGTAGTGTTCCTGAAGCCATAACCGTTTTTTTTGTCAACATATGAGGCCTTGTTTTTTTTTAGGATGAGTTGATTTTCTCAATTGTAAAATTTGGGGGTTCATGGCATTTATTAATAAACTTTTAATTTTTTTGGGGAAAGAATATAAATAAATCACCAATTCTGCCTTTGTCTTTTGCTTTAAATTGTTTTTTGTTGCCGTGCTGCAACATAGAGTGCTTACTTTATTCTGTGAGGCAGTACACATAATGGCGATACTAAATTTTTATAGAATTGTATTATTTTTTTTTAATTACTTTTATACAATACACTCTTTAAAAATCAATCATTTGTTCTGGGGTTGCCATATTCTGAGGGTCATAAGTCTCACAATTTTCGATCAGCGGAGGTGTATTGGGGCTTGTTTTTTCCAGGACAAGCTGTAGTTTTCATTAGTGCCATTTTATGGAACATGTGACTTTTTGATCAATTGTTATTAACTCTCGGAGTCAAAAAGAACAAAAAAACAGCAATTCTATTTGGAATTGATCTTTCAGTTTGATTGACATGTTATGTTTTTTCCGCGGTTCCATATGATCACAGTAATAACAACTTTTTCTATGTTTTGCTACTTTTGTTTGTCGCCATATTCTGACACCCATAACTAGATTTAATATTTTCCATAAATGGAGCTGTCTGAAGGGGGGGACTATTATTTTTAAGGGACAAGTTGTAGTTTTTACTGGTACCACTTTTTGGTTCATATAACTTTTTAATTACTACTTAATTTTTTTTTTTTATTGTAGGAAACATGAACATGAATTGTTTTTAAATTTTATTTTTCTCATTTAAAGCTTATTTTTTACAGGGTTCACCACAGAGTGTATTTGATGTATCAATGTTTTTCTGTTGGTCGATATGATTATGTTGATACCCAATTTATAACATTTTTTTTTTTACTACTTTTTCACAACAAATATCCCTTTTTTTCGGTTGTCATATTATGTAACAACAAACAAACTGCAATTTTTATTGGAACCATTCTGTAATACACATACAACTTTTATCACATTTTTTTTTAAGCCAAGATGACTAAAAAATGGCAATTCTAGCATAGCTTTTCATATTGTCTTTTACCTCATTGACCACATGTGATGAAAATTGATAGAATTTTATAGTATGGGTTGTTGGGAATGCTGTGATACTAAATATGTGACTTTTTACAGGTGGGAGGGGTAGTTGTCCTTTTTTGTTTACAAATAAAATTAGTATTTAACGATAAAAAATGTTTTCATTAAGTTATTATTATTTTTTAATAACAAACTTTTTTTCTTTTTACGGCGTTTACTGGTCCCATAAGGGGACTTGGACCTGCAATCCTTTCATCACATTGATAATACACCATAGTACCTATGTACTACAGTGCTATATCTCCATTGTCAATCTATAAAAGCAAATCAGGCTCCTGCATCTAGTGAGATCTGTGTAATGATGTTCTGTCAGTAGTGGCAGCTCTAAAATGGCTATCACGGACAGGCTTAGGGTGAGCCACGCCACTTACCAGATCCCACAGGTTACTCTGTACTCCACCCTTTATCTCCTGTACAGGAAACTGTACTTAAACAGGGATCCCCGGGCTGGGGTCATGGAATAAGCGCCTGTACGGTGGTTCAAGCTAGCAGGAATGGTCAGGTTGCTGGGTCAAAACGAAGAGGGCCGCAAATGTGCAAAATTGTCAGGCAGAAGAAATGTCACTAAACAAGCCATGGTCAAAACAGAAATACTATGCAAGAGCAGAAACCACAGGCCCTAACCAGAGGAGCACAAGACTATATATGGCAGTTTCAAGCAGCTTAAGTAGGGTGTGGTGCTCTCCAATTGGCTGGAGCAGGTAGCTGATAACTCCAGCTGTACAGCACACACACCCATACTGCCAGACTGGACAGCACTACAGGCAGGGCCGGCTCCAGGTTTTCATGGGCCCCGGGCGAAAGAGTCTCAGTGGGCCCTTTAACACATACCACCATTCATGATGCACAGATATGGCAGAGAAATATAGGTATACAACACAGGGCCCAGCCTGTCCCCTCATCCTTCACTTATACAGACATGTACATATATAAGTATGCAGACATGCACACACGCACAGTACCCAGACATGCACACACGGTAAGCAGACATGCACACACACACGATACGCAGACATGCACACACAGTATGCAGACATACACACACGATGCGCAGACATGCACACACACACGGTACACAGAAATACACATACGATACGCAGACATACACACACCGTATGCAGACATGCACACACACACGCTATGCAGACATATTCACACACATGGTACGCAGACATGCACATACACACAGGATGCTGACATGCACACACACACAGAACGCAGATATGCGCACACACAGTTTACCTTGCTCTGCACACACAGTACGCAGACATTCACACACACACACACACAGATACATTAGAAATATTTTTAATATGGGGACTGGGGAAGCTTGCAACAAGCCTCATTCACCTGCCCCCGGCCTGTCTCCCATCCAGCCCCTCTGGCATGTGGCTGTGCAGGGCCGCCGCCGCCGTGTGTTTGATGGCCATCACTTTCACAGTCACAGACATAAGGGGGGCCCACTCGCCGTCGGGGCCCGGGCCGCTCCCCGAGTATCTGTGCAGGACCGCTGGTTCTGTTTGATCCATCACTTTACCAGACATGGCCGCGCGCAGTGCACTGTGTGGATGTGTCTGCTAGTAATGACGTGGCAGGGGCGACACACAAGCAAAATTAAAGGCGCCGTGCCGACCCTGCATTATCATTACTAGCAGACACAGCGCGCGGCCATGTCTGGTAAAGTGACATATCAAACAGTGACAGCAGTCCTGCACAAAATTCTGGGGGAGGGGCCCAGGCCCCGACGGCGAGTGGGCCCCTCTGATGGTCCAGGGCCCTGGCACTTGCCCTGACTACAGGTCCCAACCACTCTAACCTTAGTGGCTGAACAGAGCCTGTGCCATCCAGAGCTTCTGGGTCTTACTTCTCCTCTATCACCAGCGCGGCCCGCAGAGTGAATATGCTGGCGCCTGGTGTCAGAAGCAGAGGTCCTGGTGGAGATGTGACAATATAATTGGCTGAGGGACATGGCAGCCAAAGTGTGATGCTGAGTCACTTCTCACGGCCATGCCGTAAGACAGGATAGTCAAGGACTCCGAGGTCAAAAGCCAGGAGGATAGGTCATAAACAGAGGGAAGAGACAAAGGCGAAGTCAGGTAATAGTCCGAGGTCGGAATACCAGGAGGATAGCGGATCAGAGCAGAAGGGGTCAGAACGAGGTCCAAAGTCAGGTAATGAAAGATCTACAAACAGACCACAAGGCATGGAGAGACAAACCACACAGTAGCTGAATGTACGTCTGACCGAGGTCTGGGAGTAACAGCCCAAGTAAGTAGCCTGGCAATCACATGGGACAATGAACACATGGAGACAGCCAGCACCTCTCAGTCTGAGAATGGACGACCGAGCTGTCATTCAACACACTGACAGCTCAGCATGCCCCTACACCAGACTGGACAACAAAGTACAAACTATAGTATTTATTAGAAATACACAGGAATAATAAATCCTTTGGACTTTTTGGCTGTTCACATGATTGATGTTCCTGAATATTTACTCATTAACATCTCTCTACAGTTGCAGGACTAGAAGTCTTTGCTCCATCTCCTCAGCGGGGACTTAATGGATCCACCGTGGTTCTGCCGTGCAACTTCTCTATCAGTAAATTGCCTCTTGATCCTAAATACCTGGCGATATTATGGAGTTTTAAGGGAAAGCAGATTCTGGTGTATGATAATAAAGGTATAAAAATGGACCCGAGGGTGACATTCGACGTAGAGGCAACAAAAGATGGAAATGCTTCGCTCACACTGGCCAATGTGACTCTCTCTGATGGCGGCTCCTATTCATGCCTGGTGGTTTACAGTCCAGACCGGATAGAGAAGGACATCGTATTAGAGGTACAAGGTACAGTAATAAGGAACTGCATGGAGGATAACCCCTCCTGTAAGACACTTTTAGGGTATGTGAACAGCAGCAAAAAAACAGAGTGTTGGGAGAAAAAACTCTGCGTAAAATACTCTTTTGGTGGGTTTTTACTTGTGTTTTTCCCAGAATTATATGTATTTGTATTACTACACTAGCTATATTACTATTATTATGTATTATTATATGTATTTGTATTACTATACTAGCTATATTACTATTGCCATATGTATTTGAGCTAATCCATTACTATTTTTTACATATACCCTGAGGCCACTGAACATATTTGGGACTTTTTTTAGTTTTGTACAAGATATGAGTGATTAAAAATATATATTTGGGTGCGGTGATTGTTCTTTAGCGATGTCTTTTTTAAATATATTGTGCATGCAGTTAAAAGCTATGCTAGTAGTTCATTAATGACATATGCCGTATATAGCTGATAATTTTTTATATATCTTTTTGGCAATCTTTTTTTTCTTTTCCCATATTGTGATCTATATTCAAAATAACTTAGAAATATTACAGTATTCACTCTGGCTACTAGGCCAAAATTATGCTGCCATCAGAGAATAAATTAGTAAATGCAAACCAAGAGAAACACATAGAAATATGACATATAAAAAACTGTAATAAATATTATGCATTTATATCACTAGAATGGAAAATATGTCATAAAATCGGCTATGTGGCATAATGGCGCCAAGCTAGACAATCAGTACAATAAATGAGCAACAAACCAAACAAAAAAACTAACCAGACAGTCTAGAATCAAAAAGTAGGTATCAAAATATATACAGTGGGTACAGAAAGTATTCCGACCCCTTTAAATTTTTCACTCTTCGTTTCATTGCAGCCATTTGGTAAATTCAAAAAATTCATTTTTTTTCTCATTAAAGTCCACTCTGCACCCCATCCTGACTGACAAAAACCAGAAATATAGAAATTTTTGCATATTTATTAAAAAAGAAAACTGAAATAACACATGGTCATAAGTATTCAGACCCTTTGCTCAGTATTGTGTGCTTAGGGTCATTGTCTTGTTGGAAGGTGAACTTTCGGCCAAGTCTGAGGTCCAGAGCACACTGGAAGAGGTTTTCATCCAGGATATCTCTGTACTTGGCCGCATTCATGTTTCCTTCAATTGCAACCAGTCGTCCTGTCAGTGCAGCTCAAAAACACCCCCATAGCATGATGCTGCCACCACCATGTTTCATTGTTGGGATTATATTGGGCAACTGATGAGCAGTGCCTGGTTTTCTCCACACATACCGCTTAGAATTATCACCAAAAAGTTCTATCTTCGTCTCATCAGACCAGAGAATCTTATTTCTCATAGTCTGGGAGTCCTTTATGTGTTTTTGAGCAAACTCTATGTGGGCTTTCATATGTTTTGCACTGAGGAGAGGCTTCCTTTGGGCCACTCTGCCATAAATGCCCGACTGGTGGAGGGCTGCAGTGATAGTTGACTTTGTGGAACTTTCTCCCATCTCCCTACTGCATCTCTGGAGCTCAGCCACAGTGATCTTGGGGTTCTTCTTTACCTCTCTCACCAAGGCTCTTCTCCCACGATTGCTCAGTTTGGCTGGACGGCCAGGTCTAGGAAGACTTCTGGTGGTCCCAAACTTCTTCCATTTAAGGATTATGGAGGCCACTGTGCTCTTAGGAGCAGAAATTCTTTTGTAACCTTGGCCAGATCTGTGCCTTGCCATAATTCTGTCTCTGAGCTCCTTGGGCAGTTCCTTTGAGCTCATGATTCTCATTTGGTCTGACATGCACTGTGAGCTGTGAGGTCTTATATAGACAGGTGTGTGCATTTCCAAATCAAGTCCTATCAGTTTAATTAAACACAGCTAGACTCCAATGAAGGAGTAGAACCATCTCAAGAAGGATCACAAAGAAATGGACAGCATGTGACTTAAATATGAGTGTCTGAGCAAAGGGTCTGAATACTTATGACCATGTGATATTTCAGTTTTTCTTTATTAATTTGCAAAAATTTCTATATTTCTGTTCAGTCAAGATGGGGTGCAGAGTGTACTTTAATGAGAAAAAAAAAAGGAATTTTTAGAATTTACCAAATGGCTGCAATGAAACAAGAAGTGAAAAATTTAAAGGGGTTTGAATACTTTCCGTACCCACTGTATATTTATTAAGGATCTGGAAGATAACAAAAAATATACAACAAGGCAGGGGCGCACGTGCAAATAGTACTCAAAAGGACAATGTTAAAATTGAGGATCCCAGGATAGATATAACAAATATAAGTATATGCTGCATGGGAACAAGTGAGTTATAGTGTTTGCCAATACATTATGCAATTGGGAAAGTGCAGCATTTATATACTTAGAAAGAATTATATATATGACTCTATTTGCAGGTCTCAAAATGGACAAAGAGGGGCAAATGAGAGTGGTGAAATGAGTACTTACAGATGGCGTTGACAAAGGCCAACGGCAAAACGCGCGTTGGGGATGGAGCCACGCTGCTCAGGGTCCTACCATCTGTAAGTACTAGTAATGGGCGAGCACTAAAAAGCTCGGATGCTCGATGCTCGAGTCGAGCACATTGGAATACTCGGGTGCTCGACCCGAGCAACGAGCCCAATGTAAGTCTATGGGAAACTCAAGCATTTTTCAGGTGGCTCCCTCCGGCGGTCTGCAGAGGGCCTAAAAATTGCCCAAATCGATGGGAACAGTGCTCAAATGACATGGGAACAGCATGGGGAAGACCCCTGGAAGCATTTCTGACTCCCAGGTCATGTCTGTCAACAACATTGTCAGAGGTATTATGCAATTTTTACGGACTCACAATAAAACATACAAAAACAAAACCAAAATGGATTTTCCTGGGAAATATGTTAAAGAACATCCTTTCCAGGGTAATGACTTATGTAAGGCAAAATAAATAACCAAAAACAAAAATACTCCTCCACACCTTGGGCTATGTTCACACTTAGCGTTTTGATGCATTTTTGCACTTTTGCATTGCTTTCAACCGTGACAAATGCATTCACCAGGAAATGTCATTTTAACATTTTACAACCTTATCTGGCCATGTGGTGTGTGAGATATCATCAGAAACATCCTGTTTCATTTATGAAGGAGGGACTCTGAAAGTCACAAAGGCTATTTTTATAGGGCCATCAGGCGGCCTTTACTATTCTTAAAGGGCCAGCAGTCGGCCCTCACTATTTAGAGAGCCATCAGCCGGCTATGTTTTATTGTTCCCGTTACTAAAGAGTGGGTGTCCTATACTGTTATTGCGTATGCAGTGAGTGGCAGGGCTGCACAAAATTTGGACGCACCCCAATACCCCTTTGAAGAGACTTAGAGGAGGGCCTCCTGAAAACAATGTTCCCATTATTAAGAAGTGGGTCTCCCATTGTGTTTGCCTATGCAGTAAATGCCAGGGTTGCCAACAATTTGGAGGCACTCCAATGCCCCTTGGAAGAGACGTGGAGGTCAGAGGGCCTCCTGAAAACAAGTTTCCCGTTATTAGGAAGTGGGTCTCCCATTGTGTTTACCTATGCAGTGAATGCAAGGGTTGCCAAAAATTTGGAGGCACTCCAATGCCCCTTGGAAGAGACGTAGAGGAGGACCTCCTGAAAAAAATGTTCCCATTATTAGGAAGTGGGTCTCCTATAGTGTAGGCCTATTCAGTGAATGCAAGGGCTGCCAAAAATTGGGAGGCACTCCAATGCCCCTTAGAAGAGACGTGGAGGAGGGCCTCATAAAAAATGTTCCCATTAGAAAGGAGCAGGTCTCCTATACTTGTAATGCCCATGCACTAAGTGTATGGGCTGACAAACATTTACCCCTGGGGGGTATACATGAATATACTGTCTAAACATTTTTTTTTACCGGCATCATTAACACCCTTTAAAATAATTATGACGGTGTTGCATCACGGACTTCGGTCACCCTGGTGATTATGGTGGTGGATGATGAGGATGAGGAGAAGGAGGAGGACAAGAGCAGATAGCCAAAATCAGGAAGCGTTTACCCATTTGTGGGTGTGAAGAGGTGCATGGGAATACACCTCCCAAAAAAAGACACTGGATTTGTGTTTATGTTACGCTGCTATCATTCGGTGGTGTTGAGAAGTCTGGCCCAATCCAGCCCCTGTTCATTTTTATAAGAGTCAGCCTGTCAGCATTTTCAGTTGTGAGAGTACCCCGCGCCTCAGGGCCTGAGCGATGAGAGGGGCTGAGAAAATTCTCCCAGAACTTTGACAGTGTTCCCCTGCCTCTGCTGGATTGAAGTTGTGTCTATCTCGCCTGTTCTCCTTGGTTGTCCAACGAACTGTGACCTCTGCCGCCAGCGTTTTCAGATGGGAATTTTTTTAATAGTTCCACAACAAGGGCTTTCTGGTACTGCCCCATTTTTGTAAACCTGTCCGCCTCAGGAATAAGAGATATAAAGTTCTCCTTGTAGCATGGGTCTAGAAGTGTCACCAACCAGTAATGACTGTCACCCAAAATTTTGAGAATGCGAGGGTCATGGGAAAGGCAGCGTAACATAAACTCAGCCATGCGTGCCAGACTGCTAACAGGCAAGACTTCCGTGTCCTCACCAAGAGGACGAGTGACCATGCTCTCCTCCTCCTCCTCTCTGTCCTCAGGCCATTCACGCTGAACAGACGGTATGACAGTTGTGCAGGTAGTACCGTCTATAGCGCATGAAACTAGCTCCTGTTCTTCCTCCTCCTCTTCCTCACTGTCGCCCAATCCACACTGGGATGAGATGAGGCAGGGCTGTGTGTAATCACCCTGTATGGTTCTTTACTCCATCTCATTGTGCTCCGCCTGCAATGCATCCTCTTTTATTGTGAGCAGAGAGTGTTTCAGAAGACAGAGAAGCGGGATGGTGATTCTAATTATGGCATCATCACTGCTCATCATCTTGGTGGAGTCCTCAAAGTTTTGGAGGATGGTACATATGTCTGACATCCATGTCCACTCCTGAGGTCTTATGTGTGGAGTCTGAACTGAATACCGACGGGCTTGTTGATGCTGGCACTCAACAACTGCCCTCTTCTGCTCACAAATCCTTCCCAACATCTGCAGTGTAGAGTTCCAATGCGTGGGGACATCACACCCCAGTCAGTGAGCCAGACGCTGCAAACACTGCTGACACAAGGCAAGGGCGGTGGAAGCTGTAGGTGACTTTCTAAAATGGGCACACACTCGGCGTACTTTAACAAGCAGATCCGAGAGCTCCGGGTAGGATTTGAGAAACTGCTGAACCATGAGCTTAAGCACATGGGCCAGGCATGGTACGTGTCTGAGCTCGCCTCTGAGCCACCACCAGGTTCGGCCATTGTCACACACGACCATGCCTGACTGTAGGTTCAGCGGTGTGAGCCATAGATCTGCCTGCTGTTCCAGAGCTGTCCACAACTCTTCAGCATTGTGCGGTTTTTCACCTAATCATATTAGCTTCAGAACAGCCTGTTGCCGCTTGGCCGAGGCAGTGCTGCAGTGCTTCCAGCTTTTGACTGACGTGATTATTTCGGAGATGGAGGCTGAAGAGGAGGAGGAGGCTGAGGAGTAGGTGCAGGAGCTGTAGACTGTGGGGGCAACCCTGATTGACCTAGGGCCCGCAATCCTTGGCGTCGGGAGGACGTGTTCCGTCCCAAGGTCCGACTGGATCCCGGCTTACACTATGTTAACCCAGTGTGCCGTCAGCGAGATGTACCATCCCTGCCCACAAGCACTTGTCCACTTGTCCGTGGTTAGATGGACTTTCCCGGTAACTGCGTTGTTGAGGGCACGGCTAATGTTTTGGGACACGTGCTTGTGTAATGTGGGGACGGCACACCGGGAGAAATAGTGGTGGCTGGAGACCGAGTACCGAGGGACGGCAGCTGCCATCAGGTTGTGGAATGCTTCCATCTCCATGAGCCTAAAAGACAGCATTTTAAGTGCAAGCAGTCGTGAAATGTGGGAATTTAGTAGCGTGGCCTGTGAGGCGTTGGCTGCATATTTGCGCTTGCTTTCCAAGGACTGGGGTATGGACAACTGAACGCTGCTCTGGGACAAGGACGTGGACATGCTTCCTGATGCTGCTACTTGAGAGCGTGCAACGACAGGTGCAGGGCAGGAGGCATCTTCGCAACCACCATGGACAGGGGATTGGCTTGCATGCACAACAGCAGAAGAAGCAGTGTTGCCACCTGCAGACACTGTTCCTGGACCCTGGGGTTTGGCCCACAAAGTGGGATGCTTTGCTGCCATGTGCCTGATCATCCTGGTGGTGGTCAGGCTGCTAGTTTTGCCACCCCTGCTGATGCTGGCCTGGCAGGTGGTGCAAATGGCCTTTTTGGGGTTATTGGCAGAGTCTTTAAAAAACAACCAGACTCGGGAAGACCTAACAGTTGTACTGGCAACTTCCTTCATGTTGGTGTTACGGGGAACGGTTGCCTGCCTTCTGTCTGCGGCCACCATACTGCTTCTTCCTGCCAGTTGGGGTGCTCTGCCTCCTTCCCCCTGTGTGTTGATGTCCTCGCTCTGCATGTCCTCTTGCCAGGTTGGGTCAATTACTATATCATCCACCACCTTGTCTTCCACTTCCGCACCCTAGTCCTCCTCCTGACTTTTTGGCAATTGTGTCTCATCATCGTCCACCTCTTGTGACACTTTTCCCACTGTCGCCTTCATGTGACCGTGGCTGCTCAAATATTTAGATATCGCTACACGCGATCTCCTCTTGCCCCACTTCAAGTGGACTGGGCGAGAGGCCTGAATCTATAAATGAAAAAGTGAACAGCTCTTCAGAGTGTCCAAGTGTGGGATCAGTTGTCTCTGGGCACTCGGCATGGTGGGAGGAAGGAGGATCAGGGTGAGGAATATATACGGTCCAGACTCACGGCTACTGAGACTTGACCGTGTGGAAGACAGTGTGGTGATGGTGGTGGCTAAGTGACTGGAAGCATTATCCGCTATCCAACCCAACAACCTTTTGACACTACTCTGTGTTCAATAGTGGTGTACTGCGGTCCCCTAGGAATTGGGACAGGAAGGTCGGGCGAGAAGATGTGGGTGTTTGTTGTGGCACAATTTCAGCTTGCCCACGGCCTCGCCCTCTGCATGCACCATCATCATCACGTCCAGTTCCCCGTCCCTTGCCACGCGCCTTGCCCATTTTAAATGGAGGACAATATCTTCCACGCTCACTACAAATGGCTGAATTTGGAGCAAAGTTATATGTAATCTGTGTGACGGAGAAACCACAGTTTTAAATACCTGGCCTGTAGGTAACTATTTTGAACAGCAAACCGGTGTCAAAAACTTTGCTGACACACTGAAAAAAAATTTGAATAGAGGCCAAAAATGGCAGTATTTTCAGCACAATTATATGTGATCAGCGTGACGGACAAACCACATTTTTAAATAGATGGATTTTTAGCGCTGTAATATGGAAAGGACCTGGCTGTATTCTGCAGTGCCAACAAGCAAATGGCGCAGAAAAACGGTGTTCTCTGGATTGCTTTTTAAGCAAATAATGAGGATTAAGATCCAAAAAAAATTATTCCTGGCTCCTGAGACCTGGGCATTTGTCTAAAAATATCTAACAGCAGCAGAAGGCAGAATTGGAATGGAGCCTTTTGCGCTATATGCACTGCAGTCTGCTATATACCCTGCCTGTCTATATACACTGCCTGCCTGCTATCTCTGCACATGGATTAGTCCTCAGAAGGACTGTTTGTTGAGATAGATATGTGTAATGTACTTGTTTTCTCCCTACACTACCTAATACACAATCAAATCTCTCCCTGACGCAGCAACAGCTCTCCCTACACTGTCTGATTCCGGAGTGACTGGTCTGATATAGACCTGATGACGCTGTGCGGCCAGTCAATCACTGTAATGCCACAACCAACATGGCGCCAAACATGCGGGGAGGAGACCCGAGCATCCGCCCGAGCATCTCGCAAGTACTCGGCCAGCTACGAGCATCTTGAGTACAGAGATGCTCGGGCGAGTACCGAGTACTTGCGAGTATGCTCGCTCATCACTAGTAAGTACTCATTTCACCACTCTCATTTGCCCCTCTTTGTCCATTTTGAGACATGCAAATAGAGCCATATATATATAATTCTTTCTAAGTATATAAATGCTGCACTTTCCCAATTGCACAATGCATTGGTAAACGCTATAACTCACTTGTTCCCATGCAGCATATGCTTATACTTCTTACATCTATCCTGGGATCCTCAATTTTAGCATTGTCATTTTGAATACTATTTGCACGTGCGCCCCTGCCTTGTGGTATGTTTTTTGTGATCTTCCTGATCATTAATAAATATATATACTTTTATACCTATTCATTGATTCTAAACTTTCTGGTTGGCTTTTTTCTTTCAGTTTGTTCATCAGAGAACAAAGCAAGAACCTGGTGAATGATTCCTTTTGATAAGGGACGGACACAACGTTAGGCAATCATACACACTGTATATTGACAAAACATATTTATGTTCCTTACAGTGAGGCCAACCGTCATAATACTTAATAAAATTGTCCGTAAAGAAAGTGAGAACACCTTGGTCTGTGAAGCTTCCGGCTTCTTTCCACGGGATATTGAAATAACGTGGACCTTAGATGGAAAAACCCAAAACAATTCATTTCTTGGAGAATTAGTGGAAAATAAAGATGGCACCTACAATGTGACGAGCTCTGTGACGTTCACACCAACTCCAGACACCAAGACCTTATCCTGCATAGTCAATCATGCCTCCCTCCATGACCCTCTACAGGAGGACTTACAGCTCGTCTATGAAGGTAATGATGATGACAGCCGACTTTAGATGTTCTGATTTCCGTTATGCTCACATTATCCTGAAGGAAAAGATAGTGTAACATGCTCTATTGTTATCTGTATTATAGTAGTTATATTCTTGTACATTGGAGTCGTAATATACAGTACAGACCAAAAGTTTGGACACACCTCATTTAAAGATTTTTCAGTATTTTCATGACTATGAAAATTGTACATTCACACTGAAGGCATCAAAACTATGAATTAACACATGTGGAATTATATAGTTAACAAAAAAGTGTGAAACATCTGAAAATATGTCTCATATTCTAGGTTCTTCAAAGGTGAACGGATGGATTCTACATGCCTGGTTCTCACCGTGAAGCATGGAGGAAGAGGTGTGATGGTGTGGGGGTGCTTTGCTGGTGACACTGTTGGGGATTTATTCAAAATTGATGGCATAATGAACCAGCATGGCTACCACAGCATCTTGCAGCGGCATGCTATTCCATCCGGTTTGCGTTTAGTTGGACCATCATTTATTTTTCAACAGGACAATGACCCCAAACACACCTCCAGGCTGGGTAAGGGCTATTTGACCAAGAAGGAGAGTGATGGGGTGCTATGACAGATGACCTGGCCTCCACAGTCACCAGACCTGACCCCAATCGAGATGGTTTGGGGTGAGCTGGACCGCAGAGTGAAGGCAAAAGGGCCAACAAGTGCTAAGCATCTCTGGGAACTCCTTCAAGATTGTTGTAAGACCATTTCCGGTGACTACCTCTTGAAGCTCATCAAGAGAATGCCAAGAGTGTGTAAAGCAGTCATCAAAGCAAAAGGTGGCTACTTTGAAGAACCTAGAATATAAGACATATTTTCAGTTGTTTCACACTTTTTTGTTAAGTATATAATTCCACATGTGTTAATTCATAGTTTTGATGCCTTCAGTGTGAATGTACAATTTTCAAAGTCATGAAAATACAGAAAAATCTTTAAATGAGAAGGTGTGTCCAAACTTTTGGTCTGTACTGTACTGTATATAACACAATTAAAACAATCAGCAGCTCTTCAGCTGGTGCTTTTCGTACGACTTCAACCAGCTCTCTCTCATTAGGCTTTAACAGTTCTTTGTTTCTACAAAGTCTTTTAAGGAAAATCAAAGCATGAAAACTAGTCTTTCCAGTAGACATCATCTTTCATACTGCCTCTCGGTGGTGAATACCACTCAAGTGGGCTTACCTGGTCCGCAGGCAGAGATACCTGTTTCCAGTCGACAGTCCCTGGCACTTGACTTGGTTCACCAAGTGTCTCATACTTCGGCATCACGGGCCCTTCTCACTTCTCGAGTCGACATCCTCCTGGTGGGTTGTTCCTCAGAGACCACGGGTTCTTCGGTAACAGAAGTTTCTTCCGCCGCACTCATTTCCCGTGCTTCCTCAGATGCTCTTGGAGCTGCCTCTGTAAGTTCCTGTACTTCTCCTGAGTCACCTGTTTCCACACGGTCTCGTAATTCCGCTCCTCCTGAATGTCGTTCGGTCTCTTCAGGGGCCGGTGTTCAATCATCATATCTGAATTGGACTTCATCTGTACTCCTTGGTACGAACTCTGGAGCCTCAGGACTTAGCTCATTCTCCTGAGGATGGTACATCCCTCTCCTTACCAGTCCGATAAATGCAATGGTGTGTTCTTCTCCTTCGGGACTTTCAAGGTCACTATCCACCTGCAGAGCTTCAGTCTATGGTGGTCCCATAGTTGATCTCGGACGATGTCGGTCTACTTCTGGGAAGTCTTGTTGTGGTGGGAGATAATCACAGGGTAGCAATAAATTCCGATGGACTATTCCGGTTTTCTTGTCTCCCATTTCTAATTTCATACACTGGGCTGTCATCGGCTTTCCTCCCTACACCGCATACACCTTGTCTTCCCAGTACGAACAAAGTTTTCCTGGACCGCCTTTCTCACGTACATTCTTGACTAGCACCCGGCTTCCTGGTGCCAATTCTGCTCCATAACATTTTCGATCATAGTACTCCTTACTCTTGCTCTGTCCTTGTGTAACCACTTTGGACACTATGTTGTATGCCTCTGCCATCAATTCCTTCCATCCCTGAACGTACTCAGGATACGTTCTGTAAGTCTCTGACACCGGAGTATCGAACATGATGTCGATTGGCAGTCTTGGCTATCGTTCATACAATAGGAAAAAGGGTGAGTAACCCGTTGCATCGCTCTTTGTACAGTTATAGGCATGTACCACTTTTGAAAGAGAACTCTTCCAATCTTTATTCTCAACAGCTGTTAAATTGTGCAACATCAACAATAATGTCCGGTTAAAACGATCCACTTGTCCAATACTCTCTGGGTGATAGGGCATTGTGTTGGATCTCTGAATTCTACAGTACTTTCCTAACTTGGCAAAGAGCTGGTTCTCAAATTCTCTTTCTTGGTTGTGGTGTAACCTCGTAGGGAACCCAAACCTCAAAGCAAAATCATTGAAGATCTTCTCTGCTGCTGTTCGACCTGATTTATTGGTGGTGGCATATGCTTGAGCAAATTGAGTGAAATGGTCCATGACCACCAAGATGTATTCGTAACCACCCTTGCACGTCTCGAGATGTAGAAAGTCTTTTGAGACCATCTCAAACGGATACGTAGTTTGGATGTTGCCCATAGGTGCCCGGGTTGATGTGTTCGGATGTTTATCTTTCAGACACCCACACTCCCTGATCACGTACCTCTCAATATCTCTCTGCATGTACGGCCAGAAGAAACGTTCACGGATCAAATTTGTTGTCCTTTCCACTCCCAGGTGTCCCATGTTTTCATGGAGTTCTTTGAAGGACAACCTATGGAATATTCTGGGTAGTACCAACTGCCGTTTTTGTCTTCCTTTACAATACAGGATACCGTCTTCACTGAGGTAGAGCTTCGTCCATTCTTTAATTAAAACAGATACTGCTGGTGACTCATTGTCTCTCTCCCTTTTATTTGGAAACCGATTTGGTCCACATAAAGTAGTATTCTACCAATTATCTGATCTTCCCGTTGTGCTCTACTGATTTTCCCTTTTGGTAGTTGTTGAATAGACTTGGGGTCTTCTTGTTCTCTCATTTTTATGGGGGTTTCCACCGTCAACGGACACCACAATGGTGTGTCTTCCACCTGTTAATCTTGTATTGCTTGGGTAGTGCTCTCAATTGCTTCCAGACTGACTTCCTCCAAGCATTCTTGCATGAACTCCTCAGGCTCTATCCATCAGCATCCACATTGCATTTTCCTGGCCTGTACTTGATGCTGAAATTGAAGTCAGCTAGTTCAGCAACCCATCTCTGACCCATTTCATTCAGTTTGGCTGTAGTAAGGACATAGGTCAAGGGGTTGTTGTCAGTGTATACCTCAAACTCTTTGCTGTAGTAGAGATAATCTCTAAATCGTCCACAAATGGCCCATTTCAATGCCAGGAACTCCAATTTTCCGGAATGTAGATGGTAATTCTTTTCAGCATCTGTCAACGTTCTTGAACTGTAACCGATGACTCATTTTTCCATCTTGATGCTGATACAGGGCAGCTCCCAGTCCAACTTGGGAAGCGTCACTATGAATAACAAATGGTAAATTAAAATCAGAATATCTCAAGATGGGTGGTTTTACCAGGTAGTCTACTAGTTTTTCCAGTACCTCCTGGTGGTCTGCTGTCCAGAGAATTGGCTGTTGGGACGAAATAGCATTGTTACTTTTAAGCCTGGTACTACCCGTGTTCTTCTTTTTTCCATGGGTGTTGTTGTCTCTGTTGTCCCCCGCAAGAGGAGGTATAGTGGGGCGGCAATCCTGGAGAAGTTCCAAACGTAAGTACGATAGTAAGAGAGGAATCCTAATATCTGCCTCAACTCCTAGAGGGCCACTTGTCTTTTAAGGCCAGCAATTTCTGCTGGGTCCATGGTATATCCTTCTCCAGACACAATTTTCCCTAGAAATTGGACTTGTCTTTTGAACAGTTCAAACTTCTTTGGGGTCAACTTAATCCGTGTTGTTGATACCATTGTAATACGGTCCTCACGTGTTAAACATGCTCCCGGTAGGTTTTGCTGTGCACCACTTTGTCATCCAAGTACGGCTGGCAGATATCATCCCTCAGTCCTTCTAAACATGTCTCCATGCTCCTCTGGAATTCTGCTGGAGCTGAACTGAGTCCAAACAGTATGCCGATCCACTCATGTAATCCTCACGGTGTGATGAATGCTGTAAAGGGTCTACTGGACTCTTCGACAAACCCTTGGTGGTATGCCTTACCCTTATCAAAGACAGAGAACCAGGTGCTTCCTGATAGGCTATCAGCATATCTTGGATCTTTGGTATCGGGTGTCAATCAGGTACTGACTTTTGGTTTTGTTCCCAGTAATCACAACAGAGTCTTAACGTACCGTTCTTCTTCCTAACACAGACTATAGGAGAAGAATAAGACGACTTCGACTTTTGGACCCAACCTCTGTTGATGAGATATTGTAAAAATTCTTTCACTTTACGATGTAATGGTTTTGGCACAGACATGTAACTTCTGGTTACTGGGGCCATGTCTTTCAAATTGATTTTAAAATGCAACGACGGGATACAGCATATATCAGAGTCATCTTTGGAGAACGCATGACACTCTTCTGTCAGCATCTGTTTTGCTACCGCTAGATGTTCAGCACACAAGTGTTCCCAGGACCCTGAAGTGGGTTGCTCAATTTCCTCCCCTGGGCAACTCCTGTTACTTGGTGGGGAGACTGAATTCACTGTAGACCCCTGGGCTGGTCTCACATTGGCTGGATATACCGTTTTAACGGTTTCGATGTGATATATCACAGTCTTTGGATCCAGTCTAATTTCGTGTTTCGTAGTATTCATCATGGGTACTGTCACTCGAGCAAACCCACCAGTAGCAATCGTAAGCACAGCCTCACCTTGAACTAGGCCTTCCGGAAGTTCTGAGGAGTCTTTTGGTATTAACAGTCTTTTCTAGACTTTTCTTCCCATACTCCACACCTCACCCCCACCATTTGGTTTGCAGGGATGATGGTTGGACGCAAGCCTACCTTGACTTCTTTTAGGTCCATTGTATTCTGTGATTTCTTTACTCTATGAATCACGTTTTCCGCCACGGCGTTGGGTATGGTGAGCGATGTGGTGATTGTATCCACCTCCAACAATGCCCCTGTCTTGTGTTTCCTGATGACTTTACTGATTACATTATAACCCAGGATAGGATGCTCTGCCACGTTCTGATAACTGGTCACAAGAAAAGGTACCAAAAGCTTGATGATGTTGCTGTTCTTCGTGGCCCTGAGTTGGAAAGTCACTTCCACCCAGCCTATGAAAGGGATTTCAGTCTGGTTTACGGCTTTGCCGTGGAGTTCCACTGGTACCAAGAGTTCTTTTAGTGACCGAAGGAAAGTGTGTGGCAGGTAGCGCCTTCTTCATTCTTCATTTAAAAGGCTTGCTTGGGCTTCTGTGTCCCACAGTGCTTTTACTAAGAATCCATCTAGCTGGCACTGTATAAAGCACCTTTCACCGATTAGGCTGATCAGGATATATTTACTGACCAAGGAATCCTCCTCCCAGGAGTACATCGTTTGACCTCTGCACTGGGCATTAAATAACTGATGCCCCTGTCACCTTTGCAGCTGTTGTAGATGGGAACACACTTACTGATAGTACTGACGCAGCCGTTTTACCTCATGCGCCGTTCTGGGGTTTGGTGAGATTTGGATTTGCTTCTGGGGCCTCCTCCGTGTTGCGGTTACCAGTCGCCCCGCACTGGTAACCTCCTGCCCCTTAACCCAAACGACCGTGACCATTGGCATTCCTTGGCATAATGTCCTTCCTCACCACATCTTAGACAGTGACACACACCGTACTCTGATTTGATGAATGGCACGCTTCACAAGCCGGGTATCTTCTGTTTTGGAACCCACTCCCGGGTCTGAGGGATACCGGTTCTGGCCTGGAACGAATCAACTTTTTCACCTCAATCAACTCGTCTCGCAATTCTCCTATTACTTCCTCCCTGGCAGGCCTCTCTTTTGTTGGTGATTTAAGGTTCCCTCGGACTGGCCACCGGGGGTCTCCAACTTCAGCTGAATCATGTTGGTGATTTTAGGAGCAGAGCCTTTCTTTAACTTCTGTTCCCTCTCTGACTCTAAACTAGGGCCTCATTCATTTTTTCAATTAGGACTTTGTCCAAAATGCCAGGATCTTCTAGGTACTGTTTCAGCTGCAACTTGATATCTTTGCTGGTTAATCCCGTTCCCAATGATCTCAAGAACTTCTTCTGGACTAGTCCAGCTCCAAACTTCTCTTCCGCTTCTACATCTTTGGATGCAAACAACAGTCTATCCTACAGTTCAATTGCTCTGAACAAGAAATTTTGGGGTGATTCATTATTTTTCTGTGAGAGTTTAATGAGTCAGTGGAACAAATCTGAAGTACTCTCTTCTTTATAGTGCCCTTTTAAAATCATCTTCAGCTATTGCAAGGTCAATTGACTTTTCATTTCTAGCACACTACGTAGGTTCAGTCATGGGCTGATCGCTTTCACCACCCCCTCAACGATCTCATCTGACTGGTAGCCTTTCTGTAAGCCTGCATTGATCTGATGCAACAAGTTCCTATAAGACAATCTATCTTTCTGTTCACACTCTCCAATCTGTCCCAAGATCTTGAATTCTTTCCTTATGGTGATTTGTGGTATTAGAGAGGACTGTCTCCATGATTTATCTAACCCCAGCAGGTTAAAGGTCCTGTCTGAGTCTATCATCCGTTTAGAGGTTTTGGTCGATTCCTGCAGGGCTGTTGTTAGGGCTCTGAATTGTTCTTTCAATTCTTGTAGTTCAGTCTGTAGATGGAGATTCCCGCTTCTGGTAATTGATGCCGCCCCTCCATCCTCCAACTTCAACCTGGTTAGAAACTGTGTTAGTTCCTGGAGGAACGTCTCCCTGACGTCTTCAGCTTCTTTCTCCCCCAGCTTATCTATTTTTGCACTAATGGCAACTAACAGTTGCCTGCGGTTGTGTGCTTTGGAAATCTGTTCTACTGACATCTTTATATGTTCTGTTACTGTTCTCAAGTCTTCACAGGTTAACTGAAGAAGCAACTTACTAATTCTGTCCATTTGTATTTGACGACCCCAGGGCCGTGGGGTACTTGGTGCCGGGCCGGTCGTTGCTAGGCGAGATGTCACAGTGGCAGTGACCCGGTCCGTGACCCAGGGCGGTCAATAAAAGGGGATATTTACAGGGGATTTATAGTTTTTATATAAAGTTCGTGACGCCACCTGTAGTATGGGGCTAAAGAGAGCCGCCGCTGCGGAGCAGGTCCTCTGGAGCTGATGTTAGTGCAGCAGAGTTGGTTTAGCGCTCCACAGGTAGAGCCAAGCTCCAGGGTGGTGCGGTGATGGTAGATGATGAAGTAACTGTGGTTGTGCAGTGTTGGTGCAGGGGATGATGGCGCAGCAATGATTCACAGAGACAGTGGGGTGCAATCTTCCGGATTTACTCACAGTTCTCTCTTTGCTCTTGGTTACAACTGCCAGCTTATAACCTCCCACGTCGTGCTGCGTTCGCCGGGCAGGGGTTCAGCAATCCCTCAGGTAATTCCAGAGTGCTTGACAGTACCCCGATCTAGATGTCTTTCTCAGCCGTCTTCATGCGCTAGCTCTCACCCTTCCTGCCCTACGCCTCACAAACAGAGTCCCAAGCAGGTATCCTCGGATCTTTCTGGGCAACCTGGAGTTCCCTGGATCCTATGTGGTTACCTTTTTGGCGACTTGAGTGCGGATGCGGCAACTACTCCCTGAAAGAGTAGAAGCCTCCGGTTTCTAGTTGAACGTTGTAATTCTCACTAGTTAGGGGCCGGTCCCCTTCTGCGGCTCAATCCCTTCACCGCCTGGTAGACTCTGGCGCACGGGTGGCCTCCAGCACTCCCCATACCCCCGGGATCCCCTCTTCACTCCTGGAGCCTTCCCTCTGCTCCCGTTCCTTCCTCCTCTCCTTCTCCTGGGCCTCTCTCACTCAGGCCTGCGCTTCCCTGAGCAGAGTTCCTGCTCCCAACTCTTCCTCTGACTCAATCTCCTCAGACCCCCTCTAGAATGTTCCACCCTCTCTTCTATATCGCTTCTTACTGAGCTCCCCTGAACTACTTTCTCCACCCACACCCACTACATGGTTCCCCCTACTTTGGTTCCCCCCACTCCAGCCAGGGACAGGGCTCAACAGAGGAGCAGCGCATCTTGCCCCTCCTGCCGGTATGGAGTAGTGTAATGTTGGATGCAGGTGTTAGGGTCCCGGGCAGCACTCTATCCTTACCTGAGAGTGAGATACCACACCTCTGGGTGAGATGCAGTACCTCTGTGGTGACTGAACCCGCAGGGGCGCCACATATTTCCACATTCATTGCTGCTAGTGAGTTTTTCTTTAGGGTTGGTCCCCTTTAACTGATGTAGCAGAGTTGAGGTGCTTTGCTGCTGTGTGTTTCCACACACTTTTCCTCTTCTCCCTTTACATGCTAATTTCCGCTCAGGACTTCCCGTATGGACCACCAATGTTACACGCACGCCGCTAGGTTCAGATAGGGGTAAGACAGGTTACATAAATTCTTTGGAATCCTTGGGGAACCGTTACTCAGGATGACCATAGACCACGTGCTGCAGCTTCTCTCAGGCACACAGGGGTATTGACCCTCAGGCACAGAGATGTAGGTTGTTTCACTTACTGACCAGACACACGTAACAAGAGTCCTCATAAATGGTAGAACAGTAGCATTTAGTAAGAAGCCACACAGCCAGTGCAAGTCAAGTCTTATGAGCAACAGGCTCCAGTGACAAACAGTACAGTTTCCTTAGCAGCACAGCAGTTCAGTCTTCCCAGTAGTACAGGACAGCACAGTTGTAATGCAAAGGCACATTAATGAATACAGCATTCTTTACAGCACAGTGAGATGGAGGAGGGGGCGGGGGGGTTTGCTGAGGGAGATGATCCCTGTGACACCATTTTTTCCAGTCCTTATCTTTCTGCCTGAGAATACTCTGCACTGCTAGTTCAGGAACTCTACCTGACCTGTGCTTAGCTTCACTCCTGACTTGAATCCTTTTCACTTGCAGGGGCGCTTCTGTGAGATACAGAACACACACACCACCTTTCTCTTCGGCTCCAGCCAGACAGTAAACAACTTCCCCACAAACCTCCTGGGGCTCTGCTAAAACACTCCCCTTCTCCTGTGACTGTGTTAACCCCTCTAGTTGCTGGATGCTTCTGGAGCACAATACTTCCTGTCACATGTGCTTGTGTTACTTCTAATAGTTGCTGCATGCTTTTAAAGCAACCGCACTACTTCTGCATGTCACACTCTGCAACAGCACTACTTCTGCATGCCACATATGCTTCCCGTTGTGTATATAATACACCCTTTAACAATGTACATGTAAGTTGCTTGTTGCCCAGCTAGATTAGGTTTGTGATGAAACTTCTGCCGCAGGTTTCAATGTAAATTTCCAGACTCCACTGCCAGATTTGATTTTGTGAAATACAAAATTGCAGAGGATTGAGTTAATTTTTACCATGATTTATTTCCTATACTGTAACTTGAAAAGATGAGGTCAGATTTACGTATATGATTGAGTTTGCTCTTGTCCTGGTCTGGATTCTGTGTTCTCCCAATTCCCACCATGTCAATTTACTCTTTAATTCCACAGAGGAAACTTCTGCTGGGATCATTGCCGTCTGTTCTATCACTGTGCTTATCTTGTTAATTATCATATTTGGCATCTGGTGGATGAAAATCCAAAGGAAAAAAGGTAATATTATTGCCCACATGTAAAATTCATAGTTATGACTTCAAAATATACTTTAAAGGAATTTAAAGAAACATCTAAGCATCTTCCTATTCTTCTGACAGCATCATTAATAGTTAAAGACTTAGCGGGTCCTCCTAAGCTGATTGATGGAGAGGAGGCCAAACTAAGCTGCACAGTGGATAACGCCCCCGAGGACCTGTGTGTGACTTGGTTGATAAGAAGAGATGGACAGGATCAGGAGATCCAGACGTCTCAGATGAAAGAACATTCAGAAGAAGAGGTGGATAATTTACTCGATACATCCTATGTGATCAAATCACAACAGATGGAACGTCAGTATTCATCATCCCTGAGCTTCATACCCCATATGAAGAGGCATAAAGACGTGACCTTCATCTGTAGAGGAGTCTCCGGTAAACATAAGGACGAGAAGACGTTTCACTGTAAGACGATTTATGGTAAGATATCCTGACACTTTGATTTGTGTATTTGTATATTCCATGAAAAGTAGCCACCTTCACAAATTTAAATTGTTATGCAACTTTTTTGTAAACTTATTATATTGAAAAATGACTTGGCATGACCACTACCGGGGACTATCCAGCTGCCTGTTTGGTTTCTGTAGATGTACTACCTGACAAATACAGTATTACACATTGATCAGTATGTCCTTGGCAACTGTAAAGCGGCTCTGTCAGTGGTCACCTGGCTGCTCCAAAATGGCCATCAGAAGATTCCACGGGTTGCACTGGCCTTCAGCCTCTAGCTCATTACCCTAATACCTAGCATTTAAGATCCAGACAGCATAACTAATGACATAATTCCAATAGCTGTAAATATCCAATAGTGCTATGATAACTGTGGTAGATCGCTCGCTCTGCTGCACACGGAGGTAGACACAGGTACGCTGTCTCTTTAAAGCTTTTGGTTGGTTTATTAAAAAGTGCAGCATAAACCAACACTGAGTCCACAAAAGAAAACAGCCCGCTGGGCAAACAGGAAAACACAGCAAAATGGCAACACAAAAGCACAGTCTTTATGGAAGTAGGGATCCGCCTGCTTAGAGTGCAGATACTGCGTGTGGTTCAGGATAGCTCCACCTAAACAGATCTGGAGTTTCTCACTCCAGACCTACTGAACGCTGAATGCCTCAGCTGGCCAAGTATTTAAACCTACCCCAGACCTCACCCTGGGGAGGAGATAAGGAGAAAAACCTCCCACCTGGTCTATGGTTGTTCTCATAAAAACACGCCCTTTGGAAATGGAGTTAACCCCTCCTTGTACATAACGTGCTGGAGGAAACTTAACGGTTTTAATTCACTGACGCCAATAGCCTCAGGGAAACGTATCTCCCTTCCAGCACTTTACCAGTGACTTTGTCACATAAGATTCTGCAGGCTTCTTGTTTAACCTGTATGTTTATTAGTGTTGAGTGAGCACTAAAATGCTCGGGTGCTCGAAGCTCGTGCCGAGCTCACCGTGATACTCGGGTGCTCGACCCTAGCAACGAGCTCAATGTTAGTCTATGGGAGACCCGAGCATTTTTGCGACGGCACCCCCGGCAGTCTGTAGAAAGCCCAAAAAGTGCCCAAAACGATAGTGACAGTGTTCAAATGACATGGGGACAGCATGCGCATTGCCCCAGGAAGCATTTCTGACCCCCAGATCACTGCTGTCAACAACGTGGTCAGAGACACTTTTACGGGCTCATAATAAAACATTCAAAAACGAAACTGAAACTGTTTTCCTGTGAACTATGTTAAGGAACATCCTTTCCAGGGTAAAGACTTGTGTATAAGGTAAAATAAATAACTAAAAACAAAAATACTCCTCCACACCTTGGGCTATGTTCACAAGTAGCATTTTTTATGTGTTTTTGCACTTTTGTATTGCTTTCAACCGTGACAAATGCATTCACCGGGAAATGTCATTTTAACATTTTACAACCTTATCTGGCCATTTGCTGTGTGACATATGCATACAGTGCTGCAAAGACATGGGAACAGCATGGAGAAGACCCCTGGAAGCATCTCTGACACCCAGGTCACTGCCTAAAAGTGTGCCCAACAGAAGTGATCCTTGCCGCATCAGAAGATGCAGACTTGCAACTATCCCCATGCAAGTCCTTGTCCCAGGGCAGTGTTCAATTGTACCTCTCCCATTCCTTGCAATACAAGCGCAAGTATGCAGCCTGCCACCCACCCACCCCCAGGCTGCAATACCATACTGCTTGCTTGCTTGCACATGAAATTGGGCCTTTTAGGCATGTGGAGGCGGAATCTGGCCACCACGTCATGGCTGCGTTGGCGGCCTGGTGTCCATACTCAGTCCCCAGCTGCCCGGCGGCCGGGTGTCCATACTCAGTCCCCAGCCACCCCTATTTGTCCCGGTAACCTTCCCCACACTTTTCTTAGCCTGGCCTGCTTTAGGGCAGCATTGGACGAGCCCACCAGACAACCAGACTCCTCCGGTGGGCCCTGGCTTCTCCATCAGGGGAGATGAGAGTGCCAAGGTGAGGAGCATGATGATGATGATAGAAGTTAGCATCTGCTTTGTTTTCTTGGAATGCAAGCGTAAGTGGGCAGCCTGCCACCCATCCACCCCTCCACCCCCAGGCAGCAATACCAAACTGCTAGCTTGCTTGCACTTGAAATGAGGCCTTTTAGGCTTGTGGAGGCAGACGCCGGCCACCATGTCATGGCTACGTCGGCGGCCTGGTATCCATACTCAGTCCTCAGCCGCCCGGTGGCCGGGTGTCCACACTCGGTCCCCAGCCGCCAGGGGGCGGCCGGGTGTCCATACTCTGTCCCCAGCCGCCCCGCGGCCGGGTGCCCACACGGTGTCGATAAACGGTCCCCAGCTGCCCCTATTTGTCCCGGTGCGCCTTATACGCAAGCGAGCATACCAAAACATTGCTTGTGCCCTCCCCAGTGCATTTAGTGGGAAGGACAGCCTAACCACAAACACGTGGACAAGTGAATGTGGCCAGGGATGGTCCATCTCACTGACGCCTTCACACTAGGTTAATATTGTGGAAGCCGGGACACAATTGGACACTGGGATGCAACACGTCCTCCAGACATAGAGGATTGCGGGTCCTGGGTCAATCATGCTTCAACACAAAGTTCAGAAGGTAGACAGCAGCAGTGGTCGGCCTTCTACATAACGAGTAAATTATTCATGATCATGAGGCCATCCATCTCCTTAGCTTTCAGTTCCTTGGAATGCAAGCTCATGTATGTAGTAGCGGCTAGGCCTGAGGTGGTCAGCGTTTTGGCGCATATCCTACCTCCTCCGAGGATTGCTGGATGTTTTCCTGCTACTTTCCCAGTTCTATGACTCCCGTTAAAACAAAGCTTCAGGTGATGAATGATGGATGAGGTGGTGGCAAAGGAGAAAGAGCAGGAGGAACAGGGACCATTCACATCAATATCAGGCCAGTCAACCACACATGTCTTGTAGGATATGTTTCTGTACCAAAAGCAGCGGTTTGGCTACACAGTTATAGGGCATACAGTGAGTGCAATGCCTATCAAAAATTTCGAAGCATTCCAATGCCCCTTGGAAGTGACATAGAGGTCAGAGGGCCTTAGCTAAACTGTTTTTTCCATTTATAGCAACTGGGTCTCCTGTACACTGTTGGCCTAAGCAGTGAATGGAAGGCTTTCCAAAAATTATGAGGAACTGCAATGCCCCTTGAAACAGACGTGGATTACAGCGTACTAAAAACCTTCTACCCATTATTGGGGAGTGGGTCTCCCTTAGTGTTCGCCTATGCATTGAAAAGAAAAAGCTGACTAAAATTAGCAGTAAATGCAATGCCCTTTGGAAGAGTCATGGAGGTTAGAGGCAATTAAAAACAACATTTCAATGCCCCTTGGAAGAGCTGTGGAGTTCAGAGTGTTTTAACAAGACGGTTTTAATGCCTCTTGGAAGAGACGTGGAGGTCACAGTAGCTTAACAAGACTGTTTTAATGCCCCTTGGAAGAGACGTGGAGTTCAGAGTGGTTTAACAAGACGGTTTTAATGCCCCTTGGAAGAGACGTGGAGGTCCCAGTGGAATAAAAAGATAATATCAATGCCCCTTGGAAGAATGGTGGAGGTCCCAGTGGAATAAAAAGACAATATCAATGCCCCTTGGAAGAGTGGTGGAGGTCACAGTAGCTTAACAAGACGGTTTTAATGCCCCTTGGAAGAGACGTGGAGGTCACAGTAGCTTAACAAGACGGTTTTAATGCCTCTTGGAAGAGTGGTGGAGGTCGCAGTGGAATAAAAAGACAATATCAATGCCCTTTGGAAGAGTGGTGGAGGTCGCAGTGGAATAAAAAGACAATATCAATGCCCCGTGGAAGAGACGTGGAGGTCACAGTAGCTTAATAAGACGGTTTTAATGCCCCTTGAAAGAGTGGTGGAGGTCGCAGTGGAATAAAAAGACAATATCAATACCCCTTGGAAGAGTGGTGGAGGTCGCAGTGGAATAAAAAGACAATTTCAATGCCCCGTGAAAGAGACGTGGAGGTCACAGTAGCTTAACAAGATGGTTTTAATGCCCCTTGGAAGAGTGGTGGAGGTCACAGTGGAATAAAAAGACAATTTCAATGCCCCGTGGTAGAGACGTGGAGGTCACAGTAGCTTAACAAGATGGTTTTAATGCCCCTTGGAAGAGACGTGGAGGTCACAGTAGCTTAACAAGACCGATTTAATGCCCCTTGGAAGAGTGGTGGAGGTCACAATAGCTTAACAAGATGGTTTTAATGGCCCTTGGAAGAGACGTGGAGGTCACAGTAGCTTAACAAGACGGTTTTAAAGCCCCTTGAAAGAGTGGTGGAGGTCGCAGTGGAATAAAATTACAATATCAATGCCCCGTGGAAGAGACGTGGAGGTCACAGTAGCTTAACAAGATGGTTTTAATGCCCCTTGGAAGAGACGTGGAGGTCACAGTAGCTTAACAAGACGGTTTTAATGCCCCTTGGAAGAGTGGTGGAGGTCGCAGTGGAATAAAAAGACTATATCAATGCCCCTTGGAAGAGTGGTGGAGGTCGCAGTGGAATAAAAAGACAATATCAATACCCCTTGGAAGAGTGGTGGAGGTCGCAGTGGAATAAAAAGACTAAATCAGTGCCCCGTGAAAGAGACGTGGAGGTCACAGTAGCTTAACAAGATGGTTTTAATGCCCCTTTGAAGAGTGGTGTAGGTCAAAGTGGAATAAAAAGACAATATCAATGCCCCGTGGTAGAGACGTGGAGGTCACAGTAGCTTAACAAGATGGTTTTAATGCCCCTTGGAAGAGACGTGGAGGTCACAGTAGCTTAACAAGACCGATTTAATGCCCCTTGGAAGAGTGGTGGAGGTCACAGTAGCTTAACAAGATGGTTTTAATGGCCCTTGGAAGAGACGTGGAGGTCACAGTAGCTTAACAAGACGGTTTTAAAGCCCCTTGAAAGAGTGGTGGAGGTCGCAGTGGAATAAAATTACAATATCAATGCCCCGTGGAAGAGACGTGGAGGTCACAGTAGCTTAACAAGATGGTTTTAATGCCCCTTGGAAGAGACGTGGAGGTCACAGTAGCTTAACAAGACAGTTTTAATGCCCCTTGGAAGAGTGGTGGAGGTCGCAGTGGAATAAAAAGACAATATCAATGCCCCTTGGAAGAGTGGTGGAGGTCGCAGTGGAATAAAAAGACAATATCAATACCCCTTGGAAGAGTGGTGAAGGTTACAGTGGAATAAAAAGATAATATCAATGCCCCTTGGAAGAGTGGTGGAGGTCGCAGTGGAATAAAAAGACAATATCAATGCCCCTTGGAAGAGTGGTGGAGGTCGCAGTGGAATAAAAAGACAATATCAATGCCCCTTGGAAGAGTGGTGGAGGTCACAGTAGCTTAACAAGACGGTTTTAATGCCTCTTGGAAGAGTGGTGGAGGTAGCAGTGGAATAAAAAGACAATATCAATGCCCATTGGAAGAGTGGTGGAGGTCGCAGTGGAATAAAAAGACAATATCAATGCCCTGTGGAAGAGACGTGGAGGTCACAGTAGCTTAATAAGACGGTTTTAATGCCCCTTGAAAGAGTGGTGGAGGTCGCAGTGGAATAAAAAGACAATATCAATACCCCTTGGAAGAGTGGTGGAGGTCGCAGTGGAATAAAAAGACAATATCAATGCCCCGTGGTAGAGACGTGGAGGTCACAGTAGCTTAACAAGATGGTTTTAATGCCCCTTGGAAGAGACGTGGAGGTCACAGTAGCTTAACAAGACCGATTTAATGCCCCTTGGAAGAGTGGTGGAGGTCACAGTAGCTTAACAAGATGGTTTTAATGGCCCTTGGAAGAGACGTGGAGGTCACAGTAGCTTAACAAGACGGTTTTAAAGCCCCTTGAAAGAGTGGTGGAGGTCGCAGTGGAATAAAATTACAATATTAATGCCCCGTGGAAGAGACGTGGAGGTCACAGTAGCTTAACAAGATGGTTTTAATGCCCCTTGGAAGAGACGTGGAGGTCACAGTAGCTTAACAAGACGGTTTTAATGCCCCTTGGAAGAGTGGTGGAGGTCGCAGTGGAATAAAAAGACAATATCAATGCCCCTTGGAAGAGTGGTGGAGGTCGCAGTGGAATAAAAAGACAATATCAATGCCCCGTGGAAGAGGCGTGGAGGTCACAGTAGTTTAACAAGATGGTTTTAATGCCCCTTGGAAGAGTGGTGGAGGTCGCAGTGGAATAAAAAGACAATATCAATGCCCCGTGGAAGTGACGTGGAGGTCACAGTAACTTAGCAAGATGGTTTTAATGACCCTTGGAAGAGACATGGAGGTCACAGTAGCTTAAGAAGACGGTTTTAATGCCCCTTGGAAGAGACGTGGAGGTCACAGTAGCTTAGCAAGACTGTTTTAATGCCCCTTGGAAGAGACGTGGAGGTCACAGTAGCTTAACAAGACGGTTTTAATGCCCCTTGGAAGAGTGGTGGAGGTCGCAGTGGAATAAAAAGACAATATCAATGCCCCTTGGAAGACTGGTAGAGGTCGCAGTGGAATAAAAAGACAATATCAATGCCCCGTGGAAGAGACATGGAGGTCACAGTAGCTTACCAAGACGATGTTAATGCCGCTTGGAAGAGTGGTGGAGGTCACAGTGGAATAAAAAGACAATATCATGCCACGTGGAAGAGACGTGGAGGTCACAGTAGCTTAACAAGATGGTTTTAATGCCCCTTGGAAAGAGACGTGGAGGTCACAGTAGCTTAACAAGACGGTTTTAATGCCCCTTGGAAGAGACGTGGAGTTCACAGTAGATTAACAAGACGGTTTTAATGCCCCTTGGAGGAGTGGTGGAGGTCGCAGTGGAATAAAAAGACAATATCAATGCCCCTTGGAAGAGACGTGGAGGTCACAGTAGCTTAACAAGATGGTTTTAATGCTCCTTGGAAGAGTGGTGGAGGTCGCAGTGGAATAAAAAGACAATGTCAATGCCCCTTGGAAGAGTGGTGGAGGTCGCAGTGGAATAAAAAGTAGTTTAACAAGATGATTTTAATGCCCCTTACAAGAGCCATGCAGTGCAGCATATTAAAAACATTATTTCCATTATTGGGGAGTGGGTCTCCCATAGTCTTTGCCTATGCCTTTGAAGCAAAAGCTGCCAAAAATTAGGACGGAAGAACTTGCAATGCTGGCAACACGGACCACGGTTACCCTGGTGGTATAGTGGTGGTGGAGGCTGAGAATAAGGAGAAGAGCAAGAAACAGCCGAAATGTGGAAGTGTATACCCATGTGTGGGTGTGAAGCGGTGCATGGGAATACACCTCCCGAAACAACATAGTGGATTTGACTTTATGTTACTCTGCTGTCATTTGGTGGTGATGAGAAGTCTGGCCCAATCCAGCCCTTGTTCATTTTGATAAGGGTCAGCTTGTCAGCATTGTCAGTTGACAGGCGAGTGCGCTTATCAGTTATAATTCCCCCAGCGGCACTAAAAACACGCTCCTATAACACGCTAGCGGCAGGGCAGGCCAGGACCTCCAAGGCGTACAGAGCGAGTTCATTCCAAGTGTCCAGCTTGGATACCCAATAATTAAAAGGCACAGAGGAATCACGGAGGACGCTGGTACGGTCGACAAGGTACTCCATCACCATCTTTTGAAACTTTCCACTCCTTGTGAGAGTACCCCACGCCTCAGGGCCTGTAAGCTGGGCGGGTCTCAGAAAACTGTCTCAGAACGTTGACAGTGTTCCCCTGCCTCTGCTGGATTGGAGTTGCGTCTCTCTCGCCTATACGCTTTGGTTGGGCAACGAACTGTGACCTCTGCCGCTAGCGTGTTCAGATGGGAATATTTTTAACAGTTCTGCAGCAAGGGCCTTCTGGTACTGCTCCATTTTTGTAGACCTCTCCACCTCAGGAATAAGAGAGTGAAAGTTCTCCTTGTAGCGGGGGTCTAAAAGTGTCACCAACCAGTAATGACTGTCACCCAACATTTTGAGAACGCGAGGGTCACGGTTAAGGCAGCGTAACATAAAGTCAGCCATGCATGCCAGACTGATAACGGGCAAGACTTCCGTGTCCTCACCAAGATGACGACTGACCAATGCTCTCCTCCTCCTCCTCCCCCTGTCCTCAGGCCACCCACGCTGAACCGACGGTATGACAGCTGTACAGGTATGCATGATACCAGTTCCTGTTCTTCCTCCTTCTCCTCCTCCTCCTGTCCCTCATTGTCCCCCAATGCACATTGGGATGAGATGAGGCTGGGCTGTGTGTAATCGCCCGCTACGGCTTCTTGATCCATCTCATCATACTCTGGCTGCAATGCCTCCTCTTTAATTCTCTGCAGAGAGCATTGCAAAAGACAGACAAGTGGGATGCTAATGCTAATGACGGCGTCATCGCCACTCACCATCTTGGTGGACTCCTCAAAGTTTGTCAAGATGGTACATATGTCAGACATCCAGGTCCACTCCTGAGGTCGTATGTGTGGAGTCTGACCTGAATATCAACGGCCTTGTTGCAGCTGGTACTCCACAACTGCTCTCTTCTGCTCACAAATCCTTTGCAACATGTGGAGGGTAGAGTTCCAACCTGTGGGGACATCACACACCAGTCGGTGTGCCGAAAGCTGCAAACGCTGCTGCCATACAGCAAGGGCGGCGGAAGCTGTAGCCAACTTCCGAAAATGAGCTGACAGGCGGCGTACTTTGACGAGCATGTCTGGCAACTCGGGGTACAATTTAAGAAACCGCTGAACCACGATGTTAAGCACATGAGCCAGGCATGGTACGTGTGTGATCTTGCCTCGCCTCAGAGCCGCCACCAGGTTACGGCCATTGTCACACACGACCATGCCTGGATGTAGGTTCAGTGGTCTCAGCCACAGATCTGCCTGCTCTTTCACAGCTGTCCACAACTCACAAGCAGTGTGAGGTTTATCACCTAAGCTTATGAGTTTCAACACAGCCTGTTGCCGCTTGGCTGAGGCAGTACTGCAGTGCTTCCAGCTTGTAACTGATGTGGTGATATCTGAGATGGAGGCTGAACATGAGGGGGAGGAGGAGGATGATGCGCAGGAGCTGTACACTGTGGGGGCAACTCTGACTGACATAGGGCCCGCAATCCTTGGTGTGGGAAGGATGTGTTTCGTCCCAAGGTCCGACTGGGTCCTGGCTTCCACTATGTTTACCCAGTGTGCCGTCAGGAAGATGTACCATCCCTGGCCACAAGCACTTGTCCACGTGTCCGTTGTCAGGTGGACCCTCCCAGTAACTGCGTTGTTGAGGGCACGGCAGGTGTTTTGGGACACGTGCTTGTGTAGTGCGGGGATGGCACACCGGGCAAAATAGTGTCGCTGGGAACCAAGTACCGAGGGACGGCCACCACCATAAGGTTACGGAAGGATTCCGTCTCCACCAGCCCGAAAGGCAGCATTTCCAATGCAAGCAGTCGTGAAATGTGCAAATTTAGGACTGTGGCCTGTGGGGCTTTGGCTGCAAATTTGCGCCTTCGTTCAAAGGTCTGGGATATGGACAATTGAATGCTGCGGTGGGGCGTGGACGTGGACGTTGATGCTGTTTCTTGAGAAACTGCCATAACAAGTGAAGACTGAGAGGAGGGGGCATCTTTGCATGCAGTATGGACAGGGGATTGCCTTGAACGCACAACAAGGGGTTCTGTTACACGCACAACAGCGGAAGAAGCAGTGGTGACACCCGCTGACACTGGTCGTGGACCCTGGGGTTTGCCCCACAAAGTCGGGTGCTTTGCAGCCATGTGCCTGATCATGCTGGTGGTGGTCAGGCTGGTAGGTTTGTCACCCCTGCTGATGCTTGCATGGCACGAGGTATAAATGGCCTTTTTGGGGTTATCAGCAGAGAGTTTAAAAAAATTCCAGACTCTGGAAGACCTACCGGTTGTACTGGCAACGTCCCTCGTGTTGGTGTTACGGGGATCGGTTGCCCGCCTTCTGTCTGCGGCCACCACACTGCTTCTTCCTGCCTGTTGGGGTACTCTGCCTCCCTTCCCCTGTGTGCTGCTGGCCTCGCTCTGCGTGTCCTTCTGCCACGTTGGGTCAATTACTAGATCATCCACCACCTCCTCCTCTTCCACTTCTGCACCACGGTCCTCCTCCTTACTTCGTGGCAATTGTGTCTCGTCATCGTCCACCTCTTGTGACAAATTGCCAGAGTCGCCTTCCTGTGGCCGTGGCTGTTCAAATATTTGGCCATTGCTACATGGGATCTCCTCTTCCACCACTTCAAGCGGAGCAGGCGAGGGGCACAAATATGGAAATGGACCAGTGAACAGCTCTTCAGAGTGTCCAACTGTGGGATCAGTAGCTGTCTGACGACACTCGGCATGGTGAGAGGAAGGAGCATCAGGGTGAGGAGGAGTATGCGGTCGAGACTCACGGCTACTAAGACTTGACCGTGTGGAAGACAGACCGGAGGTGGTGGTGCCCAGGTGACTGGAAGTATTATCTGCTATCCAATTAATAACCTGTTCACACTGATCAGTTCGCAATAGTGGTCTTGTTGTTCTGTGCTTCCCTAGTAATTGGGTCAAGAACTGGGAGCGAGAAGATGTGGCTGTTGGTTGTGGCACATTTTCACCTTGGCCACAGGCCCCGTCCTCTGCACGCACCATCACCAGAACGTCCAGTTCGACGTCCCTTGCCACGCACCTTGACCATTGTAAATGAAGTAAAATAGCTTACACTCGCACTATCAATGGCAAAAGGGTAATAAAAAGGAGATTAGAACCGTGGAAGAGGAAAACCACAGTTCTATTTCTCTGGCCTACACCAGAATCTTTTAAACAGATATATTGGTGTCTGAACAGAACAGTCAGCGAGACACTGAAAATGTTTTTTTTTATGGAAAAAAGACAAAAATGTGGATAATACAGAGATTTGAACCATGGAACTGCAAAACCACAGTTATAATTTCCTGGTGTATACAGACTTGTTAAAACAGATATATTTGTGTCTGAACAGTCAGCGACACACTCAAACTGTTTTTTTATGGAAACAAGGCAAGCAGGTTGATAACACCCAGATTTGAACCGTGGAAGAGGTAAAACACAGTTCTATTTCTCTGGCCTATACCAGAATCTTTTAAACAGATAAATTTGTGTCTGAACACTCACAGACACACTCAATTTTTTTTTTTTTTGGGGGGGGGGATACCGAAAGGTTAATAAGACGCGTATTTGTACAGTCTGACTGAGGAAAAAAACAAACAAACAGGATTTAGATGAATAAAAAAGGAATTTTCCTGGCCCCTGAGACCTGGGGATAAGTCTAGCAATTTGACCAGCAGGAGCACACAGGACTGTAATGCAGCATTTGCTGGTATAACCACTGCGTCTCCTATACAGCCTGCCTGACTGATATCTGGGATGGATATTAGTCCTAAGAAGGACTGTTTGTTTGACTTGGCAGGCTTTACAGACCCTACACTAACTATTTCGCAGTATAAATCTCTCCCTAGCTCAGCAGCACTGACCTTACACTGTCTGATCCGGAGCGACTGTGTCCAAGATGGCGGCGCCCGGTTTTAAATACTCAAGGTGACGCTGTGCGGCCAGCCAATCACTGTAATGCCCACAACCAACATGGCTGCGGCATTACAGTGACTGGCTGGCAATCCCGGCATGTTCATTGGCTCTGTAAAGAGCGCCAAACATGCAGGGCGGAGACCCGAGCTCCCGCCCGAGTAACCCGGAAATGCTCGGTTCTCGCCGAACATCCCGAGTAGTGAGATGCTCGGGTGAGTAACGAGCAGTGTTGAGCATGCTCGCTCAACACTAATGTTTATCATTAATCTCACCAAATTTACTGAGAAACTGATGACAATGACGCTTTTTCTCTAAATAGACTCGGTGTGGTAAAACTTTCACCACTGTCGGGATGTTATATACCCAGCAATATTTTTATATTAGTCTATGACTCCTTAGTGGTCAGTAGGGCTAAGGGAGAGCCGACGTGGAGTGGGGGACCGAAATCATACCGCTAGGGAGTTAGCCGCCCACTGTCAGGTAGGCTACCAGAACATCAGGGATAACTAGGGATAGCCTGAGTCTTGTGCTCTATACTCTCCCATTACCCGCTACCCCAATGCATTGCTACCTACTTTTAATGGGTTGTATCTTTTGGTATACTAACCAAAACACTTTTAGCTGTATCTGATAAAAGTTATTTTTAAGGGGTTAGTTTTTCTTTTTGTTTTTCTTTCTTTCAGCCTTTAACCCCTGTATAGCGATCTGGAATTAAAAAGGGGTCCCTGGGCTGGGGCCACGAAATCAGCTGCTGTACGGTGGTGCAGGCTGGCAGGAGTGGTCAGGTAGCCGTGCCAGAAACAAGAGAGCAGGAAAAGTACAAAATCAGAAGACAAGAATAGTCAGAAACACAAGTCGACGTCAAAACAAGAAACAAATACACTACACAGGAGCTGAGCCGACAGCATTAAATCAGAATACCAGGCTATATCTGGCAGCTTCCAGCACTGACATGGAAGCTCAAGTAGGGTGTGGTGCTCTCCAGTTGGCTGGAGCAAGGAGCTGATAACTTCAGCTGGACAGCACCCACACCCATACTGTCAGATGGCACCAAGGGTGGATTAAGAGTAGCCAGGGCCCCGGGCAGTTTAGAAGGCGTGCCCCCCCCCCAGGTACCACATGTATCACGTGACATGTCACACGATCTTCATTTGATAGATCATGTGATAGGTCATGTGAGTAACACACAGAAGTTCTGATCACATCTCTAGACGGAAAATGGCGGAATTTTTTTTCCATTATGTACAACCCTATACATAACATAGAACTATATATAGCAGAGCAGGGGTGGGAGATTAATGTTCCCAAGGGGCCACATGAGAGACCATGACTGTTGTGGAGGCCAAACCAATAGGCTGAAATTAATTCTGCTCAATATTAATATTAACAAAATAATAAAAAAAATATATTAATTGTATGACTTGATATTGAGCAGAATTAAGTATGCTGACATCACCCTATATACAGTATGAGTCCCCACATAACTCCCTATATACAGTATGAGCCCCACATAGCTCCCTATATACAGTATGAGCCCCCAAATAGCCTCCTATATACAGTATGAGCCCCCAAATAGCTTCCTATATACAGTATGAGCCCCCACATAGCTCCTTATATACAGTATGAGCCCCCGCATAGCTCCCTATATACAGTATGAGCCCCCATAGCCTCTCTATATACATTATGAGCCCCCCACATAGCTCTTTATATACAGTACAGACCAAAAGTTTGGACACACCTTCTCATTTAAAGATTTTTCTGTATTTTCATGACTATGAAAATTGTACATTCACACTGAAGGCATCAAAACTATGAATTAACACATGTGGAATTATATACTTAACAAAAAAGTGTGAAACAACTGAAAATATGTCTTATATTCTAGGGTCTTCAAAGTAGCCACCTTTTGCTTTGATGACTGCTTTGCACACTCTTGGCATTCTCTTGATGAGCTTCAAGAGGTAGTCACTGGAAATGGTTTTCACTTCACAGGTGTGCCCTGTCAGGTTTAATAAGTGGGATTTCTTGCCTTATAAATGGGGTTGGGACCATCAGTTGTGTTGTGCAGAAGTCAGGTGGATACACAGCTGATAGTCCTACTGAATAGACTGTTAAAATTTGTATTATGGAAAGAAAAAAAGCAGCTAAGTAAAGAAAAACGAGTGGCCATCATTACTTTAAGAAATGAGGGTCACTCAGTCTGAAAAATTGGGAAAACTTTGAAAGTGTCCCCAAGTGCAGTTGCAAAAACCATCAAGCGCTACAAAGAAACTGGCTCACATGAGGACCGCCCCAGGAAAGGAAGACCAAGAGTCACCTCTGCTTCTGAGGATAAGTTTATCCGAGTCACCAGCCTCAGAAATCGCAGGTTAACAGCAGCTCAGATTAGAGACCAGGTCAATGCCACACAGAGTTCTAGCAGCAGACACATCTCTACAACAACTGTTAAGAGGAGACTTTGTGCAGCAGGCCTTCATGGTAAAATAGCTGCTAGGAAACCACTGCTAAGGACAGGCAACAAGCAGAAGAGACTTGTTTGGGCTAAAGAACACAAGGAATGGACATTAGACCAGTGGAAATCTGTGCTTTGGTCTGATGAGTCCAAATTTGAGATCTTTGGTTCCAACCACCGTGTCTTTGTGCGACGTCGAAAAGGTGAACAGATGGACTCTACATGCCTGGTTCCCACCGTGAAGCATGGAGTAGGAGGTGTGATGGTGACACTGTTGGGGATTTATTCAAAATTGAAGGCATACTGAACCAGCATGGCTACCACAGCATCTTGCAGCGGCATGCTATTCCATCCGGTTTGCGTTTAGTTGGACCATCATTTATTTTTTCAACAGGACAATGACCCCAAACACACCTCCAGGCCGTGTAAGGGCTATTTGACCAAGATGGAGAGTGATGGGGTGCTACGCCAGATGACCTGGCCTCCACAGTCACCAGACCTGAACCCAATTGAGATGGTTTGGGGTGAGCTGGACCGCAGAGTGAAGGCAAAAGGGCCAACAAGTGCTAAGCATCTCTGGGAACTCCTTCAAGATTGTTGGAAGACCATTTCTGGTGACTATCTCTTGAAGCTCATAAAGAGAATGCCAAGAGTGTGCAAAGCAGTCATCAAAGCAAAAGGTGGCTACTTTGAAGAACCTAGAATATAAGACATATTTTCAGTCGTTTCACACTTTTTTGTTAAGTATATAATTCCACATGTGGTAATTCATAGTTTTGATGCCTTCAGTGTGAATGTACAATTTTCATAGTCATGAAAATACAGAAAAATCTTTAAATTAGAAGGTGTGTCCAAACTTTTGGTCTGTACTGTACAGTATGACCCCCATATAGCCTCCCTATATACAGTATGAGCCCCACATAGCCTCCTATATACAGTATGAGCCCCTCACAAAGCTCCTTATATACAATATGAGCCCCAACATAGCCTCCTATATACAGTATGAGCCCAACATAGCCTCCCTATATACAGTATGAGCCCCACATAGCCTCTCTATATACAGTATGAGCCCCACATGGCCTCCCTATATACAGTATGAGCCCCACATAGCCTCCTATATACAGTATCATTCCCCCACATAGCCTCCTATATACAGTATGAGCCCCCCACATAGCCTCCTATATACAATATGAGCCCCTCACATAGCTCCTTATATACAATATGAGCCCCAACATAGCCTCCTATATACAGTATGAGCCCCACATAGCCTCCCTCTATACAATATGAGCCCCCCACATAGCCTCCTATATACAATATGAGCTCATCACATAGCTCCTTATATACAATATAAGCCCCAAAATAGCCTCATATATACAGTATGAGCCCCCAAATAGCTCCTTATATACAATATGAGCCTGTACATAGCTCCCTTCTCTGATCGACTGTCGGTTCCACAGCCAGCTCAGAGAATGATCGAATCCCTCTCTGGGGGCGGCAAAATGCAGCCGCCAGGGAGACACCTCTGACCACTACATGAGGTGGCCCGAAGCCACCCCCCTGACGGCTGTACCCAGGTCACCTGCCCCTCCTATTCCCCATGTACGGCCCTATACAGTCTATATGAGAATACATGACTGCTATCTATAATATAATCAGAGATGTGTCCGTCTGTTCGAAGCCTTTATAGACTATGCACGCAATGCGCCTGCGCAGTCTGGCCAGAGACAGAAGAGCACATCAGACATTACAGGTGAGAGGCAGGAGGACGAGAATAAAGGATTGTGATGCCAGAGATCACGGTATGCATAAGAGCTGACTGCATACTGCTATCTCCGGCGCCATTAGGACACATACCTTGATCTCCATTTTGTTGAAGACACCGTGTGCAAACTTGTCTTCAATAAAATGGCGCCGCAGATCGCAATTAGTGTTGAGCGAATTTGTTCGGCATTTCAAATTCGGGTTCGTATTCGGGGTTGAGGCTTGTTCGCGCCAAAAAATTGTCTCCGCCCATGAATATCCCTGATTTTCCACGCTGTCACGCAAATAACTAATCGCAATATGTCCAGGCACGAACTCTGGCACCACACTCCTCCAGCCTCGCCAGAGATCGAGGACGCGCTGCAAGGGGGAGGGGAAAAGGTGAGTCGGAGTGTTTTTTTTTTTTTTGGATGGAAGAACAGCAGAACAGGCAGGATGGGGGAGCATATACCAGGATGCGGGACCTGGATGAGGGAGCATATACCAGGATGGAGGAGCATGTACCAGGATGGGAGACCTGGATGTGGGAGCATGGACCAGGATGGGGGACCTGGATAAGGGGACCATATACCAGGATTGCCAGGGGGAGCATGGACCAGGATGGGGCACCTGGATGTGTGAGCATGGACCAGGATGGGGGACCCGAATAAAGGAGTCATATACCAGGATGGTGGAGAGCATGTACCAGGATGGGGTACCTGTATAAAGGGACCATATACCAGGATGGGGGGAGCATATACCAGGATGGGGGACCTGGATGTGGGAGCATGGACCAGGATGGGGGACCCGGATAAGGGGACCATATACCAGGATGGTGGGGAGCATGTACCAGGATGGGGGACCTGGATAAAGGGACCATATACCAGGATAGGGGGAGCATATACCAGGATGGGGGACCTGGATGTGGGAGCATGGATCAGGATGGGGGACCCGGATAAGGGGACCATATACCAGGATAGGGGGATCATATACCAGGATGGGAGACCCGGATGGAGGAGCATATACAAGGATGGGGGAGCAGACACCGGGATGGGGGAGCATTCGGTTTCAGTCATGGGATCTGGTCCGGCGCCGGTTCAGTCATTGCTTTGAGAATACAGAGCAGCTGATGTAACCCTGGCCCTGACTGACAGCCGGCCTCAATGTAGAGCCAGTGTCAGTCAGTGCTGGGGGCGCGGTTATAGGGGCGCTCTGTATACTCAGTGGTGACCGAACCGGCACCGTCCCGCCCCCATGACTGAAACAGAATGCTGGCGAGGAGAATAAAGTTCATTTTCTCCCCACTGCATTCAGCTGCTGGGCAGCATAATAACGTTGTTAACCTGCAGATTAACTGTTATATATGCAGGTTAATAGGTTTATTTCTGATGAAAGGATCCCTTTAATTTTGTAGCACAATATTTCAATGAAATGGTGCCGGAGTCAGTGCATGCGCATACCACGCTATCCGGCACCATTTTATTGAAGACACTGTGTATGCAAATTCGCATGCAGCGTCATAAAAAAAAAAAAGGCGCTGTAAATGTACTAAGAAAAAAGCTCGCCACCCAGGTGTAGAACGAGTTCAATAGCTAGTACGATATACTGTGGTACAGACATCAGATGTTATATACTATACACATTGTTATATCCCGTCTGATGTCTGTGACACAGTATACCATGCAGTAATCTGTATACTGGATGACATTCTTTGTACAAGGATACACACTGTACTGATCACACCTGGACCTGCACACAGGGCCTCACATATCATATATGGAGCAGTATAGTATGTGATGTCCTGTAGGTTCAGGGTTGATCAGTCAGTGTAGGATCCTGTATGCTGATGTCCGTGGTCGCTCTGCTGGGGCTCAGTGTAATTTATTGCAGGACTCTGAATTTTCCTGCAGATCTGGAGCCGATGACCCAGAGTGACCTGATCTGCAGCTAAGGTTGAGTCCTGCAATAAGTCACACTGAGCCCCAGCAGAGCGGCCGCTGACCGGACACTATGGAATCCTGTGTGCACTCATCAGGAGGGGAGCAGCGTCCTGCAGCCCCCTCCTCACTCCAGACATCCTGCCCTGGGCCCGACCTCATTTACCGCCATCCACTGAGGTCCATGCAGGAGCTCCTCTCCGGCAGGATGATGCAGCTCCAGGCGCCGCTGTGTGACATCAGTCCTGGAGACACAGCCAGTGCAGTGCAGGGGGCATGTCTGCCTCCCTGTGGTGTGACCGCCGGCGTCTAACAGCATGTAGGTACAGTGCGGTCCCCCTGCCTCTGCCCTGCAGGAAACATTATAATGAGGGCGATCTGGCCATGGGCCCCACGGAGCCTCGGGCCCCGGGCGGTAGCCCAGATCGTCCTCATTATAATCCGCCTATGGATGGCACTGCAGGTCTCAGCCACTTAAATCTTAGTGGCTGGACAGAGCCTGTGTCATCCAGAGCCTCTGGTTCTGATATCTATTCTATCACCAGCGCCACCCACAGAATGAATAAGGCAGTGCCTGGTGACAGAAACAGAATTCGCAGGAGCAGATTCTGGTGGAGATGTGATAGCAACCAGTAAAAGCACCACTCAAATGTTTTTTTTTATTTAGAGGTTGCAGTGGTGCTACTAATCTAAGTTCCCTGATTCTAGTATTATACTCACTATCCATCATTTTAAGCTGTTCCTGGTGCCCATTCGGTCTTGTGCTGCCATTTTGTGACCCCAACTTCTGACTTAACAGAAGTCAGAAGTAAGAATGGAGAGGCGCCGAGAAGATCAAAGACATTGGCTGGTAAGTATACCAGCAGGGAGCTTAGATTAGAAGCACCACCCCAGCATGGAAATAAAAAAACTGGAGTGGTGCTTTTAAGTGGATAAGCCATTTAACCCCTAGAGGGTGGAGCAGTTTGCGCACTTGAGGACACATAGGCTGTATTAGTTTTTTGCATCACTTCAATCCAAGTACCATAGTTTTTACCTTTTTTTTAAACTGCCAAGTGCATCAGACATGAGTTGTATTTTCTTTAAATCTTTTTGTCTTTTCAGAATTTTAATTTAGCAACCAATTCTAGTTGAGCAGCATTGTCCCTCTGCGGACATGAATGTGCTGCTGTGACACATTCATGTCTGATATGTGCTTGGTCTAAAGTCTACAAAGTTATCTCTAACTTTGCATGTATGGATAACAGCACACTACTCAGGATCTCTTGGGGAAAGGGAGAAGTGATCAATAAAGTTGCTTTTGACTATGCAGGTGGGGGCCATGGATTGTGATTTAGCATGATTGATAATAGCAACTCTGGATCAGGAGCTGATAGGGAGGAAGAAGTGAGCAACTGTGAGATGTTTGTCGGTTCACCAGAGTGATATAATTGTGTAAATCTGTATCCACACCAGTATAACACTGTACTTGTTGCAAATAGAAATGCTTCTTTACAAAAATGTTGCTGTTGTCTAAGTATTGTTGAAAGACCATTTATATATTTTGATGTAAGGTTTTAACTCTGTGAATGATTTATAATGCATTGTATTACATGATTATATAAGCAGAATAAGCAGTTAATATATTGATTATAGGGAGTTCAGTGTATGCTGTTAACGGGTAGTAACGGTGACATTTTCCCAAAATCCAAAAGAGAGTTGGTGATTGGTCTAGCTCTAGTATGGGAGGGGCTTAGTAAATATGCTCAGGGGATTTCCCAGTGGACAGTTGAAAGTACGTGACAGGAAGAAGTGGAGTGGCCATCTCGGGGGTAGTCTGGAATATGTCCTCAACAGGAGAGGATGCACTGGAAGGGAGTTCAGCAGCATCTGCTTGTGAGAAAACATCAGAGAAGCGGCATATTGGAGCTGATCTTGCTCACGACTGGAACCTGTCCAGGTTTGAGGAGATTCCTATCAGAAATGCTGTTAAGAGACGATAAAGGCTGGGACCTACAGTGAAGGGGTATTGGACACCATTGAGGAATTAAGCCACGAGCATCAGTGGTACCGCTCACCGGTTGAAGAGGCCCCGCAGTGAGTAGCTGTTCACTCATCACATAACATTTTGGCGCCAAAATATGTAAGGCTGAAATAAAGCCTGTAGTTAGTTAGGTATGTTAACCGCTTCACACAACGTTTGTTGCTAATACCAACATCTAGAACTTTCGATTCGATGCCACCATTTCTGTTTCTTTAATAATTAAAAATCCCAATCCACTTTGCAGTGCCGACACAGCACACAACAGACTCCGGACCATACCTGAACTCCATTTTGTTACAGGAGAACGTTTCTGTGCAGCATTTTAGTACTGGACAGTTATTCAACTGCGTAAGACTTTATTTACGGATAAAATTCCATCATCGTAGGTTTTTTTTGGGATATCTTCGATACAATTGAGGACGGACCGTTCCTCTGAGTTTGCTGTAGACACCACGGAAAGGGAGAGGGAAATATGGTTGTGGAAATATTTGTAAGATTGTAAACTTCAATGCTGTACCGCAGGCTAGTCTTTAAGTTACACTCATACAATTAATCCAATTCTCAGGGTGTAAAACAGTAATAAGCGGCTGGTTTACGTAGGCATGCCAGCAGGCAACTCTATGGAAAAATAGTAAATACAGATTGCTTAGGTGCCATGCTGTATAGGACAGAGGTTCCGTCCATTGGCTAATATCTGCATAACGTTTAAATGTTTCCTATTGTCGGGGTAAAAATATTCACTTAAATAAGTAAATGAGTTCTTTGGAAACGTACTGTGTAAGAGTTGGTTTTCTCGCCAGTGGATCCTGAAGAACACTCCCGGAACACGACTTACACAGCACTAACTGTTCTGTAGAAATTGATGGGTGAAGAAGGGTGACTGGGATCTCAAGAATTAAAGAGGTTTTCCACTACTAATTTCTCCCCTTTCATGTATCCTAATTCTTTCTAAAAATCAATTTTCTAATATACTCCTATTACCTGCCTTGCTTTTGTAAGTTCATCTCTGTGTGGGTGCTATTTTCCTCTGTTATGGTTCTGGCTCGGCTACTTCCAGTCTGGAAATTGGAATCTGACAAACTGAGCAGTGCATGTCATTGGTGGGGACGGGGATAACTCTGAGTGAGTGACAGCAGTCTGAGCATGCTCAGATCAGACTTCACTCTCCTCCTCTGCATGAGGTTTACTGGCAAGTATGAACTCAAACTCCGCAGCCCAGGAAAGGCAGGAAAGGCAGGTAAGGCAGGGAAGGCAGGCTTCACATGATTGTGCTCCACATTATGCTGCAACAGTGATCTTGAATGCAGGAGGACCATAACAGCAGTGTCCGCAAAGAAGGTAGCTGGAAACAAATGGAGGTCACCAGGTAGGGTGATGATGATACATGACAAATGCATAGTTACTTTTCAGTCCCAGGGTGGATGGCTGCTTAAAGATTAAGCATTGTTTTAATTTTTATTTCATAAAACAATTGGACACATGAAAATAATAAACTTTGGAATATATATTATTAGAGAAATATGTTTCTTTCTCATCCTGGACTGATATTTCATTCTTTTATGGGTAAAATTTGTATTAAGCGAAGACAGATTTTCCCATTACTGAGATAGGAGATGACAGTTGTTGGCAGACATAGAGATTCTGCTGCAAGTTTGCTTGAAACAAGTTCTCCATAGAATTTTATGAGCACCAGCTGTCACCTCCTATTGTCATGCAAGGTGAGGGAAAGACTAAGTGTACAATGGCGGGAAGAGGAGGAGGAAGCCCAAACACTAGGGAAAGGGGGAGTGGAGACCCCTAGGCAGATCTGACAATCACTCTGACTCCCCTAAGGTCCCTAAATAGGTTCTGCACCCATCGCCGAGCAGGAAACATAATCCCTGACTGCCCCTAGCAATAGACCCTAGGTAGGGAATGGACGGGGTGAACACTAGTCAGCCCCCACTGCAACTAAAGACAAACAGGTAAACAAACAAGGGAATACACTTAGCTTGAGAAGACACCAGAGAAATCATGCCAACTATCCTCCAAAGGAACTCCAAGAAGACACTAGCTGACTATTAGTACTTCAGGTATGGACATAGGAAAATAGAGCTATCACCGGCGACTCTCTGGGGAGACTGAGGGTATTTAAACATTCAGCAAGAGTGTGTCAATTAGCAGCAGGAGGTGAAGGTAGCTGGTAGGTCGTAGAAAAAGAGGGATATCACTACACTACAGAGATGGAAAGATCAAGAAGGTGCCTGCAGAGCCAAGCGCAATGACCTTCTACAGCTAGATCCAGAACGACTGTCTGTCACACCTGACACGCCCGTGACACCTATCTCAGTAATGTGAAAATCTGCTGTCTTTGCTTAATGCAGACTATACCCATTAATTGTGAAATTCAAAATAGAATGATCATTCCAGGAAGAAAAAGAAGCAGATTTCTCTGATAAAACATTACAAATTGTTTTATGTTCAACTATACTAATGATTTATGGAATAAAATATTAAATTGGCGGTTATGTTTTAAATCCATTGCTATCAATAGTCAATAAAATATACGGTAATTGTTTTGCATGGAGGAAGAAAAGTGTTCTTGAGATGTGAAAAGATAGTTAACTCATCCTTTGCTTTACATTTTAGGAAAACCCAAGATGTCACAGCCAGTAACAAGAAGTCTGTTTGCCTGTGGAAAGATGAAGTATTTACTCAACTTGGAGAAATTTTATCCTAAAAGCATCAAGATTGTCTGGACGTGTGGAGAGAGGGGAACAGAAGAAGTCATATCATCCATTGACTCCATATCAGAGAATCCTGACAGATCCTACAACGTCTACAGTGAGGTCATTATTCCTGAGGATCGTTACAAGGATCCAAAATTCAGAGTACGAGTGACCTGGGAACATGAATCTATGGAGAAACCAGAATCCCAGGAGCTGTCTATACGAGACTCAGGTGAGAGGAGAGATATATGGGGTTATATAAGAATCCTGGAGCTGTCTATACGAGACTCAGGTGAGAGGAGATATATAAGAGGTTATATAAGAATCCCGGAGCTGTCTATCAGAGACTCAGGTGATAGGAGAGATATATGGGGTTATATAAGAATCCCGGAGCCGTCTATCAGAGACTCAGGTGAGAGGAGAGATATATGGGGGTTATATAAGAATCCTGGAGCTGTCTATCAGAGACTCAGGTGAGAGGAGAGATATATGGGGTTATATAAGAATCCTGGAGCCGTCTATCAGAGACTCAGGTGAGAGGAGGGATATATGGGGGTTATATAAGAATCCTGGAGCTGTCTATCAGAGACTCAGGTGAGAGGAGAGATATATGGGGTTATATAAGAATCCTGGAGCTGTCTATAAGAGACTCAGGTGAGAGGGGAGATATATGGGGGTTATATAAGAATCCTGGAGCCGTCTATCAGAGACTCAGGTGAGAGGAGAGATATATAAGAGGTTATATAAGAATCCCGGAGCTGTCTATCAGAGACTCAGGTGATAGGAGAGATATATGGGGGTTATATAAGAATCCCGGAGCCATCTGTCAGAGACTCAGGTGATAGGAGAGATATATGGGGGTTATATAAGAATCCTGGAGCTATCTATCAGAGACTCAGGTGAGAGGAGAGATATATAAGAGGTTATATAAGAATCCCGGAGCCGTCTATAAGAGACTCAGGTGAGAGGGGAGATATATGGGGGTTATATAAGAATCCCGGAGCCGTCTATCAGAGACTCAGGTGAGAGGGGAGATATATGGGGGTTATATAAGAATCCTGGAGCCGTCTATCAGAGACTCAGGTGAGAGGAGAGATATATAAGAGATTATATAAGAATCCCGGAGCCGTCTATCAGAGACTCAGGTGATAGGAGAGATATATGGGGGTTATATAAGAATCCCGGAGCCGTCTGTCAGAGACTCAGGTGATAGGAGAGATATATGGGGGTTATATAAGAATCCCGGAGCCGTCTATCAGAGACTCAGGTGAGAGGAGAGATATATGGGGGTTATATAAGAATCCTGGAGCTATCTATCAGAGACTCAGGTGAGAGGAGAGATATATATGGGGGTTATATAAGAATCCTGGAGCCGGCTATCAGAGACCCCAGAGCCGATTATCATTGAAGAGATGTTATTATATTGCTGATCACTATGTATATGGAGTTCACAAGTTAAATCTAATCAACAATATACAGTGGAAAAAAATAGGTATTTGATGCACTGTCGATTGTTCAAGTTTTCCCAACTACACAGAATGGAGAGGTCAGTAATTTTTATCGTAAGTACACTTCAACTGTGAGAGACAGAATCAAAGAATAAAAAACATAAAATCACATTGCGTGATTTTTGCGTAATTAATTTGCATTTTATTGCATGAAATAAGTATTTGATCACCGACCAACCAGCAAGAATTCTGGCTCTCACAGACCTGTTAGTTTTTCATTAAGAAGTCCTCCTACTCTGCACTCAGCACCTGTATTAATTACACCTGTTTGAACTCGTTACCTGAATAAAAGACACCTGTCCACTCAATCAATCACACTCCAACCTCTCCACCATGGTGAAGACCAAAGAGCTGTCTAAGGACACCAGCAACAAAATTGTAGACCTGCACAGGGCTGGGATGGGCTACAAGACAATAGGCAAGCCGCTTGGCGATAAGGCAACAACTGTTGGCACAATTATTAGAAAATGGAAGAAGCACAAGGTGACTGTCAATATTCCTTGTTCTGGGACTCCATGCAAGATCTCACCTCGTTGGGTAAGGATGATCCTGAGAAAGGTCAAGAATCAGCCCAGAACTACATGGGAGTATCTGGACAATGACCTGAAGAGAGCTGAGGCCACAGTTTCAAACATTACCATTAGTAACACACTACGCCGTCATGGATTAAAATCCTGCAGGGCACGCAAGCTCCCCCTGCTCAAACCAGCAAATGTCCAGACCTGTTTGAAGCTCGCCAATGACCATTTGGATGATCCAGAGGAGGCATGGGAGAAAGTCATTTGGTCAGATGAGACTAAAATTGAATTTTTGGTATCAACTCCACTCACCATGTTTGGAGGAAGAAGAAGTGTGCCTGTGCTGGGCTGAGTGCAAGCACTACAAGTCCACAACCAACCAAGCGAGGCCCCCGAGCGAGCAGAGGCTGTAGTTAAGTACTAAGGGGGTAGTAAAGTACATAGTTAAATGCAATAACATAGTTGAACGCCAGAGCATAGTTTGGTGTTTTCTTTACTAGCCTTCTATTTGTTTTTCTGCTTTTATCTGTATATATTTACCTTCTGATGGCCCCCCCGGTGTCTTTATTAGATGCGTCTCTGCTTGCCGGCAGCTAGCGGTACACTGAAAGGACCTGCCGACGTCAGCGGTCGCGTGACCCGTCACATGACTAAATGACGTCATGGCAGGTGTTTGAGTCCAGTTCTGATCTGGCACAATCTAGTAAATATGTCTGTTCGCCTGATATTAGGAATGCAAGCCCAAGATTGTGAAAACTGCAGCAGGACGTTGCTCCTTGCAACCAGGAAGACAACCAGGAAGGAGTGCAGCAAAGACCAGACAGATGTTGATGTTAGGGTACTTTATAATTAGGCGGACAGACAGGGTCATCTGCAGCCGAGACCGTGAATGCCGAACAGTGTGTTGTCTGCCGGGTGCTCGGGATCGGATAGACAGATTGCTGTGTTGGGCTGGGGAAAACCCAGCGGTCATGGTAGCATCGGTACTAATGACAAAGTGAGAGGGAGGTCCTTTAAAATTATTACAGGGAACTAGGAGAGAAGCTGAAGGCCAGGACCTCCAAAGGGGTGTTTTCAGAAATACTGCCAGGGCCACGAGCGTCACTACAAAGACAGCGGGAGCTTAGGGAGCTAAATAAGTGGCTTAGACATTGGAGCTGGAAGGAAGGGTTTGGGTTCATGGAGAACTGGGCCCACTTCGCTGTCGGCTACAGGTTCAATGGTAGGGACGGGCGGCATCTCAACGGGGAGGGTGCAACTATACTGGGAGAAAAAAATGGTCAGATGGATGGTGGAGCTTTTAAACTAGGATCTGGGGGAGGGAGGGTATTCATGCTTAAAAGGGGGATAGATAGAGTAGACAGACAGAGTGGGACACCAGGGGTTATAGAGGATCTAGGGGGGCTGGTATATGCAAGGAAAGTAGGGAGCTGAATAGGAGTAACTGTAACGCCCCGAGGGTTCGGCCTCTACAGAGGTATTGCATCTCATCCAGATGTGCGATATCTCACTTCCAGGTAAGGATGGAGTGTGGATCAGGACCCCGATACCTGCATGCATTACACCACATTTCCGGGGGACAGGGTGACCGATATGCTCCAAGTAGAGCACGACAGTCCCTGTCCCTGGCTGGAGTGGGGGGAGGGAACACCGAGGAAGGGGGAATCCAGTAGTGCATAGGAGGGAGAGGGCAGTTCCTGGGTGCACCTAGAGGGAGGTATAAAAGGTGGGCACCATCTTAGTTCAAGGTTGTTCAGTTCAGACAGAGAGAAGAGGGAGCAGGAGGTGGGAGCAGAGGCTCTGCATGGGCTCTGCTCCGCAGGCAGGCCTAAGAGAGAGGCCGGGGCCTGGAGGAGGAAGAAGGAAGAAAGAGGAGCGGAGGAGGCTCCAGGAACAAGGAACGAAGGAACCCCAGGGGTGTGGACCGGCGAGTCGCCACCGCACGCCCGAATCTACCTGCGTAGAAGGGTCAAGCCAAAGGGGGAGACCGGTCCTCGAAACTAGTGGAGGTGGGGAATTACCCTCAGCTAGATACCGGAGGCTGTGACATTTCACGTGGCGCAGCCCCTTGCTACACCCGCTAGGAAGGCACCATATAGGGTCAGGGAAACTGGCGCCAAGGTTTACCAGAGAAGGCCCGAGCCAGCCAGACAGAAGCGAGGTCACTGGTGGGGTACGACAGGCCAGAGAAAGGACACACAAAGGGGGTCCTGTGAAATGCTCCAAAGTTATCTGGGAGAAGGCCGAGCCCCTCACCTGGTGAGCACAGTGCGACGAGGGACGTTATGACCAGCTGTAGTAACGTGGATAAAGAAATGTGAGTAAATACCCTGGACTGCATTACAGGACTCTGTGTCATTACTGCTGCTCCCGCGCACCATCACCCCCAACATCCACACTTGCTGCCCTGAGGCTATACTCCTCCTGTGGGGAGTTATACTATCCTCTGCTGCACCCACAACACCAGCCTCAGCGGTCTGCCCTGCAGCGGCGGTTCACTCTGACCGCAATCCATGGGTGGCATAGTCGGACATTCAGTATATAGACTGCCATTTAGTTTGACCACCCTGAGCCACGGGACCGGGTCACCGCCACGGTGACTACAACCCCCAGCATCTACAAAAAGGCCGGGTTCCGGGTTCCCCACGCGGCTCAGGGGGTGCGTCATAACAAATGTTCTAATAGTATTAAATGTCTGCTAGCAAATGCAAGAATGCCCTACCACAAGAGGTAGTAATGGCAGACACTATAACTGTTATGATCTGCTACAGACACTAAGGAAAGGCAGGAGATCTGGCCCTACAATAGAACTAAACTCGATCCCTACGATGTAACGGGGTACCTGATCCTGCGATCAGACCCGCTAAAGTCCTCAGCTAGTCTGTACGAAGACCTATAGATGTAAGGGAGGGATCCCTACAAGAACTAGGGACTGGGATAAGTTAGACACCTCCTAGCAGAAATAGTAGCAGTCAAAGACAAACACACAACAAAGAGCATAGAGGTCAGAATACCTAGCCAAACTAACAGAGAACGGTAACAGAGCACCAAGCTAGCTCAAGAGTAGTAAATACAATGAAGTCCAGCAAGGCTAGAAGGGCGGAGCCGGATTAAATAGGCAAAAATGGTCATGTGACCAGCAAACTAGAAAAAACCTAACAGGAGAGTTCTAACAGTACCCCCTCTTCTAAGAGGATCCTCCGAATCCCCTAGGCCCAGGCTTATCAGGAAACCTCCTGTGAAACGCTCTGACAAGTCTGGAAGCAGAAACATCATCCGCCCTCACCCATGAGTTATCCTCAGGTCCGAAACCCTTCCAAGCGACGAGATACTGCAAACTCCCTCTATACCGTCTAGAATTTAGGATGCGGGAAATTTCATATTCCCCGTCCTTCACCACCGGAGGAACAGTGGCAGAGGCGTCACCATCCGACACATCAGCTCTTTTCAACAGAGAAACATGAAACACCGGGTTAATCTTCCAGGAGGTAGGAACCTCCAACCTAACAGCAGATTGGTTAACTATCTGAAGCACCTTAAAGGGCCCTACGAACTTGTGACCCAATTTTTTAGAAGGAATCCTCAATCGCAGATTCTTAGAGGACAACCAAACCATGTCACCAACAGCAAACAAAACCTCTTGCCGTTTCCTATCAAAGTACCTCTTAGATTTTTTGTTAGCCTCCTGAAGATTACCACGCACATCCGTCCAAACTCTCTCCAAATCACCGGAAAAACTCTCCTCAGGCACAGCCGATACCAATTTGGAGAATGACCCAAAAGACGGATGTCTCTCAGAACAAAAAAAGGCGAACACCCAGCAGAAGAGGATGTATGGTTGTTAAGAGCAAATTCAGCAAGTGGCAGAAACTCAGACCACCCCTCTTGATTGTCTGCCACAAAACAACGCAAGAACTGCTCAACATCCTGGTTCTTCCTTTCTGTCTGTCCATTAGACTCAGGATGATATCCGGATGAAAACGACAAATGAACTCCCAAACTGTCACAAAAGGCACGCCAAAAATGAGCCACGAACTGAGGTCCCCTATCAGAAACAATGTCAGTAGGAACACCATGTAGTCTGACAATTTCCTTGACAAAGGCCTTAGCGAGTGTCTTAGCGCAAGGCAGTTTGATGTAGGGAACCAAGTGACACATCTTGCTAAAACGGTCCACGACCACCCAGATGACCGTGAAACCTTCAGAAGGGGGAAGGTCAGTAATAAAGTCCATAGCCAGATGTGTCCAAGGTGCACTAGGAACCTCCAGAGGGCAAAGCAACCCCGCAGCAGGAGCATGCGAAGACTTGGATCTAGCACACACAGTACATTGACGCACCCACTTAATGACTTCCTTCTGCCATCCAGGCCACCAAAAACTGCGACCCACAAGTCTCTTGGTCTCAGAAATTCCTGGATGACCTGCCAACCGAGACTCATGACACTCAACAAACAAATCTCTCCTAAAGGTCCTAGGCACAAACAACCTCCCATGGGGAGTGTTAGATGGGGCATTCTCCTGAGCTTTAAGAATCTCATCCTCCAAAAAGGAGTCCAAAGCAGCAATCACAACACCTTCTTGTAAAATGCTCTCCTCCTCCTCCTCAGCACCGACAATAGGAGAAAAGATGCGAGACAAAGCATCCGCTTTAACATTCTTAGTACCCGGGATGTAAGTAACGGAAAAATTAAACCGCGAGAAAAAAAGTGCCCACCTAGCCTGACGGGCAATCAAGCGCTTGGCAGCATCAAGATAGATCAGATTTTTATGATCAGTGAAAACCTGAATGGGAAATTCAGCACCTTCCTTGTATTCCATCCTTGTTTTCCTGACACAATACCGCACCGACCCCCACAGAAGAAGCATCAACCTCAACCAAAAACGGATTAGTCACATCAGACTGCATAAGGATGGGAGCAGAGGTGAACCTCTCCTTTAGAAACACAAAAGCTTTAATGGCCTCAGTAGTCCACTGAACCGTATTAGCACCTTTCCTGGTGAGATCGGTCAGCGGTTTGACAATAATAGAAATTTTTTTTATGAATTTTCTGTAATAATTGGCGAAACCCAAAAACCTCTGTATCGATTTTAAACCAATAGGCCTAGGCCATTCCTGTACAGCCTGAACCTTCACAGGGTCCATCTCAAAACCTTCACTGGAGATAATGTAACCCAAAAAACTAATTCTCTGTACAGCGAACTCACATTTCTCCAGCTTTGCAAAAAGCGAATTGTCCATTAATAACTGTAATACCTCACGTACGCTCCGCCAATGAGACTCCAGATCAGGCGAATAAATCAGAATGTTATCCAAATACACAACCACATTTTTGCCGATCAAAGGTCTAAGGATGTCATTAATAAGATTCTGAAAAAATGCAGGAGCATTAGTAAGACCAAAAGGCATAACCAGATTCTCAAAATGACCCACAGGAGTGTTAAAAGCAGTCTTCCATTCATCACCCTCCTTCATGCGCAACAAATTGTATGCCCCCCGGAGATCAATTTTAGAGAACCACTTGGCCCCCACTGACTGGTTAAATAAATTAGGAATCAATGGCAGTGGGTAAGGATTATTTTATTAATCTCACGAAAGTCCAGACAAGGACGTAAACCGCCATCTTTTTTTTTTACAAAAAAAAATCCAACAGCCACAGGAGACTTGGAAGGCCTAATGTGACCGGCGGCCAAGCTTGTCTGTATGTATTCCTCCAAAGCCTTTCTCTCAGGAATAGTAAGATTAAATAAACGACTTTTAGGAAGAGTCGCTCCAGGAACAATCCTGAATATTGAAAAATCCTGAATAGGCACAGGTAATTCCCCTTTTTCCACCGCAGCAATACGTCCGTTACAACACTTGTCATAACATTTAGGGCTCCAGGACTTAATTTCATTGGTAGACCAATCCAGTACAGGATTGTGCAATTTTAACCAGGGAAACCCCAATATTACTGGAGAAGGCAAATTATCCAATACCACCAAATCCAAATTCTCTTGGTGAATACCATTAATAGTGAGGGGAAATTCACAGACCTTATGAGTAACACTCTTCAAGGGAGAGCCATCAACAGAAACCACAGCAATAGGGGATGACAAAAGTTTAGGTTTTAATTTAGGTTTTTCCAAGAATCCCCCATCAATCACATTCAGAGTAGAACCACAATCCACAAATACCCGAAATTCAATTAATTCATCCTGAGCAGCAGTAGTAGCAGATAGGAATACTCCCTTAGAATTTAAACAGGCTATACATGCATGACTGACCTTTTTTTTTTCTTTCTTCATACGAAGCACACAGTTCTTAATAAAATGACCAGCATTTCCGCAATAAAAGCACAAACCTTCAGAAAAGCCTGCGGTCTTTTTCCTGAGAGCGGGGTGTCATCGCCCCAATCTCCATCGGCTCTCCTTTGTCAGCACAGACCCTCTCAGGACTCAGAGCAGACATAGCAGAGGATTTGCTCTCATTAACCCTTGCATGCAGTCTCCTGTCCACCCGTATAGCTAATTGCATCGCCTCCTGCAAGTTTCCAGGTGTGGGATAAGCAATCAGTAAATCCTTAACCCTTTCACCTTGCCCTGCAAGAAACAAGCTTTTCAAAGCTGAATCGTTCCACCCCACCTGGGCAGACCACCGAAGGAAGTGAGAACAATATTTTTCCACATTACCTGATCCCTGCCTCAGATGTCTCAATTCAGACTCAGCAGATGAGACACGATCAGGATCATCGTACAACAAACCCAAAGCAGAAAAAAAACTATCCACTGATCTAAAGCACGGATCACTAGGTTGGAGAGAGAAGGCCCACCCCTGAGGATCTTTGCGCAAAAGTGACATTATGAACCCTATGCGCTGTGATTCATCACCAGAGGATCCGGGTCTCAAACGAAAATACAATAAACAAGCATTTTTAAAAGAAAAAAAATTTTGTTGTTCACCAAAAAATAGATCAGGCAGACGTACCTTCGGCTCCACAAAATGTGCTCCAGAACAGCTACTCACGTGTTGTTGGAGCTTGGCCACCTCCAGAGAGAGTCCCTGCAAGCGTTGAGCCAAATCTTGAACCGAGACCATGATGGGAAACTGGAGGTTTTTCCTTAGAGAAAATTTTTTTTTTTTTTTTTTTTGGGCGGGACTTACTGTTATGATCTGCTACAGGCACTAAGGAAAGGCAGGAGATCTGGCCCTACAATAGAACTAAACTTGATCCCTACAATGTAACGGGGAACCTGATCCTGCGATCAGACCCGCTAAAGTCCTCGGCTAGTCTGTACGAAGACCTATAGATGTAAGGGAGGGATCCCTACAAGAACTAGGGACTGGGATAAGTTGGACACCTCCTAGCAGAAATAGTAGCAGTCAAAGACAAACACACAACAAAGAGCATAGAGGTCAGAAGACCTAGCCAAACTAGCAGAGAACGGTAACAGAGCACCAAGCTAGCTCAAGAGTAGTAAATACAATGAAGTACAGCTAGGCCAGTAGGGCGGAGCCGGATTAAATAGACAAAAATGGTCATGTAACCAGCAAACTAGAAAAAACCTAACAGGAGAGTTCTAACAATAACAGTTCTCAAAGGGCTGGACGATTTCCTTGATACAGGTAACATTGTGGGTTGCAGTTAAATTAGGTAAAATGTTACACCTACAGTAGTACATTTGATCCAGGGTTCTTGCCTTTTCACGGGGTCAAGAAGGAATTTTTCCCCGTGATGCAAATTAGCTGAATGTGTCCTGGGGTTTTTGCCTTCTTCTGGATCAACAGATTTAGATATAGGGATTTTACTAATATCATTATTAGAATCATAAGAGTAATGCAAAAATATAACTAATTAAAACATTATAAACTAGTTCATTGTAATTGTAATAGTGCAGTTATAATAAAAATGGTAATAATACATTTGTGAGGCCTAGTCCCAGTAAGTTAGCAAGTTAGCATAGTGTTAGTGTAGGGAGTACAATTGGGTGAGAAAGGTTGAACTTGATGGACCTAGGTCTTTATTTAACCTACGTTACTATTGACAAACCCAATAGCACCATCCCAACCGTGAAGCATGGTGGAGGAAACATCATACTTTGGGGGTGCTTTCTGCAAAGGGGACAAGAAGACTGCATTGTATTGAAGGGAGAATGGATGGGGTCATGTATTGCAAGATTTTGGCAAACAACCTCCTCCCTTCAGTAAAAGCATTGAAGATGGGTTGTGGCTGGGTCTTTCAGCATGAGAATGACCCAAAACACAACCAGGGCAACTAAGGATTAGCTCCGTAAGAAGCATTTCAAGGTCTTGGAGTGGCCTAGCCAGTCTCCAGACCTGAACCCAATAGAATATCTTTGGAGGGAGATGAAACTCAATGTTGCCCAGCGACGGCCCCGAAACCTGAAAGATCTGGAGAAGATCTGTATAGAGTAGGGGGCCAAAATCCCTGCTGCAGTGTGTGCAAATCTGGTCAAAAACTACAGGAAACATCTGACCTCTGTAATTGGAAATAAAGGTTTCTGCACCAAATATTAAGCTGTTTTTCTATTGTATCAAATACTTATTTCATGCAATAAAATGAAAATTAATTATGTAAAAATCATACAATGTGATTTTCTGGATTTTTTTTTAGATTCCGTCTCTCACAGGTGAAGTGTACCTATGATAAAAATTACAAACCTCTCCATTCTTTGTAGTTGGGAGAACTTGCAAAATTGGAATACTTATTTTCCCCGCAGTATCTCTTTTCCGGTGATGTCAGGAGTAACAGATGTTATGTTTTTTTTGGGGGGTGACAATAATCCAGGTTCTTCTGGCATTTTATACAGTACAGACCAAAAGTTTGGACACACCTTCTCATTTAAAGATTTTTATGTATTTTCATGACTATGAAAATTGTACATTCACACTGAAGGCATCAAAACTATCAATTAACACATGTGTGTAACATACCTGGCGGCGTCCTTGCATAGTGGTCCATCTCCCACTGTGCAAGAGCGCGCACTTGATCTCCTGTCCAGAATGTCTCTCTGGCTTCCCTCCATGCTGTCTGTTTCTGCTGCTTAAGGGCGGCGCCCGATCACTTCTTGCTTTTTGTACCTGCTGTGGGTCACACCTCTTGTGCGTCCTCAGCCTATTGCTGTCTGTCACCTGGTATATAGCTCAGCTGCGCCCATCTATTCCTGCCTGAGCATAGTGTTTCATTCAGTGTGTGCTTGCACTCTGAAGGTGCCAGGTCCCGTTCTGTGTTCTCTTGTCTGCCTATCCTGGAGGCTGTATTTCCAGGCCTGTCTGAACACGCTCCTAGCCTGTTCCTCCTGCCTTCTAGGGGCCGATTACCTAGACCCGTTCCTGTATCTTGTCTGACCTGTCTGAACACGCTCCTAGCCTGTTCCTCCCGCCTTCTAGGGGCCGATTACCTAGACCCGCTCCTGTATCTTGTCTGTCCTGTCTGAACACGCTCCTTGCCTGTTCGTCCTGCCTCTCTGGGGGCCGTATTCCCAGACCCGCTCCTGTATTCCGCTGCAGTGTCGGTCTCCTCCGTACACTCAGTTCCAGTCTGAACTCTCTCCTATCCTTTACCTGTTTTGCCTCTATGTCCGTTCCCTTCCTTTTTCTGCAGAGTCTGAACTCGTACCTAACTCCTGCTTGTTGTCTCTGTACTCCCGTTTGTGAGTTTGTGGTCCACTCGCTACTTCACTGCAAGTACCCTGTGGGTGTCTGGCTCTGCCTTTCCCTTCCTGTCTGTTCCGTGTGAACAGAGCCCTGTCCCCCCTACTCAGCCTAGCCTGCTCTCACTCCTTTGCTCATCGCTCCGGCGGTTCTAGCCTGCTCTTACTCCTTGCTCACTGCTCCGGCAGTCCTGTCCTGCCCTGCTTCTGCCCACTGCTCCGGCAGTCCTGTCCTGCCCTGCTTCTGCCCGCTGCTCCGGCAGTCCTGTCCTGCCCTGCTTCTGCCCGCTGCTCCGGCAGTCCTGTCCTGCCCTGCTTCTGCCCGCTGCTCCGGCAGTCCTGTCCTGCCCTGCTTCTGCCCGCTGCTCCGGCAGTCCTGTCCTGCCCTGCTTCTGCCCGCTGCTCCGGCAGTCCTGTCCTGCCCTGCTTCTGCCCGCTGCTCCGGCAGTCCTGTCCTGCCCTGCTTCTGCCCGCTGCTCCGGCAGTCCTGTCCTGCCCTGCTTGTGCTCGCTGCTCCTGCAGCCCCGTCCTGCTCTGTTCTTGCCCACCGCTTCGGGCGTTCCCTCTCTGCTGTGGTTGTCTACCGCATCTGCGGTTCTGTGACCCAGTCTGTACTGGGTCTTAACCTTTCTGTGCTCCAGCCCGTCCTTTCGGCCAGTACCTCCCTGCCTGCATACTCGCCTGTATCCACCCATCTGCATACCTGCCGTGTTTGCTTATATCCACCAGTCTGTGCCAGCCTAACCTGCCTGTTCCTGAGTCCCAGTGTGTACTGGGTCCTATCCCGCCTGTGTTCCTACCTGCTAGTGCCTTCCTGTCTGCACTCTAGCTGTGCTTGCCTGTACCCCTCTACCTGTATTGTTCCTGAGTCCCAGTGTGTACTGGGTCCTATCCCGCCTGTGTTCCTACCTGCTAGTGCCTCCCTGTCTGCACTCTAGCTGCGCTTGCTTTTACCCGCCTGCCTGCATACCAGTCGTGCCTGCCTATACCCTCCAGTCTGTGCGCCAACCTAACCAGCCTGATCCAGTAATCCCTGTGTGGGTCAACCCCCGTGTCCGGAGTTTGACCTGGAGTAGCACCTGGTCCCTCTGCCCGGTTTCTCCCTGGTGCACTGGCGTCGTATGCCGTCGTGCCATCTTGGTCGGATCGGCCAGATACTTATTCACGCCCCTCCAGGCACTCTCCGGTTCATGGTCCAGTGGAATCACTACAATCACACGCACACGCCGCTCAGCCCGGGCGTGTGCATAACAATGTGGAATTACATACTTAACAAAAAAGTGTGAAACAACTGAAAATGTGTCTTATATTCTAGGTTCTTCAAAGTAGCCACCTTTTGCTTTGATAACTGCTTTGCACACTCTTGGCATTCTCTTGATGAGCTTCAAGAGGTAGTCACCGGAAATGGTTTTCACTTCACAGGTGTGCCCTGTCAGGTTTAATAAGTGGGATTTCATGCCTTATAAATGGGGTTGGGACCATCAGTTGTGTTGTGCAGAAGTCTGGTGGGTACACAGCTGATAGTCCTACTAAATAGACTGTTAGAATTTGTATTATGGCAAGAAAAAAGCAGCTAAGTAAAGAAAAACGAGTGGCCATCATTACTTTAAGAAATGAAGGTCAGTCAGAGTGAAAAATTGGGAAAACTTTGAAAGTGTCCCCAAGTGCAGTTGCAAAAACCATAAAGCGCTACAAAGAAACTGCCTCACATGAGGACCGCCCCAGGAAAGGAAGACCAAGAGTCACCTCTGCTTCTAAGGATAAGTTTATCCAGTCACCAGCCTCAGAAATCGCAGGTTAACAGCAGCTCAGATTAGAGACCAGGTCAATGCCACACAGAGTTCTAGCAGCAGACACATCTCTTCAACAACTGTTAAGAGGAGACTTTGTGCAGCAGGCCTTCATGGTAAAATAGCTGCTAGGAAACCACTGCTAAGGACAGGCAACAAGCAGAAGAGACTTGTTTGGGCTAAAGAACACAAGGAATGGACATTAGACCAGTGGAAATCTGTGCTTTGGTCTGATGAGTCCAAATTTGAGATCTTTGGTTCCAACCACCATGTCTTTGTGCTACGCAGAAAAGGTGAACGGATGGACTCTACATGCCTGGTTCCCACCGTGAAACATGGAGGAGGAGGTGTGATGGTGTGGGGGTGCTTTGCTGGTGACACTGTTGGGGATTTATTCAAAATTGAAGGCATACTGAACCAGCATGGCTACCCAGCATCTTGCAGCGGCATGCTATTCCATCTGGTTTGCGTTTAGTTGGACCATCATTTATTTTTCAACAGGACAATGACCCCAAACACACCTCTAGGCTGTGTAAGGGCTAATTGACCAAGAAGAGTGATGGGGTGCTACGCCAGATGACCTGGCCTCCACAGTCACCAGACCTGAACCCAATCGAGATGGTTTGGGGTGAGCTGGACCGCTGAGTGAAGGCAAAAGGGCCAACAAGTGCTAAGTATCTCTGGGAACTCCTTCAAGATTGTTGGAAGACCATTTCCGGTGACTACCTCTTGAAGCTCATCAAGAGAATGCCAAGAGTGTGCAAAGCAGTCATCAAAGCAAAAAGTGGCTACTTTGAAGAGCCTAGAATATAAGACATATTATCAGTTGTTTCACACTTTTTTGTTAAGTATATAATTCCACATGTGTTAATTCATAGTTTTGATGCCTTCAGTGTGAATGTACAATTTTCATAGTCATGAAAATACAGAAAAATCTTTAAATGAGAAGGTGTGTCCAAACTTTTGGTCTGTACTGTATGTGTATAATATTTATTTTGCTTTTTTATATAGCTGCATAAGTTTGGGCATCGCTTTACAGACATCATTATCACCGTCCCCATTAGGGCTCACAACTTAAGTTCCCTATCAGTTTGTCTTAGGCGTGTGATAGGAAACCAGAGTACTTGGTAGGATTTGAAGCCAGGATCACAGTGCTACAAAGCAACACTGATAACCACTGAGCCATTGCTGCCCTACAGATGTGTTGTCCTATATTGTTAAAGAATCAAAGCATTTCTTTGACCTGTCTTAATCTTTAGATTACAGATGGACTCCAGTTGTAGAAGACATTCTGATCCCTCGTCTTCTTCACGGCTCCCCGGCCGTCCTGCAGTGTAATATCTCGGGGTATTTCCCGGATGTCGTCACTGTGAAATGGATGAGACGTGATGGAGATAAGTTACATGAAGAGACTGACGATAACCAGGGAATAACATCCAGGAGAGCGGCTGATAACACCTACAGCCGTACAGCCAGTCTGACCATCACCCCCGACCTGCGGACACATCAGGGGGCAGAATATATATGTCTGGTGGAGCACCCCTCCCTGGAGAGACCCATAGAGAGAAGCTCGGGGCAGCTGCAAGTCTATGGTGAGTGTTTTAAAGGTAAAATTGCTGATTATAGATATTCACCTTCAGCTCAGTGTAAAAGGAACAATTTTGTCACTAGATATTTGGTTATTTCAAGTAAAACAAGATCATTTTTGTAATATAACTGCAGTGACCAAGTTATTACAGCAGAGAAGTGCTTTGAGAAAAAGACAGCAAGACTGACATTTGTTTACAGAGAGGCGGAGAAATATGCTTGCAAACCATAGAGCTTCCTCAGTTCAAAGGATCTTTCATAGAAGTTTCGGTGCCAGTGTTCAGTGATGCATATTGGTGTTTGCATTGATCCGATAATTATGGGAGATATATTTACGGCGTCGTAGTAAAGGGACGTACATAACACATTCACTCACATCACTGTAAGGCCATTCTAACCCCTCCAGCTTAATAACGTTCCAATAGATGGTGCTATACATGTCATGTTTCAACTCTGTAAAAACATAAAATCGTAGTAAATATGATGACAATATCTCCCGCCTGGGACCTCCAGAGGTTATCCTGTAAGTTGGGGATCCCATAATATTCTGAAGGGCTGAGCACATCCCACAATCAGCCCCCACATGAGCTCATCAAGGGGAGATGTGTCGGTGTAACCTTGAGCTAATAAAAAGCAGTATTTGGGTCATTTACCACTTCTGGGAAGGTACAGCTTGCTGTAGTTCTGTCTGTTTTCCTGGAGTACATTCCTCTGCTGAGCTCTGAGGCATTTCCATTACATCAGGTTTAGTAAATATATTTAGTTATCTGTTCTCATTTTATGTAATTGTATATACAGTATTGTTTTGTTCCCATTTTGTATCATCTTTGTATATTTTTTATAAACACTGCCTATCTTTCTGGCTTAAATATATAAATTTAATAGCTCTGTTACTCTTGCTTTATAAACTGCACCTGTGAAGGAAAATATATAATCAATAAGAGAAAAATCACAATAGCAGTAGAGTTACATTTAGTGGGGAAAATGGTGAAACTGGATATACCAGTATTGTAAGCACAAAGGGACTTGTGCTGGAGTTATTAAATCTAGCACATTATCTAATGGGACCATGAGCTTCAAAGGGGTTGTAGCAAATGGTCTACACAAGGCAGTATATTTCCTATTGTCTGTATAGGGTGACACAGGATATTTGAAATGCAACAATTTGGCTTATTGGCCATTTACAGACAGACAGCGTCCTTTAAATACACCAATTCAGGTCGTCCTGGAAGTATGAGTCTGTGGTCAAGTCTATAAAAAACTGGGTTACACAAAGAGAAATGTTCATTGTTCACATGTGGGGGCAGTTTAAAGACTGATGTGTTCCATGATTCCCTCTCCTCCCTCAGAAAATAGGTTAAATGCAGACGGAAACAATGTAGGTACCGTATTTTTCGGACCCTAAGACGCACTTTTTTTCCCCAAAATTTGGAAGGAAAATGGGGGGTGCGTCTTATGGTCCGAACGGTACTTTACCGGTGGTGGTGGAGCGGGGATCGGAGGGTCCTCCAGCGGTGGCAGAGGTGAGATGCGGCTGGAGCTGGGGCCTGTACTTGTGCTGGTGTCGGGTGGTGAAGTAGAGGAGCCGGGGCCTCTGCCGGGCTGTGAGCGGTGTCCGGCGGTGAGGCAGAGGAGCCGGGGCCTCTGCCGGGCTATGAGCGGTGTCCGGCGGTGTGGCAGAGCAGCGTGTGCGGCTTCTGGTGGCCTCGGCCATCTTCCCGAGGCCGCAATCCACGGGAAAATGGCCGCCGGAGCCGGCGCATGTGCCGACCCGGAGCTCCGTCGGCCATTTTCCTGTAGATCACAGCCTCAGGCCCTGGAAACCGCATATGCCGCTCTGCCGCATCGCGGGAAACCACTCACAGCCCGGCACAGGCCCCGGCTCCTCTGCTTCACCGCCAGACGCCGCTCACAGGTCCAGTCCACAGGCCCCAGTCCACAGGCCCCAGGCCAGGCCAGTCCACAGGCCCCAGGCCATGCCAGGCCAATCCACAGGCCCCAGGCCAGGCCAGTCCACAGGCCCCAGGCCAGTCCATAGGCCCCAACCAGACTCCGGCATCTCACCTCTTTTGCTGCCGCCGGGTTCCTGAAGCAGGGAACAGAGGGACCTGCGATCCTGCTCCACCACCCCCCAGGTAAGATACCTAATCAGACTATAAGATGGACCCCATCTTATAAAAATTATTATTTTTCCTATTTTCCACCCCAAAATTTGGGGTGTGTCTTATGGTCCGGTGCGTCTTATAGTCCGAAAAATACAGTATTTCTGTTGTTTCTCCCTTTTTATTTTATAACTGCTTTGCATATTTGTGTGTCATTGTATTTTTACCTTTTTATATATGCACTGTATATTTTTATATTAAAGCTTAAAACCTTTAATAAGTTGACCCTTGTTCGCTCTAAAAGAATCCATAGCCTTTAAGAGAGTGTGTGACCTTTTGATTGTCTGACAGTAACATAGAATTTGGGGACTCATCATCCCGTGTGTTTGATGAGTGGTCGCAGCTTTAGTTTGGGGTGTGCTGAATGTGTTGGGATTTATGTTCACTTTATAGCCTAAAACAGAGGTTCAGTGCTGGATTGAGTGAGAGGAGATAGATTAACCCGTGCAGGCGCATTCCTCGTCACGTGCTGAGAAGTGTGTATGTGACAGCACCCCTGAAGCCATGCGGTATCTATAACCGGCGTCCAGTCGGTCTGTATAAATGATTGGTGGTGGCAGCTAGTAGTTCTTTTTGTAATTGTGGATCTGGCAGTGATTGTATTGAGGTATATATATACGCACATATATACACATATATATACATATATCTATATATGCCATAAGTTGGAATAAGAGGTGTATGTTCCATACGCTCACTGTGATTTCCCCAACAAATGGCTTAGTAGTGAAAGCATCCTTTTTTGTCCTGTCTTTTATTTGGCACTTGGGGAGGCTTGGTACAGCCAGCCGAAGAAGTAGGATCTTGCTGCCGTCTGTATGGTCAGACAGATTGACTTCACTGGAAAAAGCAGGCAACATATGATCACTGCGCTGGTGCAACAGGACGCAGAGCAAGTCTGTCACCCGAGCCCTGATGGATGGGAGGCAAGCCTTGGAGTAGATGGCGCTGCTGCAAGGTCCCACCTGCGGATGCAAGCAGGGTAGCGTCGTCCCCCACCTGCAGATGGCCTTACTGCAACTCGACACAGACGATCGTGAGGGACGACTGAAGCTTATTAAGCAATACCAAGAGACTGCAGCACAAGTGTAGTAGAGGCGAGAGAGCCTTTAAGAGAACTCTTACATGATGCTTCAAAGATGGAGAGAGACTGCCATCTGCTGGCCAGACACAGTCAAGCGGAACTAAGATATACAAGAGAAGTTGAAGGGAGAGCAGATTTAGACGCTGGACCCGGTCAGGTGACTTCCAGGAAGGAGTTCTTGGAGATAAGAGGCCAGCGCTCCAAGCCTGAGGAGTTTTTGGCGCCAAGCAGCAGAGAGGAGCAGACGTGCTCCCTGCATGCTGAGATTGAAGGACCAATTTCTTCTTTGCCCTATGGCGGTGTGACAGTTCGTGATGGACCGGGAGCCAAAGGAGGCAGCCAGATTGCCAATACCAACTATACACCTGTGATGCGGAAGTCAGCCATTGCAAGCTGGAAAGGGGTAAGCTGACATCAGTCGGTCCTCAGGGTGTCTTGCACCATCTTTCAGCACCCGTCCTGTATCTGACTCCTGCTGGTGCTATACCTGAGACTGAACTGGCCACAACAGCCTCACCTGCCTGCAGAAGAAGAACCCCACACCCAAGTCCCAGGAGCCTAATGTAGCTGTTCTTTCCATGGGTGGGGCGGTTGGGAGGGCATATGACAACTTGCAGCCTGTTACTGTACGCGACAGCGTCACTCTGGGGCTCAAGGACAGCGGTGCAGAAAGAACACTCAGCCGCCCTAAATTGGTGTCCCCTGAAGAACTTATCCCTGGGAAGACCCTAACTGTCATTGGGATTGGGGTTGTCCACCGTCCTTTTCCGATGTCCAGGGTTTTTCTAGACTGGGGTGCTGCGAGGCGGTTGAGGGAAGTGAGGGTGTCTGAGAACCTCCCCACAAATGTTTTATTGGGAACTAATCTGAAATGGTTGGTCGCTCAATACACTCCTGACAACCCTCCCAGATCTGGTACTTAGTGTGATTTAGATGTTGATAATTTGAATGTCAATATGATGCATTATAATAATGTGTTTTGTGGTACAGGAGAACTGAGCTATGTCACTCTGCCAGGTGATGTTGCTGAGGATCCCCTAAAAGGAACAAGTATCAAGGCAATGGGAACAGTCACAGGGATCATGAAGCAGATAGTCCCGTGCAGGTGACCAGTGTCAGAACGGACGGTGACATAGCCAGTGGTAGCTTCCCCATGATTAGCACTGCTCCTGAGGTATTAGGGGAGGATGGCAAAGTGCTACCTACAGCCTGTCAGGCTGATGGGAAAGTGTTGTTATTCCCCGACGGAGACAGCCTGGATAGCCGCTGTCATCCATAGTCAGAGTGCCCAGAATCCTTACTTCTAGATTGTGAGCCCTCGCGGGCAGGGTCCTCTCTCCTCCTGTACCAGTCGGTGACTTGTTTTTGTTCAAACTAATGTACTTGTTGTCTGCTACCTATACCCATTTTTCACATTTAAAGCACCATGGAATTAATGGCGCTATAATAATAAATGATAATATTGTGGAAGACTATGCTACCCAGTACCCAGAGGTAGTGGCTCTGTCCTCAATTAGATCCAATAAGGTGGCAGAAGCCCTTTTGGCCATATTTTCTCGAGTAGGATTTCCAAGGGAGATGCTTACAGACCAGGGAATTCAGTTCATGTCTCGTTTTATGCAGGCCGTCTCTAAGAAAAAGCATATGCCACACCTGCTATCAAATTGGTATCACCTACAGAACAATGGTTTGAGTGAACGATTCAATGGTACCCTTAAGCACAAGCTTAAGATGCTGGTTGAGTCACATGGGCCCGACTGGGAAAGGTAACTCCCACACATGCTTTTTGCTTACTGAGAGGTATCACAGGCCTCAACAGGGTTCTCCCTCTTTGAGCTCCTGTACAACAGACGAGTTTTGGGGCCCCTTGGTCTGGTAATGGAATCCTGGGAAGGGGAACTGAACCCTCCTGAAGTGTCCGTCATCGAGTATGGCATGAGGCTCCATGACAAAATGCAGTCAATGATGGAGCTGGTGCATTAGAATATGGTGCACCCCAGGCCACCCAGAAGCTGTGGTACGACTGAAACGCCCAGAAGCAGGTGTACGAAGTGAGTCACAAGGTGTGGATTCTAGTCCCAATGACCCAGAGCAAGGTTCAGGAAGTCTGGGAAGGTCCATACCTTGTGCATCAGTGCCTCAGTGGCATAAATTATGTAGTCACCATTGACGATGCCAGGAAGAGGCAGAAGTTCTTCCATGTCAATATGATGAAAGCTCATCATGACAGGGAAACTTGTACCTTTCACTCTTGATGAAAGCTACCCCTAAGAACAAGAAGCAGGTGATGTCCTTCTTAGGTACGGCAGGATACTATAGGAAGTTTATCCCCAACCATAGTGTCCTTGCTAAATCTCTGATGGACCTCACCAAAAGAAGTTACTGCAAATAGTCAACTGGACAGCTGACTGTCAGTGGTCCTTCACAGCACTGAAGGCTGCCCTTGACTGTTCCCCACTTCTACAGGCCTAGACTTCACCTGGCAGTTTGTAGTTCAAACAGATGCCAGTGCATTTGGTCTGGGTGCCGTGCTCAGCCAGGTAAATGGGGAGAGAGAAGAGAATGCAGTGATGTTCCTCAGCCCCAAGCTCTTACTCCAAGAAGTGGCCTACACCACTGTGGAGGAGTGTCTCGCCATAGTGTGGGCCCTGCGAAAGCTGCAGCCCTACCTATACGAGCACAACTTCCTCCTTAACAATCAATAGTCCCCAATTTTGTCTACCTATTAGACCCAACCAATGGCAGAGATTATTAGAATGCCTCTCAGCGTTACGGCTCGTGCACACGACCGATTATATCGAACAAATGCTGTCTGTAGTTTTCATGGATAGCACTTGTACCTATGATAATCTATGGGGCTGTGCACATGTCCAATTTTTTTCCTCATACCTAATGGTAATGCAAGTCTATGAGTCCATGAAAAACATTGGACCACACTCGGATGACATCCATGTGCAGTCCAATGTTCTCAGAATGACAGACTGGAGTAGGTGGAGAAACAATTTTTCTCTCCACCTCTGAGAAAAGCTAATGCCACTTTGATCAGAGTCTGATCAGAATAATCGAACGAAAAAACTTTGTGCCATTTTTAGACGTCCATGATCGTCGGTCCGATTTCGTATCACAATGCATGGACTGGCCACACGTCAATTGACCTCGAGCGTGACGACTTCATCTATTTCTATGAAGCTGTCACTATCGTTTAGGGAGGTGCGTGGCCAGTCTGAGATCGGACAGATGATCAGGGGTGTCTAAAAAGCCCTTATACTGATTACCCTGCCCTCACTGCAATATCAAAGCATTATATTGCATTATATGTGTGATCAGTGTCATTGATGTTAAACTCTCCCAGTGAGAATAAAAAAAAAAAAGTTTTAAAAAAAGTTAAGAAAATATACAAATGTAAATGTGGCACCCCAGGGGTCTGGTTTCCACAGTAACGGCAATGTTATGTCTGAGAGCAGGTGGGAGGTCTCTTGGTCAGGGATCCTATGCATGCCACACCTCCTGCCCAGTCCTGGGAGGGGAAGAACTTCCCCTATATAAACCTAGGGCTGAGGCAGGGTTAGTGAGTAGAGAAGAAGTAGAGACAGAGAAGAGAAGCAGATATAGGAAAAGAACATCAGGAGCTCTGTGGGAGCAGTGCTATAAAGAGTCAGGGGCTGGCAGCTGCAGAGCTCGCCCTGACTGAGAAGCTATCACCGGACCCGGAGTCCGAGGCTGTGGGGACTAATTTTTACCCAGCAGCAGAAACCGCCCGGCAGGGGATTTCAGGTCCTCTGGCCAAGAAACCCGAAGGCACGGTCACACGCGTGGCACCAGCACCGCCGTCGTGGAGCGGACGCCACTAGAAGGCCCCGAGTCACCGGCCATACGGGTGAGCACCACACGGTACACTCAGGGACGTGGGCTACTTATACCCGCCTCTAGCAAGGTAGCCAGAAGAGTACAGTCAGTTTGGGAGGCCTACAACTCCGCCTGGCCAGGGGAGATCCCATCTGCTCAAGGACTGACCAGGCCCCGATCGTTAGCCAGTACTCCGGGAGGGTCTATCTTTATCACCAGTAAAGACCCTGAACTACACCGCATCGTCTCTGAGTGATTCCTGCTACCCCCATCATCCACGTCGGCTGCCCTGAGGCCATACCCCTCCCGTTGGGGGTGATACCACCACGCTGCACAATCCTACCACCGGCATCAGCGGTCTGCCCTGCAGCGGCAGCTCCTTCGCTGCATTCAACGGGTGGCGTAGTCGTCCAACATCTACCGCTAATACAACGCCACTTAGTCTGACTCCCTGGGCACGGACCGGGTCACCGCCACGAGACTACAACCCTCAACAGATCCGGCTCCGGGTAAGCTCCTGCATGCGCAACGCTGTGCGACACAGGCCAAGGGGTGCGTCAACTTTTGGCGTAGTCGGCAGGATTTCGTGCCCGCAACCACCGGGTACTGCGTGCCTGAAAAAGACTGTTCAAACTTACCAGTGGTGAAGATTCCCGCCATCCGTGGAGGTTTCCCGCCATCCGGCGCCATCTTCTACCTTCTTCCCGCCATCCGCGAAGTTTTCCCGCCATCCGGCGCCATCTTCTGCCTTCTTCCCGCCATCCGTGGAGTTTTCCCGCCGTTGGACGCCATCTTGAAGACGCCGCGCGGGAAGAAGAGGGGCGTGGACTCCGAAAGCGCGCGAGAACTGAAGCCCCGCCTCACGTCCGGACGTTGCGTAAGGTCCTGGAAGGAGCCCAGCAGACGCCGACGTCACAGGAGCGCGACGGAAGGTCCTCAACCCTGACGATCCACTGCGGAGCCGCGGCCTACGGAAGAGGATCATCGCAAGGTAGGCCACGGTCCACTAGGGGGGAGGAAGATGTCGGATACGGAGGAGAGCTTCACTGCCTCAACCCCCGCCAGCGCCACCGCTGCTGCAGTCATGCCTTTCACCATGCCCTATATCCCGGGAGCGGCCTGGCTACCCCAGTACTCAGGGGAGTCACATACCCTGCATGACTTTAGAGAAAAGCTGGATAGCCTCTTCCAGGTGTATCCCCTCACAGAAGAGCAAAAAGTGAGCATCCTGGTGGCCCAATTAACCGGGGCAGCCCAAAGGGAGGTAAAGTCCTGGCCACCTGGGGGGAGGACTGTTGCAGGGATACTAACCCGGCTGAGGGACACCTTTGATACCCGCACCTCAGCCGAGATCAAGCTTAGATTCTACGGGTGCAAGCAGCGAGCACACGAGAGTATAAGGGACTATGCCCTGAACCTACAAGAGGCCCTGAGAGCCATTAAGCAGACCGACCCTGACGGCGTGGGAGACGAGGACAGGCTGTTGACTGAACAATTTATAGAGGGTTTATATTGCAATGCCCACCGAACCCAGTTGCGGGCAATGGCCTTACAGGACCCTCATCTGGGATTTGCACAGTTCAAGGACAGAGTCATCCGGGTGCTCCGAGAACCGGCACCAGGTGGCGTTGTGACCCACAGACGCCCCACTACCATTTACCACCAGGAGGCGGCACCCTTGTCGGCAGGGCCTGTGGGAGCTGATGCGCAGGCTTTGAACAATGACCCGGCTCCAGACCTGCACCATCAGGTCCAAGAGCTAGCTAAAAGCGTTGCCGCGCTAACCCGAACTGTGCAGTCTTTACAGGTTTCCACTCCAGGGAAGATCCAGCTGGCATCCGGACCGGAGGACATCCCGTGGCGTCGACCAAGGAGGACCCCACCGGCCAGAGGAAGACCCAGCGACCGATACAACGAGGACGGACAACCCATCTGCCGCCGCTGCAATCAACCCGGACATATGGCAAGGTACTGTCCTTTAAACTGGCACAACCTGGGGTAGAGGGCCAAACCCCAGGAAAAAGATCATCAGGCCCATCGAACTGGTGCGACAAATATGTGGGAGGACGTCCAGTCTTGCCTGTGGTACTGGATGGCATCCCTATGAGTGCCCTACTGGACACCGGGTCGCAGGTTACCACTATCCCGTACGTGCTCTTCAAGCAGTACTGGAATGACTCGGATATCACCCGCTACCCTGACGACGATTTGAGTATCATCGCCAGCAATGGTCAGCCCGTGCCACAGATTGGATTTAAAGAGGTGACCATTAAAATCGGTAGAGTTGAACTGGCGGCACAGGGACTGATCATTGTAGACATTGACAAGCACGAGAGTCACCCAAAGATAACTCTAGGAACTAATGTAATTGAAAATTGTCTTGCAGAGGTGATTTTCCTTTTACAGCAGGTTGCCAAGAACGCCAGCTCCGGCCAGCAGCGAGTGCTCCAGAAAGAGATCCGGGCACTGATGCGACGGCAACAGATAGAACTCTCCGGTGGTGAGATTGGTAGCGTAAGAATGTGTGACCCTTTCCCTATTGCCATGCCCCCAAAAAGTGAAATGATGATTTGGTGCCGGGCAGCTATTGGTCTGAGAGGTAGAGATTACCAGGCAATGGTAGAACCAGTTTACTCAGACAGTAGGCCCACCATTTTGACAGCACAGGGGGTGGTCAATGTACGCCATGGGAGGGTGCCCGTTCGCATAATAAATATCGGGAAGAGGGAAGTGTACCTGCCCCGGCATGCCACGCTAGCCAAATTGTATACCATCAATCAAAATTCCATACAGTCCGTAGAACCCTTGCCTCCATCTTCCCCGGAGGAAAGTAACGGCTCTAAGGAAACAATGGAGGACTGGTGTCAGCAACTACATTTGGGTACTGACTCCACTCCCTCACACCAGAGACAGGGAGTCTATCGGGTGGTTCAAGAATACGAGAGAGTGTTTAGTAAACACCCGTTAGACTTCGGGCGAGTCAAGGGGGTAGAACACCACATCCCCACGGGAGACCATCTTCCCATAAAAGAGAGGTATCGACCCGTACCCCCTGCACACTACCAACACGCCAAGGGGATGCTTAGGGACATGAAGGAGGCTGGGGTGATCAGGGATAGCTGTAGCCCCTGGGCAGCTCCACTAGTCTTAGTCAAAAAGAAAGACAACACCATGAGGATGTGTGTAGATTACCGGAAAATCAACCGTATCACACACAAGGATGCGTACCCCTTACCAAGGATAGAGGAGTCTTTGGCTGCTTTAAGATCTGCTAACTTCTTCTCTACCTTGAATCTCACTAGCGGGTACTGGCAGGTTCCTGTAGCAGAGGCGGACCGGGAGAAGACCGCATTCACCACCCCGATGGGACTTAGCGAGTTTTCCTGCATGCTGTTCGGACTCTGTAACGCACCAGGAACCTTTCAACGATTAATGGAGTGCTGTCTGGGCCACAGAAACTTCGAGACGGTCCTGTTGTACCTGGACGATGTCATCGTATATTCCAAGACTTATGAGGACCACCTGAAACACCTGGCGGAAGTGTTCGAAGCTCTGGCAAACTACGGCCTAAAGGTAAAACCCTCCAAGTGTCACCTCCTAAAACCAAAGGTGCAGTACCTGGGACACGTGGTGAGCGCTGACGGAGTGGCTCCCGACCCTGATAAGATCACCGCAATTAAGGAATGGCCAAGTCCCTCCAGTGTAAAGGAAGTGCGGCAGTTCCTCGGGTTGGTAGGCTATTACCGCAGATTCATCCCCGGTTTCACCAAAAAGGCAGCTCCTATGCAGGACCTCCTGATAGGCCAGTCCCGGAAGGCCAAGAACCAGAAGCCGCCCTTCAAATGGGAGAAGTTAGAAGAAGAGTCCTTCCGCCAGCTGAAGATGGCCCTCACGGGGGATGAAATCCTGGCGTACCCTGATTACAGCCAGCCCTTTATCCTCTACACCGACGCAAGTAACATCGGGCTAGGAGCCGTACTGTCCCAGAACGAGTAATCGCTTACGCCAGTCGAAAACTGCGACCCACCGAAAGAAACCCTGAGAATTACAGCTCATTTAAGCTAGAGTTCCTGGCAGTGGTGTGGGCAGTCACCGAACGCTTTAAGCACTACCTCGCTTCTTCCCGGTTCACCGTGTACACGGATAACAACCCGTTGACACACCTGGACACGGCAAGACTCGGTGCCCTAGAGCAGAGATGGATGGCCCGTCTGTCCAACTACGAGTTCACAATCAAATACCGGGCAGGACGCTCCAATACCAACGCGGACGCCCTGTCCAGGATGCCAAACCTACCGGACGTAGGAGAAGATCCAGAGGGACTGGAAGAAGTCGAACTCCCCGCGTTGCACCGTCATGGGACTATCCAGTATTCCCATCGGGTAAGGAGTAAGCAAGCCGCTACGTTTAACCCCTTGCCTCACTACAACTGGGAGGAAACGCAAGACAGTGACCCTGCCGTCCGACTGGTGGAGGAGATGCTGACTCGGCCAGAGGCTCGCCTTGACCCAGACGCTCCGGAGGAAGCCAAACAACTGTGGGCTGAGAAGAGTCGACTGTTCCTTTACAAGGGGAAGTTGTGCCGCAGAATGGTTAACTCCCGGACGCATGAACTAATCTGGCAAGTAGTGGTGCCACGAAGAGACGCAGCCATGGTGATGGAGGCATACCACGACGGGGCTGGACACTTCGGATGGAAGAAGCTGGAGTTCCTGCTGCGCGGGCGGTTCCACTGGGTAGGCATGAGGGGAACCATTGAGAGGTGGTGCAGAGACTGTGGCCCGTGCAACCTAAGAAGGAAGGACCGTGCCAGCCAGAAGACCCCCCTTCAGTCCATCGTCACCAAGCAGCCGTTGGAACTGGTAGCCTTGGATCATGTAAAACTGACCCCAAGCAGAAGTGGCTACGTCTACGCGTTAACCATTGTGGATCATTACTCCCGGTTCTTGGTTGTCGTCCCCGTTAAGGACTTAACAGCTCAAACGGCAGCTAGAGCCTTCCAGCAGCATTTCTGCCGTCCACACGGGTACCCGGACCAAGTGCTGACGGATCAGGGACCTGCTTTTGAAGCGGAGGTCTTCCAGGAATTCTGCAATCTGTATGGCTGCCGGAAGATAAGGACGACACCCTATCATCCGCAAACTAATGGACTTTGTGAGAAAATGAACCAGGTGGTAATGGATCTTCTGAAAACGTTGCCCCTGGAAGAACGCAGTCTGTGGCCTGAGAAGCTGCCCGACCTGGTGGACCTATACAACTACATCCCTGTAGGTTCCACCAACTGTACCCCGGCTTACCTAATGAGGGCAAGGCCTGGTAAGCTACCTGTTGACCTGAAGATGGGAGTCCTGACACCCGAGGACACTTCACCGGAAGCAGACTGGGACACAGAGAGGCAGCAGCAGTACCGGAAAGTACAGGAGAGCGTGGAGCGAAGTCTCTGTCTCGCTAGGGAAAGACAAGAGAAAACTTACAACCAGTATGCTCCCGCTGTTCCCCTGGTACCCGGAGAGCAGGTCTTGAAGAGGAAGAGACTGCTCCACAAGTTGGACGACCAGTGGGAGAAGGACCCATACACCGTACTGCCCTCAAGCCACGACAACCCGAAGGTTTGTACCATCAGCAAAGACGGAGGGGAAACCACAGCCATTGTATCCCGGGATCACCTGAAGAAGTGTCCCGAACAGCTACGGAACCCAGAAGGAGAGCAAGAAGACCCTCGACCCGTAGAGGAAAGGGAAGATATGGTTAGTACTGTGCTCGGAGACTTCCCTCGGTCCTGGACTCAAGTCAATGGTGCAGTTGTGGTACCCGTCCTCACGTTCCTCCAACCAGCATCCCAAGTGCCTACGGAGCAACAGGTAGAGCTGGAAGAGCAGCCGGTCCAGGAGGCAGCAGACTCCACACAAGCAGAACAGGAGGATCAACCCTCTGCTCATAGTGAGCCTGCCGTACCCCTAGTGAGCCAAAGAGCCCGTAAACAGCTGCCCAGTTTACCCTTGACAGCTCCTACACCCTGTAGTTCAGGGCCAGACAGTCAGCTCCGTAGGTCCACTAGGGCCACTAGAGGCCAGTTACCCGCACGTTGGAGGATTTGAAGTGTTTAAATTGTTTTATTTGTGGTCACCTGTCTGTTACTTGTAAATAATTATGTGTTTCTAGTTATTTTTAGGAGTCCTTGGTGGATTTACCGGGAATCCTTGTACAATTAGTTGGAGCGTAACCCAGGATGGACTAAAAGACTGTTAAGGACTCGGGGCAGGACAGACCCCTACCTGGTTACGTCTCCCTGTTTTGGTGAAATGGACACCTTTGTTTTCTTCAAAAACTGCACCCGGTTGCGGACACGCCGTAACCATCTTTATGTGTTTTTCTTATTGTATTATTATTGTTTATACCTTGTTATGTTTTTCTAAAAATATGTTTAGTCCCGGAGTACTAAATTTCACTAGGGGGGAATGTGGCACCCCAGGGGTCTGGTTTCCACAGTAACGGCAATGTTATGTCTGAGAGCAGGTGGGAGGTCTCTTGGTCAGGGATCCTATGCATGCCACACCTCCTGCCCAGTCCTGGGAGGGGAAGAACTTCCCCTATATAAACCTAGGGCTGAGGCAGGGTTAGTGAGTAGAGAAGAAGTAGAGACAGAGAAGAGAAGCAGATATAGGAAAAGAACATCAGGAGCTCTGTGGGAGCAGTGCTATAAAGAGTCAGGGGCTGGCAGCTGCAGAGCTCGCCCTGACTGAGAAGCTATCACCGGACCCGGAGTCCGAGGCTGTGGGGACTAATTTTTACCCAGCAGCAGAAACCGCCCGGCAGGGGATTTCAGGTCCTCTGGCCAAGAAACCCGAAGGCACGGTCACACGCGTGGGACCAGCACCGCCGTCGTGGAGCGGACGCCACTAGAAGGCCCCGAGTCACCGGCCATACGGGTGAGCACCACACGGTACACTCAGGGACGTGGGCTACTTATACCCGCCTCTAGCAAGGTAGCCAGAAGAGTACAGTCAGTTTGGGAGGCCTACAACTCCGCCTGGCCAGGGGAGATCCCATCTGCTCAAGGACTGACCAGGCCCCGATCGCTAGCCAGTACTCCGGGAGGGTCTATCTTTATCACCAGTAAAGACCCTGAACTACACCGCATCGTCTCTGAGTGATTCCTGCTACCCCCATCATCCACGTCGGCTGCCCTGAGGCCATACCCCTCCCGTTGGGGGTGATACCACCACGCTGCACAATCCTACCACCGGCCTCAGCGGTCTGCCCTGCAGCGGCAGCTCCTTCGCTGCATTCAACGGGTGGCGTAGTCGTCCAACATCTACCGCTAATACAACGCCACTTAGTCTGACTCCCTGGGCACGGACCGGGTCACCGCCACGAGACTACAACCCTCAACAGATCCGGCTCCGGGTAAGCTCCTGCATGCGCAACGCTGTGCGACACAGGCCCAGGGGTGCGTCATAAACAACTAACCTTTTTTCCCTTACTCATTTATTATTATTATTATTATTATTATTATGTAGAAAAATAAATAATAAAAAATTACTTTTTTTTGCACCTGTGCTGTCCAACCAATTTTCTGCAAAGACTCTGTCATTATAGGTACATACGCCTGATGTAATATGTCTTGATTTATTCATTATAAATAGATGTGATGGTTGTTCAGTACTTGTCCTTTGCTGTCATCTACTGTAATTTCCCATCATGTCTCTCTTTCAATGTAACTCCTCCTATCTTCTTTTCTCACATCCTTTCATTCCTCTCAGTGCCATTGACGCGCCAAGGAGATGGGGACGACTCGACGCCCGGGCCTTGTTGTTGCCTGACCTTGGGGGATATCGCGGTGGTCGGCTCCCAGGCCCGTACCCTGGGGTCACTCTTAAAAGAAGGGGGAAGTTATATGGGATAGGGGAATGTTTGTGACACCACCCGTGGTGTCTGGTGAGGATCACCAGCGCTGCAACAGTCCTCTGAGGCCGGTGTTTAGGCAGCTTAGTTGGTACGACTCCCCACAGGTGGAGTGGGGCCTCAGGGCAGTGTAGGTGAAGGGATGCAGGACAGAGGGGACCCAGCGGGTCGGAGGAGAAATAGGCACACACACGACAGTTCACTTCAGTACCTTTACTGGTGGTGTTTCTGGCACGGTCCAGGGTACTTCAGGGTGAAGGGTGCATATCAGGACTCTCCCCAGTGAGCGAGTGTGGGGCCTTCTGTTTCTTGCCTTTCTTTGATAAGTTTTTGACCTGCCTGGAGCTAGGCCTAACTTGGTCTCTGTCTTGAACCTGCTGACCTGGTGGTAGGGCCTACTGTTGGAGATCACACTCCCTGGTCTCTTGGGCCTCCGTGACTCCTGACCCTGGTATAACAGTCAGCTTTTTGGTGTTCCTGGGACATATAGTTCGCCAGGGGTTCCGGTTATTTCTGCTGGATGTAAGGAATCCCTGCAGACGCGGACCCGGTGTCCGGTATATGCTCTTGGGGTGAGCGGGTAAAGCTCCTCTGCCCCCTATGTTTCTCTCTTTCCACTCGCCTTCGGCCACGCTCGGGGCCCTCACTAGGCTTCACACTGCAGCAGGCACACTGTGCTTCGCCGCTATTTTGGCGTCGGCACACCCTAAGCTCACTAATCTGAGCTCACTGAGTCTGGACTGACCTGACAACCTCTCTGGCTGCAGCAGACTTCACTCTCTGTGGACTCCAGACTAGACTGCCTAGCTCCACCTTCCCTTTTTATATCCCTAACGGGCTCCCTCTGCTGGTCTGAGGTGAAAGGTGGAGGTGTGTGAATGCTATGAGGGCCTCTTGTGGAGAAATCCGTCCATGCACCCCTCTGGGATCTGTGGCACCAATGCGCAGCAGGGCGCCACATTCCCCCCTAGCAAAGCTCAGTACTCCCGGACTAAATTAATTTTTATAACAGATGACAACAATAACTCTTCCCTTTATGGGAGGCACTTTGCTTGAATGTTACATATATAACATTAGAGATAATAAATAGATATGTACAATACAATAAGCAACCTCAGAATTCAAGCCTCTTCCGGTGAGGTCCCCCAACAGGGTGTCCTTCTCACAGGTTTAAGTACTTGATAGCTTGAGGGACCTGTCCAAAGCAAACCCTCAACGTAGGCCCTGGGGTGGCTGAAGGGCATGGCGATCCTGGGTTGGACCTCTACAGTCATGGCCAAAAGTTTTGAGAATGACACCAAAATTATATTTTCACATGATCTGCTGGCCTCTGGTTTTTATTAGTGTTTGTCTGATGTTTATATCACATACAGAAATATAATTGCAATCATATTATGAGTACCAATAGGTTATATTGACAGTTAGAATGAGTTAATGCAGCAAGTCAATATTTGCAGTATTGCCCTTTCTTCTTCAAGACCTCTGTAATTCTCCCTGGCATGCTCTCAATCAACTTTTGGACCAAATCCTGACTGATAGCAGTCCATTCTTGCATAATCAATGCTTGCATTTTGCCAGAATTTGTTGGTTTTTGTTTGTCCTCCCGTCTCTTGATGATTGACCACAAGTTCTCAATGGGATTAAGATATGGGGAGTTTCCAGGCCATGGACCCAAAATCTCTATGTTTTGTTCCATGAGCCATTTAGTTATCACCTTTGCTTTATGGCAAGGTGCTCCATCATGCTGGAAAAGGCATTTTTGGGTGCCAAACTGCTCTTGGACGGTTGGGAGAAGTTGCTCTTGGAGGACATTCTGGTACCATTCTTAATTCATGGCTGTGTTTTTAGGCAAGACTGCGAGTGAGCCGATTCCCTTGGCTGAGAAGCAACCCCACACATGAATGGTTTCAGGATGCTTTACAGTTGGCATGAGACAAGACTGGTGGTAGCGCTCACCTCTTCTTCTCCGAATAAGCTGTTTTCCAGATGTCCCAAACAATCGAAAAGGGGATTCATCAGAGAAAATGACTTTGCCCCAGTCCTCAGCAGTCCACTCCCTGTACCTTTTGCAGAATATCAGTCGGTCCCTGATGTTTTTTCTGGAGAGAAGTGGCTTCTTTGCTGCCCTCCTTGAAACCAGCCCTTGCTCAAAGAGTCTCCACCTCACAGTGCGTGCAGAAGCACTCACACCAGCCTGCTGCCATTCCTGAGCAAGCTCGGCACTGCTGGTAGTCCGATCCCGCAGCTGAAACAGTTTTAAGATACGGTCCTGGTGCTTGCTGGTCTTTCTTGGGCGCCCTGGAGCCTTTTTGACAACAATGGAAGCTCTCTCCTTGAAGTTCTTGATGATGCGATAGATTGTTGACTGAGGTGCAATCTTTGTAGCTGCGATACTCTTCCCTGTTAGGCCATTTTTGTGCAGTGCAATGATGGCTGCACGTGTTTCTTTAGAGATAACCATGGTTAACTGAAGAGAAACAATGATACCAAGAATCAGCCTCCTTTTAAAGTGTAGAGTGATGTCATTCTTACTTAATCATGACTGATTGATCGCCAGCCCTGTCCTCATCAACACCCACACCTGTGTTAATGGATGAATCACTAAAACGATGTTAGCTGCTCCTTTTAAGGCAGGACTGCAATGATGTTGAAATGTGTTTTGGGGGTTAAAGTTCATTTTCTGGGCAAATATTGACTTTGCAAGTACAGTAATTGCTGTTAAGCTGATCACTCTTTGACATTCAGGAGTATATGCAAATTGCCATTACAAAAAATGAAGCAGTAAACTTTGGAAAAATTACTATTTGTCTCATTCTTAATACTTTTGGCCATGACTGTACTTGTGCCACCCAGACAGGTTTTTGTTCTGAGGTCACCTAAAGGGGCGGGGCACTACAGGGAGTGCAATTATTTGCAGCACACAGTTTTTGGGCTGCACACAGTCCTCAGCCACAAAGTTCTTTATGTACCCTTACGAGTAACTAGAGATAACAAGGGAAGTGTCCATATCACTTAAATTGTCCATTATAAAGCGGAACACAAGTTAAGAAATTCATACATGAAAATACACAATATAATACCCCAATGGCAACTATTTACACTGTCAGAGTTTCCCTCTCTATTCTCTGTATCTGACAGGGGTCTGACCTCATGTGCTACGTGTCGACATGCGTAGTACGGGAGTGTGGATGGTATCCGTGTCTGCACCGTCTGCTACCCTGTCAGTTCTACGTGTGGGTAGATTGTAAAACTGCCTTAACCACTCTATGGGACTGGCAAGTGTACCATTGGCTGGGCCTTCTTGCTCTGCTCCAACCGGGGATCCTTCTTCCGGGGATGCTTCTTGAGCAGGCTCTTCTGAAGCACTTACAGGTTCTACTTGCTGTGGAGTGTCTTCTGGCTGTTGAAAGAAGTGGACCACAGGTATTATTACTGCTCCTCCTAGTTGAGGCCAATCTGCTGGGAAATCTCCTAAGTCAGTATGGAGTACTGCTTCTTTAGGCTCCTCCGGTATGGTGAGAGGCACTTCTTCTTGGGGCTTCAGCAGGTCTGGACACAACTTCAGATGGTCTCTAGATACCGTTGCAGTCGTTATTCCTCCGTCTTTGCTAATCAAACAGGTATTCCTGTTATCAAATCTTGAATTTAACACAGTGTAGGGTTCTCTCTCCCACTGGTCATCAAGTTTGTGGTTTCTCCTTTTTCTCTTTAACACCACTTCTCCTGGTGTGAAGGGTTCTGCAGGCGCACTTTTATTGTAGTGGGCTTCCTGCTTGTCCCTTACCCGAGTGAGACTGTCTTCGACACAGGCCTGTACCCTTCTGTACTGCTCCTGTCTGGTCGTGTCCCAGTCCTCAGTGGACATATCTGCCTCTGGTTCTACTACACCAAGCTCCAGGTCCATGGGCAACTTCCCGGGTCTTGCTCGCATGAGATATGCTGGAGTACAATTGGTGGAACTCACAGGTATATGGTTGTACAGATCTACCAGGTCAGGTAGTAGGTCTGGCCACTGATTTCTCTCCTCTAGTGGTAAGCTCTTCAGCAGGTCGATGACGATGTTATTCATCTTTTCACAGAGACCGTTGGTTTGGGGGTGGTACGGTGTAGTCCGGATCTTTTTACACCCGTACAGATGGCAGAACTCCTTGAACAGTTCGGCTTCAAAGGCTGGGCCTTTATCTGTCAGCCCCTGCTCTGGGTATCCATGGGGCCTGCAGAAGTACGCCTGAAACGTCTTCGCCGCAGTTTCTGACGTCAGGTCCTTGACAGGGGGGCGACCACCAGGAACCGGGAGTAGTGATCCACCATGGTCAGGGCATAGGAATATCCTGACCTGCTGGGTGACAGCTTGACATGATCCAGGGCCACGATCTCCAAGGGCGAGTCGTCTTGATGGGTTGCAGGGGTGCCTTCTGGCTGCTGTATCTTTTCTTCTGAGGCTACAGGGTCCACAATTTCGGCACCACCTCTCAATGGAACTGCGCATTCCTTCCCAATAAAACTGACACTTCAGCAGGGTTTCTAGCTTCTTCCAGCCAAAGTGCCCCGCCTGATCGTGGTAGGCTTCCAACACCATCTGGATGTCTGTCTTGGGCACCACTATCTGCCATACCATCTCATGGGTTTTAGGGTTTACTTACCTCCGGCACAGTTTCTCTCTATAGATGAACAGCCGGCTCTTCTCATTCCACAGATGCTTGGCTTGTAGAGACGCGTCCTTCTCCAGGGAGGAACCTTCTTGGGTTATCAGCTCTTTGATACGGCTGACAACCGGGTCGCTGTCCTGGGTCAACTTCCAGCTGTGGTGAGGCAAAGGGTTTAACGTCTTACCGCGATGTCTCCTGGAGGCTCGTTGCTCGTGGACCATTCCATTACGGTGGAAGGCAGGTAGCTCAATCTCCTCCAGGTCATCCACTTCTTCTTCAGTATCCGACTGGTGCAGCATCCTGGACAGGGCATCAGCATTGGCATTCTTACGGCCTGCCCGGTACTTAATGGTGAACTGGTAGTTTGACAGCCGAGCCATCCATCGTTGTTCCATGGCTCCTAAATTGGCTGTTCCCAGATGAGTCAACGGGTTATTATCAGTGTAGGCAGTGAGCTTACTGGAGGCTAGGTAGTGCTTGAACTGCTTGGTGATGGCTCAGACCAGGGCCAGGAACTCTAACTTGAAGCTGCTATAGTTCTCTGGGTTCCTCTCGGTCGGGCAGAGCTTCCTGCTTGCATAGGCGATCACCTTCTCTCGGCGATTCTGCTTCTGACTTAACACAGCTCCTAATCCCTCGTTGCTGGCATCAGTGTACAGCAGGAACAGTTGGCTGTAGTGAGGGTAGGCTAGGATCTCTTCTCCAGTCAGGATCTCCTTCATCACCTCAAAGGATTCAGCTTGCTCCTTACCCCATTGGAACGGGGGGTTTCTGCCTCTCCCGGACTGTCCTACCAGGAGATCTTGCAAGGACGCCGCTTTCTTGGTGTAGTCCTTCACAAACCTCCAGTAATACCCGACTAGTCCCAGGAACTGACGTACCTCTTTGAGGCTCTTCGGCTCCGGCCATTTCTGGATGGCAGTGACCTTCTCCGGGTCCTATGCTACTCCTTCTGGACTGACGATGTGCCCCATGTACTGTACCTTCCGCTTGAGCAAGTGGCACTTGGAGGGCTTCAGCTTCATCCCATACAGGGACAGTGGCTCAAATACCTCTGCCAGGTGCTTCAAATGGTCCTCGTACATTTTGGAGTACACTATCACGTCATCCAGGTATAGTAGTACAGTCTCGAAGTTGCAGAGTCCAAACGGCATACTGTTGAACTCGCAGAGTACCATCGGGGTAGTGAAGCCCGTCTTCTCCCGATCCTCCTCAGCAACAGCTACTTGCCAGTACCCACTAGTGAGGTCAAGGGTGGAGAAGTAATTTGCAGACTTTAATGCTGCCGAGGATTCCTCTATACGGGGCAAAGGGTATGCATCTTTGTGTGTTATGCGATTTACCTGTCTGTAATCTACACACATTCTCATGCTTCCATCCTTTTTCCTGACTAGGACCAGGGGAGCTGCCCAGGGACTACAGCTATCCCTTACTACCCCTGCCTTCTTCATGTCGTGCAAGATCTCCTTCGCCTTCTGGTAGTGTGCTGGTGGTATGGGCCTGTAACATTCTTTGATAGGCAAGATGGTCACCTGTGGGTATATGGTGTTGTACCCCTTTAATCCTCCCAAAGTCAAGTGGGTGTTTACTGAATACCTGCTCGTATTCCTGAACCACCCGGTGTACACCCTGTTTCTGATGGGCAGGAGTGGTGTCTGTCCCAACATGGAGCTGTTGACACCAATCCTCCACCTGAGTTCCCGGGTCATTATCCTCCACTTCGTCTGGTGAGCTTAAGGACTCAGCCGTGTGTATGGAGTTGTTATCTACTGTGTACAGTTTGGCAACAGTGGCGTAGTGTGGTAATCTAACCTCGTGCTCTCCATAGTTTAGGAGGCATACGGGCACCCTCCCATTGCGTACATCCGCTACCCCTCTGGCAGTCAAGAGTGTAGGTCTATGCTCCGAGCTAAGGGGCTCTACTACCGCCTGGTAGCTCCGTCCTTTGAGACCTATTGCTGCTCTACACCAAATCAGCATTTCACTCATCAGGGGATCACAATAGGTATAGGGTCTGTCACCCGTACATTACCAATTTCACCACCTGTTAGCTTTACCTGTTGCTGGTACATAAGGTCTCGGATCTCTTTCTGGAGCACCCTCCTCTGCCCTGGTTTGGCAGTGTCGGCCATCTGTTGGAGCAGAAACAACACTTCTCCCAAACAGTTACCGACAATATTTGTGCCAAGTACCATATACAAGTCTGTATCATCAGGATTAATCTCTACTACAATTAGTCCCTAGTCCTTCAGTTCCACTCTTCCCACCTTTACTGCCACGTCCTTAACCCCGACTAGGTTAAGGGGAAGGCCATTGGAAGCATACACGGAAAGGTTTGGAGCTGGAGGGCGAAGTTCGTCTATGGACCAGAACCTTTTGTAGAGGACATCTGACATGATGGTTACCTGAGATCCAGTGTCCAGCAGGGCAGGTGTCGCGATGCCATCCTGCACAATGGACAGGAAAGGTCTTCCTCCCACGAACCGATGGTACCAGTTTGATGGGCCTGCTTGATTTACTCCTGGGTGTCGGCCCTCGGCCCCAGGGTTTGCTCGTTTAAAGGACAGTTCCGCACTGTGTGGCCTGCCTTCTGGCAGCGGTAGCAGATGAATTCTCCTGGAGGGTGATGTTGGTCGTTGGTCCTCCCACTGGGTGGCGTTGTCCTCTTCCCGGGCGGTGTTGTCCTCCCACGGGGTGGAGTTGTCCTTCTTCTTCTTCTCATCCAGGGGACATCCTCAGGGCTGTCGGCGAGTAGTATCCTTCCATCTGGCTTGGGCTCCTCGTGTAGCTGCAGGGTGCTAAGGACCGTAGCCAGGGTTTTACTTAACTGGCGCACTTCAGAGCGTAGGCTGTCCAGCTCACTAGGAGGCACTGTTTGCATCTTTGTTTCAGCCATTAGTGGAGGAGCAGTGGGTGCTGCGGGCACTGGGGTGGCCCCACCCTGGTAACGTTGGATAGCAGTATCTGTTGTTTCCAGGGGCTGCAGACCCTTTATAGCCATATCCTTAAGGGTGTCGAAGGTGGCATCTGGATGATCTAAGGCCCACCACCGTACAGTTCTGCTCTCCTCCTGGGACCTCAACCCCCAGATAAACTGTTTCGTCAGCATTTTATTTTCATCTTGTATGCTGGCTGGACTAACCTGTTTCAGGGCCCACAGGGCTTCCTGTAAGCGCCAGGCATAGTCCCGGATACTGTCCTCAGTTTTCTGGACACAATGGTAGAACCTCATCCTGAGATCCGTCTCGGTGCGGTTTTCAAACACAGTCTGCAGTCTCTTAAAGATGATGGATACTGATTCCTGGTCTGCGGCTAGCCAGGTTTCAACCTCCCGCTCTGCGGCACCAGTCAATTGTCCCAAAACTACAGCAGCTCTCTGTTTGCCAATCAGAGAATACATATCTAGCACACCGCATATTCTTCTCTTGAATCTGGACAGGGTGTCCGGTTTGCCGTTATACTGGGGGAGCCACTTCGCTCCAGGGATATACAGCAGGGCCATAGGTAATAACGGGGTCATGACCCCTGCTGGTGGAGCGGCCGCTCCGGCCTGTGCAGCGCCGGGCGCAAGTTGGGCATCAGGAGCGTTAACCGGTGCTCCGGTGGCTTGCTGGTCGTCGGCCATTGTTGCGCCCCCCTAGTGAACCGGAGCCTATCTTCTTCAACAGGTAGGCCGCAGCTCCGCGGGCAACGGTCTTCTTCCAGGACCTTGCGTCGCTCGCGTCTGACGTCAGAGCATCCTCTCGGCTCCTTCCATGACCTGACGCTTCATGGTTCGACGTCAGGTGCGGGGCGTGTCCTGGGCTTCGCGCACTTTAGCAATTACGCCTCCCAGGTTCCCGTGGTTACGCCCCTCTTCTTCCCGCACTGCAGCGCGATAATGGCGGCGGTCCTCACCGCAGTTTAACACACAGTTCAGTTCAATAAAGGCGCCCAGTACCCGGTGACAACGGGCACGCAATCCTGTTCGTGACGCCAAAAGATGACGCGCCCCCAGAACCGTGGGGTCCTCGGCAGCCAGGCCTCTGGTTGCCGGGGGATATCATGGTGGCTGGCCCGGTCCGTGGCCCAGGGCGGTCACTCAAAAGGGGAATATGAATATATGGGGGAATTTGGGAAAGTTCGCGACGCCCCCTGTGGTGTCTGGTGAGAATCACCAGCGCTGCAACAGTCCCCTGAGGCAGATGCTAGGGCAGCTTGTGATGGGACGGCTCCCCACAGGTGGAGCAGGCCTCAGGGCAGTGTGGGGGGTGTACTGGATGGTGGTGCAGGGGAGAGACGGCAGGATGGTCTCGGAGGAAGGATGGACACTCACACAGGGATAAGCTTCAGTACCTTTACTGGTGATGCTACTGGCACGGTCCAGGGTACTCCAGGTGAAGGGCGCACTTCTGGACTCTCCCCAGTGAGCGGGTATAGGGCCTCCTGATCCGTTGCTTTACTCTCTAAGCTTCTGGCCTGTCTGGAGCTGGGCCTAGCTTGGTTACTGTCTCTCTCTGCACCTGCTGACCTGGTGGTAGAGCCTTCTCTTTGAAGATCACTCTCCCTGGATGCTGGGACCTCTGTGACTCCTAGCCTTGGTACTTTAGTCAGTGTTTGATGAGCCTGGGACCTGTAGTCCTCCAGGAGTTCCGGTGGTTCCTACTGGGTGTAAAGGGGTCCCTGTAGGCGTGGACCCGGTGTACGGTATATATATATCGGGGTGAGCCTGGTATGCTCCTCTGCCCCCTCACTACTTCTTCCTTCTCCTCTCGCCTTCGGCCCACTCAAGGACCTCACTAGGCTTCCACACATGCTATAGGCCATGGCCCGCCTAAGCACAGCAGCCAGCTTGCTGCTTTCTTCACTGCTCTCTGAGCATCAGCACACTCTCAGCTCACAGACTCACTTCTGTCTGAGCTAACAACTAACTAACTAACTAACTAACTGAGCTGCCTAGCTCCACCCTCCCTATATATATCCCTAACGGGCTCCCTCTGCTGGTCTGAGGTGGTAGGGTGGAGGTGTGTGAATGTGTGAGGGCCTCTTGTGGAGAAGTCCATCCATGCACCCTTCTGGGTTCTGTGGCACCAATGCACAGCAGGGCGCCACACAAAGTTGCACAAATATTTGGTGACTGTTCACATTTTCTCGCCACTTTGGCTCAAGTCCGCCTAAATGTGTAGAGTTATGTAGGAAGAGGGAAGGGGCACAGTCACACCCGCCCATCTGATTCAGAACACTGACAGTAACATTTCTGGCATGGCACATGGAGGCGCACGCCACTTAGAAGAGGTGCCAAATTCATTAAGTGGAATCTGTCTCTTATTGAATTCGGCGCCATGTACTCTGTCAAGACTGGTGTAGCTCAACCTTGTGCTACGCCAGTCTTGATGTATCGGCCCTAATGGGTCTCAGAATATGGAGACACTAAAACAAATGTTTTTTTTAACTACGACAGAATTTAATGATGTATAAGACACTACATGACCCCGAGTACAGACAACGAGACAAACTTCTGCTTCTTCTCTTCCAGGTAAACCCCAGATGTCGGCCCCTATAGAGATCACTATGGCCGATTCATCTCGTGTTCAGTTCTCTCTGAATCTACAGAAGTTTTACCCTAAAGATATAAAAATCTCCTGGAGCTGGAAAGATACGAATGGTGAATATTTATTAACAGCTGAGAACCCAGTCAGTACGAGGGACAATGATGTCACCTATGAGGTCACCAGTGTCACCAAGATTCCTGATCAGCAATTCAGTGATCATCCAGAGATGAAAATCATTGTAGAATGGAAACACGAGAGTATGGAGAAGTCAGAGACAAGATCACTGAGTGTCAGAGGTAAAGATGATATCTGTCTATTTCTTATCTATTTCCAATTTGTATATAAGTTTGGGTGTCATTATCAGATATTTAATATATATCAAACCTCCCATTCTTTTCCCACTTGATTCCTCACTCAGTAGTGAAAGCTTCCCTGTATGTGCAGTAAACAACAATGAAGGGTTTATCTTATATATACAGCTCCTGTGTATTTGCTCTGTTAGGGTATTTAGACTTTATAGATAATACCGAATATATTTATAATTTCATTTATTTTTAATTTTGCAGTTTGAATTTTTGAGCTTTTTGTATTTTTAAAAACATTTTTTTAATTTTCTCAGTCCCCTTAGATTACTTGAGTATGCAATGCTTTGATTATTTGTGCTATACACCACAATACAACATTATTACTGCATGCAGGGTATATAATGGTCTCCTATGAAGCCCAGTCTGTGGACTGAAGTATGAAAACGGTAGCAAAGAGGGTCTTCAGCAGAGGGTCTTCAGCAGACTCTCAGCTTCTGTGGTAACCTATTGATACCGTATGATTGTGTCATGCCAAGGCAGCCAATGAAATACTGCTTTCAGTGATTGACAGCAGCACTTACATGGTTGGGTAGCAGCATTCAGAACTAGCTCTGGTCACTACTGTTACAGATTAATGGCAGCTGTATAATGTAACCGGCCACTTCTGTATATGGAGTGGACTTGGTTCCTTAGCAGACTCCACACATGGAGACCTTGGCGCAGACATACAGTTGTGTCCATTATGTCCAAGGGGGTCACAGAACTGAGATGCAGAAAATCTGTGACACACACGGGACCAATTGTGACTTCCACATCATAGTCCACCTTGTGTTACAGATCTTCCCTGGCGTCCACACGTCGGATCTATCAATGTCTCAAAGCTGGAAGATGGTAAATCAGCCACCCTGACCTGTGATATCTCCGGATATTTCCCGGATCTTCTGTGTGTTATCTGGTTCATAAAGAAGGACGGAAATGTGACCGATCTGCCCAGAGAACCATCAAAGAAGGACAGAAATTACAAGATGTCACGGAAGGAGAAGAGACAGACAGATAACACTTATTCCTGTGAAGCTTCAGTGACTTTTACCCCAATAATAAGTTCAGACCAAGGATCAGAAATCATCTGCAGAGTGGAGCATCCCAGCGAGGAGCGTCCCATAGAGCGGAGCACCGGACCCCTACACATCGGTGAGTGCCCCCGGACTTACAGGTGGATTTCTAAATTGTGATTGTTGAACAAAATAAATAAAGTCCATTATATAGAGCTATAGTAGGAGGGACGGGTGTACTTACTTTTAGTAAATTAGTAGATGGCCAGGGGTGCCAGTAGTTGGACCCTCAGTGATCTCACATTTATCTCCAGTTATGTGATTATTTATGTTATTGGTGGGAAATCCCATTAATGTTATAGAAACAGCAAACGACGATGGACAGAAGAGATGACAGAAGTGACATCCATTTATAGCTGCTGTTTCATCATCTGTTCCCCATTGGTCCATGAGCCGCTCACTGTGGACGGGGGCAGCGCACTGACCAGACGTCTGCTCATGTGAATGAGGCCAAACATCTAATAATCCCATTATCTGATAATAAAGGGGACACAATCCTACATAATGATAATGTGAGATCAGTGGTGGAGACGTGATATCTGCAGCCTCGTACAGCGGTGACACGTCTGTCCTCATCTGATGACGTCTACATGATGATCACTGGAGATAACGTCAGTGCCGATACCTGGGGACATTACAGGAGACTGGTGGGGGCGGCTCATCCTATGGGGGATTCATCTGTAGGGATCAGGACCTTATACCGGAAGGAGCAGAATATTTACAGGAGTTCAGTAATCACCGGCCGCACCGCTGTCTGCAATTTATATTGTAACCGAGAAGATTAATTTCTACTAATTTCATCTTATTCTATTTCAGATGAAAAAAAGAATTTTTGGTAATCTACCAACTATCGTAAGTTCCTCTTCCTCCTGACCTCGTACAGTAGATGACGCCGTGTGATCAGTGTTACCGGTGACGGCCGGTGAGGAGACAGTCAGTGATCGCTGAGACATCTCTCTACACTGATATCAGCCGTTCTGTAGGGTGAGGATAGTGACATCTGTGGGGTCTATAGGGGTTCACCAAATGGGGATCTCATTAATAAGATAACATCATGATCACATATTCTTCAGTTCTCATCCAGTAGACTGTAAGCTCTTGGGGTCGGATCCGTCTTTGTTTTTGTTCCATTGTCAGATGTTCCTATGTCCTGACTGTGAGGTGCGGTGATCATGTTGGTGTCTCTTACATTATTATTACTACCACTATAATCATAGCCAAATTTCCACTGTGTCTAAGATGACTGTATGATTCCCGCAGCCTCAGTATTCCCCGGTATATACAGTGACTGTTCTCCCATTACTATGAGGATTATACAGTCCTCATTCCTAGGTTATCTCCTGAGCTCAGACTCTGATGACAATTTTCCTCTATGACCCTAGATTATTACATTCGATCTTACAGGCTGGACAGATATCTGTCTGAGATGGTTTAGTGAATCCTACATTGAGCAGGGGGTTGGACCAGATGACCCTGGAGGTTCCCTCCAAATCTAACGTTCTATGGTTCTATGATTCTATGATTCGAACCCTTAAATCAGTTGAACCATAAATGATGGACATGTGCACACAGGACAACCGTGACATGACGAGGAACCAACATCTGATCTTTTTGTCCTTGCGAAATTTAAAAAGAGAAATAATCCATGTTGTATCTTGTAGGAAAAAATAAACATTTATTTCTGGTACCAAGGAGCAATGAGGCTGAAGAAGAAGGAAGAGAGGTCAATGAGGACACAGGAACAGAACCTCAAGGAGAAATCCTGAATGATGAGAAGGACGAAGGACATTAGTGTCGTCCCAGTATTACCATATCTGGGGTTACACAGAAAGCAGTGACTGTCTCTCTGTTATTACTCCCCCCAGATATAAGTGTTATTGGGGTACGTAGAGGATTAGCGCAGCCCTGGATAACAGATCAGGCGCCAATGATCACGGAAATTATAGATAAAATAAATTGTTTGTTGAATCTGAAAAGGGGAAATTACTTAAAAAGAAACTCAGTAAGTAAATGTGAGAAGCTGTTGGCGTCTGGATTGGCGAATTGGGTTTAAGAGAATTGCTAAGATACAGCCCAGGGTTGTTTTAAGAAAAAGAAAAATAATTTTATAGTTGGGATTTAGCGTTGGAGCTGTGTTCTACAGAATAGGAGTCTGAGATGACTGACGGGAGGGCTGGAGGGGGCAGTGTATGATGACTTCTTCATTTTGTTCGAAATATATCCAGAATAGGTCCTAGTTATCACCTAAGTTGTGTTTTCGGCACAATGTACACGAAATGTAATGCTTTTACCATGTTTATACAGATTTGGGTTGGGGAGGGAGTAAATGGGGTTGTTTTTTTATTTTTATATTACTTTATATTACAAGATGAATAAAAACACCTGATTAAAACAAAGTTGGTGAAGCTCTTTGATCTGAAACTGGAGAGCCATAAATACAGTGCTGGCCAAAAGTATTGGCACCCCTGCAATTCTGTCAGATAATACTCAGTTTCTTCCTGAAAATGATTGCAATCACAAATTCTTTGGTATTATTCTCTTCATTTAATTTGTCTTCAATGAAAAAAACACAAAAAGAATTGTCCTAAAGCCAAATTGGATATAATTCCACACCAAACCTAAAAAAGGGGGTGGACAAAAGTATTGGCACCCTTTGAAAAATCATGTGATGCTTCTCTAATTCATGTAATTAACAGCACCTGTAACTTACCTGTGGCACCTAACAGGTGTTGGCAATAACTAAATCACACTTGCAGCCAGTTAACATGGATTAAAGTTGACTCAACCTCTGTCCTGTGTCCTTGTGTGTACCACATTGAGCATGGAGAAAAGAAAGAAGACCAAAGAACTGTCTGAGGACTTGAGAAACCAAATTGTGAGGAAGCATGAGCAATCTCAAGGCTACAAGTCCATCTCCAAAGACCTGAATGTTCCTGTGTCTTCCGTGCGCAGTGTCATCAAGAAGTTTAAAGCCCATGGCACTGTGGCTAACCTCCATAGATGTGGACGGAAAAGAAAAATTGACGAGAGATTTCAACCAAGATTCTGTGGATGGTGGATAAAGAACCTCGACTAACATCCAAACAAGTTCAAGCTGCCCTGCAGTCCGAGGGTACAACAGTGTCAACCCGTACTATCCGTCGATGTCTGATTGAAAAGGGACTGTATGGTAGGATACCCAGGAAGACCCCACTTCTTACCCCGAGACATAAAAAAGCCAGGCTGGAGTTTGCCAAAACTTACCTGAGAAAGCCTAAAACGTTTTGGAAGAATGTTCTCTGGTCAGATGAGACAAAAGTAGAGCTTTTTGGGAAAAAGCATCAACATAGAGTGTACAGGAAAAAAAAAGAGGCATTCAAAGAAAAGAACACGGTCCCTACAGTCAAACATGGCGGAGGTTCCCTGATATCTTAGGGTTGCTTTGCTGCCTCTGGCACTGGACTGCTTGACCGTGTGCATGGCATTATGAAGTCTGAAGACTACCAACAAATTTTGCAGCATAATGTAGGGCCCAGTGTGAGAAAGCTGGGTCTCCCTCAGAGGTCATGGGTCTTCCAGCAGGACAATGACCCAAAACACACTTCCAAAAGCACTATAAAATGGTTTGAGAGAAATCACTGGAGACTTCTAAGGTGGCCAGCAATGAGTCCAGACCTGAATCCCATAGAACACCTGTGGAGAGATCTCAAAATGGCAGTTTGGAGAAGGCACCCTTCAAATATCAGGGACCTGGAGCAGTTTGCCAAAGAAGAATGGTCGACAATTCCAGCAGAGCATTGTAAGAAACTCATTGATGGTTACCGGAAGCGGTTGTTCGCAGTTATTTTGGCTAAAGGTTGTGCAACGAAATATTAGGCTGAGGGTGCCAATACTTTTGTCTGGCCCATTTTTGGAGTTTTGTGTGAAATGATCAATGATTTGATTTTTGCTTCATTCTCTTTTGTGTTCTTTCCTTGCAAGCAAATTAAATGAAGAGAATAATACCAAAGAATTTGTGATTGCAATCATTTTCAGGAAGAAACTGAGTATTATCTGACAGAATTGCAGGGGTGCCAATACTTTTGGCCAGCACTGTATCTCTGCAGATGAATGATAGAAGGTGATCACCAGGCAGTAAGATCCATCTTCTTTATTATAGTAGACATAAATAGTGTACAGGGGCCGGGGAGATGATGGAAGCAGCAGTTACTGGTGTTCCCCGTGTTTGGTTCTGCATCTACATGTCCGGAAGAATTGTCATTATGACGTAGTGTGACTTATTTAAGGTCTTGTTAATTTGCATATTTTCATGCTCATCATATTAAAAATAAGACAAAAAGGCAACATACAATGTCAGCAAACAAGTAGCATGTAATATATAAGTTACAAAAATACACTGAGGTCATTTTTATCATAAAACCCAGAGATCGGCCACCAAACAAGCATTTTCCCCATTAGTTGACTGAACGCTGCCATGTTTTAGAAGTGTAATCAAACGTGTTACGGCCATAGCCGATTTGTCGTGCTTCTTGCATTATCCCCCGGTCTCTGTACACTATGTGTGCTACAATAGACACATACACTTTGCACAAGTCATGCAAGGGAATGTACACACTGAGGTTTTTGAGGTATTTTTGTGTAGTAGAAGGCAGTAAAATCTCAGAAGAATTCTTGCAGGATGTGCCATTAGTGAGGAAAGACTGCCATCTGCTGGCCAGGTGAAATCAAGCGGAACCCATTTGTGCTAGAAGATTGAACATCTTCAATTTTGATGCCAGACCTGATCAGGTGACCCACAGGAGGTATTTCCTGGATACAAAAGCCCTGGGCGCCAAAGCGCAGGCAGATTTGTTGCCAAGCAGGAGAGCAGAGCAGACATTCTCTAAAGGTGCCACAGAGCCCAGCATGACAAGCCTCAGCAGGAGGCCGGCATCACCTGAGTGGCAGACATCACCCTTCACAGAATTGCCACCAGTTCTGCATACACTGGTCAGGGCCAGGACCCGCAACCTGCGCTGATTAAGCTTTCGAAACCCAACATCGCCTGTATAAAGACAAGGCCTGGTCCTCTCTTCCTCAGGCCTATGAGATTATTGTCGACGATCAAGCCGAGAACAGCTGGGAGAAGACTGCAACAGGGGAGGCATGCCAGTGACCGAAAAGTAACAGCGCGAGTGAGCAGGGCCATCACTTCTAACTTGCACATATGGTACCAGGGACAGTTGGGATTAGAACTTCAGGTTGGGAGGGGGCTGGTTTGTGCGTGTGACGCGCCCCCAGGGCCGTTGGGTACTCGGCAGCCGGGCCTTCAGATGCTTGGAGGAAATCACGGTGGCTGGCCCGGTCCGTGGCCCAGGGCGGTCAACAAAATGGGGAATGATTATATTTATAGGGGTTTTAGAATAATTTGTGACGCCACCTGTGGATTCTGGTAACAGGTTACCAGCGCTGCGACAGTCCACTGAGGCTGATGTTAGGGGCAGCTATGATGGAACGGCTCCCCACAGGTGGAGCAGGCCTCAGGGCAGTGTAGAGTTGTAGAAAGATGGTGGAAGCAGGAGAGAGACGGCAGGACGGTCCCAGAGGAAGTACAGGCACACACACAAGGGCAAACTTCAATTCCTTTACTGGTGGTGATGCAGGTATGGTCCAGGGCACTCAGGGCGAAGAGTACATTTCTGGACTCTCCCCAGTGAGCGGGTGTAAGGCCTCCTGATCTTTGTCTTTTACTCTCTAAGCTTTGGGCCTGCCTGGAGCTAGGCCTGGCTTTCTTACTGCTTCCTTCTTGTACCTACTGACCTAGCGGTAGGGTTTTCTCCTGGTTCCCACTATTCCTGGTCGCTGGAGCCTTAGTGGTACCTAACCCTGTTGCTGTGATCAGCGGTTGGTTAACCTGGGACTTGTAGTTCTCCAGGGATTCCGGTTGTTCCTACGGGTCATAAAGATCCCTGTAGGCGCGGACCCGGTGTCGGGTATAGAAATCGGGGTGAGCTTACTATGCTCCTCTGCCCCCTTAGTTCCACCTGCCTTCGGCCGCTCGGGGCCCTCACTAGGCTTCAGGGCTGCTGGAGGCCTAGCTTGCCTCACACAGCAGCCTGCGTGCAGCTACATCCTGTCTCTCTGCAGACTGAACACTGACTGAGCTGCCTGGCTCCACCTTCCCTTTATATATCCCTGTCAGGGCTCCCTCTGCTGGTATGAGGTGGAAGGTGGAGGTGTTTGCATGTAGTGAGGGCCTCTTGTGGAGAAATCCATCTATGCACCCTTCTAGGTTCTGTGGCACCAATGTGCAGCAGGGGTGCCACACGTGGGAGGCTCTATGTCTCTTCCAAGGGGCATTGGAGTGCCTCCCAATTTTTGGCAGCCCTTGTGACTGTTTCCGCCTGTGCTTTTCATTCTGGCACCTGTGTTACATTTGGAACAAAGACTTGGGTGAAAACTTTCCAAATGCTCTTCAAAACTCTTCAGAACTTTGGAGTTTCCACCCTAAAATCTCAACAAAAAGTCTTTGCGCAAACACATAAGAAGGTCTTAATTATTTAATTATTGCAGGTTGACCTGTTGTGTCAGTGAATGGTGCTTATTATGGGCAGAAATCTGCGCAATTATTTTTATGTAAGCGATATAAAACAGAGATAAACCGAGGTCAAAGAACATCACTCCAGTGGTACGAGAGCCACTCCAGGATCAGAAGTACATGTGATATCTGTCAGTGTGATACGATACTTATTTACTAAACTGCATGAAAACAAAGTACACCCAGAAGATGCTGTTTGTAGTTTTACAGTGCGTTTTCCTCATTTGTGAGGCGATTTCTGGCCTGAAGAGAAGGAACGATAATTGGGAAAGAGCGTTCCTAGGATCTCTTGTTCCATCATTATCAGCCCTTCTAAGTGGTCCTTTACGTTTCTCTGATGCTTCTTCTGGGGCAAGGAAACCTGAAAATGCCTCATCCAATCATAAAAGTTGTCATGTCTGATGATACATATTTACACAAAATAAAGTCGGTAACTCTTAAATGAAAAGATTAAACCACCACGCCTCGCTCTGTCACCCAGCCTAATCGGAGTAATGGAGGACGGAGGATAAGAAGAGACAATGTGCTCTCCTACACATGTTCAAGAGTTGGCATTTTGCGAATTCCAACTTTCTGTGGTGGACATGCTGGCCAACTTCTGCCTGCCCTGACGCCCGGGTATGTGCACATCATGGCACACACAGAGACATGGCGATGGTATACCAGGTCACCAATGAATGTTCTGCTAAAGACAGGGAACACCACCGTCTGCCTCCCAAGGTTGAACGTCAGACTACTGATTATTTCAGGGCAGTTCTCATTGGTGATTTACAAGAGCTAATTTTCTGTATCAGATGTGGTGACTTCTGATTGGATGAGACATATTTACATAGATACATTCACAAACTGTGCACCAGTACAAGTGTACCTAAAATAAATGATGAAAACAAAGGGCGGTCACCAAATATTGATGGGATTTACATTTCTCTTTTGTTCCTTCACTTTGCGTTTTGTGAATTGATAAGAATTAACTATTAACCCTTCTAATTTTGAAAGCTTTCCCTTTGCCTAAAACTGTTGTACAGTATAAATTTAAATGTATATACACTTTCCTAAACAATGAAATTACAATGCCAAAAAGGAAAAGTTATGGAATTCTAAAAATCACAGGATGGAGATGTCAGTGATCTGCAAATTATGGTAACAAAATTTGAAAAATATCTTGATTTCTTCAGTCTGGAGTCTGAGCCACGTGCAGAAGTCCCGGCACTTCCAGTCTTGGCTGCTATCACTGAGGTCATTAATGGTCGTCTGAGGAAGGTTCTGCCGCTGAACGCACTTTGGCAAATCGTCAAGATCCACTGCCAGCAGCTCCTGTGTGATCACAGACCAATGATGTCCCCAATGTGCTTGATGGAGACAACTCCGGAGAAGCTGCAGCTAATGTAGCATGTTTAGACCACTGCTGACAGTAACATGAGCAACATGCAGCCTGACATTTTGTGGAAAAATGGCTCCTGGGACACATTGTAGAAATGGCCGCACCACTGACTCCATGACCAAATCAGTTTCATACTTTTTAAGGTTGAAAGTAGACATAAGGTCTTCAAGTTCAACTTAAAACCTAACATGTTGATTCAGAGGAATCCTAAAACCTGATGAGACTGATGCTAATTGCCCCATATTAGGGAAAAACTGTATTTTTCCAGAAAGGCATCCAGGCTCCCCTGGAACTTTTTTAGTGAATCAACCAAAGCAGCATCCTGTAGCAGAGAGCTCCATAGTCTCACTGATCTTACACTGAAGAATCACTGTTTGTGATTATGATTAAACCTTCATTTTTCTAGACGTATAGGATGCCCACTTGTACTGTTGCAGGTCTAGGTGTAAAAATATCATTATACCGATCTCTGTACTGTTCCTTCATATATTTGTACATTGTAACAAGATCACCCCTAAGCCTTTTCATTCTATTTAACTGAACACCCCCAAGTCTGAAAACCTGTCTTCTGCAGTTTACCCATTCACTTAACCACTTGGTCGCACTTCTCTGCACCCGCTCTAGTTCAGCTATGTCCTTCTTACACACCAGAAACCAAAATTGTAAACAGTATTCTAAATGTGGCCGAACTAATGGCTTTTAAAGAGGCGAAACTATGTTCATGTCATGAGCATCTATGCTTCTTCTAATGCATCACATGATTTTATTTGCTTTGACAGCAGCTGCCTGGTGCTGGTCACTGGTCTTACCCAGTGTTTTACCATTTAGCATATAATTATATATTTTCTTTCCCAAGTGCATGACCTTACATTTATCTACATTAAACTTAATTTGCCATTTCTCAGCCATAGTCTCCATCTTACATAAAACCCTCCGTAATATTAGATTATCCTCCACTGTGTTAATTACCTTGCAAACTTTAGTAACATCTACAAATATTGAAATTCAACTCTGTATGCCCCCTACAAGGTCATTACTAAATATATTAAAAAGAAGAGGGCCCAACACTGATCCCTGTGGTAACTTACTGTTAACTGTGACCCAATTCGAATGTGTTCCTTTAATTACCACTGTGAAGAATTGGCACCAGAGAGACTGCGCAGAATCCAACCGATGTGAAGAATCGCACCTGAGATACCCCACAGAATCCCACCACTGCCACCACTTGTGATGGATCCACACCCCGCCACCCGCCTGATGTCACTATTATGTCAGACGGATCACGTGATACGGATCTGCCCTTTGCACCAACGTGACGTTCTGCACTCCCTCGAGGATACGCAAGGTCAGATTGGTACAGTTCTACACAGACACCCCACCGTCCACATGGGTACAGGAAGGCACCAATGAGTAAGAAGAGTTGGCCCACTCAGTCACTGATGTGACACCACACTCACTCACACCCCAGACAGGCTTCAGTGATGCAGAGCCTGGTCAGCCTGGCAGAGCTGCCATCTGTTTGTATTAGATATAACAGAATTATATCAGGCTAGAAACCAGACCGGTAGCGTGTTCGTTGGCCAAAACATTGGACGTGAGAGTTCATGGATCGAGATAAAAGAGCAGCCCAAGGTTAAATTATATATTTAATCGCTCTACACAATACACTATATACATAAGGGTTATACATACACAATGGTCAGAGTTGCAAACACAATAGTAGGGGTACAAAAGATATAAAGCAGTTATTAAGTGTCAGTTACCAGTCAGATGGAAGGCCTGGCTTTTGGGGAAGGAGCTGCTACATTGGAGGCTTGTGGGGCCCTCTCTCTTTGCTGCAGGACTTCTCCCCCATGACGTGTCATCACGACCTTCCAAGGAAAAAGACAATAGAGCCAGGGCAGCTGGCTTGACCCTTTTGGGTCACTCCCCCGTCCTGCCTCCTGGCTGAACCAAAATCTCCACCCATGGTCTCTCTCAGCTAAAAACTCCAAAAACTAAGCTAGCCTATACCTACTTAATGGACTGTCCTAGGGAGCCGGTTCTGGTGTCATCGGATGCAGCCAGGATACCAAGCACTGGGGCCCCAGGGGCTCCTGCAAGGTTGTGGCATGTATCTCCCTTTCCCTAAATGCTGGACTTTGCTGAAAGCCAGGGTGACATTCCCCATTCTCTTGAGTTTCCAAAAACCTATTTGGTGTATCACTGGGATGTATCATATTCCCATAACTCGGTGTTGAATTATAATATCTGACACAAAGGACCACATGGCTTGGGGTCCACAGGGGGGTCTTCCTGTGCAGCTCATAGCTTCTGTGAGGTATGTCACTCCCTGCCTCTCCGCCCCCTCCCTTGCAGGAGCGTCAAATTACACTGTACATTGAAGATCTCTATAACAAACAGAGCACAATGATTGACATGGGATTATCTTGAATATTCTTCACAACCACCCTCTCTTTCCTATCACTGAGCCAGTTGTTAACCCAGTTATACATATTTTACCCCCAGTCCCATTGCTCCCATTTTAAGTACCAACCTTTTATGTGGCACTGTATCAAACACCTTTCAAAAGTCCAGATTTAGGACACCCATGGCCTTACCCTGGTCCAGTATGGAACTTTCCTCCTCATACAGATGATCAGATTAGAAGCAGAACTGTATGATACATCTGTTAATCCTGATAAATGTCGCCACATGCGACTTATTTGAGCCTCCTCAGATCTTTCAGATTTTACCTAACACTACGCTTTCTATGAAGGAACGGCACCAGAGGGACCCCTGCAGAATCCCATCGCTGCCACCAATGTGAAGAAATGGCACCAGGGGGGCCCGGAAGAATCCCGCTGTCGCCACTCATTCCAGTGGATCCACACCCCGCCACCTGCCTTACATCACACTACGCCAGATGGAGCATGTGATATGGATCTACCCTTTGCACCAACATGACATTCCGCACCACCTCAAGGACGCGTAACGCCAGATCACACAGTTCTACACCATCACCTCCTGTCCAAACGGGTACAGAGAGGCACCAGGGGGTGGGACAAGGTGGTCCACTCAGATGCTGACGTGGCCCCACACTCACCCACACTCCTGACAGGCTGAGAGGCTCTCTCACTACTCCAGTGAAGCAGAGCCTTGTTGGTCTGGATAGAGCTGCCACCAGTTTTGTATTTGATATAACAGATTTATATCGGGCTAGAAACCAGCCCGGTAGCGCATTGTTGGACCGAACAACAGATGTGAAGTTCGTGGTTCGAGATAAAAGACCAACCCAAAATTAAATTATATATTTAATCTCCATAAGGGCTCACTAAACAATCTACTATTTACAAAAGGGTTACATATACAGTAGTCAGAGTTACAAATAGAAAAGCATGGTACATCAAACATAACAGATCTTAAAGTCGATTATCGGTTAGATGGAAAGCATGGCTCGGGGGTTGGGCAACCACATGGGGAAGAATGTGTACCTTGCTTGGTTGCTGGACTTGTCCCTCACGTCTGCATGTCACGAGCTTCCCCAGGGAAAAGACAATAGGTTTTAGCTATACAGACTTTCAAACTCTCTGGGAACTCCCACTACCTGCCCCTTGCTCAGCCCAAATCTCCACCCCTTGTTCCTTCATGGCTAAGAGACTCCCAGAACTAACGTGGCCCATACCTCCTTACTGGAGGTCCCAGGGAACCAGTTCTTGTGTCAACGGACGCGGCCGGGCCCCTGCGATGTGTGGATATCAGACACAGCAGTTGCAGGAGGTTCCAAAAGGCTGGGACGTGTATCTCCTCATGCCTACATGCTAGAGTGGGCTAGGATGCACTCTCACATTCGCTATCTTCCCCTGAGCTAGAAAATACATTTTGTACATATTGAAGTATAGCACCTTACACAACATAGCACATGTTGAGAACAAAGAGATGATCTCGTCAGAGAGCCTGCCTGTCAGCCCAGCTCACAGCTGCCAGGGGAGGGAGATTTCTCACCCCCTTTTGCTGGCTGCAAAGGAATTCAAGACAGTCGGATTACACTATGCCTGGAGACCTGACAACCAGGACACGTGATTATTCTTGAATATTCTTCACACTTTGATATTACTGTCATCATCTATATTACATTTTGTTACCTGACCTCTTGCTTTTTCTTGTTCTATCAGATTTACTCTTAGTACCTTCCTTGATGGACCTGCAGATATTGTTTTTAGCTCCATCCTTTATACTTGTCTTGATTTTACGCTGGTACTATTGACTGTATTTGATTGTCTTCTCAAATGGCACTGTTGCTTAGCTGTGATCGCCTTCTCTTTTGGTATTGCTAGCTAATTCTGAATGCCACTGGTACTGCTACCTAACTTTAACTGCCTTCCTGCAGTCATCATATCCTTGGCATATATTTGGTATCTCATCCGCGGGGGCCACTGCTTGAATATCTAACCAGGAAAGTTCTTACAATCACAAAGTGGTTAAAATACTAGGTGTAAAGCTGCCCATACATAAAAGAATAGCTGTTGGCTTTCAGCTGAACATTTCCACAATGCGGATTTAATACATTTCAGCGGCGGCATTTCTGATGCGGAAACGCATTAAAATTACAAGTTAAGATGTCTGCCATGTTTCCCAATGATAATCCGCATATGCTGTGCATATGCTGCGGAAATTTCCACTGCAGATTATCATTGTGTAAAAATCCGCAGCACAACCAATTTGGGCGCGATTTCGTGGGGAAATCACACCCATTGACTTGCATTGAACCGCATAACATCCGCATGTATACATGTTATGCGGTTCAATGCGCATATGGTACCCGGGTCGGGAGAAGAGGAGAGGAGGGTTCTTAGGGTCCCTTCCACCTTCTTGTTCCTGAGCCCCTCTGTTCCTCTGTCTCTTCTTCTCCTTTTCTGTTCCTCCTTCTTCTCCTTTCTCGTGGAGCTGGGCTGAGAAGGAACCACAGCTCCCCTTCACCTCCTCTCTCTCTCCACTCTACTCCACTCCCTTCCTCGGCCTCTCACTAGTCCCACTCCTGAGAAGAGCTCCTACAGAGCCTCTACTCCCTGTCTTCTCCTCTCACTGAACAGACTGACTGCTCTTAAGATGGTGCCCACCTTTTATACCTCCCTCTAGCCATGAGCCCAGGTGACCAGCAACCAATGGGCTCCTACCTATGCTCAGGAACCGTCCCCTATCTGCTCCTACATCACCGGGTATTCCTCCCCCCTCCCCACTCCAGCCAGGGACATGGTCTGTCGTACCTGCATTTCTGTCTAATGGGAGTACCGTTGAGCTGTCCCTCGGAAATGGGGTGAGTGTGCTGTATGCAGCTAACTGAGCCCTGGTCCATACTCCATCCTTACCCGGGAGTGGAATACCACACCTCTGGCAGAGGTGCAATACCCCTGTAGCGGCCGAACCCTCGGGACGCTACAGAGGCTCCAGGAACAAAGAACGAAGGGACCCCAGGGGTGCGGACCGGCGAGTTGCCACTGCACCCCCGAATCTACCTGCGCAGAAGGGTCAGGCCAAAGGGGGAGACCGGTCCCTGAAACTAGTGGAGGCGGGGAACTACCCTCAGCTAGAAACCGGAGGCTGTGGCATTTCACGTGGTGCAGCCCCTCGCTACACCCGCTAGGAAGCCACCATATAGGGTCAGGGAGACTGGCGCCAAGTTTACCAAGAGAAGGCCCGAGGCAGCCGGACAGAAGCGAGGTCACTGGCGGGGTACGACAGGCAAGAGAAAGGACACACAAAGGGGGTCCTGTGAAACACTCCGGAGATACCTGGGAGTTGGCCGCGCCCCTCACCTGGTGAGCACAGTACGACGTGGGCAGCCGTTACCTGCAGAAGTGGTCTGGATAATAAGAACTGTGAGTAAAGACCCTGGACTGCATCACTGACTCTGTGTCGTCACTGCTACTCCTGCACCATCACCCCCATCCTCCGCATACACTGCCCTGAGGCTACACTCCTCCCGTGGGGAGTTGTACTACACTCTGCTGCAACCACAACACCAGCCTCAGCGGTCTGCACTGCAGCGGCGGTTCATCCTGACCGCAATCCACGGGTGGCGTAGTCGGACATTATTAATCACAAAACCACATAAATAGACTGCCATTTGCGTTGACCACCGTGAGCCACGGGACCGGGTCCCCGCCACACGAGGACTACAACCCCCAGCATCTGCAACGGGTCCGGTTCCGGGTATCCCCACACACGCATGGCCCAGGGGGCGCGTCAACTGCTACTCCTGTTATCCGACCCGGGTACCATGGTTAAAAAAGAATTATAAAGTAAAAAATAAAAACAGAATTCATACTTACCTCTCCGGCGGCCCCCAGTATCCTCCCGGCGGCGATCCTCTCTCCTTGGCATCCTGCGGTGTACTGGCAGGACCTGAGGTGACGTCATTTAATCAGCTGATGGTCACACGACCATCACCTGACCGCTGACGTCAGAGGTCGCATTGCCATCAGGTGATTAAATGACGTCTCCACAGGTCCTGCCATTACACCGCGGGACGCCGAGGAGAGAGGATCGCCGCCGGGAGGAGACCAGGGGCCGACGGAGAGGTGAGTGTAAGGTTTTTTTTTATTTTTTACTCTCCTCATAAGTTGGTTACACAATATAAATCTATGCCAGTTGCATGGATTTATATTGTGTGACCAACTTGTCAAGCACTTTCCAAGTGATGCTCAAAATAGTAAAATGCTTGCATTTTTTTCTGCCAAGGAGATGCAGAAATGCTCAGGAAATTTCAGCTTCAAATCTGCATCGTGGGCACATACTCTATATCTCTCAATTCCCCCATACACATGAACACTCAGTTCTGCTGAGCGTTCATGCGTTATGAATGGGGAATAAGAGGGACTTGTCTGGTAGTGGCTCATCTTTCTTGCAAGCAAAAGAATGAGGTGTTAAAATTCAAACTGTCCAGTCCTTATCTCCCCAAACATCATCTGTCAAGAAGCCCCCCCACACAATAGATTGTTGTTCAGTCCTGCCAAAAACGTTGATGTTTATGAGGGCCTTAAGAGGTAATTACCGTTATGACCACACCTATGTAAATCTTCCCATAATAATATATTCTTCAACTTACAGTAAATTCTTCATGATAAACCTAAGTTTAATCACGATTTTCACCAGAGGAAGTACCAGGTATAAAGTTTGTAAGTTAGATCTTTCATTATACACAGAAGCGCAGATGTAGCGCCCCGAGGGTTCGGCCGCTACAGGGGTATTGCACCTCTGCCAGAGGTGTGATATTCCACTCCCGGGTAAGGATGGAGTATGGACCAGGGCTCAGTTACAGTAGCTGCATACAGCACAAACACCCCATTTCCGAGGGACAGCTCAACGGTGCTCCCATTAGACAGTAATGCAGGCACGACCGACTATGTCCCTGGCTGGAGTGGGGAGGGGGGTGGAATACCCAGTGCTGTAGGGGAAGATAGGGGTTGGTTCCTGAGCGTAGGTAGGAGCCCATTGGTTGCTGGTCACCTGGGCTCATGTTCTGGAGGGAGGTATAAAAGGGAGGAGCCATCTTAGATCTAGGTTCAGTCTGTGAGGAGAAGTTGAGAGGAGAGCTGACAGGGAGCAGCAGCTCAGGCTGAGTGCTGCTCCAGAGGCAGGCCTAGAGAAGAGGCCGGAGCCTGAGAGGAGAAGGAGAAGTGAGCCTAGAGAAGAGGCCGAGGAAGGAGGAGAAGTGGGAACAGGAGGAGAAGGAACAAGAAAGGAAGAGAGAGAGGAACAGAAGGGCTCAGGAACAAGAAGGTGGAAGGGACCCTAAGAACCCATGAGAATCCAGGGTGAAGGGTCAGGCAGATTAAGGGTACCGGATCCCAAGTTGGTGGAGGAGAAACTATCCTCAGCCAAAGACCGGACGTCGTGATCATTTATTGGTGCGACACCTCATCAAACCTGCTAGGAAGGCACCATATAGGACAGCGGGGAACGGGACCCACGTTTACCCGCGCAGGTCCGCGGCAGCTGGACAAAAGTGGGTCACTGGTGAGGAAGGCCAGAGAAAGGATTGAAGGGGGTCCTGTGCCATGCTCCTGAACTGCCTGGGAGTTGACCGAACCCCTCACCTGGTGGACGCAGCACGGCTCGGGCGGTCACTGCTGACAGAAGTGACCCGGAACAAATGAACTGTGAGTAAAGACCCTGGACTGTAACTTGTTGTCTGTGTGCTCCTTCGCGCCTCCAGCACTACCGGTACTGGGACTCTCACCACCATCACTCCCACCATCCACTACACTGCCCTGGGGCTGCACTCTTCCCGTGGGGAGTCACACCATCCCAGCTGCCTACATCACCAGCCCCAGCGGTCTGCCCTGCAGCGGCGGTTCCTAATGACCGCAAATCCACGGGTGGCGTAGTCGGACATTATCATCAGTACGTAGCAGACTACCATTGGTCTGACCACCCTGAGCCACGGACCAGGCTGCCACTACTACCCCCATCGTTTCCCTATTGCCCGGATCCGAGTGCCCCACGGCCCAGGGGGCGAGTCACAGACATATCGGTTGCTTGTGGCAGCACTTCACTTGTTAAAATTTTAGCAATAATGCAAGCTAGACTGAGACTACACTCTCAGGTCCGGCCTACACACGCCTTCTCAGATCCACTTCGCCTGTGCTGTCTCAGAGTCCCCAAAAACACACATCTCTACTTTTTGGATCGAGCTCTCAATCTGGCTGTTCCACTTTCTAGGCATCCAGGACATTCTGGTCGTATTAGGATCCAAACTACACCTAATTCAGTTACTGTTGCAGGCCTGGTACCACAAAGATTTGCCACCTTGCGGGTAAATATCGTTTCTTTCTTTAATCTCTCCAAACTAGTGACTACCTCTAAATAGTAGTGTTGAGCTACCCCCGTAGTGTTCGAGTTCGGTTCGGTTCGTCGAACACCGGGATGTTCGTGGAACTGTTCGTCGAACACCTAAGAACACCGTCGAACACCGTTAAAACCAATGGCAGGCAAACAAAAACACATAGAAACACATAGAAAACACCTTTAAAGGTGTCCAAAAGCTTACAAACTGCTCAGAAGACACTCTGTTTAAAAAAGCCGGCCGGCAATTCAGTAGCTGCAAACACCGGTACCCGACAATTTAGAACAGAAAGAATAGAGCATCACACATAGATTAGATAGATAGAAACATGTCAGTCACATATATAAGAAGTACAGTGACAGTGTTGCTTACTGTACTTGTCATTTAGTGTTAAAGGATTTATTAAAAAAAATAATAGTGTTTTCATGTACCGTCTCTTTAAAAAAGCCGGCCGGCAATTCAGCATCGGTACCCGACAATTTAGAATAGAAAGAATAGAGCATCACACATAGATTAGATAGATAGAAACATGTCAGTCACATATATAATAAGTATAGTAACAGTGTTGGTTACTGTACTTGTCATTTAGTGTTAAAATAAAGGATTTATTAAAAAAAAAAATTGGCGTGGGGTTCCCCGTAATTTTAGTCTCTAGCGGAGGTTAAGAAGACGGCTGGGGCAGATGTTTGAAGCCTGGGAAGGGGGTAATACCTACGGAGCTTCCCAGGCTACTAATATCAGCCCCCAGCTGAATACTTAGCCTTTACTAGCTATTAAAATGGGGGACCCCCCCAAAAAATGACGTGGGGTCCCCCCTATTTTAATAGCTAGCAAAGGCTAGGCAGACAGCTGGGGGCTGATATTAATAGCCCAGGAAGGGTGCCATGAATATTGGCCCCCTCCCAGGCTAGAAACACCATAGGATGCGCCAATTCTGGCAATCAGCCTCGCTCTTCGCACTGCCCTTTAGCGGTGGCAGTGGGGTAATAGGGCTGGGGTTGATGTCAGCTTATAATGCCAGCTGACATCAAGCCCAGGTTAGTAATGGAGAGGCGTCTATAAGACACCCCCATTACTAACCCCATGGTCAAAGTTAAAAAAAACCTCACAGACACCCAGAATAAAGTCCTTTAATTGAAATAAACACACAATTCTTTATTGTTCTAAATTAAACCATACTTACCATTACGCCCATTCCAGCTGAAGCCAATGTCTTCTGCAATAAAAGTAAAATAATAAACCAACATCATCCTTACCTTTCCATGGTTCCCACGATGGCTCCAGCTCTGCTACATTCATATGACAGGCTGGATCGCAGCCGAAAGCTGCCATCCAGCTTGCCATACCACAGACACTGAGAAGCGCAAGCATGCTTGCGCTCCTCAGTGTCTGGCTGTGACAGCATAAAGATGAGCTGAGGTCATGTCCAATGAACTCAGCTCACCTCATGCACGTCACTGACAGCGTGTGAGAATTCTCCTGCGCTTGCAGTGAGCGTGAGAGAATTCTCCTGCTGAAGTGCTGAGTGCAGGAGAATTTTCCCACGCTGTCAGTGACGTGCATGATGTGAGCTGAGTTCATTGGACATGACCTCGGCTCACCTGGATGCCGTCACAGCCAGACACTGCAGAGCGCAAGCATGCCTGCGCTTCTCAGTGTCTGCAGCATGGCAAGCTGGATGGCAGCTTTCGGCTGCGATCCAGCCTGTCATGTCAATGTAGCAGAGCTGGAGCCGTCGTGGGAACCATGGAAAGGTAAGGATGAGGTTGCTTTATTATTTTACTTTTATTGCAGAAGACATTGGCTTCAGCTGGAATGGGCGTGATGGTAAGTATGGTTTAATTTACTTTACTAGAAATTCATGGCGGTCATGTCTAATATTGGCGTGACCCCATGAATTTCGGGCTTAGGGCCAGCTGATAATGCCAAGCTGGCCCTAGCCCCTTTATTACCCAGTGAGCCACCGCACCAGGGCCCTGGATGAGTTGGGTACAGCGCCAGCAGATGGCGCTTCTATGAACGCCCATTTTCTGGGGTGGCGGCGGACTGCAATTTGCTGCGGGGGGGGGGGCAGAAAGCTTGGGCCTCCCTGCGCTTCGGATTCCTGCCCCCAGCTGCCTAGATGTACCTGGCTGGACACAAAAATAGATATTTTTTTTTTAAATTATTTCATGAAATTCATGAAATAATTAAAAAAAAAAAAAGGGCTTCCCTATATTGTTGTGTCTGGCCAGGTACAAATAGGCAGCTGGTGGTTGGGGGCAGCCAGTTTCTGCTTGCTGTACCTGGCTGGACACAAAAATAGGGCGAATCCCCACGGCAATTTTTTTTTAATTATTTCATGAAATTCATTAAATAATTAAAAAAAGGTCTTCCCTGTATTTTTGTTTCCAGCCAGGTACAAACAGGCATCTGGGGGTTGGGGCAGCCCGTTCCTGCTGCTGTACCTGGCTGGACACAAAAATATGGAAGGTCTCATCTTTATGCCGTCACAGCCAGACACTGAGGAGCGCAAGCATGCCTGCGCTTCTCAGTGTCTGTGGCATGGCAAGCTGGATGGCAGCTTTCGGCTGCGATCCAGCCTGTCATGTGAATGTAGCAGAGCTGGAGCCCTCATGGGAACCATGGAAAGGTAAGGATGAGGTTGGTTTATTATTTTACTTTTATTGCAGGAGATCATTGGCTTCAGCTGGAATGGGCGTGACGGTAAGTATGGTTTAATTTAGAACAATAAAGGATTGTGTGTTTTTTTCAATTAAAGGACTTTATTCTGGGTGTTTGTGTTTTTTTTTTAACTTTGACTATCGAGTTAGTAATGGCGTCTTATAGACACCTCTCCATTACTAACCTGGGCTTGATGTCAGCTGGCATTATAAACTGACATCAACCCCAGCCCTATTACCCCACTGCCACCGCTAAAGGGCAGTGGGAAGAGCGAGGCTAAGTGTGAGAATTGGTGCATCCTATGGATGCGCCATTTCTGGGGTGGCTGACGGCTGGTGTTTCTAGCCTGGGAGGGGGCCAATATTCATGGCACCCTTCCTGGGTTATTAATATCAGCCCCCAGCTGTCTGCCTAGCCTTTGCTAGCTATTAAAATAGGGGGGACCCCACATCATTTTTTTGGGGTCCCCCATTTTAATGGCTAGTAAAGGCTAGGTATTCAGCTGGGGGCTGATATTAGTAGCCTGGGAAGCTCCGTGGGTATTACCCCCTTCCCAGGCTTCAAACATCTGCCCCAGCCGTCTGCTTAATCTCCGCTAGAGACTAAAATTATGGGGAACGCCACGCCAATTTTTTTTTAATAAATCCTTTATTTTAACACTAAATGACAAGTACAGTAACCAACACTGTCACTGTACTTCTTATATATGTGACTGACATGTTTCTATGTATCTAATCTATGTATGATGCTCTATTCTTTCTATTCTAAATTGTCGGGTACAGATGCTGAATTGCCGGCCGGCTTTTTTAAAGAGACGGTGCATGAAAACACTATTATTTTTTTTAAATAAATCCTTTAACACTAAATGACAAGTACAGTAACCAACACTGTCACTGTACTTCATATATATGTGACTGACATGTTTCTATCTATCTAATCTGTGTGTGATGCTCTATTCTTTCTGTTCTAAATTGTCGGGTACCGGTGTATGCCGTTGCTGAATTGCCGGCTTTTCATGTTTCACTGTGAGCACTGTTCCCATCAATTTGGGCAACCACTGTAATGCCACAACCACCATGGCTGTGGCATTACAGTGAGTGGCAGACAATCCCTGCATGATTGGTGCTCTAAATAGCGCCAGACATGCAGGACACGCTTTTGGTGCACGAACAGTTATTGAACATAACCTCAAACAGCCGAATTTTTTCCAAATCGTTCGCGTTCGTCGAATGACTCGAACACCGCCCAAAACAGCTCGAATTTGAGATTGGCGAACAGTTCTAGTCGATCACCGCTCATCTCTACTAACTAGGAAGTAATGCTCGTCTTACTCCCACCATCTGGGCTGGCTAGCTGTAATCCTTCCATTCCCAGCTGCTTTATTCTTTCACAGTCCCATTTGAGATGAATTGCAATAAATCTACATTAAAGAGTTGCATAAAACAACAGCATGCAAGAATACATTAGGGTTGCATATCATAGTAACAAAACCGAAGCGGCAATATTTTCAGAAGGTGTCAACAACCTTCTCTCTACTTTACACACAGTTGTCAATTTATTATTACATTTTTTAAATTAAATAACAAGTGTTACATACCTGTCATGGGTATCCCATGTCTGCTTCCTTCACCTAGGTCTACTGCCCTTTGTTGTGCTCCACGTCAGGTTTTGCAGGTTGCCCGATGCGGCTCAATGACTTCATCTCCTAATCCTTTTTGAAGGCCCATTAGGACACACACCTATGTTTTAGAATTGAGACTTCAGACTTCCTACTGTTGTACTGCACGTTCTGTGCACATTGTGCTTTAACTTGCTTCAATCCCTGCTGACTTCCGCTACATCTGTCTTGCTTCTCCTGAGATTTCTGAGTGTGCCAAGTCCTCGTTTTCTACAGGCCTTCCTGCTTGCTACGCCAACACCCAGGTTCCATGTGCCCACCTAACCCTGGGACTTAGAGGATCCACCTCACCAGTTGAGCCTAAACAACAAGGAACCACACAATGCAAAGTTCTAACAAAAAAAAGCCAATTTTTGTATTTCAGGAATTTTCTTACATAGACATGTGGGACCAGTAGGTAAGTATTAGTTTCCGGTTGTATATACGCTGCGTGTTACATTATATTTAGGTTTAGTGTTTTGTGTTTATAGTGGTTTTATTGTATATAATATTGTATATAGGACGGCATGTTTTAAGTGTATATAGGACAGTGTGAACGTTGTGCGGGTTTGTGTAAATTAGTATGAATAAAGCTGGGCCGATGGTTTTATAGGATTTTATATTTATTTATTGCTTATATATAAAAAAAAGTGTATATGTAAAAAAGCCAAGTGTTTCCACCGGCGAAACGCACGTCGAGGCTTTCCTTAACCTGTGCCCTGTCCCTGTGCGGCCCCCTGTAGTTCTGGGCCCTCCTATTATTGGGTAAGTGAGGTGCAATGTGGTTTTGTGATTGAGTGGACCTTATTTCCTAAACACTAGTGATTCTTTATTGGTCTGACCATGTGTTCATTCCTCTGTTTCCAGTATGAGCACTTCCTATGATCCCTGGGAGAAACTCTCTGTAGAGGCCCTTATTAACAAAATACGGGGGACAATATGTCCGCATGTCTAAATCTGTACTTATGTGGTAAATTGTTGATGTGATGTACTTACTTTTAATGAATTATTTATGTAATAAAGTCTCTTTTGCCATTCTACTCAACTGTTCTCCTATTTGCATATATTTGGTTTTGAGTAGGCTTTGTGGTGATGGGGGTTCTAATTCTTCTGTAGACCCCTTACCCACATGATTTATTATGCGGGTTGCAATCTATTTAATGTATATATTCCTGTAGAGATGGTTATTTTGTTTCTTTAATTTTCTAATTTTTCTTTTTTTTTTCTCAGTAGGTCGAATCTTTTCCCATTTTTTTTTTGGGTTGATTTATTTTGCTTCTATTTTCTGTGATTTGTGTCGGGTTTTTGTCGTCTTGTTCTGTTCTGGAGTTTTGTTCTTTTGTTTTGTGTCCTGCAATGTATTATTGTTGTGTCCTGTAGTGTATTCTTCTATAAAATAAAAAAGACCTACTTACATAGACATGTTAAGAGAGATGGCGGATCCTCATTAAATATATGGGTTGTAAACCTGAAGGGTATCATTAAGTCGAAAAGAAAAATAGATAATGATGAAAAAAGTGCTCTATCTGGACCTCTTCACTGGAAAGTAAGCATTAATGTTCTTCATGTTATATAGAATATATAGGAAAGAGGATAATGCAAACATATTGACTAGTGAGATTTGACTTCCTTGCTTTGACACTGCAGTAAAGGCCTAAAGTCCTGGCCCAGCACCTAACACCAGTAATTACTACAATGCAATGGTCACAATATCGGAGGAGCCGAGTCACAAGCCAAGAAAGAAATGTGTCTTGAAAGAGTTAATGCTCCTGCCGTATGCTTCACATACTCTGCACACCCAATGTAAAAAGAAGGATAAGTAATATTATAGAAAGGGAAAGTTGAGGAAAGGACTTTGCACTTTGTACTCAGAAAATGAAAGTCCTCGGAGGACCGTCTGCCACTGGGATTCTAGGAAACGTTCCTGTTCTCCGCACTATTCTGCTGATCCAGGGGAGAAGATAATGCAAAAATATCGGCCTTATCTAATGGATGTCATCAGGATGTTCCTCTTCTTGGCTCTGGGTCGCTCAGGTCAGTGCGATATTACAGGGGTCATCCACTAAGTAAGAGAATACGCTGGTGTCATGGAAAATGGGCACAAATGGTGATTGTAATTATTAATCTGTGTAATCATTAGCCTGAGGGTCTTGGTCTGGAAGGGGATCAGATATTAGAAGGGTCTATTATGGCATTTACCTAAGCTGTATCTACCGTGTGCGCTCCATGAGCCTGGGGCTCTTCAGTGAGATGGATCACATAAAAGTTCTTTCACACTTCAGAATCTCTGATACGAGTGGTGACAGTTTACACACGTACTGTAGACACTGATACACGTAGATCCATTCAAATTAATGGGTCTGTGCACATCTCTGTGTGTTTCCACGGACCACATGACCCACATGTAGACATGTAAATTTTTGGCCGGCAGCACGGATCACACGGACCAATTCAAGTCAATGAGTCCGTGTAAACATGTACCGCATACGGATGCCATCCATTTGACACATATCGACGCTTGGGCATCAGTGTACAGTTAGCGCTGTTCCCCAGCGCCAGGTGCTGAACACTGCCTTCATCATGGTTACCTGCTGGCGCTGCGATCAGCACCAGCAGGGACAATGATGAGAGTAATAGTGTCTGCTCCCCCGTAAAAATAAGAATAAAATAAAAAAAATCCTTATACTCACCTGTCCTAAGTGTCCCCTGCTGTAATCCTCTGACCGCTCAGCAGAGGAGTTGGGGAGAATGACCCCTCTAGAAACTGATGACTTCTCTAGAAATAGAGAAATGTCCGATGTTCAACTTCTCATCTATTCTCTGTTATGCTGTGAATAAAATATGGCTATAAGAAATTTCAAAATCATTGCATTCTTGTTTACTTACATTTTACACAGCGTCCCAACTTAATTTTGCCATAGCAACCCATCAGCATCCCATAATAGCATTCTGGGAAGGCCAGTTGGGGCCTGAATGTGCTTATTGGCAACAGAACCATTTATTTGCTGCTGTCCGTGATTGACAGTGGAATCTAACTGACAAAACAGCAGCGATCGGCGCTAGCTCTGATCACTGCTATCAGAGGGAATTGCTGATTGTACAACACAGCCAGCGTCTACACTCAACCTGATGTACATATATGTCAGGGAATGGCAAGGGTTTAATGGGTTGAGGGACGTGTAAAAAATAAAAAAATTCTTGTGCTTACCATCCAGCCGGGAGGTGACTTGATCGCCGCAGCAGTGACCCTGATCAGCTGCAGCTTTCACATTTTCCCCTTACAGGAAGAAAAATCTTAATGTTTGGGCAATATGTGAAGGTGTGAAGGTTGCAGACAATTAGTGGACACAGATGGGGTGCGGTGGTCACTTGAGGCCGCTGCCTGATATTGGTTCCATAAGACCGGTAGGAGCACAGGACTAAGTGAGAAGGAGTGGAGCCAGTCTACGAGGTGAATATAGGCAGTGTATAATCCAGGTGTATGGCGCTCCCACAGTGAAAGGTAAAACTAGAGTAGGGGCAATATGTGTCTCCAATAAAACAGTTATTTATTTAAAAATATAAATAATAAAAACACAACACGTTTCGGCTGATAACAGCCTTCCTCAGGTGTGCGATATATTTACATTGGTGACGAAGTCTCGGTGTTTGTGCTAGACATGCTATCATGGACAGGAAATGTCTTTCTGACTTCTTGACGCTACAGGTGACCACACACGTTAGAAAAAAGGAAGTTTATTATTTTAGATAACCATAGAATGAACAATGATACGGTGAATCCTGGCTCCTCTGATGCAGTCGTACACATTTTAGTCCATATTAACTAATACATTCATGTACTTGTCTACAGTCCTGATTTTAACTTAACGGTCTGAAACATGGGGACTTTTATCAAGATGAGGACTGTCTGTCATCAGTTGCTTAAAATGATCATTTCTTGTTAAATTTTAGCCAACAATTGATCACATTGTAAACATTGTCTTGGATCCACAGTGGAATAGTAACATCGGGGAGATGGGCAGTTGGTCTTTTCTCCTTCCTTTGGTATCAGATGTTTATTACTCTGCAGCGACTATATAACATTACTATTTAGCGGTCGGTATATAAATACCTGGTGATTAGATAATGAGTATACATGTGATTGTACACAGTGTCATCTCTAGAGCTGACTGCACGCCCCGTCCATGACGCCAGGCTGGGATCTGACGCTTCGGTTTCTTTCTTGATCACGGTGGACAAACCTCCTGTAGATCTCAATCGTCTCACAATATTCTGGCACTTTCTAAATAAAGAAATCTTGAGCTACAATAAAACTGTAAGGACAAATTCTTCTAGATATTCCCTGAGCAGAGAAGAATTACTAACTGGGGTAACTACTCTGACTATTTCTAATATACAAATACCTGATGGTGGGATGTACAAGTGTTCAGTGATCTACAACTTGGAGAAGAAGGAGAAGGAGGTCTGGTTGGACGTTGGAGGTGAGTCCATTATTTTCTCTTATATATTTATCTTAAGTAAGCTTTGCCAGAGTCATATTATTGCTGATATTGAAGAAATACAAAGATACAGAGTTTCCCTACAAACCTATTGGTAATCTAGAGTTGATAACTTCTCCCATTATCTTCATTCTACCAGACATAGTGCTCGGTGAGGTGTACTCACATATACAGTTGTGCTCCAAAGTTTACATACCCCGGCAGAATTTTTCCTTTCTTGGCCTTGTTTCAGAGAATATGAATGATAACAAAAAACCTTTTTCTCCACTCATGGTTATTGGTTGGGTGAAGCCATTTATTGTTAAACTACTGTGTTTTCTCTTTTTAAACTTAATGACAACCAAAAACATCCAAATTACCCTGATCAAAAGTTCATATACCCCATTTCTTAGTACAGTGTATTTCCCCCTCTAACATCAATGACAGCTTGAAGTCTCTTGTGGTAGTTGTAGATGAGGTTTTTTAATTTCTCAGATGGTAAAGCTGCCCATTCTTCTTGGCAAAAAGCCTCCAGTTCCTGTAAATTCCTGGGCTGTCTCTCATGAACTCTGCGCTTGAGATCTCCCCAGAGTGGCTCAATGATATTGAGGTTAGGGGACTGAGATGGCCACTCCAGAACCTTCACTTTGTTCTGCTGTAGCTAATGACAGGTCAACTTGGCCTTGTGTTTTGGATCGTTGTCATGTTGGAACGTCCAAATACGTTCCACGTGCAGCTTCCGGGCTGATGAGTGCAAATTTGCCTCCAGTATTTGCTGATAACGTGCTGCATTCATCTTTCCTTCAACTTTTACCAAGTTTCCTGTGCCTTTGCAGCTCACACATCCCTTAAACATCAGCGATCCACCTTCACGCTTTACTGTAGGAATGGTGTTACTTTCATCATTGGCCTTGTTGACTTCTCTCCAAATGTAACGTTTATGGTTGTGGCCAAAAAGTTCAATTTTGGTCTCATCACTCCAAATTACCTTGTACCAGAAATTTTGAGGCTTGTCTTTGTGTTTTTTGGTGTATTATAGGCGAGATACTTTGCGGCATTTGCGCAGTAATGGCTTTCTTCTGGCGACTCGAGCATATATATATATATATATATATATATATATATATATATATATATATATATATATATATATATATATATGGGTATGGAAAGTTTTCAGACCCCTTTAAATTTTTCACTGTTTCATTGCAGCCATTTGGTAAATTCTGTCTAATTAAAGTACACTCTGCACCCCATCTTGACTGAAAAAAACAAACAAAAATGTAGACATTTTTGCAAATGTATTAAAAAAGAAAAACTGAAATATCACATGGACATAAGTATTCGGACCCTTTGCTCAGACACTCATATTTAAGTCACATGCTGTCCATTTCCTTGTGATCCTCCTTGAGATGGTTCTACTCCTTTATTGGAGTCCAGCTGTGTTTAATTAAACTGATAGGACTTGATTTGGAAAGGCACACACCTGTCTATATAAGACCTCACAGCTCACAGTGCATGTCAGACCAAATGAGAATCATGAGTTCAAAGGAACTGCCCAAGGAGCTCAGAGACAGAATTGTGGCAAGGCACAGATCTGACCAAGGTTACAAAAGAATTTCTGCATTACTCAAGGTTCCTAAGAGCACAGTGGCCTCCATAATCCTTAAATGGAAGAAGTTTGGGAACACTAGATGTCTTCCTAGACCTGGCCGTCCAGCCAAATTGAGCAATCATGGGAGAAGAGCCTTGGTGAAAGAGGTAAAGAAGAACCCCAAGATCACTGTGGCTGAGCTCAAGAGATGCAGTAGGGAGATGGGAGAAAGTTCCACAAAGTCAACTATCACTGCAGCCCACCACCAGTTGGCCTTTATGGCAGAGTGGCCCGACGGAAGCTTCTTCTCAGTGCAAGACATATGAAAGCCCGCATAGAGTTTGCTCAAAAACACATGAAGTACTCCCAGACTATGAGAAATAAGATTCTCTGGTCTGATGAGATGAAGATAGAACTTTTTGGTGATAATTCTAAGAGGTATGTGTGGAGAAAACCAGGCACTGCTCATCACCTGCCCAATACAATCCCAACAATGAAACATGGTGGTGGCAGCATCATGCTATGGGGGTGTTGCAATTGAAGGAAACATGAATGCGGCCAAGTACAGAGATATCCTGGATGAAAACCTCTTCCAGAGTGCTTTGGACCTCAGACTTGGCCGAAGGTTCACCTTCCAACAAGACAATGACCCTAAGCACACAGCTAAAATAACAAAGGAGTGGCTTCAGAACAACTCTTTGACCATTCTTGACTGGCCCAGCCAGAGCCCTGACCTAAACCCAATTGAGCATCTCTGGAGAGACCTGAAAATGGCTGTCCACCAACGTTCACCATCCAACCTGACGGAACTGGAGAGGATCTGCAAGGAAGAATGGCCGAGGATCCCCAAATCCAGGTGTGAAAAACTTGTTGCTTCATTCCCAAGAAGACTCATAGCTGTACTAGCTCAAAAGGGGGATTCTACTCAATACTGAGCAAAGGGTCTGAATACTTATGACTAGTGATGAGCGAGCATGCTCGCTACTGCTCGGTGCTCGCCCTAGCATCTCACTGCTCGAGATGCTCGGCGCTCGCCAAGTATTTCCGGGGTTGCTCGGCGGGTGGTCTAAAGAGCGCCAATCAACATGCAGGGATTGTCTGCCACACACTGTAATGCCACAGCCATGTTGGTTGTGGCATTACAGTGATTGGCTTGCCGCACAGCGTTATCAGGTCTATATCAGAACTGGCGTTGCCATGCTCGTCACAGTCACTCCAGAATCATACAGTGTAGAGAGCGCTGCTGCTGAGCTAGGGAGAGATTTGCTTGTTTCTAGTTAGTGTAGGTATACCAGACTATAAAGACACATATCCATCTCAACTAACAGTCCTTCTGAGGACTAATACAGCTGCAGGGATATCAGTGCTAGGCAGGCAGGCAGGGTATATAGCAGACTGCAGTGTACATAGCAAGAGGGTCCATTCCAGTTCTGTTTGCTGCTTTTACAGATATTTGTTTAAATAGCCCCAGGTATCAGGGGCCAGGAATATATATTGTTTTTATTTTAATCCTGATTATTTGCTTAAAAAGCAATCCAGAGAACACCGTTTTTCTGCGCCATTTGCTTGTTGGCACTGCAGAATACAGCCAGGTCGTTTCCATATTACAGCGCTAAAAATCCAGCTATTTAAAACTTGCTTGTCCGTTACACGGATCACATCTAATTGCGCTGAAAATATTGCCATTTTTGGCCTCCATAGTAATTTTGTTTCAGTGTGTCAATGAAGCTATTGACACCAGTTTGCTGTTAAAAATAGTTACCTACAGGCCAGGTATTTAAAACTGTGGTTTGTCCGTCACATGAATCACATATAAGTTCGCTCCAAATTCAGCCATTTGTAGTGAGCGTGGAAGATATTGTCCTCCATTTAAAATGGGCAAGGCACGTGGCAAGGGGCGGGGAACTAGATGTGATGGTGATGGTGCATGCAGAAGCCGAGGCCGTGGGCAAGCTGAAATTGTGCCACAACAAACACCCACATCTTCTCACTCGATCTTCCTGTCCCAATTAATAGGGGACCGCAGAAGACCACTATTGAACAAAGAGCAGTGTGAAAAGGTTATTGGTTGGATAGCAGATAATGCTTCCAGTCACTTAGCCACCACAACCACCACCCTGTCTTCCACACAGTCAAGTCTCAGTAGCCGTGAGTCTGGACCTCATATTCCTCACCCTGATCCTCCTCCCTCCCACCATGTCGAGTGCCCAGAGAAAACTGATCCCACACTTGGACACTCCGAAGAGCTGTTCATTTTTCCATTTTTAGATTTGGGCCTCTCGGCCACTTGAAGCGGGGCAAGAGGAGAACGCATGTAGCTGACGCGCCCCTGGGCCTGCTGTGTCGCGCAGCGTCTCGCGCACGGGGGCTTACCCGGAACCGGATCAGATGAGGGTTGTAGTCTCCGAGTGGCGGGGACCCGGTCCGTGCCCAGGGAGTCAGACTCAGTGTGTGGCAGTCTTGATAGATGTTATTTGAGTGTCGACTACGCCACCCGTTGATTTGCAGCTATGGAGCTGCCGCTGCAGGGCAGACCGCTGAGGCCGGTGTAGAATTGTGCAGCGTGATAGTATAACCCCCAACGGGAGGGGTATGGCCTCAGGGCAGCCGACGTGGAAGATGGGGGTAGCAGGAACCACTCAGAGACGGTGCGGTGTAATTCAGGGTCTTTACTGGTAACAACGATAGACCCTCCCGGAGTACTTGCTAGCGAACGGGGCCTGGTCAGTCCTTGAGCAGATGGGATCTCCCCTGGCCAGGCGGAGTTGTAGGCCTCCCAAACTGACTGTACTCTTCTGGCTACCTTGCTAGAAGCGGATATAAGTAGCCCACGTCCCTGAGTGTACTGTGTGGTGCTCACCCGTATGGCCGGTGACTCGGGGCCTTCTATTGGCTTCCGCTCCACGATGGCGGTGCTGGTCCCACACGTGTGACCGTGCCTTCGGGTTTCTGGGCCTGAGGACCTGAAATCCCCTGCCGGTCGGCTTCTGCTGCTGGGTAGGAGTTAGTCCCCACAGCCTCGGACGCCGGGTCCGGTAAGAAAGCTTCTCAGTCAGGGCGAGCTCTGCAGCTGCCAGCCCCTGACTCGTAGTAGTATTGCTCCCACTGAGCTCCAGCTGTTTCTTCCTATGACTGTCTCTTGTCTCTACTCTCCTTGACTCCTAACCCTGCTTCAGCCCCGGGTTTATATAGGGGAAGTCCTTCCCCTCCCAAGACTGGGCAGGAGGTGTGGCATGCACAGGATCCCTGACCAAAGGACCTCCCACCTGCTCTCAGACGTAATATCTCTATCACTGTGGCAACCAGACCCCTGGGGTGTCACATTCCCCCCTAGTGAAATTTAGTACTCCGGGACTAAACATATTTTTAGAAAAACATAACAAGGTATAACAATAACAATACAATAAGAAAAACACATAAGATGGTTACGGCGTGTCCGCAACCGGGTGCAGTCTTTGAAGAAAAGCAAGGTGTCCATTTCACCAAAACAGGGAGACGTAACCAGGTAGGGGTTTGTCCTACCCCGAGTCCTTAACAGTCTTTAGTCCGTCCTGGGTTACGCTCCAACTATGTACAAGGATTCACGGTAAATCCACCAAGGACTCCTACAAATAACTAGAAACACAAAATTATACACAAGCAACAATACACAGGTAAACATAAATAAAACAATTTATACACTTCAAATCCTCCACTGTGCGGGTAACTGGCCTCTAGTGGCCCTAGTGGACCTACGGAGCTGACTGCCTAGCCCTGAACTACAGGGTGTAGGAGCTGTCAAGGGTAAACTGGGCAGCTGTCTACCGGCTCTTTGGCTCACTAGGGATATGGCAGGCTCACTGCAAGCAGAGGGTTGATCCTCCTGGTCTGCGGGTGTGGGGTCTTCTGCCTCCTGGACCGGCTGTTCTTCCAGCTCTACCTGTTGCTCCGTAGGTGCTTGGGATGCTGGTTGGAGGAAGGTGAGTACGGGTACCACAACTGCACCATTGACTTGAGTCCAAGACCGAGGGAAGTCCCCGAGCACAGTACTAACCATATCTTCCCCTTTCCTCTACGGGTCGATGGTCTTCTTGTTCCTCTTCAGGGTTCCTCAGTTGTTCGGGACACTTCTTCAGGTGGTCCTGGGATACAATAGCTGTGGTTTCCCCTCCGTCTTTACTGATGGTACAAACCTTCGGGTTCTCGTGGCTTGAGGGCAGTACGGTGTACGGGTCCTTTTCCCACTGGTCGTCCAACTTGTGGAGCCGTCTCTTCCTCTTCAAGACCTGCTCTCCGGGTACCAGGGGAACAGCGGGAGCATACTGGTTGTAAGTTTTCTCTTGTCTTTCCCTAGCCTGACAGAGACTTCGCTCCACGCTCTCCTGTACTCTCCGGTACTGCTGCTGCCTCTCCGTGTCCCAGTCTGTTTCTGGTGAAGTGTCCTCGGGTGTCAGGACTCCCATTTCCAGGTCAACAGGTAACTTACCAGGCCTTGCCCTCATTAGGTAAGCCGGGGTACAGTTGGTGGAACCTACCGGGATGTGGTTGTATAGGTCCACCAGATCGGGCAACTTCTCAGGCCACAGACTGCGTTCTTCCAGGGGCAACGTTTTTAAAAGATCCATTACCACCTGGTTCATTTTCTCACAAAGTCCATTAGTTTGCGGATGGTAGGGTGTCGTCCTTATCTTCCGGCAGCCATACAGATTGCAGAATTCCTGGAAGACCTCCGCTTCAAAGGCAGGTCCCTGGTCCGTCAGCACTTGGTCCGGGTACCCGTGTGGACGGCAAAAGTGCTGCTGGAAGGCTCTAGCTGCTGTTTGAGCCGTTAAGTCCTTGACGGGGACGACAACCAAGAACCGGGAGTAATGATCCACGATGGTTAACGCGTAGACGTAGCCACTTCTGCTTGGGGTCAGTTTTACATGATCCAAGGCTACCAGTTCCAACGGTTGCCGGGTGACGATGGACTGCAGGGGAGTCTTCTGGCTGGCACGGTCCTTCCTTCTCAGGTTGCACGGGCCACAGTCTCTGCACCACTTCTCAATGGTTCCCCTCATGCCTACCCAGTGGAATCGCTCGCGCAGCAGGAACTCCAGCTTCTTCCACCCGAAGTGTCCAGCTCCGTCGTGGTATGCCTCCATCACCATGGCTGCGTCTCTTCGTGGCACCACTACTTGCCAGAGTAGTTCATGCGTCCGGGAGTTAACCATTCTGCGGCACAACTTCCCCTTGTAAAGGAACAGTCGACTCTTCTCTGCCCATAGTTGTTTGGCTTCCTCCGGAGCGTCTGGTTCAAGGCAAGCCTCCGGGCGAGTCAGCATCTCCTTCACCAGTCGGACGGCAGGGTCGCTGTCTTGCGTTTCCGCCCAGTTGTAGTGAGGTAAGGGGTTCAACGTAGCAGCCTGCTTACTCCTTACCCGGTGGGAATACTGGATAGTCTCATGACGGTGGAACGCAGGGAGTTCAACTTCTTCCAGTGCCTTCGGATCTTCTCCTTCGTCCGGCAGGTTGGGCATCCTGGACAGGGCATCCGCGTTGGTATTGGAGCGTCCGGCCCGGTATTTGATTGTGAACTCGTAGTTGGACAGACGGGCCATCCACCTCTGCTCCAGGGCACCGAGTCTTGCCGTGTCCAGGTGTGTCAACGGGTTGTTATCCGTGTACACGGTGAACCGGGAAGAAGCGAGGTAATGCTTAAAGCGCTCGGTGACTGCCCATACTACGGCCAGGAACTCTAGCTTAAATGAGCTGTAATTCTCGGGGTTCCTTTCGGTGGGTCGCAGTTTTCGGCTGGCGTAGGCGATTACTTGTTCCTTCCCCTGCTGGATCTGGGACAGTACGGCTCCTAGCCCGATGTTACTGGCGTCGGTGTAGAGGATAAAGGGCTGTCTATAATCCGGGTACGCCAGGATTTCGTCCCCCATGAGGGCCATCTTCAGCTGGCGGAAGGACTCTTCTTCCAGCTCCTCCCATTTGAAGGGCGGCTTCTGGTTCTTGGCCTTCCGGGACTGGCCTATCAGGAGGTCCTGCATAGGTGCTGCCTTTTTGGTGAAACCGGGAATAAACCTTCGGTAGTAGCCTACCAACCCGAGGAACTGCCGCACTTCTTTTACGCTGGAGGGGCTTGGCCATTCCTTAATTGCGGTGATCTTATCAGGGTCGGGAGCCACTCCGTCAGCGCTCACCACGTGTCCCAGGTACTGCACCTTTGGTTTCAGGAGGTGACACTTGGAGGGTTTCACCTTTAGGCCGTAACTCGCCAGAGCTTCGAACACTTCCGCCAGGTGTTTCAGGTGGTCCTCATACGTCTTGGAATATACGATGACATCGTCCAGGTACAACAAGACCGTCTCGAAGTTTCTGTGGCCCAGACAACACTCCATTAGTCGTTGGAAGGTTCCTGGTGCGTTGCAGAGTCCGAACGGCATGCAGGTGAACTCGCTAAGTCCCATCGGGGTGGTGAATGCGGTCTTCTCCCGGTCCGCCTCTGCTACAGGAACCTGCCAGTACCCGCTAGTGAGATCCAAGGTAGAGAAGAAGTTAGCAGATCTTAAAGCAGCCAATGACTCCTCTATGCTTGGTAAGGGGTACGCATCCTTGTGTGTGATACGGTTGATTTTCCGGTAATCTACACACATCCTCATGGTGTTGTCTTTTTTTCTGACTAAGACCAGTGGAGCTGCCCAGGGGCTACAGCTATCCCTGATCACCCCAGCCTCCTTCATGTCTCTAAGCATCCCCTTGGCGTGTTGGTAGTGGGCAGGGGGTACGGGTCGATACCTCTCTTTTATAGGAGGATGGTCTCCCGTGGGGATGTGGTGTTCTACCCCCTTGACTCGCCCGAAGTCTAACGGGTGTTTACTGAACACTCTCTCGTACTCTTGAACCACCCGATAGACTCCTTGTTTCTGGTGTGCGGGAGTGGAGTCAGTACCCAGATGTAGTTGCTGACACCAGTCCTCCATGTTTTTCTTAGAGCCGTTACCTTCCTCCGGGTGAGATGGAGGCAAGGGTTCCACAGATTGTATAGAATTTTGGTTAATGGTATATAATTTAGCTAGCGTGGCATACCGGGGCAGATACACTTCCCTCTCCCCGATATTTATTATGCGAACGGGCACCCTCCCATGGCGTACATCAACCACCCCCCGTGCTGTCAAAATGGTGGGCCTACTGTCCGAGTAAACTGGTTCTACCATTGCCTGGTAATCCCTACCTCTCAGACCAATAGCTGCCCGGCACCAAATCATCATTTCACTTTTTGGGGGCATGGCAATAGGAAAAGGGTCACACATTCTTACGCTACCAATCTCACCGCCGGAGAGTTCCACCTGTTGCCGTCGCATCAGTGCCCGGATCTCTTTCTGGAGCACCCGCTGCTCGCCGGAGCTGGTGTTCTTGGCAACCTGCTGTAAAAGGAAAATCACCTCTGCAAGACAATTTTCAATTACATTAGTTCCTAGAGTTATTTTTGGGTGACTCTCATGTTTGTCAATATCTACAATGATCAGTCCCTGTGCTGCCAGTTCGACTCTACCGATTTTGATGGTCACCTCTTTAAATCCGATCTGTGGCACGGGCTGGCCATTGCTGGCGATGATACTCAAGTCGTCGTCAGGGTAGCGGGTAATATCCGAGTCATTCCAGTACTGCTTAAAGAGCACGTACGGGATGGTGGTGACCTGTGACCCGGTGTCCAGTAGGGCACTCATGGGAATGCCATCCAGTACCACAGGCAAGACTGGACGTCCTCCCACATATCTGTCGCGCCAGTTCGATGGGCCTGGTGATCTTTTTCCTGGGGGTTGGCCCTCTACCCCAGGTTGTGCCCGTTTAAAGAACAGTACCTTGCCATATGTCCGGGTTGATTGCAGCGGCGGCAGATGGGTCGTCCGTCCTCGCTGTATCGGTCACTGGGTCTTCCTCTGGCCGGTGGGGTCCTCCTTGGTCGACGCCACGGGATGTCCTCCGGTCCGGATGCCAGCTGGATCTTCCCTGGGGTGGAAACCTGTAAAGACTGCACAGTTCGGGTTAGCGCAGCAACGCTCTTAGCTAGCTCTTGGACCTGATGGTGTAGGTCTGGAGCCGGGTCATTGTCCAAAGCCTGCGCATCAGCTCCCACAGGCCCTGCCGACAAGGGCGCCGCCTCCTGGTGGTAAGTAATAGCTGGGCGCCTGTGGGTCATAACGCCACCCGGTGCCGGTTCTCGGAGCACCCGGATGGCTCTGTCCTTGAACTGTGCAAAGCCCAGATGGGGATCCTGTAAGGCCATCGCCCGCAACTGAGTTCGGTGGGCATTACAATACAGTCCCTCTATAAATTGTTCAGTCAACAGCCTGTCCTCGTTTCCCACTCCATCAGGGTCGGTCTGCTTAATGGCCCTCAGGGCCTCTTGTAGGTTTAGTGCATAGTCCCTTATACTCTCATGCGCTCGCTGCTTGCACCCGTAGAATCTAAGCTTAATCTCGGCTGAGGTGCGGGTATCAAAGGTATCCTTCAGCCGGGTTAGTATCCCTGCGACAGTCTTCCTCCCAGGTGGCCAGGATTTTACTTCCCTTTTGGCTGCCCCGGTTAGTTGGGCCACCAGGATGCTCACTTTTTGCTCTTCTGTGAGGGGGTACACCTGGAAGAGGCTATCCAGCTTTTCTCTAAAGTCATGCAGGGTATGTGACTCCCCTGAGTACTGGGGTAGCCAAGCGGCTCCCGGGATATAGGGCATGGTGAAGGGCATAACTTCAGCAGCGGTGGCGGGGGTTGAGGCAGTGAAGCTCTCCTCCGTATCCGACATCTTCCTCCCCCATAGTGGACCGTGGCCTACCTTGCGATGATCCTGTTCCGTAGGCCGCGGCTCCGCAGTAGATCGTCAGGGTTGAGGACCTTCCGTCGCACTCCGGTGACGTCGGCGTCTGCTGGGCTCCTTCCAGGACCTTACGCAACGTCCGGACGTGAGGCGGGGCTTCAGTTCTCGCGCGCTTTCGAAGTCCACGCCCCTCTTCTTCCCGCGCGGCGTCCTCAAGATGGCGTCCAATGGCGGGAAAACTCCACGGATGGCGGGAAGAAGGCCGAAGATGGCGCCGGATGGCGGGAAAACTTCGCGGATGGCGGGAAGAAGGCAGAAGATGGCGCCGGATGGCGGGAAACCTCACCACTGGTAAGTTTGAACAGTCTTTGCTTTTCAGGCACGCAGTACCCGGTAGTTGCGGGCACGAAATCCTGCCGACTACGCCAAAGTTGACGCGCCCCTGGGCCTGCTGTGTCGCGCAGCGTCTCGCGCACGGGGGCTTACCCGGAACCGGATCAGATGAGGGTTGTAGTCTCCGAGTGGCGGGGACCCGGTCCGTGCCCAGGGAGTCAGACTCAGTGTGTGGCAGTCTTGATAGATGTTATTTGAGTGTCGACTACGCCACCCGTTGATTTGCAGCTATGGAGCTGCCGCTGCAGGGCAGACCGCTGAGGCCGGTGTAGAATTGTGCAGCGTGATAGTATAACCCCCAACGGGAGGGGTATGGCCTCAGGGTAGCCGACGTGGAAGATGGGGGTAGCAGGAACCACTCAGAGACGGTGCGGTGTAATTCAGGGTCTTTACTGGTAACAACGATAGACCCTCCCGGAGTACTTGCTAGCGAACGGGGCCTGGTCAGTCCTTGAGCAGATGGGATCTCCCCTGGCCAGGCGGAGTTGTAGGCCTCCCAAACTGACTGTACTCTTCTGGCTACCTTGCTAGAAGCGGATATAAGTAGCCCACGTCCCTGAGTGTACTGTGTGGTGCTCACCCGTATGGCCGGTGACTCGGGGCCTTATATTGGCTTCCGCTCCACGATGGCGGTGCTGGTCCCACACGTGTGACCGTGCCTTCGGGTTTCTGGGCCTGAGGACCTGAAATCCCCTGCCGGTCGGCTTCTGCTGCTGGGTAGGAGTTAGTCCCCACAGCCTCGGACGCCGGGTCCGGTAAGAAAGCTTCTCAGTCAGGGCGAGCTCTGCAGCTGCCAGCCCCTGACTCGTAGTAGTATTGCTCCCACTGAGCTCCAGCTGTTTCTTCCTATGACTGTCTCTTGTCTCTACTCTCCTTGACTCCTAACCCTGCTTCAGCCCCGGGTTTATATAGGGGAAGTCCTTCCCCTCCCAAGACTGGGCAGGAGGTGTGGCATGCACAGGATCCCTGACCAAAGGACCTCCCACCTGCTCTCAGACGTAATATCTCTATCACTGTGGCAACCAGACCCCTGGGGTGTCACATAGCGATGCCCAAATATTTGAGCAGCCATGATTATACAAAGGCGACGGTGGGAAAGTGTCACAAGAGGTGGACGATGATGAGACACAATTGCTAGAAAGTCAGGAGGAGGACCAGGGTGCAGAAGTGGAAGATGAGGTGGTGGATGATAAAGTAACTGACCTAACCTGGCAGGAGGACATGCATAGCGAGGACAGCACCACACAGGGGGAGGGAGGCAGAGCACCCCAACAGGCAGGAAGAAGCAGTGTGCTGGCTGCAGACAGAAGGTGGGCGACCGTTCCCCGTAACACCAACACGACGGAAGTTGCCAGTACAACTGTTAGGTCTTCCCGAGTCTGGTTGTTTTTTAAAGACTCTGCCGATAACCCCAAAAAGGCCATTTGAACCACCTGACAGGCCATCATCAGCAGAGGTAGCAAAACTAGCAGCCTGACCACCACCAGCATGATCAGGCAGATGGCAGCAAAGCACCCAACTTTGTGGGCTGAACCCCAGGGTCCAGGAACAGTATCTGCAGGTGGCACCACTGCTTTCTCCGCTGTTGTGCGTGCAAGCCAATCCCCTGTCCATAATGCATGTGAAGATGCATCCTGCCCTGCACCTGACGTTGCACACTCTCAAATAGCACCATCAGCAAGCATGTCCTTGTCCCAGCACAGCGTTCAGTTGTCCATACCCCAGTCCTTGGAATGCAAGTGCAAATACGCAGCCAATGCCCTACAGGCCACACTACGAAATTCCCACATATTGCAATGGCTTGCGCTGAAATGTTGCCTTTTAGGCTTGTGGAGACGGAAGCTTTCCGCAACCTGATGGCGGCGGCCGTTCCTTGGTACTCGCTCCCCAGCCACCACTATTTCTCCCAGTGTGCCATCCCCGCTTTACACAAGCATGTGTCCCACAACATTAGCCGTGCGCTCAACAATGCAGTTACAGGGAAAGTGCACCTAACCACGGACACGTGGTCAAGTGCTTGTGGGCAGGGATGGTACATCTTGCTGACGCACACTGGGTTAACATAGTGGAAGCCAGGACCCAGTCAGACCTTTGGACGGAACACGTCCTCCCGACGCCAAGGATTGTGGGCCCTAGGTCAATCAGGGTTGCCCCCACAGTCTACAGCTCGTGCACCTCATCCGCCTCAGCCTCCTCCTCCTCTTCAGCCTCCATCTCCGAAATAACCACATCAGTCACAAGCTGGAAGCACTGCAGCACAGCCTCAGCCAAGCGGTAACAGGCTGTGCTGAAGCTAATATTCTTAGGTGACAAACCGCACAATGCTGAAGAGTTGTGGACAGCTCTGAAAGATATGTGTCTGACACCGCTGAACCTTCAGCCAGGTATGGTCGTGTGTGACAATGGCCGGAATTTAGTGGCGGCTCTGAGGCGAGGCGAGCTCACACATGTACCATGCCGAGCCCATGTGCTTAACCTCGTGGTTCAGCGGTTTCTCAAAACCTACCCGGAGCTGCAGGATCTGCTTGTCAAAGTACACCGCCTTTGTGCCCATTTTAGAAAGTCAGCTACAGCTTCCACCGCCATTGCCGTGCTTCAGCAGCGTTTGCAGCTTCTAGCTTACCGACTGGTGTGTGATGTCCCCACGCGTTGGAACTCTACACTGCAGATGGGAAGGATTTGTGAGCAGAAGAGGGAAGTTGTTGACTACCAGCATCAACAAGGCCGTCGGTATTCAGTTCAGACTCCACACATAAGACCTCAGGAGTGGACATGGATGTCAGACATTTGTACCATCCTCCAAAACTTTGAGGACTCCACCAAGATGGTGAGCGGTGATGACGCCATAATTAGCGTCACCATCTCGATTCTCTGTCTTCTGAAACGCTCTCTGCTCACAATCAAAGAGGATGCATTGCAGGCGAAGCACAATGAGATGGAGCAAGGAACCATACAGGGTGATTACACACAGCCCTGCCTCATCTCATCCCAACGTGGATTGGGTGACAATGAGGGAGAGGACGAGGAGGAAGAACAGGAGCTAGTTTCATGCGCTATAGATGGTGCTACCTGCACAACTGTCATACCGTCTGTTCAGCGTGGATGGCCTGAGGACAGGGGGGAGGAGGAGGAGGAGAGCATGGTTAGTTGTCCTCTTGGTGACGACACGGAAGTCTTGCCTGTTAGCAGTCTGGCACACATGGCTGAGTTTATGTTACGTTGCCTTTCCTGTGACCCTCGCATTCTCCAAATTTTGGATGACAGTCATTACTGGTTGGTGACACTTCTAGACGTACGCTGCAAGGAGAACTTTATATCTCTGATTCCTGCGGCGGACAGGTCTACAAAAATGGGGCAGCACCAGAAGGCCCTTGTTGCGGAACTATTAAAAAAATTCCCATCTGAAAATGCTGGCGGCAGAGGTCACAGTTCGTTGGACAACCAAGGACTACAGGCGAGAGAGACACAACTCCAATCCAGCAGAGGCAGGGGATCACTGTCAAACTTCAAGTAGAGTTTTCTCAGCCCGTTCCATTGCACAGGCGCTGAGGTGCGGGGTACTCTCGCAAGGAGTGAAAAGTTTGGGAAGATGCTGAGGGAGTACCTTGCCGACTGTACCAACATCCCCCGTGATTCCTCTGTGCCTTATAATTATTGGGTATCCAAGCTGGATACTTGAAATGAACTGGATCTGGTGGAATTATAACTGAAAAGCGCATCCTCCTGTCAACTGAAAATGCTGACAGGCTGACTCTTATGAAAATGAACAAGGGCTGGATTGGGAAACACTTCTTAACACCACCGAATGATAGCAGCGTAACATAAACTCAAATACAGTGTCTGTTTTTTGGAGGTTTATTCCCATGCACCTTTTCACACCCACACATGGGTATGCACTTCCTGATTTTGGCTATTTGCTCTTGTCCTCCTCCTTCTCCTCATCCTCATCCTCCACCACCATATCACCAGGGTGACCGAGGTCCGTGATGCAACACCCACATAATTTTTTTGAAGGGTGTTTATGATGCCCGTAAAAAATTTTTTTCATACTTTATATTCATGTTCACCCCCTCCAGGGATAAATGTTTGTTAGCCCATACGCTTAGTGCATGGGCATTACAAGTATAGGAGACCCGCTCTGGAGTGCCTCCCAATTTTTGGCAGCCCTTGCATTCACTGCATAGGCCAAGACTATGGGAGACATACTTCCTAATAATGGGAACATTGTTTTCAGGAGGCCCTCATCTAAGTCTCTTCAAAGGAGTATTGGGGTGCGTCCAAAT